>NC_142169.1:7348125-7966250 GCF_029865625.1 Vigna umbellata | reverse complement strand
TGAAACGAAGGAGCAGCGCGAATGAAACCTTGGAGCAGCGGTAAGCAGTGATGTTCAAAGTGAACGTCAAATTGCAAGAGACTCCTAGTAGCGCGAAGAGGAAAAACTTTTAATCGTTATAGACAACGCGTACTCTAAAACGTGCTATCTATTGGGTCACAATACATCGCGTTTAGTTAAAAATGTGCTATCTATTCAATTATCATAGATAGCGCATTTTCAAACAAGCGCTATCTATGGATATATTTCAATTTATTAATTAAAAAAATAATATTAAATAATTATAGATAGCGTTTTTTAAAATACGCGTTATCTATTGTCATAGTTATAGATAGCGCTTGTGTAAATAAATGCTATCTATTGTTCTGCACATTAATAGATAGGGCTTATTAGAAAAAGCGCTATCTATTTAGTGCTATCTATAGTCAATTTTGTAGTAGTGTGTCCATGTACCTAAAACAACAAAATTAAGTTGGAAACTATAGGAATCTAAATAAAAGTAATATGGAAGACAAAATTAACTATCTTACATGCACCATAGTTGAATGATGGAAATATTCAACATCCTGTCTCTCCCAATCACCTCCAATGCATCAGGCAATGTGATATATACTGGAACATGGGAGGGAAGACCAAATACTCTCAATTCCCAGTATATTTCTAATGGTGCTTTGTTCAACCTGGGTAATATTGTCATTAGCTTTGATGGAGGATCATCCTCCGCTTCAACCATGTCATCATCTTCATGTATGACTGTATCATGAATGGGCTGCTTCTGAGGATGTGTGAACTGAACATAAGAATTTCATCAAAGAATTATCAACAAATATTTTTAAACTTCAAATAGAAATACTAATAAAAAAGACAATATACCTATGGAGTAACGATGTGTGACATGATCAATGCTCTAGGCCAGGCTATAAATGATCCTATGGCTTCCCTCACAAGATTAATTTCTGGAGTGGGTACAGGCACTTGAGCCTGGGGATTCTGAATCTTGTCAATCGTCACACGCACGTGGTGGGGTAATATGGGAACACCATGAATAGTCTCTCATCCCTCAAGCACTCGTCCGACAGCCACAATGTGTGGGGGATCCCATCAACCAACAGCTCATATTGATCGCTATATTGAGTAGGTTCTACAGCAGAGCATGATCCTCTAGTCTTGACACGAGGTGGTGTGGAAGTTTCAGCGGACCCGATGTTGCCTTGCGTCATGGAATGCAGCTTCTCTTCAAGCGCTCTTTGTATTTCTTTTTGTTCTTGTAGCTGCTCCATGAATTGTTGCTCCATTGATTTCATGTTTTGGTTGAGTCTTTCCTCCCACTAAAGATCCATCTGTCTCAGTGCCTCCTGACTCATTGATTGAGTAGTTTTATTTGTAGGGCCAAAGTAGTCACGAAGACCAATCGGCCCAGGAACTTCACGCACACGTCCTGGGGTCGTTGTTAGAATGTCATCCCTACCTTGGCCAGCAAATGTTCCCTGAGTCTGCTGCTCAACCAACTCATCTTGCACATAAAAAAAACCAAGTTACTTAGAAGACATGCTATGATAGATACACAATCAAACAATGTTTTGAATTTGAACTTATAATTCTTTGTGAGATCAAGGCAGCTAAGGAAGATGTCATGTTTCCATCAGATTTAGTCCGAGCAGCCTTCCAAAGCTCGTACCTAGCAGGTGCAGGTGCTAGATCTGGCGACTCAAGTCCCAAGGCATCCACTATAAACTTTCTAATTTTCTTTTCCAATTTTGCATAACCACCTCGTGATAACAAGTGTGGTGCATCGTTTAGCCTTTGTCTTTCTTCGGCGACTAACCTTTTTGATGAGTCAATATTTTCTCAATTTCACTTAGCTTATTGTACCGAATTTAATCAGGGAATTGTGCTTAAATGTCCGGTATTTTTCCGTTTTTGCTAATTGTGCTTAATTTGACCAAAAATTCTTATTTTAATTAATTTGAATTATTTGAGCTAATTATTTTCATTATTAATTGTAGGAAAATTGTTGGATAATATTTGGGACATTTTGGAGGTCAAAAGAAAATGTGACATCAATTTTGTTTAAACTAAAAAGTGAGAGGTGTGGATTTACTTTTTGGAGGGCTGCCACATAATTAAGCTCTCCATTAAAGAAGTGCCTAGGACATTATGGTCATTTTAATCTTTGAAAGGGGTGCTTTATTATTGGAAAAAGGGTGCACATCCAGCTTTCAATTGGAGAAGCACGCACACATTGCGGTGCATCCAGCAGCTTGGAAGTGGCGTGATGGGCTGATTCATCCAGCGTTGGGAAGAATTGGCAACGTGCAGCAAAGCAAGGCTGGCAGCAGCGGGCCCATCCAGAAAATTGAAGTCCAGTAATGGTCCAACAGGGGTGTGTCCAACATTTTCCAGCAAGCTTTGAAGAGGGTGGTGTCCAGTGAAGAGAAATGGTGTGATGGGTTGCACATCCAGGAGGTGCCACGGTCCAACTGCGAGCTCCATGCTGCACACACTCCACGGCCTATGATGAAGTGACACGTCCAAAGCCCTTCACATGGAAGAAATTGCTGAATTAGCAATTGGTTTGGTAGCACACATCAGCTCACGTCGGCCCATCAACATAGAAGATGAGGCAGAACATGCTCATTCCTTACTGGATCCGCATGAGGACTGACAACACTATCAGAAGAGCAGCTACAGTTTGGTGTCACGCGGAGAGAGGGATGAGAAGTGGCAAAAAGAATACACGGCCCAGCAGCCACTTCATGCTTCCAAAAGCAGGCCACGTCCCAGCACGAGAAATAAGGCAGCAGCAAGGGCACAGGTGTGCTTAAAAAAAGAAAAGCGTAGCTGCCACCCGGGGGATGGTTTTGGGGGTTTGAAAAAAATATGTAGGTTCAGAAGGTGAGGGGAGAGCAGGGAGCAGCCGCCACAACGGTTGGAGCTCTCAATCACGGCCTGGTTGGAGAGAAAAGCAAATGACTTGTTCCACAAAGTTTCTTTTTTTTTTCTTTCTTTCTCAAGCATGAACCGAGAAATATTACTTATTGATAAGCATTTCTATCTTTTTAATTATTAATCCCGTGATGAATAGCATCCATAGGTTTTATTGTCTTTTTTTTTTATTAGCTCAAGCCTGCACCGAAATCACTTGGCTGTTTTGTTTTAGATTGAAATATTGCACACGGTTGTTTTAAAAGTGTTGTTTAATTGATGAAGAAATGGTGGGGCACGGGGCATTCAATGTGGCAGTAGCATGGTCACATCTTTGGAGAGAAGGAGCTGATTCAGTTTGTGGAGAATGTGGTTTTTGCTTTTAGAAAGTAGAAGTGTTGATTTTATTTAGAGAGTATTTGCAGCATGTTAGGTGATTAAATAGGAGTAGTTGTCATGGTTTGGCATGGAGGGAGTGATGTGTTGTCACGTCCAGGGGCAGCACGGAAGCTTTATTTCTTTTCTTTCTCAGCATGTTTCATTTTGTTGTTATGGAGAAAAGTGGTCACGCTTCCAACCTTTATCACTTTCATTGGTTTCATCATTTTACACATTAGAACGCAAAGCAGCTGACTTGTTCCTTTCACTGTTAACGTTTCTTATTAGTGCCATTTCCGTTGTGAATTGCATGCTTGGTTTACTTTTTGCATTTCTTACTTTACTCTAGCCTTTTTGCGCTGAATGTTTGATCTCGGCTGTATGGTATTTCTATTGGCGCGTTGCATTTCCACAACATTAATGTATTTAAGTGTTTTACTAATTGTTGCATTTTAATTAATTCCAACTACGTTTAATTTCCAATTTTAAATTTAAGTTTATCCGCATCCAGACGAACACTTCCAAACCCCCCTATGTGTTGATCTAAGACTGAACCACAATTGTTCCTTGAGAGACGACCTAGGAGTCACTTCCTAGTACTATACTGCATTCTTTTATGTAATCAATTTTTGTGTGAGGTGCGACCCTCTCATCACTTTTACCCTGAGAAACCATGTATATAAATAAGTGTAAAATCATAAGAACTCAATTAAAGACTTTTTAGATGTTAAGAAACATACCTTCCATTCGTCAGACTGTCTAGATGAACGAAATTGTATCCACTCCTCCTCTGTAAAGGTATAATGCTGACATGGATTTTTCATGTTGTCTATCTCCAAAGATATATAATCGTGTCAGCCTTGTCTTGAAATCCCTCCATCTTATCGCTACATGCGATAACACTTTCTTTCTAATTTGTATTGTGTTTGGAATATCATAATGTTGTTGTTTAAAACAAAAAACATGTTATTGATAAGAAAAGATGAAAGAAATAAGTATATCAATATTCTTTTAAGTAAACATACCTGAATATCTTGCCATAAGAGGTTCTTGTCGACCTCTGGTACGTCATCCCAAGTTGCATGAAGGATAGAGACATGGCTTTTTGCTAACTTAACCAGATAGCTCCTAAACCTATCAGCATTTGGCCCTGATGCCTGACCTGATTTGGGGTCAATGTCAACATGTCTCCTCTTCCCATCAACGCGTCCGGATGTCACATCTATCAATTGTGTGATGCCTCAACCACGTCTGGTTTGTCCCGATCCTGAGTCTGAGGCCGACATACTTGAAATATTATAAAAGGTTAGTAATAATTCAATTATGATAAACATACATATAAAGTCAATACAAGAAATATATCACAACCTATTAAGATATTGTTTTCTCCCAAATCCCTTCATTGTGATCACTACGAATTGCCTGGATGACATCGACAACATCATCAACTGGGTCTTCAATGGGTCTAGATGCAACAGATGTTGTCTCAAGTATATCAAGGGAATCGTCATCATCATGTCCATGCATGTTTTTCCCTTCTAAAACCACTGACCATTTTTTATTCGCTGGATCATTTACGTACAATATTTGTCTTGCTTGAGTAGCCATGATAAATGGTTCATCAGTGTAATTCATCTTGTTCAAGTCTACCAATGTGAAACCAAAGTCATCTGTCATAACACCATAATTTATATCAACCCATTTACACTTGAAAATTGGGACTCTAAAAGTGACATAATCAACTTCCCATATTTCTTGTATTATTCCAAAATAACTCATGGATGTTGTGATTGGATTTTTGTCTTTAGAACTAGCAAAGTGCATAGCCTCAGCTTGTAGTGTGACGCCACTATTTTGAACTCTACTTTTGTCATCTTCTACCTTTGTCTGAAAAGAAATATTGTTTATATAGTACCCACCATATGTAATGACATTTGTGTTCGACCCACGAGATAACCTCAATAAACTTTCAGAAACACGTGGATTCACATAAATCTTTTTCTTAAACCATTGTAAGAAGGTTTTCACATGTTCATTAAGATGCCATTTTTCACTCATTATTGGGTTTGCTGCCTTTATTTCATTAGCATGGTCAGAAATGTAAGGAATAACATCAACAGTGTTGTTTCAGATGTACAAATGAGCTTGGTCAACTTCTTTTCTGCTAACACTTTGAATTCTCACCCCTCGAACACCCTTACCTTCACATTTTCCTTCATGTCTGCTATTGGGAAGACCCACGGGTTCACAAGATGGCATATAACTTGAACAAAAAATTAACGCTGATGAGTCGATATTTTATTGACTTCACTTAGTTTATTGTGCTAGAATTAATCAGGAAATTGTGCTTAAATGTCCGATATTTTCCCGTTTTCACCAATTGTGCTTAATTTGATCGGAAATTCAAATTTTAATTAATTTGAATTATTTGAGCTAATTATTTGCATTATTAATTGTAGGGAAATTATTGGATAATAATTTGGAACATTTGGAAAAACATTCACACAGTTTGCTTAGAAGAACTTGCACTGCATTTATTTATTTTGTGTGTTGATAAATATTTTTCTTGAATTTGTAATAGCTAAGGTCCATTGGAAAATTAATTTTGAAAGAGGGGGCCACCATATTACAAGATGCTTCCACGGTTTTTGCTGAAAGAATGGTTTGGCAAAACTCAAAATAATTAAGGGGACCACATTGAAGCACACGTCCAGTAAACATCACCTCGGCCCAGCTTGCTTTCATATGAAGAGCATCACGTTCCAGCAGCTTTCACATGGGAAGCAGGGGGTGCATCCAGCAACACGTGCAACAGCCACCGAGAGAATGAAGATCCACACGTCCATCACGGTCCAAGCAGCACACGTCCACGCTCATTCTTCACGGTCAAGGGGTGCACATCCAGCCTTCAAAGGGGAAAGGAATTCCACGCGGCCCAGCATCCAGCACTATGGGAAGCACCTTGGAGGTGGCATCCAGAAAAAAATGAGAGCACGTGAAGCTGGAAGGGAGTCCAGCACTGGCACTTGGTAACACACGGTCCAGAAGCAACTTTGGTGCGTTGTCCAGCAGCCTGCACCAGCAGCTTCAGCAAGGGTCCAACAGGTTTGATGAGGCACCAACAATCCAGCAGGCGTGTGTCCAGAAGGGGGTGTTCTTCATTTTTCCAGCTGAAGCACGTGGTGGCAGGAGAGACACGGCCCACAAGAAAGAAGTCACGCATGGTCCAAGCAGCAGCAACACGGAGCAGTCCAGCTTTCATCCGCAAGCTTGCAGGGGTGTAGGAAGAAAAAAAAGAGGAGACACATGCGCTGATTTGGGGACAGCCTTCACACGTCCACGCGGGCTTCACGTTCCCAGTATCTTCATTATCCAGCAAGCATTGGAGGCACACGGGGAATCCAGTAGCCACGCGGAGAATGGGCAGCAGCTTGGGAAAAAGGGGGTGCTGGAAGAAAGAAAAATACGGAGCTGGTTTTTAGTGGGTCATTCACCCTTAATAGGAGAGGGAGGAAGAGTTGTAGTCACTACCGAGAGGGGGGCCTAGGGCTGGATGGTCTAGGGCTCTAGCCGCCACTGTAGAAAGAGAGGGAGAACCACCGAGAGAATGGAACGCACACAGTGATTTACTTGAGAGGGGAAGATACGCTGCACGGAGTTGAGATGAGTGGCACGTGAATTGGAGGAAGAGGTGCTCTCGATTTTATTCTGGAAAAGAGAGCGGTGCATTCAGCTTTTCAAGTCCCATTTCTCTGTTCACATTTAAATGCTTAGTTTGCATCTTAAATTGGTCACACACTTTCTTAAAGTTACATTCCAATTGCACGGGTTTCTAAGTTACAATATACTTTTTTTTTCAATTATTAGCTTAAATTTTACAATTTTTTATTCCTGCTGCAATATGATACTTCTTTATCTAAATTAGCAAATTCACGCAACTTGCATTAAATTTTATTCTGCGGCATTGTGCTTTAAATTGGTGTGTTACATTCAAAAGTAATATATGCATTTTTGTTAAATTTTAATTTCGTTGCTTCCAATTGCTTGTGCCGACGCAAGCAGAGTTCATTGTTTTCGTTTATTATTATGTTTATTATTTTCGGTTTAATGTTTTTATTCAATATGTTGCAGTCTATTTTGTTCAGCTTTTTTATTTTCCTTTATTTTCACTTACTTTAGAGATTGTTCGGTCTCAATGTAGAACCGTTCGGTCATGGGTAGGACCGTGCGGTCTTCATGTTTTATTCATTTATTTATGTTTAGTTGTATTTAATTTCTAATTTTAATTTAGTTTATTTCCAAGCACAAAAACACTTTCAAAACCCCCCACTTCGTGTTTGATCTGAGACTGAACCCAAATTGGTCCTTGAGAGACGACCTAGGAGTCACTTCCTAGCACTATACTGCATTCTTTTATGCACAGCTTTTGTTGGGAGGTGCGACCCTCTCATCAAAATGGCGCCGTTGCCGGGGACCAATGGTTCGGTCTTAGGTCTTTTTGTTGTGTTTGTGTGTGTTGTGTTTTGTCTTGTGATGTGATGTGATGTGATGTGATGTGATGTTTTGTTTTGTGTGTGCGTGTTGCATGTATAAATGTGTTGTGTTTTATTTGTTTCGTAATTTGTAGTATTTTTCTTTTTCCATGTCTACCTATTTTGATTTTGTGAATACTGCTTATTTTGCTAGTGCCTCTGATTATGATTCTCCTTCTGCATGTTACTCTGATTGTAATTCATATTCTGCTGACTTCTATGTTGAGAACAATATGACTCATCCTCTAATTTCTGAGAGTGCTCTTGGTGAGCCGGTTTCACTTAAGGAGGATGATCTTCATTGCGATCTCACCCCTGGACTGATACATTTGCTGCCTAAGTTTCATGGTTTTGCAGGAGAATGCCCACACAGACATTTGGAGGAGCTCCACATCATGTGCTCTTCAATGAAGCCTCCAGATGTCCCTCTTGATTACATTTTCTTGAGCGCATTTCCGCATTCATTACAAGGAGCAGCTAAGGATTGGAAAGACTCTCTTCCTCTGAGATCCGTTACCGATTGGGGATATCTTGAGCATCAGTTTCTGAGCAAATTTTCCCCTGTGCAATATGCTTACAGCAACGGTCTTGGATGGAATAACCCTACATTGGGATGGTATGATGCTCCACAGCATCAATATCAAGAACCACCATTCCAGAGTACTTTTATGCCTCCACCAGTCCAGCAATACGAGAGTCAGCAGTATAGTGCTCCTGCCGAAATAGCTCCTCAGCCTTCTACTTCTGAGCCTACATTGAAGGAGTTGTTGGAGCAGATGACCATGCAAAACCTTCAGTTTCGGCAAGAGAACATGCAGTTCCAGCAAGAAATAGGAGCTGCCATTCAGAGTATGACTGATCAGATAGGGCAGATGGCCACTCAACTCACTAAGGAACAGTCTCAAGATTCAGAGTTACCATTTCAGACTGTTCAGATTCCAGATGATGATGATAGTGGCATCAACATAGAAGATGGGGAGAAGAGTCATGAACTTACTATTGTGCCATCTACTTTCCCATCATCCTATGTCCCTACTCTTGCACCTGAGGAGAGTGATGAGTATTTTGAGGAGCAGGCAGGTATAAGCAGCAATTTTGAGCCAGGTAGACCATTTTCATCCTCCACCACTATTCCAATCTTTAGCGAAGTGGAGGTAAACATACCTCAAATTGATTATTCTGTTGATGATTGTGCGATGCATGATTATGATGTTGATAGGTGTGTTGATGATTATATTGTTGATGAGTCTGTTCTTAATTGTCCTTCTCTGCATGATGAGAACCACTTTTTGCTATCACATCCAAATGTTTATTCTCCATGCACTGAACATGAATCTGAGTCTGTTGTTGATATTGCTTTTGAATTTGAAATTGATTCATGTTCTGAGAGTATATCTGTTGTTCAGCCTGTTACACTGGGATTGGGTGTTATACCCCTGCATATCATTTCTTTGGAAACACATCGCACTAACCATGTTGCAGGAGGTACACATGAATTTGATAGACAAACACCCACAGTGGAAAATAAAGGTGCTAACACTGACAAAAGCTTCAAGATCAATAGGCACCAGCTGAACCTGCTCATCAACAATCTTTGCTTCTTAGATCCAGCTGTGGATGATATCTCCCTGCTCGATCAAATCTGGAGGATGAAGCAGTTCGTCCTCAAAACCTTCTTGCTGGATACTGTGGTGGAAGACATCTCCCTGAAAGTCCAAAATTGGCAACTGCCACCATGACCAGGGGAGTTTTCTTTCTCTTTTCTCCCCTTTTCCTGACTTTTATTGCACTTTGTCGATATCTGATGACTGTTCTGATTGTTTGATCTGCTGATTGTGACACATTGAGGACACTGTGTAGTTTAAGTGTGGTCTATTGGGGGAGATTTTTATTTGTCTTTGTTAGTTTTTGTTTTCTTGGTTAAATTTTTTTTTTTTTTTTCTTTTCTAGGTTATTTTTGTCGTGTCTTGTGTACAGTTTTACATGTTTCTCTTGATTTCTGGACTTTGTTTAGGTTGTAGATGTGTCTTTCACTTCATTGATACTCTGATTTGTTTGAAATCCTTGCTTTTCTTTGCTTGGGAAGATGGTTATGATTTTTGAGAGTTGAATTGATTGTGACAGAATTACCCTGTGTGAGATTTGAGCCACTTTATGTTCTTTCTTGTGTGTGATATGTCTCTTGATTGCTTGCGCATATGCCTTGGCTTGACTCTTTTTGATGATTCTTGATTGATATGCATGTTTGGAAGTGATAAAGGCAATTTTGTTCTTGAGCCTCTCTAGCCAAATAAGCTTACCTTGTTTTGATCCTTTGATAACCCCTTTTGAGCCTATACTTTCCCCTATTTCTTTGTTTTGAAGCTCATACACTAGCCCTGAGTGAAAAACTATGATTACCTTAACCTTAGGGAATTTTGGAGCTTTGGAAGTGTTTTGGGAACAAGTGTGGTCTCCTTGGGGATTCTGATGAATTGGCTAGTTGGTTCCTCTTCTTGTTTGTTGTTGGAAATATGATTTATATCTTGTCTCTTATAGTTGTGTGCTAAACAGAAAGATAAGGAAAGAGACAAGATGAAAAAAAAAATATAGAGAAAAATGAAAAAAAAAAATTTGTGAATAATGGAGTCAAGAAGAGGATTGAATTAGAGGTCTGGGTGTGAGTTGATTGTGTTTACACTTGTTCCCCATTGCTCCTCTATTTCTTTTGGTTTATAGCTTCTCATCCATATTATATCCTCCCTTGTCCTTGGCCCCATTACAACCATGAAAAGACCTTTTGATTTGAACATGCATATGTTTTGAGTGTTGATATTAGAGGCTTGCCAAGTCTGTTTGTGTTTGCTTTCTCGAGTGCATTGAGTTGACATTGCTTATCTTAGACACTTGAGAGAAACACTGATAGTGCATCTGTGAGGTTTTGTTACTTTTGATTCACCTCTTGAGCTGATTGATCATTTTGCCATGTCTTGAATTGCTTGGATGATTTCATGAGTATCTGCTTTCTCTGATTGATTATGTGTTGGATATTGTCTACTTCCTTTCTTGGTCCAGATTCCTTGAGAACTATGTAATTCTGTTTCTTTCCTTGTTCGTCTTTATTTTCCGTGTGCCAAGTTTGTGTCATTTCCCTGATGTCCTCTGAACTATTCCTTGATCTGCGTCTTGATTTTGCCCAGGAGTGCAAAAGACTAAGTGTGGTCTATTTTGATGAGTCGATATTTTATTGACTTCACTTAGTTTATTGTGCTAGAATTAATCAGGAAATTGTGCTTAAATGTCCGATATTTTCCCGTTTTCACCAATTGTGCTTAATTTGATCGGAAATTCAAATTTTAATTAATTTGAATTATTTGAGCTAATTATTTGCATTATTAATTGTAGGGAAATTATTGGATAATAATTTGGAACATTTGGAAAAACATTCACACAGTTTGCTTAGAAGAACTTGCACTGCATTTATTTATTTTGTGTGTTGATAAATATTTTTCTTGAATTTGTAATAGCTAAGGTCCATTGGAAAATTAATTTTGAAAGAGGGGGCCACCATATTACAAGATGCTTCCACGGTTTTTGCTGAAAGAATGGTTTGGCAAAACTCAAAATAATTAAGGGGACCACATTGAAGCACACGTCCAGTAAACATCACCTCGGCCCAGCTTGCTTTCATATGAAGAGCATCACGTTCCAGCAGCTTTCACATGGGAAGCAGGGGGTGCATCCAGCAACACGTGCAACAGCCACCGAGAGAATGAAGATCCACACGTCCATCACGGTCCAAGCAGCACACGTCCACGCTCATTCTTCACGGTCAAGGGGTGCACATCCAGCCTTCAAAGGGGAAAGGAATTCCACGCGGCCCAGCATCCAGCACTATGGGAAGCACCTTGGAGGTGGCATCTAGAAAAAAATGAGAGCACGTGAAGCTGGAAGGGAGTCCAGCACTGGCACTTGGTAACACACGGTCCAGAAGCAACTTTGGTGCGTTGTCCAGCAGCCTGCACCAGCAGCTTCAGCAAGGGTCCAACAGGTTTGATGAGGCACCAACAATCCAGCAGGCGTGTGTCCAGAAGGGGGTGTTCTTCATTTTTCCAGCTGAAGCACGTGGTGGCAGGAGAGACACGGCCCACAAGAAAGAAGTCACGCATGGTCCAAGCAGCAGCAACACGGAGCAGTCCAGCTTTCATCCGCAAGCTTGCAGGGGTGTAGGAAGAAAAAAAAGAGGAGACACATGCGCTGATTTGGGGACAGCCTTCACACGTCCACGCGGGCTTCACGTTCCCAGTATCTTCATTATCCAGCAAGCATTGGAGGCACACGGGGAATCCAGTAGCCACGCGGAGAATGGGCAGCAGCTTGGGAAAAAGGGGGTGCTGGAAGAAAGAAAAATACGGAGCTGGTTTTTAGTGGGTCATTCACCCTTAATAGGAGAGGGAGGAAGAGTTGTAGTCACTACCGAGAGGGGGGCCTAGGGCTGGATGGTCTAGGGCTCTAGCCGCCACTGTAGAAAGAGAGGGAGAACCACCGAGAGAATGGAACGCACACAGTGATTTACTTGAGAGGGGAAGATACGCTGCACGGAGTTGAGATGAGTGGCACGTGAATTGGAGGAAGAGGTGCTCTCGATTTTATTCTGGAAAAGAGAGCGGTGCATTCAGCTTTTCAAGTCCCATTTCTCTGTTCACATTTAAATGCTTAGTTTGCATCTTAAATTGGTCACACACTTTCTTAAAGTTACATTCCAATTGCACGGGTTTCTAAGTTACAATATACTTTTTTTTTCAATTATTAGCTTAAATTTTACAATTTTTTATTCCTGCTGCAATATGATACTTCTTTATCTAAATTAGCAAATTCACGCAACTTGCATTAAATTTTATTCTGCGGCATTGTGCTTTAAATTGGTGTGTTACATTCAAAAGTAATATATGCATTTTTGTTAAATTTTAATTTCGTTGCTTCCAATTGCTTGTGCCGACGCAAGCAGAGTTCATTGTTTTCGTTTATTATTATGTTTATTATTTTCGGTTTAATGTTTTTATTCAATATGTTGCAGTCTATTTTGTTCAGCTTTTTTATTTTCCTTTATTTTCACTTACTTTAGAGATTGTTCGGTCTCAATGTAGAACCGTTCGGTCATGGGTAGGACCGTGCGGTCTTCATGTTTTATTCATTTATTTATGTTTAGTTGTATTTAATTTCTAATTTTAATTTAGTTTATTTCCAAGCACAAAAACACTTTCAAAACCCCCCACTTCGTGTTTGATCTGAGACTGAACCCAAATTGGTCCTTGAGAGACGACCTAGGAGTCACTTCCTAGCACTATACTGCATTCTTTTATGCACAGCTTTTGTTGGGAGGTGCGACCCTCTCATCAAACGCTTTTTTAAAATAGAAGTATTAAAATGTACCTTACTTTGAAAAAGGGACTAAAAACAAATTCGCTTGATAGTTTACGGACTAAAAACATATTTAACCCTATTTTTTTAGAAAATCTTTTGGTAAAAATTATTTTCTTTCATTTGATTTTCTTTTCTTTCTTTAATTTTGATTTTTTCCTTGGTGCAGAATAGGTAAATTGGGCTGAAGTGTGCTGATTAGATAATTGAGCCATTAACTCAGCTGGGTTGTTTGAATTAAACTAGGCCGCTAGCAAGTTGGGTTTCAATTAAATGAAACGCAGCGTTTTGGAGTTGGAGAGGCCTGGATGAACTTAAGAGAGACGGCGGCATCTTGTTTTGGCTGGACCTTAAGCTGAATTAGTGAAACTGTGCGTTCCAATGGCACCAACTACCTTAGGCGGTCTTCACCTTATGCATTGATTTGGCAGAAAGGGAGAAATTGACTTGAGAGGAAAACAAACACCCACGAGCTAGGGCTTGGAGAGAATGCGAGAAACAGAGAAGATGAAGTCACGACCCTTGAAGTCACGACCCTGCCGTGCAAAGAAGCTAACTGGTGAAAATGAAGAAGATGACCTGGACGGAAGAAGGATGATGGCAACCCCTTTAGGGACTTCCCATCCAAAGAAGTATCAACTTCACTCTAAGACCAAGAAAGGGAAGTTGAATAAAGGACTTAATCTTTTCTTTCTAAGTCTTAGCATGTTCTCTTTAACTAATTCCATTTACATTGTTTTGTAGGCAATAAAGGTTGGAAAGTTTCTAGGAGAGTTGCCAAGCAAAGAGGAAACAAAGGAAGCTAGTAGGAATGTGTGTTGCAGCCAACCATGAAGGATGTTTCCCACATTTTCCATGTGCAACACATTCAGTCGTGTTTCTTCATTACTTTGAAGCACATTCAACATAAGTTTCACGTGGAACATAAGTCAATATAAAGCTTCTTCTATTTTGAGCACATTTTCAATAATGAATACGTGGAACACACGGCCAGTAGCTTTGCACATGTGATTTAGCTTGAGCACATTGTAAATATGTAGCTTTCCTTGCACACTTCCTAACTCATATTCTCCTATAAAAGAGAACTTCATCATTTGTAAACTCAACTTGAATTGATATAGTGAAATGTTGTTGGATTATTTCCAGCTACTACTTCTCCAAGTTTTGTCTTGTGCCACTTTAACACACTCATTCTCTAGCTTCCTTCCCTCTTGGAAGGCTTTCTGAGTTAGAACCTCTGCCTACACACTCCAAAACCGCACCAGATAATTCATCAAACACCTTTTGTGCACCTCCAACTGCATCTGCGTTTTCCAATTCCGCTGCCACCTCTGGTCCGTGAAGTTGCTCATTCTTGAAGAGTGAAGTTGCTTCTATCATTTGGTAAGAAGAGCTAACACATCCATGATGTGCTTCAACGAGCTAAGTTGTTTTTTTCTTCATTTTTCGTTTCTGTCATGTGTTGTCAACTCTGTCACTGTTTTATCAATTTTTTAATTCTGTTTGGTTTAATTCGTACTTGAGCTTTCTGTTTGCGTTCATTCATTGTTCCTTAGTTCATGTTGATCATTTTAAACAGTGAAAATCCTTTGTTTGAGTTCAATTCCAGCTTTATTCATCTTTTCTAGTTTTGTTTCATTCATGTGCCTTATGTGCAATGTTGTTTCTATTTCAAATGTTTGATTATGTTCTAGCTTTCAATTTTCATTTTTCAACTGTGTATTAGATGCATGTTTAGCAATGAATCAATCCACAAAGGCAAAGAGACAATGTCTAGCCTAGATAATATGAGCTAAAGCATCCAACATTTGCTTTAGTTTTCACAAATTCTGCACAAAATATTCAAATCCGGTTTAATCTGTGCAAGCTGTTTCTGTCCTGATTTTTTGTGTCTTAAGCATTGTGCAAGTTTGTTTGATGTTGTTAAACATGTTCCAAGCAATGCCAACCAGTATTAATCACTACAATGCACTAAGCATAGTTGAGTTCCTCAAAAATCTAGTTTCAAGTGTTGTCACAGTTTTCATTCAATCTTTTTCACCGTGATTGATGTCATTGTGTGTCTTAGACCATGTGCTATTGCCCTAGCTCAATTTCTGAAGCTAGATCTAGTTGCTTAGGATCTTTCTTGCATGTTTGTTGATCCATCCAGCTTTAAATCTACTGTTTTCTTCATGCTGCAACAATTTTTAGTATAATTTTCTGCATTGTTGGGAACCATCACTATCAATTGTTACTGCAATGGGTTTCTGTGTTGTTTGACTATTTGTGCAAGTATAATTATCCATTTGAAACCTGTTGTTACTGTTCAAATGGTAATTTTCCAGCCTTTGTATCACATCACAGTTTCAGTCATCAAATTTGGTTAAATTTGAAAGTACACCAGTAAAAACTGATATGGACTTTGCTGTGGTTGTTTAAGTGTTTCAATACATTCCATTGGATGATATAGACCTATTTAAAGTGTCATCTGCACATTTGAATCCTTGCTACTCATTTTCACCACTGTAGTTTCCAAATTTTCTTGCCACATTTCAAAATCTGGTGTAGTTTGGTAAAAATGTTGCATAAGTGGCAACTACAAAAGAGATTTTGGAGTTTTGAGTGTTTTGGTGTAGTTTGCATGTTTGAGCAAGTATACTTGGTGAATTGAAATATGTTTCTACTATTCATTTGGTCAATATCCAGTTTTTATGCAATTTCACATTTGAAACACTCACCTTTTGTTAATTTTGGGAAGTAAACCAGTGTATTTCTGATGTGGCTACTTTCTTTGTTGCCTAAGTGATTGCACACATTCCATTTCATCATATAAACTTGCTGGAAGTCTCAGTTGAACTTTAAACACAGTACCATTCATTTTGGCCACTGCTGTTCCATTTTCCAGCCACAATTTTTCTGGTGCAGTTAGCATTTGTTTACTATTAACACTATTAAATTTAGATTTTCAATTTGGATGGGCAAAAGCTGGGGATTTTGTTTCCATATACATTTAAAAGCATAAACAAGTGTATACCAATCAGAAAAAGAAATTGAAACCCTGGAATCCAATTTTGAAAAGTCTAAAACCAGAAAACACAAAATCTGCTATTCTTTGTGGCATTTTGTCAAACAATTATGAGTTTTATCAAACAGTTTCGAAGCACACAATTTCATCACTATTTTGAGTCTTTTCTTGCTTGTTTAATCTGTTCTAGTGCCTCTCCTAGGTTCCTTTTGTGTCTCTTCTCTTATTCCAAGCTTAAATTCAATTGAATTCAACTTGTTTGGCTTCTAATTTATGCCCAAAATTTGTTCTGCGAAAATTCATTTCTGGTGCAGCAGATGGATTTTGTTGACTGTTTGGTGTTTGTTTTGGGCGCTGTGACGAATTGGTGCAGCTGTTTTACCTCAGATTCCTTGCCCCAAGGGGGTAGCATCTTAGGAAGTGGATGAGGTGTTAATTAAAAGGGCCACAAGTTTGGACTCCAAGTGCACTTCTTTCTTGTTGTTCCAGTGATAAGTTGTCGTTGAAGCTATCAAATTAATACTACTTTTAAAGGAAACTTCAGTATTGCCAAGTAGTATCTAAGAAAATACATAGGGCTAAAGTAACCCTGAGTCGTCTCCCAACGAACACGGAATTGCTTTTGAATATTTCAATCTTATAAATGTAATGCAATAAGAATAAAAGTAATGTTTGGAGAATGTTTAAAGAACAAATAAGAAACTTAAAGACAGTTATGATTAAATAGGCTAATTCCACTACTTTTCCAAGATATATTCATCATCAGTTATTCACGGATAATTGCTCAATTGATTATTGTTTGAGTTTCAAATTAATTAAAGTACATTCTCAATTAATTTGAGGGCGATCATGCATTTAACCAAAGTAAATTCTCAATCAAATGCAAAACCTTTCTAGATTATTCACAGTAAATTCAACCAAAGTACATTCTCAATCAAATTCTATTGTGTTTAATCATGTCTATTCTTAAATCTCCTAACCAAGTTAATAGTTAATCAATCAAAGTAAATTCTCAATTGATTATAGTTGAAATTATTATTACCAATCAAAGTACATTCTCAATTGATAGTAAAAACCATTTAATCATATGAAAGTTCCTAAATTAAATCAAAGTAGATTCTCAATTAAACCTAGAAACCCTAGAACTCATATAATTAATATGCATGTAGATTCAAACATATTATGATGCAAAAATCTTTACTTTTAACAAGATAGAGAGATGAAAGACATAGAGAGAACAACTTATATAAATAATCAAAATAAACAATTGCATTAACTGAAGGTAACTCAGAATCCATCATGGAATTACAACATAATAGCCCTAAATGCTTAGCTCTCCATGAAAGGAGTTGAATACAAGATGAAATAAAAGAGAGAAGTAGTGAATGCCTGAATTGAAGTCCCCTAAGTCTCTTTATATAGGGCTTGGTTGGGCTTGGACTCTGAATATTCAGTTGACAAAATCTTTTATCTTTTATCTTATATCTTCCAAATAACTAGATAATTATAACATCATTTGAAAGATATTTTCTGTTGATATTCCCAAATTAAATTAATTTAACAACTAAATTTTATCTTTTAGTTTTTCTGACTTTCCAAAATTGCACAAATGTCCTAAAATTTCCTCTATCTGCGTTTTAGCCCCAACTGAATTTCTGAAATTGCAAGAAAGTCCCTCAGTTGACCATCCTTGACCAGATTCAAACAGCATTGACCAAGTTTTGACCAGAGAAAGACGCGCCAATGATTGCTCGCCACGTGTTTGTTCTCTTTCCATCAAAAATTAGGGTTCTGCAGATTGGGGGAAAGGAGCTTTTTGTGCCGTCACGCGACCTGCGCTTGCACCGTGAATGAAGAACGCTTCTTTGCTTCTCGCACCAGGATTTTCGAATGGAGATGGCTCACGGCTTCTGAATTGGATTTTTGTGTGATTGTTAAATTTGGTTTCTTCTTTCAAGTGATTCCCGCGCGATAATGGAGATGGAGGAGATGAACAGTGGCGCGATTGGGTTTCGTTTTTGCCTTTTTCTGTTTCAAATTGCAGGTGGCTTTTCTCGGTGGCTATGCGGAAGAGGGAGTCGCGGTCAGGCAAGGGCTCACGTGAAGACTGTGGTGAAATCAATTGGGATTCTGGCTTGGAGTTAGATTTGGGCGTTTAGGGTTCGAGAGAGTTTTCGGATCAGATTGGGTTTTATGGGCTTTTATGATTTGCAAGTCTGGCTTGGTGCTACAGTAATGGTGATGTCGCGATTCTGGATGTGCATGATGGAGGTATGGCGGTGTGTGTTGAATGTTGACGGCAAGGTTGGCGGTGGCAAGGTGGAGATGGTGGCGGCGCGGATGGAGAGGCGGCTCGCGGTTTCACGGTGAGGATGGTTGCGCTTTGGTGTTGGTGGCGCGGTTCTGATCTAGGGATGGCTCTACGACGGTGGTGGCGTGGTTGACGGTAGCGGCGGCACATGGTGGCGGCTAGGCGATGAAGAAGGGAGAGTTGCGGCGCGATTTCACGGTGGCGGCACAGCATGGTGGTGACGAGCGTGGCCTTCCGGCGAGAAAGGAGGGAGAAGAAGTTGGCCGGCGATGAGGATGGTACGGCGGAAGTGGAACGGCGGTCGTGGAGGTTGCAGCGGCGACGGACGTTGACGGCTAGGGTTGGGAACTAGGGTTTCTCTGTTAGAGAATGATGTGGCAAGGGAGGTGATGTGGCGGCATGTGGTTGGCTAGATCTGTGTGGAGAGGATTTGGATACATGGCATGATTTAGTGGGGTTACTGTTAGGCTTAGTGTTGGGCCTGGTTAAGAGAAATAGGAGTGTATGTAGAAATTTTAGGAGGTGCAAGGATAAAGTCTGTCATTTTGGCATATTTGTGTATTATTTTGCAAATAAAATCTGATTTTGGGCCTTGAATTGCCATTTGAACCCATATAACTTATATTCTCAACTGCACAAATAAATATTAAAACATCCAAGAATAATTTATGTGTTAAAACTCACTTTTTACGTCTCTTTAATTCCCAAACCCAACAACTCCAATCATCACAAATTCACTTAAAATCAATCATTTAAGCACAATTATCTCATCAAAAATTTGAATTTTAAAGCATAAATGTGGGTATAAATATGCACTCATCATCCAACAGCAGTTTCAGTAACCATACCGCCTTTTTGCTCATGATTTTGGACCAGCATTTTTGAAACAGCAACCACTTAGCTTTGCTACTTTTGTAAAAAAATTTACTTGTAATTTTGGCTTGGTATCACGGAACATTTGTAATTTCTTTCCATTTTGTGTTCATTTTCAACTTAAAGTGGCTTGGAAAAATGCTTTTTAAGCAATTCCAAGTGCACCATCAAACATTGTAATAGCTTAGTTTCCACTACTTAGTGTGAAAGTGTGTCAAGTGGCTCCAAGTGTCACTTGCACTTTCACTTAGGGTCGTGTCTCCCTCTTTCATTTCATTGTCATCTTTCTTTAATTTTTGCTTGTTGATATTTTTTGTTTTAAGTCTCCGTGATATCTAGGTGCGTGCTCATATAGATAAACCTTCTTTTGGTTTCTAGGCGCATCTCATTGTTGCATTCTAACTGTTTTTGAAAGACTTCTCATTGAAACTTGGGTAAGGAACCGGAGAAACTCTAGCTAAGGAAGGACAAGGTTTTTAAGCTTGTCCGTTGAGACTCACCTCTCCTTCCTGGGAGCTATTCGGTTTCTTTACCTTTAGAATCTATCTAGAAGTTATTCACCAAAAATACAAAAACATTCTTTGAAAAGTATTTTGACTCAACACTTGTGAAGCCTTTCAAAACTCTTGTGAAACTTTTTTCTCTACTTCACAAGTATGAGTCACTTATGCGGCTGTCGCGGCCCATCAATTTTGATGTGCAAATAAATGCAGTATAGTGTTAGGAAGTGACTCCTAGGTCGCCTCTCAAGGACCAAATGTGGTTCGAGTCTCCAGTCAAACACGTAGGGGGGTTTTGAAAGTGTTCTTGTGAGAAAAATTAAACTAAATTAAAACTGGAAATTAAATAAAACCAAACATAATTGAAAATACTGAAATAAATGAACAAAGCGTGAAGACCGAACGGTCCTACAGATGACCAAACGGTTCTACATTGAGACACAGCGATTTCTAAAACAAGTGAGAAAATTAGAAATGAAAGAAGATAAAGTCGAATAAAACAGACAATATGAAAACAATAAATTGAATGATCCTAAAGCAAGATGTGTGAACTAATTAAAATAATAAAGAAACACTTGATAAAAAAATGAAATGCACATATGAATCAAATTAAATGCAATAAACAATTAAGAAAACTCGTGACTCAATTAAAATTATATAAAGAAATCTAAAACTCATCTACGTAAATTAAAATATTCAATGCAAAAGACTATAAATCAATTGAACGCAGCACATAAATCACCAATACATAAGTTAAATGAAATTGTAAAATAATAAAACTCATATTCCATCATGATGAAGATTAAAGACGCAATTGATGCAGCCCGTGACAACACATCTAATGAAGCACGTCTCCAAAAATGAAAATGATATATATATATATATATATATATATATATATATATATATATATATATATATATATATATATATATATATATATATATATATATATATATATATATATATATATATATAATAAGGAAACAAGTTTTGTTCCTGCGTGAATAAAAGAAATGAAACAACATGTGTGCTTGGCTTCTAGGAAAAGAAATGAATTAGCTTTTTGTGCTTCCGAGAAAAAAAATTAGCCAACGTGTGCCTTCCAGCTAGCCGTAGCCCTCCATCCTTGCTCCAGCTCGTTCTTGAATCACCGTTCCACTCTGCCAAATGAATATCAACCCTCCTTCTTTTTCTAAAAGATAAAACCGAGATTTTCTTCATAAGTCATCGTGTGCTTCCTATACAGATCCACGTAGCAGCTGCCCCTCCAAACCGCGACAGCACCTTCTTCACTTCATCTCCACGCTACGTGTATTCTCCAACGCTCCTGGACTCTTGAATATAATAAAGCTAAATAAAACCCTTGGAGCTAACCCCTCATGTGCTGGAATAAAGAAAAACAATGCAAGGTGCTAAATAAATTCAAAGCAGCGAGAGTGAACAATAATATAATAGCGTGCACAAGCAAAGCAAAATTCTAATTTATGGCATATATAAAGGAACGTGACAGCAACTGAACCCAAGCTTCAATCAAAAGGTGCACAAAACCAAAATGAAAAGGCAATGAGAAATCAGCAAAAAGGAATAATCGTAAGCTCCTCATTCATCCCATTGAGATCAGCGTTCAAAAGTAAAAAAAAAACCGAAATGAGTGTGGCGGCCCCCTTTTTCAATTGAGAATAAATCCTCTTTACTTAGGTGCGGCTCCAACACGTCTCAGCTCTCCCTTTCTCTGTTGTTGGACGCTTTCGCTTTGGGCCGTGGCAACTGCTGTGTGCACCAAGCCAAGACCGTGACACTTTGGACGTGCAACCCACATCACCAAGCACACACCTAAATCAAGAAGTGAATCCCCCGTAACCTCCATGTGTTGATGGACCGCTTTGCTGGGAGTGTTGCTCCCTCCACCATCACCGAATACTCCCTATACCTCCCCATGACAAATTTGTCCTTATTTATTTTACAATAAATTTTGGCCAACAACATTAACCTACTTCATTAATTACAATGGTCCCACTTTTATAACAATGCACCCCCACAAAAGTTGAACACGAAAATCAGCTATGCCTCAGTTATCCCTTTCTTTCTTCTTCCTCTATTTCATTGTTCTGAGAGTGTGTAGTGCTCGTGTGAAGTGGTAGGCTTTGCTTGGCGGGAGATTGCAAGTGGTGCAAGGAACCAGTGGTGGTAGAGGTCATTGTTTGTGGTAGTGGTTGCCGGAAGCAGCAGAGGAAAGCTTCGTCCCAGGTGCGCGAAGTTATTGTAATTCTTCAACGGATGTGATAATCCGTCGACGGATATCGACATCCGCTTCAGGGCCAAACGGATATGTGACATCCGTTCATGGCCTGCGTGGTTATTTCTTCTTCTGCACACAGAAACAAAAACCACCACCAAACACAACAGTACGACAATAATCAGCAAAAATTCATAAATCTATCTATGATTAAACAACAAACTAACATCTCGTAGACCTGCACAAGAAGGAAGCACCAAATGACCACCGCACACCGCCGCACCTCCGCAACGCTGATGGACCACCTCACACACTGTCGCAGCGCCGCACCACGAAAAACCACCGCACCACCAACAAGAGAACGAGAGAAAGTGGGACTTAGGGGATTCAAAGAAATGGATGTGGGTTGGAAGCAAACGGATCTCAGGGTGTGGGAAGGTGGGAAGAAGACGGATGTGGAATTTGGGGGGTGGAGAAAAAGTGAAAATGAGTAAGGAATTAGGTTTTAGAAAGAGAAAGAAAAAGTAAATAAATAAGGTAAAAAGGGTACTTTTGACATTACAAAAAAAATTTAAATTTTAGGGAGGTACAGGGAGTATTCGGTAGGGTGGAGGGAGTAACACCCCTTTGTTGTACGTAGCACTTCATTCCATCCAGCACCCCATGGGCCGTGTGCTTTCTAAAATTCAAGAATAAAAAAAATGAATCCCCTTCATTCCCGTGCTAGACGTGCAAATGTTGGACCGTATGCTGCCCTTCCTTTGCTTTACTTCCAACGTGCACACCCTTTAATTGCTGAACGTCACTCCTTCTTATGCACACTTCTTTGTGGAGAGTCTTCAATTAAGTGACACTCCTCCAAATGTTCCAAATTATTATTCAACAATTTTCCTACAATTAATAATGCAAATAATTAGCCTCAGATAATTCAAATTAATTAAAAGGGTTAAATATGTTTTTGGTCCTTTAATTTTCAGTGAAAATTGGAATTAGTCCCTTTTCAAAAATTTGCACTAATTTAGTCCTCAAACTTTAGAAATGTGTGAATTTAGTCCTTTTAACCAAATTTTGTTAACTTTATTTGATGTTTCAAACGCATTTCTTAGTTAACATTGAAGCAAAAATGTGTCAAAAGATGTAAACAACTTAGATGTTATCATGAAACGCACTTGAAACATCAAATAAACCTAACAAAATTTAGTTAAAAAGACTAAATTCACACATTTCTAAAGTTTAGGGACTAAATTAGGCCAAAGTTTTGAAGAGGGACTAAATTAGGCCAAAGTTTTGAAGAGGGACTAATTCTAATTTTCACTGAAAGTTAAGAGACTAAAAACATATTTAACCCTAATTAAAATAAGAATATCTGGTCAAATTAAGCACAATTCGCAAAAATGGGGAAATACTGGACATTTAAACACACTTCCCTGATTAATTCTAGCACAATAAACTAGGTGAAGTCAAGAAAATATTGACTCATCAGACACTCTAGTGTTCAAGGTACCATTCATCATGATCAGGAAGCTATGCAATTGAGAGAGAAACTTAATAAAACTAAAGCTGAGTTAAATGAACTCAGACAGATGGTAGCAAATCTCACTCTCAATCAGAGAGGACAAAATAATGAGGAACACTCTCATAGGCAACACCATGATAATGGTGATCATTCCCAACATAGTGATCACAATAGCTTTCATCCTTATGATCACTATCAACACCCTCCTAGGAGACACCACCATCATAGGAACCATCATGTGGAACCTAAACTTGACCTTCCCCCCTTCTATGGCAGAGACAATGTAGAAGAATATTTTGAATGGGAGATGAAGGTTGAACAAATTTTTGAGAGCTACCACATAGATGATAGGAGGAGAGTGACCCTAGCCACCTTAACCTTTCAAGGTGCAACCCTCTATTGGTGGACCTCCATCATTAGAGATCACAAGATGCATGGAGATTATACCATCCAGTACTGGAATGAGTTAAAGGCAGACTTGCATCGGAGGCATATTCCAGCCTACTATGCCAGAGAGGTCATGGATAAGCTCCATAGAGTTCAACAAAGAAACATGAGTGTTGAGGAATATAGACAAAAGTTGGAATTATTCATGTTAAGAGCTGGAATCAAAGAGGAAGAGAGATTTACCATAGTTAGGTTCCAAAGCGGTCTTAACTATGAGATCAGAGATGAGGTAGAACTTTTACCTTATTTAGATCTCAATGACTTTGTGCAGCTATGTGTGAGAGTGGAAGAACAAATTAGAAGAAAAGCTTCCACTAAAAGGAACTATCCTACCATCTCCGAGTATAGGACAAATCCTAAGAGGGAGGGTAGTCCAAAGAGGTATGACAAGCCTCAAGAAAAAGAAAAAGAAAAAGAGAAAGTGGAAGGTAAAGAAAAAGAAAGAGAGTGAGAAAGAAATATCTTTCACAAAGAATCTTCAAAAGAAATAAGGAGTAGAGAGACCAAATGCTTTAAGTGTGGAGAGAGAGGACATTATTCTTCTGAGTGTCCTCACAAACGGTCTACTTATCTCGTAGACTATCAAAGTCAAAATGAAGATTCTTCTAGTGACTCAGATACTTCTATATCTGAGGAAGAAGTCTTACCTTGGGAAGGTGAGTTATTATTGGTAAGACGACTTCTTTGAAGTCAAACCAATGAACTAGAACAATCACAAAGGGAAAACCTATTCAGAACAAGATGTAAAATCTTTGAAAACACTTGTTCATTGATTGTGGATAGTGGTTCCTCTTGCAATTGTTATAGTTCTAGAGTGGTGAACAAATTGGCCTTACCTACTATTTCTCATCCCAAGCCTTATAAACTTCAGTGGATAACAGAGGATGAAGAAATAGTAGTAAACACACAGGTAACATACCAATATCCATTCGCAAATATGAAGAAAATGTTTTATGTGATGTTGTTCCAATGGATGTTGGGCATGTATTACTTGGTAGGCCATGGAAATTTGATTATAATTACACTCATGATGGCTATACCAACAAAATAACTTTCCTCCATAAAGGCAATAAAATCACATTGATTCCTTTTACACCTGAACAAGTGAAAGAGGATGAGATAATAATCAAAGAAAAAATTGAAAAAGAAAGAAAACAAGAAAATAGGTTGGACAAGCAACCTTCTCAAGAAAAGAAGGAGACAAAGGTATGCATGTTGTTAACTTCTTCATTAAAAGGTAAATACCTTGACTCTTCTTCTCCAAAACATCACTTTGTTTATTCATTTTATCATGGGGAATGTTCAAAACAAAGTGAATTCAAAAAAATATTAAAGGCCAATACTTCTTCTAAAACCATTTTTGTCAAAAGGCCTTTATTTTATCTTCTTATCTTTGCATATACTTCATTCATCATATTAATTTTTGCTAATTTTTGTAGATATACTTTTTACCCCGGTGGCCAATACAAACCAAAGTTGTACTTCTTTCTTTTTTCCCGATTTGAGGACAAATCGTTTTAAAGAGGGAGGGAATGATGGCAACCCCTTTAGGGACTTCCCATCCAAAGAAGTATCAACTTCACTCTAAGACCAAGAAAGGGAAGTTGAAAAAAGGACTTAATCTTTTCTTTCTAAGTCTTAGCATGTTCTCTTTAACTAATTCCATTTACATTGTTTTGTAGGACAATAAAGGTTGGAAAGTTTCTAGGAGAGTTACCAAGCAAAGAGGAAACAAAGGAAGCAAGTAGGAATGTGTGTTGCAGCCAACCATGAAGCATGTTTCCCACATTTTCCATGTGCAACACATTCAGTCGTGTTTCTTCTTTACTTTGAAGCACATTCAACATAAGTTTCACGTGGAACATAAGCCAATATAAAGCTTCTTCCATTTTGAGCACATTTTCAATAATGAATACGTGGAACACACGGCCAGTAGCTTTGCACATGTGATTTAGCTTGAGCACATTGTAAATATGTAGCTTTCCTTGCACACTTCCCAGCTCATCTTCTCCTATAAAAGAGAGCTTCATCATTTGTAAACTCAACTTGAATTGATATAGTGAAATGTTGTTGATTGTTTCCAGCCACTACTTCTTCAAGTTCTCTGTCTTGTGCCACTTTAGCACACTCATTCTCTAGGTTCCTTCCCTCTAGGAAGGCTTTCTAAGCTAGAACCTCTGCCTACACACTCCAAAACCGCACCAGACAATTCATCAAACACCTTCCGTGCACCTCCAACTGCATCTGCGTTTTCCAATTCCGCTGCCACCTCTGGTCCGAGAAGCTGCTCATTCTTGAAGAGTGAAGCTGCTTCTATCAAAGGAGCTGCCCGGAGAGCTTACCAAAGCTGAACCGGTAAAGATAAAAGCTGATCGGAGGGCTTAAATAGAAGGATGAACAGTGGTCGTCGATTATGAAGCTTCTCGAGCAAGGTTCCCTTCTCCCATTTTTTTCCTTTTTCCCTTTCTTTTCTCCTTTCCTTTATGTAACCCTATATAAAGGGGTTTGCTTCTGCCATGTAAATACTTCTACACTTTACAACTTTTCAGATACAGTTTTACGATCTGTAGATTAGGTTTCTTTTACGCTTTCTATAGAGTAGGTTTTCGTTTTCCTTGCTTTTGGAGCGCACACTCATAGTGGTGACAACCCGTGGTGGCTTCAATTACGAGTGTTGTTCGGTACCTTTTCTTGTACTCTTTTTTTCTCGTTAATAAAATGTCTTTTTCGTTGATGTGTTCTGTTTTGAGAGTTTTATGATTATGTGTTTGATTTTTGTGATGTTTGTTTTCTTGTGTTCTTGTGTGATTGTGTTTCTTGTTTTGCTGAGAAATTGATTTGGACTCTGTCACTCTGCATTCTATAATTTCTTTTGGAATTAAATGACTCTGTATTGAGCATTCTTTATCGAAATGTCTTCTCGAGTCAAAAAGGAGTCTAATGCATAAAGATAGATTCAAATCTGTGTTTCTTTTATCAGATTTAGGTTTGCATTGATTGAGAATGAGTAGGAATTACCATTGTAAGTTCTAAAATATGAACTATAAGATTATTGATGGGCTTACTTTAGTCAGAATGTCTTTCTGAGTGTAATTGAAACTTTATCCTCAATCATTTGCACATTTAAATTTTGTTTGTGAATTTTAGATTGATGAATAGGCAAATGAACATTGGGTGGACAAATTAGTGGAAAGAGTCAAATTAGGTTCTGAAATATGACCTAGAATACCCTGTATTGGGATTCAACTTCACAGGATGTCTTCCTGAGAACTCTAAGCACTCTTTTATTCACTCCAATGTGCATTCACCTATGAAATCAAATTTGTTTTGAGATTGTTACCTTGCTTTTGATAAATTAGAATTTAGGTACTGATTTTTTTTACTTTGTTTCAATTTTAATTTTTTTTAGCTGCTTTCTAATGATTGTTCTTGATTACTTCTGTTTAGAGTAGGATTTGAAGATTCATTTTAGGTTTTATGTTTTACATTCAAATTCAGATTTGATGCTTAGTTTAGGAATATCTCTTGACTATTAATGCATTCTTTTAGACTTAGGTATTACTTCTGTTCTGCGGTTTTGTTTCAAAGAGTTTCTTTCCTTATTTTTTTTAGCATTTAAGTTATGTTTAGATAGGTTTTATTTCTGTTTTGAGTAGTTTAGACTGTTATTTTCTTTTCTTTTATTGCATTTCAATTTCTTTATTCTTTTAAATAGATTTTAGTTTACACTAGTTTCAATTCTTTTATTTTAGTTTCATTCATTTTAAATATCCCCACCTGTTTAGTAGTTAGTAAGTAAATAATTAGTAAATAAATACAAGACTTAACTCTACATTTTAAAACTTAATTTTGTTAAGTCCAAGGATTGATATTCTAGTTGCCCTATGCTACATTAGTGGGACCAAACTTTGTGTTGCCTTAGGCGAATAAAAGGAAGTTTAACAAGCACCAAACAAATAGAACAAAAACAGAATACAAAACACAAAGAGACACCAACAATTTTAACGTGGAAAACCCCTCAATGCAAGGGTACAAACCATAAGTCATCTAAACCAAAGAAAAATTCAGTATGGTCAATAATAGGGTACAAAAGAGTCTCCAAAAAATATACACCAAATGGTGTTTTCAATCAGTCAATTTAACTAAGCATTACAAATGAGAACAAAGAAGATAAAAATTCTCCAAAACAAAGTTGTTGATGCGAGACTATTTTCTCCCAAACTAGACCTCTGATTGACGATCTGAAACCTAGTAAGTCTTTTATGGTTTTATCATCTTTCATCTTCAAGACTTCAAATTTCCTTTCTAAGGTAAACAATGTACGTGTTCTTGGTCTTCTCATTTCTTCTAGACTTTTTTATGGTATCTAAGTTTGAAGTTTTCATTAAAACATCATCTAGAACTAAACTCAAGATAATCCTAGGATAATTTGACAACTAGGTGGAGCTCGCTTCAATGCTTCGTTACAACAGTTCTTCTTCTTGCTGACGAACCCTAGCGAGGGTTGAGAGAATTGGGGAAAACCCCAAATGTTTGATCGAGCCCTCTTTTGCACAAATGAAGCTTTGAGAAGGATCCCCTCAGCTTTGGCCAGTATCAGCATGAAACACTGCGTTTCATTTAACTACCCAAAGGGCTTCGGCCCATGCCTTTCAGCCTAATGTTTACTCTTTCAACAACGTTGTCCCAATTCCTTACTTGGCCCAATATTCTGCTCAGTTTGTGCACAACAACGATGTCTCTTTTCTTCTCCACTTTAAACGCACAGCATCAACAATCGTGCAGTCCAACTCAGTGTATTTCACAGCGATAGCCCAACTCAGTGTATTTCACAACGATAGCCCAACTCGTACAAAGCTTCTTCAGCCACTGCCAACCCTTCTTTACTTCATTTAGCACCACAGTGAACGACTTCACAACGACGAAAACACCAGTGCATGTTTTGATTTATGCAGGAAAGACTTTCTCTCTTCCTTTCTCTCTCATTTGGTTTTTCCCTCTCTTCAAATGATTCTAATATGTTGTATTAATCTGACCCATCTCCACTAAAGAAAAGTGAGACATAATTATTCACAGTGTTTTGGCTTATTTTCCACATAGGAAAGGAGTTCAATAACCCAACACTCTTAATGTTAAATTTGATTGAATTTGTAACACATAGAGGAACATAACACTGTAGCTTAGTTTGTTTGAGTTTTCTTAAGGATGGTTAACAGTGAGTGTGAAAAAAACAAATAAACTTCACATTTGTTTTTTAATTTTTTTTCTACTCGTAAAATGATTAAATATATTAAAATAGGTATATTCATAATTCAAGACATAATTACATGTTAATAAAAAATTTCTCTTGTAACTTCATTTTATTAAAGTCAATAACTCACTTTAAGTTGGTGTTCAGTTCCTATGTTATCACAAAATCATTAAATTTAGTAGAAAAGTCTCCTCGTTGCCGGTTTCAAGTTTCTTCACAACAGGTATATTTTGAGTTTCAAGGGTTATAAATTTCTTAAAAACATAATAAACTTCGGATTTCAATTTAATAAAGTAAACCCGAGTCATTATTGTAAAGTGATTCATGAAGGAAATGCAATATTTGGTGCCGTTGAGTGAAGCAATTTTAATATGTACACAAACATAGAATGAATTAATCCAACTTACTTTCTGTGGTTGGAATCGAAAAAAAAATTATGTTTCTTAACAAGTTGACAACTGTTATACCCATGAAAATAACTTGAATATTTGGTAAGTCTTTGAGTAATTCATGTTTTTGAGTAAACTGAATAGATATCAAGTTCAGGTAAAAAAAATCTCTGTGTCAACTTAGAATCAATAAGTAACTTTAAACTCTTGACCATAAATAAAATATAATTAATAGAAAAATTTCTTTCAGTTGAAGTAATTTATCACCGTCAATAAGTAACTACACACTTTTTTTTTTTAATAACAAACAATATTTTGTATCATTTGACTCACATAATCAAGACACTAAAAGAACATCATTAAATTTAGTACCTATTGTTGCATCGATCCGCATACTTCATTTACCTAAAATACATGGCAAGTTTGTCTCATTTCCAATCTTCACTATCCTCCTTCAAGTTTACTCTTTAAAAAAAAAATCCTCTGGTGACTTTTTTTTAGTCCATAAGAAATATTTTTAATTTTAACGAGGTTTTCCTTTTTAGAGAATTTTGATTTTGTTGATTTTGTTGCTGCTAATAATCACTTTTGCTTCAATTTCAATGTAGGTTTAATTAATAATTTAATTTTTATATTTAGATTTTTTTATTTGTTTTTGTTTTTATATTTATTTTCTGTTTATTGAAATGTCGATATTATTTAAATAAAATTAATGTAATTCTTTAGTAATTTTGCGTCTACATTAATGAAAACATATTAATCCTTTAACAATAATTTAAAATTTATACATATTTTTATTTAGACCTATTAAATTGAATTTATTTTGTAAGAGATTAAATTTTTAGAATTTATATTTTGTTGCAATTCATTTAAATTGAATTTTCAAAAAACTTAAATTTATTTGCACTAATTTTTCATATAATTTGATTTGTACTTAAGATTTTTTAATCTAATCTAAGTTTATATTTTTCATATAATTTATTTGCACTACAATAATTCTTTCAGATACTTAACCGATAACATCAAATTAGGTACAATTAGATAGAAGAAGATTGAGTTGATATGGAATTGAAGTAGAGCTATTGCGTTCATGAAATATGAATGAAGTGAAATTAGGGTTTGAGAAATAAAATAAAAATTCATAGTAAAAATAAAAAAGTTTTAACTTTTAACGTAAGGATGGTTTTGAAAATAAAAGAATCACTACTGCATTACGAGGATATGGCACCGGTTGGTTTTCTTTATACGCACCGGTTTTACAACCGAAGCATATTCAGACGAGGTAATAAGACATTGGTTTTATGCCTCGGTTATGAACTGAGTCAGAAAAAAATGGATTATACCTCGGTTTTTAGGTAACCGAGGCGATAACTTGTTTTTTTTTTTTAATTTATTCACTGTCAAATGATCTTCTAACGTTCCCAGAGCTAGTAAACAGTCATTCTTTGGCTTAGGCATATCTCTTCACTGTCAGCCAACCACACAACGAACAACACACAGTGAACAACAAGCCAACCACACAACGAACAACAACACAGAAAGCTGATTCGGAGAAGATAATATCAGTAAGAACATAATATCACTGATTCGAGAACTTTCAATAAGAACAACAACACACGTATAAACGAAATCAAACATAATATCACACACACACAGAGAAGTTTCGAGAAGATTCTAGGCCTTCGCCGCAAGCACTGATTCGGAGGCCGTCGGGGGACCACTGATGGTGGTCGATGCGGTCGGAGATCGTTTCACGTGCCCCAGATCGTGACGGTACCAGAGGCGTCTGCGGAGGCGAAACGCGCGATGGTGGCCGGAGGCTCACGATGACCACAGATCTGGCATTGGAGGCTCACGATGACCACAGATCTGGCCTCCATGCGCGCTGCGAGTCCGACGGCGGGCGGAGGGATTGCTGTTCGGCAGGTGGTGGTGAGGATTCCGGCGAGGGTTCTAGCGGCGGGGATTTGGGCTTGACAGGGTAGGAAACTGGTTGGATGATGATGGGTTGGGAGGGTCTGGCGGGAGGGTTTGAGTAAGAATCGGAGGAAGAGCAGAGAGAACCGGAGCCGCGGTGAGAATTGGAGGCACCGGTGTCAGTTGTCGGAGGAATAAGCGGCGGCAGCGACAGAATTGGAGGCACCGTGGAGTCCAAAAGCACCGACGGAGGGAGGCAGACACCATCTTGATGGCTCGACGGAGAGGCAAAGATGAGAGAGGCGTGCGAGAGAAAATCCTGCGAGAGAGAAGCCTTTTCAGATTTTCAGATTTAACCTAAGGGCAGCCCATTATGCTTCGGTTGGGCTTGCACCGAAGCAGTAATGCGTATTATGCCTCGGTTCTGAGTTGAACCGAGTTAATAGCGCTTTGTCAGAAAAAAAGTGGTGAAATGACATGACTTTTATGCTTTGGTTGTCCTTTTACCTGAGACAATAACATACATAGGCACCGGTTCAAAAATAACCGAGGCATATAATCACTCAGTATTTACAAAATTGCCACCGCGCTTTTATACGCTTCGGTTTCAGTAAAACCGAGGCGTATATAGCGTGTTAAAATAGCTTTTTTTTACTAGTGAATTTAAAAAGCGTAGGGAAGATGAAGGGAGCAATACTCTTGGTAAGTCTTTGACTAATTCATGTTTTTGAGTAAACTGAATAGATATCAAGTTCAGGTTAAAAAATCTGATTCCGTATCATTTGACTCACAAGACACTTAAAAAACATCACTAAATTTAGTACCTATTATTGCATGGATCCACATACTTCATTTACCAGTACTTGCTATGGCAAGTTTGTCTCATTTCCAATCTGAACTATCTCCTTCAAGTTTAAGCTTTGCAAAAAAAAGAAAAAAAAAATCTAAATTGTTTGACCTTTTGAGAATTTTTATTTTGTTGATATTATTTACAAATTTTTATTATCAACATGACAAAGAAAACGTGTCTATAGAGATACCGCTATGTCAGCTAGTCTTCCCATCAACATATTCAATACTTCTTTGCAATCTTTTCTGCATTCATCCATCTCAGCGTTCTTTCTTTCAAATTCTTCTCTCAACCCTTGTATTTCTTCCTTTGTTCTTTTATATTCTTCCCTCAGCTCTTGTATTTCTACCCTCAGCTCTTGTATTTCTTTTTTTGAGTCTTCCCCTAGCTTCCTTACTGAAAACACAAAAAATAAATATAACCAAATAATAAAATTTAATATTTTTTGTAAAGTAAAAATAAATAAAAAAATTACCTGAATTTAGTTTTAGACAGTCTTCCCAAAGACTAGTCATAAACTTATGTTCTTCAATTTTGTCTGTAAGAATCTTTTCTTTTATGCGGTGGCTGAGCTGCTCGAGCATGGTTTCAAATTCAACACCCGTTGAACAACTCATTTTCTCATTACCTGTTGAACCTTCTATAAAAAGAAAAAGGAGAGAAAGTTAAGGAAAAGATAAAAAAAGTTTCAAAACCCCAATACAAAATCACATAATTCTTCTCCCTCGCTAGTGACTTTCAATATCCCTTCCCATGCCCATTTGTTGACATTCCATTCATCAGCACTGAAATGAATTTCACTAATACAAAAATATAGGAATCACCCACTCCAAAACAGAAAAAAGAAAAGTAAAAAAAGAAAAGTCACCAAACTTCCAAAATCAGAAAACTCTGGTGTCCCGCTAGCTAAATAATCACCGATGAGTATATACTACCGTCTAGAATAGTTCAAAGGTAGGCTAAACAACATGGGTGGAATTTTGTACCAACACCATACTAAATATGGTAATACGTAAAATTTTCAGCAACCATAGAGAATAATAATATCTGAACAACCTAAAACAAAGTCTTCAAAGGCTATAATCACAACCAGCATTAACCATACCAAACAGCCAAATACAAGTCCATTATGCATGTCAAATTGCTATGTACAATATTCATCCAAACAGATAAGAGAGAATATTATACAATCATTTCACACAAAATGAACATATCTAACATATTCTCATAACAATATCAACCATCACTAATGAATATAACATTCATAACCGAATAGTACAATATGGAATACATCAGGAAATTCATCAACAACAATCTATAGATCAGTCCATAAAAGAACCACTCAATATAAACAGCATAATATGACCTGTAAAGTCTAGGTACTCATAATACACCACATTAATTTGTTGACCAACAGTATCTCGACCCGTAACTACCAGAGCATTGTAAATATTAGGCATCTGCCCCGGGGGAAAGGCTACATCTAGTACCGGACCGATTATTTGGTCAATATGTCCCAGATTTTTTTTTTCAATCGAAGAAATTTCAGGACCGGAAGTAGTAGGATTTATTCGCATATCAAAAGCCAATTTTTTTTCCGAAAAAGTTTTTAAATCAAAAAGAAATGTTCGATAAGAAAGCAAGTTGATCGGTTAATTCAAAAATAAATAAGAAATGGAAGTTAGTACTCCATTTTTTTGGTACTATTCAATCAATCCTCTTTAATTGTTTACTTACTTATTCAAATTCAATTATTGAATTCTTAAGAGGGTCATGGGTTTGAATTAAAATAATGGTAACTTATGAATGTCCCTACAACACTAATCATCCATCCAACCATACCTAACCAGTACCATTTCTAATACATTTTTATTCAACTTTAAAGGCATACTAAATCGACTATAACTACAAAATAACCTTCCATAATCCAATAACCTTCCATAATCCAATAAAATATAGATTCACTCAAACCGAAACCCAAAACAATTTGATACATTCACATATTCATACATCTAAGTATAATTAAATTAAGATTACAATATAATACCTTGCAGCCATGTAGATAATACTTTTAATTCACCACCGATATCTAATTCCTAATTTCATATTATTCTTAACCAATTCAGATTATATTTCCATCACCAAACAAATGTATCCCGTATGTAATGAGTTCAAACAGTAACATCTAGACAATTCATACCAACTGCATCCACATATTATAAAACAGATCAACATGGTTTTATGTACCAAACATAAGCATTACATACACTAGATTAGAGAACAGAACAGAACATTCCATTTCACATCAAACCCCTACTTACACTATTATGCAGAACTCCATCATAATACTTCTCATACACTCTTAACCCCTTTCCCACAAAAATCCAATAATCAAATAGTTTGGAAAAAAAACTACTACGTGTTTGTTAGGATATTTATCCTATTTTATCATCATTATAGTGTGTCAAGGGTTACCCTATTTATCATGATTATATTGTGTCTAGGATTACCCTATTTATCATGATTATATTGTGTCTAGGGTTACCCTATTTATCATGTATTTGTGTATCAATTTATTCTTATAAATAGAAGATTGTGAGAGGGATCAATTAAGCCCTCAAGAATTATTTCTTTTCAATCTTAAGTGTGTTATTCTCAAATTAACAATTATAACCAGACTTAATCATCGCAACCAATCCCATACATACCTTCTTTCATATATCAGCTCTAACATATACAGTTTCTGTTTTAATCAATTCATGCAAGATTAAACTAATTATCTCCATGTATAAAAGCAACAAAAATAATGTATACACAATTTTCCAATTCCTAGAGTTCATTCTTATTTTTACATAAACAATTTACCAGAATCTTATTCTCCAAAACATATAAAACAATAGTTCCCACCAATCATAGAACACCTAAGAATAATGTAGAGAAAAGAAAAAAAAAACTCAAACAATAACGCCACTTTCTCAAACAATTTCACTGAATCCCAAACATGAACATAATATTCAAACTCAAAACACCTTATACATAATTCACTCTATGCATGATTCTTGAACAATCCAATATAACAAAACAAGAATCAAAAATTGGAACACCAAATTCACAACCATTACAAACAAGAACAGTATAGCTCCCATACCTTGTTCGATTTCCCCACCCTAGGTTCGAATTTCTTGTATCTCGCTCTCCGGCTTCTGCGTTCTCTGACTCCCAATAACTCTTTCTCTCAGTGAGCTTGTGAGCCTCTCCCTCTGACTTTGTCTCTTCCTCTTTTGTTCTCGTCAGGATTCGAGCCAAAACTCAAAACACAACCATTTCATCGCAGTCACCACTGAACTAAGCTTAGCTCCCAGTTCATATAACCTTTTAAAATCTAATTTAACTTATCCTTTTTCACTTATTTCTAATTTTTCATTTCATTAATTTAAAACTTAATTCCATTAAGTTTCATATCTCATAAAACATAACCACTAGACCTTTACCTCACTACAAAGGTCTCCACAAACAAGGTCTTACATTAAGCATACTCACCAAACCTTTACTCCATCATACTAAGCTCTAAACAATTAAGTAATATAGTAATTTTATTATCTTATTTAAATTAAACAATATTTCTACATTGATCACATATTCAAATACATCTTTAACGAAGGTCTTACCAATACATTTCCATTCAACATTTCAACCAAAATATAATATCATTATTTCACAAACATCATTTACAAGTTTATCCCAATCAATCACATGTTCATACAAGAAATCAAATATCACACAATTAATTTCACTCAATCAAAACACAATTATCACCAAACCATTTATCTTTAATATAACTAAATCATCTTATAATTATAGAAATTCATCAGTCATACTTGAAATTTAATACTGAAAACATAAAAACTAGCTTCTCTTACCTTAAAAGGAAGTTACCACAACTCTACATAACTTGTTGTTCTTGCTTTGAGCTCACGAAACTCTAAAAAACCTACAAATCACAAAAACATTATCAGAGAAAGTCCTTAGGATCTTTGATCAAAGAAGAGATAGGAAGAAAACTAATTTGACAATGCAAAGGAATTTTTACGCATGGACCTGACCAAATAATATGAGAAAAAAGGAGCATAAATTTACTTGTTCTACGGAAGATTGATCGGATGAAAATGAATGATTCACCATCGGGATCGTTCAAACACTTTCTGATCGTCGAACGGATGATCTAGGAGTTAGAAATTTTAAAAAGAAGGAAGAGAGAACTCAGAGAAAGAGTTCTAGAGAGATGGCAAATGTTTTTTATAATGATATTAGTTTAAAAAATTCTATTTATATTATTGAATTATTTTAATTTTAAAAAGAAATACTCGATCTCATTATTTTAAAATACCTATCAATTCTAATACTCTATTTTCTAGGGTCTCACAGCTAGATTCACTAGTGCAAAAAAGACCTTTAACATCACCCTTTAGGCGTCTGACCCTCGAATATTCAACGTAAATAATGACCGGTTGCATTTTTTGTAAATAAAACAACTATTTATACGCTATGGAGGGGCCCGACATCTAAATACTCATATACGTTGGCTCTCCCAAATAGACGCCAAAACTAAACGAAAAAGTTAAAAGAAAATAATTTTTTATTCTATTTAGACGTCTATTATGGGGGAACCGACTTCTAAAGTACTTTAGACGTCTGTTAGTGGGGAACCGACGTCTAAATACACAACCTAGAAATTTAAAAAGTCACTTTTTGACTCCATTTAGACGTCTGATCCCGCCACTCCGACTTCTAAAGCACTTTAGACGTCTGTTGTTGGGGGAACCGACGTCAAAATACACAACCCAGAAATTTAAAAAGTCATTTTTTGACTCCATTTAGACGTCTGATCTCGCCACTCCGACTTCTAAAGCACTTTAGACGTCTGTTCTTGGGGAACCGACATCTATATACACATCCTAGAAATTTAAAAAGTCACTTTTTGACTCCATTTAGACGTCTGATCTTGCCACTCAAACTTCTAAAGCACTTTAGACGTCTGTTATTGGGAGAATCGACGTCTAAATGCGGAGTCCAAGAATTTAAAAAGTCACTTTTTGACTCCATTTAAACGTCTGTTATAGGGAAACCAACTTCTAAATGTCGGCATTAAAACATTGCGAACGCGAGACAGCCATTACGCGCACTCATTGTTCACCATCTTCGTCGCGTTTTCTCTCTACGGGTTATGCTTTTCAAGTTCGTTTTCTCACTTTTGCACCATTTTAAATTAATTTTACTCCGATGACATCACTCTTTGATGCATTATCTTTCATTTGAACCGATTAAAATGCGTTTTCGTTGGGTTTTGGTGCAGTTATTCTCGTGTCCTTGGGCGGCGTTCTTCGACAGCGATTTCTTGCATTTTGCACCTTGAGAACATTTCAACTTGTATTTCCAAAAATAAAAAGACTGAAATAAAAGTCAATTGCAGAGACTACAAGAAGAGAATTGTAAGTTGAGAACTGTGCTGGACCAGATTACCAGAAGCTATACCCAACTACAAGCTCAATTATTCATCACTCTTCAGAAACAAAAGCTTCCTCAGGTGGATTTATTATCCATAGATTTTCTGCATTTAAATTTTCTACCTTGGATTGATTCATCTTTTATCTTTCGAAACCAAGAAATAAATTGAAAAGGGTATTCTCATCTTACATCATATCACATTTTTTACGGGTTGCCCAATGATTAAATTTGAGTTTTTTTAAAAAGAAAATTCAACCCTAACGAAACGGTTTGTTTGTTGTGTCTGTGTGCTATTTTTTTCTCTGTTCTTTAGTAAGGGAAGGAACAGGATAGCGTGCTTCACTTAAATTTGAAAAGCGTGTTATCTTCATTCATTGTCATTTTTATAGGATGCAAGAAGAGTAGAATTTATAGGATGGCAACAAAAATTTATTCAATACACTAACACCGATAAGATAGTTATACAGGTACCAACCATTCACATTTTGACAAGAAAAAACACGTTTTGAATCTTCTTAAACAAAGAAAAAACAAATATTCTATATCGATTAAACATCTTTCATAATGAAAACAAAACACAACGTTAACAAACTTATTTTAACTTTTTAACACAAAAATTGATGAAGCACTTGAGATTGAAACTGTAAAATAATTCTTGAGGGCTTGATTGATCCCTCTTATAATCTTCTATTTATAAAAATAAATTGATACAAGAATACATGATAATTAGGGTAACCTTAGACACAATATAATCATGATAGGGTAACCTAGACACAATATAATCATGATAAATAGGGTAACCTAGACACAATATAATCATGATAAATAGGATAATCCTAAACACAATATAAATCATGATAAATAGGGTAACCCTAGACATAATATAATCATGATAAATAGGGTAAATATTCTAACACTCTCCCTCAAGATGGAGCATACAAATTGTATGTGTCATGCTTGGAATAAATAAACTCAGTCCAACAAAATCAACTTGTCTAAAATGTCAAGGCAATAGACGTGGTAACTCTGGCTTCGAATAAGATGTACATATGCTTCATACCGTCAAGAGAGAATGTCTATAAACCAAATTGGACTCACAAACCAGCATAACCAAAGAGACTCCTTATAAGCTTATGGAGAATAATATTGGACAACCACGAAACTTCATCTAGCACCATAAACCTTCAAGTAGGATGACTTTAACAAGTTGATTTCCATCAAAAGTGAATGATGAGTGGTAGACAACGATAAACTGCAGAGATTGGACTGCCATCAAGTACGGATGGGCCTGCATGGCTAAAAGCGACAAAAATGCAAGGACTGCCATCACTGACTGATGAGGCTTGTAGTGACTGGAAGCGACAAAACTACAGGGAGCGTCATCTTTGACTAATTGGTGCCTGCAGTGGCTGAAAGCAGGGACTGTCATCTCTAACTAGTTGGGGCCTCTAACTAATGGCTGGAAACATACTCCCCCTCATTGTAGGGACTAAATTGTCATTACTGACTGATGGGGCCTGCAGGGACTAAATTGCCATCACTGACTGATGGAGCCTGCAGGGACTAAATTGCCATCACTGACTGATGGGGCCTGTAGTGGTTGGAAACATACTCCCCCTCACTGTAGGGACTAAATTGCCATTACTGACTGATGGGGCCTGCAGGGACTAAATTGTCATCACTGACTGATGGAGCCTACAGGGACTAAATTGTCATCACTGACTATCGAGGTGATGGCTCAAAGCGACAAAATTGCAGGGACTGCCATCACTGACTGATGGGGCATGCAGTGGCTGGAAACATATTGCAATGGTTGGAAACATATTGCAACGGCTGAAAACATACTCCCCTCATGACAAACGACGAAAATGATGATGCGCCGATTACAAATCATGAAGGTGGAAGATCATAATGGTCTCCTTTATCCATCAAAGGATCCAAAAACAGATCTGACAAGGAACTGGTGAAATTGTTTGACTTAGATTCTGAATCCCCTAACTTCGCCAGAGAAAAAGGTCATTTCAGCGTGCAGAGAAGGGTTTCTTCAGTTCCCCCATTAGGATTTGAAACCAAACCCTAGCCACACACAGCCATTACATGGCACTTAACACTGAACCAAGCTTAACTCGCTGATTATATGACCTTTTAATATCTAATTTAAGTTACCATTTTTCACTTATTTCTTATTATCCCATTTATTAATTTTAAACTTAATTCCATTAAGTTTCATATCTCATAAAACATAACCACTATACCTTTACCTCACTACACTAAATTTCAAAGATCACAGGGTCTTATATTAAGCATAGTCATCGAACCACCACATTTTTAGCTTGTAAATAATGAGTGCGATTATTTTTGTGTACAGCTTTAAAGTCAACTTATTTTTTGAATTAAATAACACATTCTATCAGCTCGTACCTTTAGTGTAATTTGTTTATGTTCTAAGTTAACAATGCTTTGAGATAGAGATTATTTAAGAAAGGGAGGAAAAATGAAGGTTTCGATAACTTTGAGAAAGGGAAAAATGTCTTCAATGGAAAACTCCATAGTCAACTAAAATGTGTTAAAATAATTTAGAGCAATGATACTAACTTATTATTACTTAAAGATCAACACTACTTATAATAAAAAATATTTTCTTTAGAGTCGGTTAATTCAATACCTCACATTATTGTATTTAATTTATATTAATTCACTTTTGAATCGATTAGACTAATACTATATTATTATTATTATTATTATTATTATTATTATTATTATTATTATTATTATTATTATTATTATTTAAATACAAAAATTATATTAGTGTTGTATTAACGGACACAAATTATTATTCATTATTTTCTGTTTTATCTTTATTTGGTGTAAGTCTAGAGTCCTCTTAGTCGATTCTACATTATATTTATTAGTCATTTCAGAGTCTGCATAACTCATTCTAATATCATCCCATTTGGACCAGCTTTATGCTCTGGTAGTTAATCTTCGTAGCTTCAAGTGATATAAGATGATGAGTTTGGAAAAACAATTCTAATTTGAAAACGGTGAATCTGAAAAGATTTTATTAACCAAGAATTTTTTTAAATTTAGGACTAGACTAAACCAAAATATTTTAGAGGTTCTTTAATGTAATTAAAAATAAAAAGTTAACTGAGCAACCACATCTAAAAGATTACTAAGATGAAAAATTTATAAACTAGCAAAACATGGTGTTTTATGAATAATTCAATATTACGTTATAAAATAGGTTATAAAATGAATATACTATGAATAAGTAAATAAAAAGAGTCACAAGAAGACAAGACTCTAAAAAACAAAAACAGGAGTTTTAAAGTGCATAAATTAGCTTTGTAGGTGCTCAAGGCACCTAAGGCTTTTATAATTTGATATAATTATAGAAAACATTCCTAAGGCTTTTATAATTTGATCTATTTATAGAAAACATTGCATGAAGTTCTAGACTTGTGATATATCTACTTTGTCTAATTGCTTCTTTCAGTGGTCTTTAGAGAATCTTACCACTTTCTACGTGATTGTGTGATAATAATTTGCAAATTCAGATGATGATAACTAGTAAATACCAGTGTTTTTTTGAACATTTCAGGAGATAATATCTTTCATGTTCAAAAGTGGTAACTATTTTTTTACTTTCGAATGATATACTACTTGTTTTTGTTCTTATTCTTTAGCTCTAAAGCTACTCCCCATGGTATCGAACATGTTTATAATCTTTAGATATAATTTTATTTTTGTTCTATATGTTTTTCAAATCTTATACTTTTCAAAATATTTTCATATCTATCTCCACTAATTATTTGTGAATTTTTATTTTAATTGAGTATCTTCAAAGGTTAAATCACTTTTACAGTTTTTATTTCGGTTGGATTTTCTTATATAGGTTTTTTTCTTTTTTTTCTTCCAATAAATTCTTAAAAGTGAAAAATTTTAAACAATTAATTTTTTGCCGTTAAATTTAATTAAAAGAGTTAACTTTCTCATGAGTTATCACGTGAAATATTTTAAATACGTGATCATTATATTAGATCACGTGAGATATGCATAATAGATTACATGAAATATATAATTAAAAAAATATATATTTTGTTGCAGCAGAGTAGTGCCACCAACAACCGCAACCGTCACCGACGAGAAAATCGGGGAGGATCTTCCTGGAAAAGTTGAGATTTTCCAAGAGGAGAAAGCCTGCGGTTGAGCCTAGCCCATATTAGACAGTGTAAGCAGGGCATGTGAGTGAACAGTTGGCGGTTGCAGTGTTTTGTTTGCAACACCGCGATTCAAGGTTGGCGCCGAAGAGCCATGCACATTTGGGATTGGTGCAGTCCACTAACTTGGAGGAAGAAAAGTTATTGGAGACGAAAGATTTGGGTGCATGAAGGAGTTGCAATTTAAGCAGAGGTAGTGGAGGAGCATGGGCACCATAATATGTGGATTCATCTTTGTAATGTATTCTTTAGATATATTCTGAAATATATATTTTACAACGTATTTTCATATCTAGAAATATTTTTCGTATATACATTTATGAATGTATGTTTTAATATATTCTGAAATGTTTATTGAAAAATATATTTTCAGATTCAAAAATACTTTTCGTATTTTGAAATATAATTCTTTAAAAGATTATATAATTTGAAAGAAATATCTTCAGAAATTTGTATTCTGAAATACGATTTTTAATACATTTCAAAATACATATTTGGAGACATGTTTTCTGAAATACCCTTCAAATTCAACAATCCGAGAGAAAAAAGAGTACAGGGGTAGTTTTCACTATTTTATTTTAATTTTAGTGAAAAATAATCTGGGGTTATTAAGTTTTATGGGAGTGCAGGAAGAGAAAAAAGGAGTTACAGGAAGAAACAACCTTTTCTTTATTCTCTATGAAGAAGAAAGTTCCAATAATTAAATATTTTTAATATTATATAAGTAGTAAATTAATATAAACTTTTAATAAATTAAGTAAAAATTTAAATGAATATTAAAGGATTTAGTTATATCTTTCATAAGATAAAAGTCACATCCCGCCACACCTCCATGTTGTAGCAATACTGTGGTACTAATCATTTTTGAGGGATTAACCATGATTTTATTTCACTTTTAATCATAAAAGTGAAAATTATTTTTTTAATCTTTTGTTTATGGAAAAATGTTAAATGTAGTTAATATATTTTAGGATATTTGCTCATAAAAGAAATATTTTAGGATATTATAATCTATAACTTCTTAAATGTTGTCGGTATGTTTATCCAATTAAAATTTTATCTAATTAATGACAGTATTGTAGATGATTATTTAATATACCCCTTATTACGTGGATTATACTACTTTAAACGTTTATTTGGATTGAATGATTGTGTTTTATTTTTCTGTTCAAATATAATTTTTAAAATAAAATTTGTTTGTCTGAAATGAAGTTAAATTGCTTTTAACTCAATTTCAAAACATTTATACATTATTAATTAGCGAATTGAACATATGTAGTCTTTTTAAATACAATTTTTTATTCAAAATTTCAGGGTGTAGTTTTAAGTTTAAAATACCCAAACTACATATTATTGTCTCGTTTATTTTAGTGTGTGTATATATATAAAAATATATAATATTGTATATTGTAACATATCATAAAATCCAACATAAGGATTATGAAATTATTCGTGAATTTTTTATAATTACCAACAGAAACCCATTTGACACAAAATATTAATATTTTAATTATATTTTTTTAATTTAACATACTAATACATACTATTATATTATTAAAATAGTTGTCAAGTCGTATTTTTTGGGGTGAGTGTCTAACCAATATTTTCTCTAATTAATTAAACATAAAAGAAATAGTGTGCATTTATATAGTTACACAGGAAGCCAACCAAAGATTATGAGAATAGTATTAAGTTATGACTTACCTTTTCATAAATATGTGATTTGTTTAAAAATATGTCTTTTATCCCTTTTAATAATCTTTTAGAAGTGGTTGCTCAGTTAACTTTTTATTTTTAATTACATTAAAGAACCTCTAAAATATTTTGGTTTAGTTTAGTCCTAAATTTAAAAAAAATTCTTGGTTAATAAAATCTTTTCAGATTCACCATTTTCAAATTAGAATTGTTTTTCCAAACTCATCATCTTATATCACTTGAAGCTACAAAGATTAACTACCAAAGCATAAAGTTGAACCAAATATGATGATATTAGAATAAGTTATGGAGACTCTGAAATGATTAATAAATATAATGTAAAATAGAGGACTCTAGACCTACACTATATAAAGATAAAACAGAAAATAATGAATAATAATTTGTGTCCGTTAATACAACACTAATATAATTTTTGTATTTAAATAATAATAATAATAATAATAATAATAATAATAATAATAATAATAATAATAATATAATATTAGTCTAATCGATTCAAAAGTGAATTAATATAAATTAAATACAATAACGTGAGGTATTGAATTAACCGACTTTAAGAAAATATTTTTTATTATAAGTAGTGTTGATCTATAAGTAATAATAAGTTAGTATCATTGCTCTAAATTATTTTAACACATTTTAGTTGACTATGGAGTTTTCCATTGAAGATTTTTTCCTTTCTCAAAGTTATCGAAACCTTATTTTTCCTCCCTTTCTTAAATAATCTCTATCTCAAAGCATTGTTAACTTAGAACATAAACAAATTACACTAAAAGTACGAGCTGATAGAATGTGTTATTTAATTCAAAACATAAGTTGACTTTAAAGTTGTACACAAAAATATAGTGGTTATGTTTTATGAGATATGAAACTTAATGAAATTAAGTTTAAAATTAATAAATGGGATAATAAGAAATAAGTGAAAAATGATAACTTAAATTACATATTAAAAGGTCATATAATTAGCGAGCTAAGCTTAGTTCAGTGTTAAGTGGGCTTTTCTAAAGCCCCTAGCCCCACAGCCCCATGAAATGGGTTGGGATTCAATTAGGGCCGGGCTATCCCCTAACCCCCCAAAACATTATATTTCCGTTTACTCTGAAGAAACCCTTCTCTGCACGCTGAAACGCTGGACTATTCCCATTTACGTCTGAGGAAACCTTGTCTACGAATTATAAATTCAGTTTAATTTCTTATCTTTTTATCTACCTGTTCATGAACATGTTTAATTTATATTATCTTCTTATTCATGAACAAATCTCTTACTATTTCTTCTTCCGATACTGGTGATTCATAACCTCATCCCCAACTCCAACTTTGATTTCTATGTTTCTTATTCTTTTGATGTTTGTTTTGTTGGGTGTTTGCCTGTTTGATGTTAATTTAATTAATTCAATATCTTTGCATGTCTGTGTTTTCAAGGATGTAGGTTCTGGGAAAGTTGTTAAAAACTTCTTGTTCTTGAATTTAACTGGATGCTTGCTTCATCCCATTTTTGTGTTAAAAAGTTGAAATTTGTTTTCATTATGAAAGATGTTTAATCGATATAGAATATTTGTTTCTTCGTTTAAGAAGATTCAAAACGTGTTTTTTCTTGTCAAAATGTGATGGTTGGTACCTGTATAACGGTGTTAGTGTATTGAATAAACTTTTGTTGGCATCCTATAAAATTTAATCATTGGGCAATCCGTAAAAAAGGTGATATGATGTAAGATGAGAATACCTTTTCAATTTATTTCTTGGTTTCGAAAGATAAAAGATGAATCAATCTAAGGTAGAAAATTTAAATGCAGAAAATCTATGGATAATAAATCCAGAAGCTTTTTGTTTCTGAAGAGTGATGAATAATTGAGTCTTTTTATTTTTGGAATACAAGTTGAAATGTTCGCAAGGTGTGACTTTGAAATGTCACTTTTTCATTATAAACAACTTGAATTCTGCACCTCTTAGTTGAAACTTGAAAATGTACTTTACATTAATTTTTCTATGTTCTCTTAAATAGCTTTCTTTTATTGTTTTTGTTTTGATGCAAATACAAATTTAGTTCATTGGCTTAATATTGTGATTTATAAAAACAAGCTTGGGGTTATGAGCACATTTGGATTGTCTTTAGTGATATTATATGATGCCATGTTTTCGAATTGATTATTATTTTGTAGATACTGAACCACAAAAACATTGTAAAGTATCTTGGATCTTGTAAGACCAAAAGTCACCTGCACATAGTTCTTGAGTAAGTGGGTTCTACTCTTTCACAACATTATTCTGGCTGTGTGCATGCAGAATGATTTCATTTCGATGACACCGTAGCTTTACTTTACTTTCTAATTATTAAATTTTTTATTTATTGTTTATAATTTTTGTAGAATGCTAGTCCTTTTAAAGAATAAAGTTTAGTTTTGAACATAAATGGTAAATAAATTTGTCTTTGTTATATCAGTTTGTGGTGTAGTTTTTAGCTAGTCCATATTGCTTTAATTGAACTTATCATAAACTTATTCTCCACATTGCTCAGAATGATGGTAATGTTTGGGTCCTGAGTATCTTGATGGAAGTGATTAAGTAAAATATAAGCGAAAAAGTTTCATAGGTTTATTGTTTTAGGTTGGTCTTGAGTGTCTCAGTCGTTTTCCAATTCTGTCAAATGATGGAATATGCAAATTAAGAGATACATGAGAAATGATTTAAAATAGTGTAGTTTAAGTTTTTGCTTATTCTTCTTTTTGTTCCTGTAAGATTGTAACTTAGTTATTTTCTAGTGTGAATACAAAATAAGGTAATAATTACTCCTTGATTATTAACATTGACTTATTTTTGGTACATTGTATTATAAGACCAGCTGTTACTGAAATAACCATTAAAAAGAAAGTCTCCTTGGCCAAATTTGAATCAGTAGCCCTTTATATGGTACTGGCATTGGATCCCTACTGAAGAAATTGTCTGAACATAGCTTCCAACTGAATCGGGTCACTAGGTAATGAATTGCAACTAGAGTTTCAAGCCTGGAAAACTCATACCCTGGACACATTCTTTCTCCCCCACCAAATGGAATGAAATGGAATGAAGCAGTAGGGTGTTACAGATGCTTGGTTTTCAAATCTACTAGGTTCAAACTTCAATAGGTTTTGGTATTAGTGAAATTCATTTCAGAGCTGATGAACGGGATGTCAACAAATGGGAAGGGATATTGAAAGTTACTAAGACGGAAGAAGAATTGATGTAATTTTGTATTGGAGTTTTGAAACTTTCTTTATCTTTTCTTTAACTTTCTTTCCTTTTTCTTTTTATAGAAGAAAAACGACCAGAGAGGAAAATGAGTTGTTCAACAGGTAATGAGAAAATGAGTTGTTCAACAGGTGTTGAGTTTGAAACCATGCTCGAGCAGCGCATAAAAGAAAAATTCTTACGGACAGAATTGAAGAACAGAAGTTTATGACTAGTCTACTGTCTAAAACTAAATTCAGGTAATTTTTTATTTATTTTTACTTTACAAAAAATATTAAATTTTATTATTTGGTTATATTTATTTTTTGTGTTTTCAGTAAGGAAGCAAGAGGAAGAGGAAGACTCAAAAAAAGAAACACAAGAGCTGAGGGAAGAAATTAAAAGAACAAAGGAAGAAATACAAGGGTTGAGAGAAGAATTTAAAAGAAGGAACGCTGAGGATGAATTTAGAAAAGATAACAAAGAAGTATTGAGTATGATGATGGAATGTTGATGAAAAATTTGTAAATAATATCAACAAAATAAAAATTCTCAAAAGGTCAAACAACTTAGATTTTTTTTTTTCTTTTTTTGCAAAGCTTAAACTTGAGGGAGGATAGTTCAGATTGGAAATGAGACAAGTACTGGTAAATGAAGTATGTGGATACATGCAATAATAGGTACTAAATTTAGTGATGTTTTTTAAGTGTCTTGTGAGTCAAATGATACGGAATATTGTTTGTTATTTAAAAAAAAAAATGATACGGAATATTGTTTGTTATTTAAAAAAAAAAGTATGTAGTTACTTATTGAAGGTGATAAATTACTTCAACTAACGATTGTAAAAAATAAGTTTTTCTATTAATTAAATTTTATTTATTATCAAGAGTTTAAAGTTAGAACTTGATTACACAGATTTTTTAACCTGAATTTGATATCTATTCAGTTTACTCAAAAACATGAATTAGTCAAAGATTTACCAAATATTCAAGTTATTTTCATGGGTATAACAGTTGTCAACTTGTTAAGAAACATAATTTTTTCCGATTCCAACCACAGAATGTAAGTTGGATTAATTCATTCTGTGTTTGTGTACATATTAAAATTGCTTCACTCAATGGCACCAAATATTGCATTTCCTTCATGAATCACTTTACAATAATGACTCGGGTTTACTTTATTAAATTGAAATCCGAAGTTTATTATGTTTTTAAGAAATTTATAATCCCTGAAACTCAAAATATACCTGTTGTGAAGAACTTGAAACCGGCAACGAGGAGACTTTTTTACTAAATTTAATTATTTTGTGATAACATAGGAACTGAACACCAACTTAAAGTGAGTGAAGTTACAAGAGAAATTTTTTATTAACATGTAATTATGTCTTAATTATGAATATACCTATTTTAATATATTCAATCATTTTACTAGTAGAAAAAAATTAAAAAACAAATGTGAAGTTTATTTGTTTTTTTCACACTCACTATAAGATTTGTTACCATCCTTAAGAAAACTCAAACAAACTAAGCTAAAGTGTTATGTTCCCCTATGTGTTACAAATTGAACCAAATTTAACATTAAGAGTGTTGGATTATTGAGCTCCTTTCCTATGTGGAAAATAAGCCAAAATACTGTGAATAATTATGTCTCACTTTCCTTTAGTGGAGATGGGTCATATTAATACAACATATTAGAATCATTTGAAGAGAGGGAAAAACCAAATGAGAGAGAAAGGAAGAGAGAAAGTCTTTCCTGCATAAATCAAAACATGCACTGGTGTTTTCATCGTTGTGAAGTCGTTCATTGTTGGATTGAGCTTATTTTTTGACAATGGGTTCCAGACGTATGGTTCTTCATTCTGACCGTTCAGATCGTCAATCAGAGGTCTAATTTTGGAGAAAACAGCCTCACATTAGCAACTTCATTTTGGAGAATTTTTATCTTTCATGTTTTCATTTGTAAGCATTTGTGTTTAGTGATAACTCCCAATTTTTCCCCATTTTTTGTGTAATATTAATTTTTTTTAAGGATATTTTAGTTTTCAATTCACTAGAAATAGTATAGTTTAGAATAATTAGGATAAAAATAGGCGTTTGTTAAAATAGTGTTAATTTTTGTTTTTTAGGAAAATAATTTAGAAAATTTAAAATAGAATTTCATTTCTTTGAGGCTTTATTTTTCATTTCATTTTGCCAGTTTAGGGAGGGGGGGGTGCTAAATGAATGGTTTGCAGTGGCTGAAGAAGCTTTGTACGAGTTGGGCTATCGTTGTGAAATACACTGAGTTGGGCTATCGCTGTGAAATACACTGAGTTGGACTGCACGATTGTTGATGCTGTGCGTTTTAAGTGGAGAAGAAAAGAGACATCGCTATTGTGCACAAACTGAGCAGAATATTGGGCCAAGTAAGGAATTGGGACAACATTGTTGAAAGAGTAAACATTAGGCTGAAAGGCATGGGCCGAAGCCTATGGTTGAGCCTAGCCCATATTGGACAGTGTAAGCTGGGTATGTGAATGAACAATTGGCGGCATGTGAGTGAACAGTTGGAAGTTGCAGTGTTTCGTTTGCAACACTGCGATTCAACGTTGGCGCCGAAGAGCTGTAACACCCTGATTTTTCAGAATGTCACTGTGGAAATTTTTTTTTCAAAATTTTTCTTATAAAACATTTATTTCGAACAATCAAACTATTTAATTAAAATGTGGAAGCAAAAACGTAATTATAAATATTGTCTGTTCAAAACAGAAATCTGAAATAATTCATTTTACAATTAAGATACAAATTCTGAAATCTTTTAAATAGAATAAATCATCATCCCCGAAATATAAGAGCCCAACCTCTCACGTTAGCTACTTCAATCCAGTTTTATCTGCAATGTCATATACTCCCGTACAAGTACGATCATCGCAGGTGGAAACCACAACCACAACATTTCAGGGTGAGCAACTAGAAATATCATAACATACAACAAAACATATTCATTTGAATTACATAGTGATATAATCATATAAACATATTACATCACATCATTATCATCACAGTCAAGTCATTCATGAACCAATGTCGTTTTCTTATACTGTGTCGTCATGACCTGTTATCACTAACAGGTACCTATTCCCAACAGGGCAATTCGAGTCGTCTTTCATCGCAACTTCCGACCTATCTTCTCGACTTCTCAAGGACTAACGAGTAAAAACACTGACACTACGCACATCAGTGCACTATACTCAGCACGAGCCAAAGCCTTTTGGGCGAGACATCCACCTCCCCGCGCAGAGGAAAGTGACACTCAAATCACTATCTCTAAACAAGAGTCCAACACATCACATTATTAACATAACGGAGTACGAAAAGTTCACACATGACCGACGACAGTACAAGCAAATAACATAGTTTCATATTCACATCACAAATCCATACACATTCTCATAATCTTACATTCTCCCACAAATCATAAGATTTATCTCACCATTATCAACATATACGTAGTCTCAACAATATACCTTGTCCACCAATTAGAAACTTATAATACAACCTCAATACTTCTCATACATAGTCTCAATACTATATTTTAACTCACCAATCACAAACCAATACACATTCTCATAAACATGTATTACAGAATCAATCATTGATTTAAACACAACCTCAATACTTTTCAACCGAGAACACAATACTTATTGTTGGTCATCTACTATTTCACCCCGTTCGTATTCCACTAATAACTAAAATAACAACAATCAAAACTAAAGGATACAAACCTAATTTTATACGCAAATTTTCCGAACTAACGAGGGCACTCACTTACTGACGCTTACTACCCAAAATTCCCTGCCAAAACATGCTAACGTCAAATCCAATAAAAGGAAGGACTCTCCCTCTTTGCCTCAAATCTGTTGCGGAACCCACAAGTCACAAATTACCGATTCTATTAAATCTGTACTCCCAAGCCATGACCCCTCTCTGTATTACACTTGCAAGCAATAAAATAACCTTTTCTATCAATATTTATTTATTTTTATATATGTATTTATATAACTATTATTAACCCACGGGTCCCGCTACCTATCTACCCTAAAACCTTCTTCCCGTGAATATACTTTAAATCCTTTCAATCCTCTGCATGCACCAGTTTAGTTCCATTATATATATATATATATATATATATATATATATATATATATATATATATATATATATATATATATATATATATATACGTAACTTTTATAGCTTCTGCTACGTAGTCCCAAGCAACTCCCCCTTTTATTTTAAATTTACTTTTCTTTCATTTTAAAAAAAACCAAAACCCACCTCCTTTATATTTTCAGTTTCATGATTCTCTTTTCCCGGTGCTCCTTGCAAGTATACCCCTTTCCCCCATGCATAATATTTCTATCCTTTCCCACGTAACCATTATATCATTCAACCCCAACTCAACTCACAGTACTAACAAAACCCCTTCTACCATTTTCACTTACCCGCAGTAACTCTCTCCCAACTCCCCATAATGTAACACCTATACATTAATATATATACACACTGCACGTCCAGCTCTAGTGTTAGCAAAAGATAAAAACCCAAATAATCATAAAGAATATTGGTTCACTCCATACCGGTTTCACAAGCAAAAGAAAACATTTATCGATTTTTGCACCAAACTAGGCAAATTTGCCTATAATATTACCAAAATGGGCAAATTCAACCAAAATTACGAAAATGGGGAAGTCGTGGGGGGCCCAAACGACTTCAATTGAAGAAGTCGTGCCCCCCTGCACGACTTCACACTGTTCACATGTACAGTGCTGAAGTCGTGCACCCCAAAAACGACTTTTGATGACCGTAATCGATTACAATGTTGTGGTAATCGATTACACAGTGTTGAAATCGTGACTACCCTGCACGACTTCAAATAAGTATGCCAAAAACGCACTGGTAATCGATTACAACACTTCTGTGATCGATTACCAGGTTGTATTTGGTGCAAGATTGATTCTGGTAAGCGATTACAAGGTTGTTGTAATCGATTACTAGTGTGTTTTTGGTTGGTTTTTGAACTTTTGTATTGTAATTGTGGTGCATATTTTGAAGTTTATTAAGTGTATTGATATGAATTTGTGTAAGCACGCATTTTTGTTGATTACATTGTGATGTATTGTTTTGTATAGGAAGAGTATATGATTTTATGTAATAGAAATAAGAGAAAACATAAGATGAAATGAGAAATGAAATTTGTAATATTTTATTGAATTAAAAGTGCATTACATAAGGAACAAGCTAAAATTAAAAGAAAAGGACAGTACAAATTGAAAGACATCTAGGAAGATGATCCACCATGTGGACCAAAATGACGACGCAAATACTCAATGTCGTGCTCCACATGCTCAACTCGAGCATCAATAGTATCGAAGCGGTCACCCATGTTCAGCTCCAATTGTTCAAATCTTGCATTCATGCTTTCATTGAGTGTATTGAAGCTGTCCCCAACAAATGTTCGGAGATCGTTTATCCCCCTCATGACATCATCAAATCTACTAGTTTGTTGTTGACGAACTAGTGGTAGTTGTAGTTGAGGAGGTGGTTGATTTTGAGGTTGAGGTGGAGGAGGAGAATTTCTGTGCACCCATCTGTTGTCAGCATTTTGGGTCAACCCAAATGATTGTATGACTCCTCCTGATATTATCCAATGCCTAGTAGATGGGACAGATATTTCATCCTCCAGTGGAACTTGAAAATGTTCCAGGATGCGGGTGACCAAAGTTGGATATGGTAAAGGAGCACCTGGCCTCAAAGCCTTCTTCATCCTATGTCGGATGAGATGGGTCCAGTTTATCTGCTTTGCCGTCATTATAATCCACATTATGAGAAGATCTTCCTCGGTTGCCTGTGCAAAGTTAGAAACACGTGGAAACAAAACACGACATATAGTATAATGTAATACTCTAGCCTCAGCTGTCATATTCCCTGCTAGAATTCTACTGGTAGGGGGATTGTGTGGCAAACAAATTAATTGTCTGGCTACGTCTATATTGTATTCATTGGCCCAATTCTCAAATAATTTCCCCTCAAAGGGCAACCCAACAGAGGGAAGATCGGCTATAGAAGCAAAAATGCTGCGTTTGATAATAATTTGGACATTGTTCACCTCAGTTTTCATTGTTCCATTTTCAGATTGAGGTTACTATAAAACACACGTACCAAATCAGGATAATATGGAGCAAAATCGCAGTAAAATTCATCCAATCCCAAATTTTTGAGCATGCCAAAAAATTCAAAACTATGGCTCTCAAAATAATCGTCATCTAGATATTTTGGCTCAATGATTTGACGGTCTTTATATAGGGAGTAATACCTTTGGGCTAGTGCAGGAATTGAAAATTGATGTTCAGGAAATTTCAACACCTCACCACTACCGCCCTGTTCCACTTTCCTACAAGGTCAGCCTAAATGAATGGTGGTGTGATTGTGGACACTTCCAGGCTACTCGTCTCCCATGTCATCATGTCATTGTTGTTTGTACATTTTTGCATATCCCACTAACCCAAGTAATCGATTCAGTGTACAGTCTTAACAACATTTTCAAGGCATATGAAGTACAATTTCACCCAATCCAAAATCAAGATTATTGGTTTGTGTATACAGGTCCAAACTTCATACCAGATCCTAAAATGCGACGCAAGGCATCCGGAAGACCATCTACAAATAGGCTTCATAATGAAATGGATCAATCCAATCCAAATAAGCCAAAAAAATGCTCTTACTGTCGCAACGAAGGTCATCATAGGGGAAATTGTCCTTTTCGTCATTAGTTATTTCTTAATTTTACCCAATTGTAATCAAATCCATGACTGATATATTATTATTAATATTTCTTATTAATATTTATTTTCTCTTTTCCTATAACACAACCAATACATAACATATGTAAAATGCAAAATCAATTTCATAAACCAATCAAAAACACACTGGTAATCGATTACAGAAAACCTGTAATCGATTACCAGAGTGCTTCTTGCCACACAACAACCCTGATTACCAGTACATTTTCTGCTTACTCATTTCAAGTCCTTCAGTGTCACTATTTCAACACTCTGTAATTGATTACCAATTCAATGTAATCGATTACAGGACCCAAAAGTCGTTTTTGGGGTGCACGACTTCACCACTATAGACATGAACAGTGTGAAGTTGTGCAGGGAGGCCACGACTTCTTCATTTCAAGTCGTTTTGACCCCCCACGACTTCACTTTGGGTCAAAATTTGCCCATTTTGGTAATAAATAGGGCATATTTGCCTACTTTCGTGCAAAAACCACATTTATCACAATACCAAGTTCATGCAACGTATCTCATCCTATCAGCAACCAAAACAGTACGTGAAATATCAATAAATATTTACATATCATCTCCAAAAAGACAGAAACAGAAACGTAAACAATCATTCACGCATTCAAACCCTATACACATGTGATATCCTAGCCACGCCAAGAGTGTGGGGTCAATCTGGAATATGCACGGTCAGCCAGGGAACCAAACGATATTGGTCATCAAAGAACGAATGATTGAATGTAGGGAGAGGAGTCAAACGACATAAAGATACGGAGAAGAGAACCGCACGGCAGAGGACTCTTGGATCCGAACGTGAGAGGACCACCGGAACCGAACAGGAGAAGACGTCGGGAAGCGAACGTGAGAGGACTGTCGGATCCGCACACGAGAGGACTGTCGGACTCGAACGGAAGAGGATGGGAGGAGCCGAACGGTCTTATAGCTACAATAGAAGGCAGAACGGTATTACACTCAAAACGATCTCCTAGTCATTGGCCGAATGGTCTTACAATTACATTCAAAGGTCGAACGGTCTTATAGTCCAAACAGTCTCTCAGTAATTGGCCGAACGGGCTTACCATTAGAATGAAGGATGAGGAGGGAAAGGTGGATGGAAGAATCAATGCCCGGGAGAGAAGGACGGATTTTGTGAAGAGGTGGACCAGCGAACAAAAGAGTGGATGGAAGAATCAATGCCCGGGAGAGAAGGACGGATATTGTGAAGAGGTGGACCAGCGAACAAAAGAAGGACCTTGTCGTTCGTGAGGCACCTACAGAGAGGAGAGAACTTTTTGAAGCTTTGAAAGACATCGAAGACCATTTCCTCACGGGTTATAATTCTGGAAACGAGGTGACCAGAATGTTGGAAGCTAACAAAATAAAAAAAAATGAAAATTAATGGAGGAGGAATTGGCACCACCCAAGCCTCTAGACCTAAAGTTATTGACAGGTTCTTGAATTGGGAACCTAATCAAGAACCGTCTCACTACCGTACAGCACAAAGAAAAGAATTAAACTGAATATTATTCAAAAAAAAATGTTTCGTACAATTGAATACAGAGGCTTAACCCTCTTCAAAGGTCAATACATGTCAACAAAGATCTCTCCAAAAGTCCCTTCCCTAAACAACCATTTCCCTATTTAAAGACTCCTCCTAAACAGAACATAACACCCCACCATTACAGTTATCCTACCCCTACTTCCTAACTGTCCTAACATACTCCTAAACACCTCTAACAACTATATTTTATTATTGTCTTCTCTTCCTTTTAAGGCCCACATTCATATCCTATGTCTTCTAGAAAAGTGTTTAAATGATTACAATTATGCCAAGTTTGAGCTTTTATGACAATGGGTTCATATCACATGTCTTCTTGAAAAGTGTTTAAATGATTACAATTATACGTTTGACCTTTTATGATAATGGGTTTGGATAGCTTTAGAATATCTTTTGTTTATGGGTTTCGGCTTGTCCCCGGGTGTTAGTAGAGGTGGGCAAAAAATCTGGTTGGCCCAGTCTCATCGAATTTTGTACATATATGAAAAATCCATTTTCTAAAATCTGTTTTCTATTTTTGATCCATATTTAATAATTTTTTTTAAATAAGATTTCTATTTTATTTATACGGATTTTAAAATCTGGAAAATTGAAAGATTACACTCATATCAATCATTTATGAACTGCAACCACACCAACTCCTTCCCAATACTAAAATCTGAAACTCATTCTCGGTCCCAAAATTTCAATACAATAAGCGTGTCTATGGAGATCCCAAAATTTTTCAATACAATAAGCGTGTCTATGGATATCCCAAAATTTCAATACAATAAGCGTGTATGTGGAGATGGAGATCCCAAAATTTCAATAAAATAAGAGTGTCTATGGAGATGGCACTAAGTCAGCTAGTTTTGCCATCATCGAATCCATCACTTATTTGGTACCATTTTTGGAGATGGCACTGAGTCAGCTACTTTTGCCATCATCGAATTCATCACTTCGTTGGTACTATTTTTGAATTCTTCCATGTCAGCCTTCATTGTTTTAAGTTCTTCGTCCATGTCAGCCTTCATTGTTTTAAGTTCTTCGTCCATGTCAGCCTTCATTGTTTTAAGTTCTTTTATCAGTTCTTGTATTTCTTCCTTTATTTTTTTACTCTCTCCTTCTTGTGTTTCTTTTTTTTATTCATCCTCTTGCTTCCTTACTGAAAACACAGAAAATAAATACAACCAAATAACAAAATTTAATATTTTCTAAAGTAAAAATAAACAAAAATTTACCTGACTTTAGTTTGTGACAGTCTTCCCATATACTAGTCATAAATTTTTGCTCTTCCATTCTGTCAGCAAGAATCTTAGTAATGAAAATCAAATTTTCTCTTTGGAATTTCATGAGTCCTTCTTTTATGCGGTGGCTGAGCTGTTCGAACATGGTTTCAAACTCTGTTGAACAATTCATTTCCTCAGTTGAACAACTCATATCTCTCTGTGCTCGTTTTTCTTCTATAAAAAGAAAAAGGAGAGAAAGTTAAAGAAAAGATAAAGAAAGTTTCAAAACCCCAATACAAAATCACATCAATTCTTCTCCCTTGCTAGTGACTTTCAATATCCCTTCTCATGCCCATTTGTTGATATCCCATTCATCAGTTCTGAAATGAATTTCACTAATACAAAAATCCAGGAATCACCCACTCCAAAACATAGTTCAAAGGTAAGCTAAACAACATGCGTGGAAAGGTGGATGGAAGAATCAATGCCCGGGAGAGAAGGACGGATTTTGTGAAGAGGTGGACCAGCGAACAAAAGAGTGGATGGAAGAATCAATGCCCGGGAGAGAAGGACGGATATTGTGAAGAGGTGGACCAGCGAACAAAAGAAGGACCTTGTCGTTCGTGAGGCACCTACAGAGAGGAGAGAACTTTTTGAAGCTTTGAAAGACATCGAAGACCATTTCCTCACGGGTTATAATTCTGGAAATGAGGTGACCAGAATGCTAGAAGCTAACAAAACAAAAAAAAATTAAAATTAATGGAGGAGGAATTGGCACCACCCAAGCCTCTAGACCTAAAGTTATTGATAGGTTCCTGAATTGGGAATCTAATCAAGAACCCTTTCACTACCGTACAGCACAAAGAAAGGAATGAAACTGAATATTATTAAAAAAAAATGTTTCGTACAATTAAATACAGAGGCTTAACCCTCTTCAAAGGTCAATACATGTCAACAAAGATCTCTCCAAAAGTCCCTTCCCTAAACAACCATTTCCCTATTTAAAGACTCCTCCTAAACAGAACATAACACCCCACCATTACAGTTATCCTACCCCTACTTCCTAACTGTCCTACCATACTCCTAAACACCTCTAACAACTATATTTTATTATTGTCTTCTCTTCCTTTTAAGGCCCACATTCATATCCTATGTCTTCTAGAAAAGTGTTTAAATGATTACAATTATGCCAAGTTTGAGCTTTTATGACAATGGGTTCATATCACATGTCTTCTAGAAAAGTGTTTAAATGATTACAATTATACGTTTGACCTTTTATGATAATGGGTTTGGATAGCTTTAGAATATCTTTTGTTTATGGGTTTCGGCTTGTCCCCGGGTGTTAGTAGAGGTGGGCAAAAAATCTGGTTGGCCCAGTCTCATCGAATTTTGTACATATATGAAAAATCCATTTTCTAAAATCTGTTTTCTATTTTTGATCCATATTTAATATTTTTTTTTAAATAAGATTTCTATTTTATTTATACGGATTTTAAAATCTGGAAAATTGAAAGATTACACTCATATCAATCATTTATGAACTGCAACCACACCAACTCCTTCCCAATACTAAAATCTGAAACTCATTCTCGGTCCCAAAATTTCAATACAATAAGCGTGTCTATGGAGATCCCAAAATTTTTCAATACAATAAGCGTGTCTATGGATATCCCAAAATTTCAATACAATAAGCGTGTATGTGGAGATGGAGATCCCAAAATTTCAATAAAATAAGAGTATCTATGGAGATGGCACTAAGTCAGCTAGTTTTGCCATCATCGAATCCATCACTTATTTGGTACCATTTTTGGAGATGGCACTGAGTCAGCTACTTTTGCCATCATCGAATTCATCACTTCGTTGGTACTATTTTTGAATTCTTCCATGTCAGCCTTCATTGTTTTAAGTTCTTCGTCCATGTCAGCCTTCATTGTTTTAAGTTCTTTTATCAGTTCTTATATTTCTTCCTTTATTTTTTTACTCTCTCCTTCTTGTGTTTCTTTTTTTTATTCTTCCTCTTGCTTCCTTACTGAAAACACAGAAAATAAATACAACCAAATAACAAAATTTAATATTTTCTAAAGTAAAAATAAACAAAAATTTACCTGACTTTAGTTTGTGACAGTCTTCCCATATACTAGTCATAAATTTTTGCTCTTCCATTCTGTCAGCAAGAATCTTAGTAATGAAAATCAAATTTTCTCTTTGGAATTTCATGAGTCCTTCTTTTATGCGGTGGCTGAGCTGTTCGAACATGGTTTCAAACTCTGTTGAACAATTCATTTCCTCAGTTGAACAACTCATATCTCTCTGTGCTCGTTTTTCTTCTATAAAAAGAAAAAGGAGAGAAAGTTAAAGAAAAGATAAAGAAAGTTTCAAAACCCCAATACAAAATCACATCAATTCTTCTCCCTTGCTAGTGACTTTCAATATCCCTTCTCATGCCCATTTGTTGATATCCCATTCATCAGTTCTGAAATGAATTTCACTAATACAAAAATCCAGGAATCACCCACTCCAAAACATAGTTCAAAGGTAAGCTAAACAACATGCGTGGAAAGGTGGATGGAAGAATCAATGCCCGGGAGAGAAGGACGGATTTTGTGAAGAGGTGGACCAGCGAACAAAAGAGTGGATGGAAGAATCAATGCCCGGGAGAGAAGGACGGATATTGTGAAGAGGTGGACCAGCGAACAAAAGAAGGACCTTGTCGTTCGTGAGGCACCTACAGAGAGGAGAGAACTTTTTGAAGCTTTGAAAGACATCGAAGACCATTTCCTCACGGGTTATAATTCTGGAAATGAGGTGACCAGAATGCTAGAAGCTAACAAAACAAAAAAAAAATTAAAATTAATGGAAGAGGAATTGGCACCACCCAAGCCTCTAGACCTAAAGTTATTGATAGGTTCCTGAATTGGGAATGTAATCAAGAACCCTTTCACTACCGTACAACACAAAGAAAGGAATGAAACTGAATATTATTAAAAACAAAAATGTTTCGTACAATTGAATACAGAGGCTTAACCCTCTTCAAAGGTCAATACATGTCAACAAAGATCTCTCCAAAAGTCCCTTCCCTAAACAACCATTTCCCTATTTAAAGACTCCTCCTAAACAGAACATAACACCCCACCATTACAGTTATCCTACCCCTACTTCCTAACTGTCCTACCATACTCCTAAACACCTCTAAAAACTATATTTTATTATTGTCTTCTCTTCCTTCTAAGGCCCACATTCATATCCTATGTCTTCTAGAAAAGTTTTTAAATGATTACAATTATGCCAAGTTTGAGCTTTTATGACAATGGGTTCATATCACATGTCTTCTAGAAAAGTGTTTAAATGATTACAATTATACGTTTGACCTTTTATGATAATGGGTTTGGATAGCTTTAGTATGTCTTTTGTTTATGGGTTTCGGCTTGTCCCCGGGTGTTAGTAGAGGTAGGCAAAAAATATGGTTGGCCCAGTCTCATCCAATTTTGTACAAATATTAAAAATCCATTTTCTAAAATCTATTTTCTATTTTTGATCCATATTTCATAATTTTTTTTAAATAAGATTTCTATTTTATTTATACGGATTTTAAAATCTGGAAAACTGAAATATTACACTCATATCAATCATTTATGAACTGAAACCACACCAACTCCTTCCCAATACTAAAATCTGAAACTCATTCTCGATGCCAAAATTTCAATACAATAAGCGTGTCTATGGAGATCCCAAAATTTCAATACAATAAGCGTGTCTATGGATATCCCAAAATTTCAATACAATAAGCGTGTCTATGGAGATGGAGATCCCAAAATTTCAATACAATAAGAGTGTCTATGGAGATGGGACTAAGTCAGCTAGTTTTGCCATCATCGAATCCATCACTTATTTGGTACCATTTTTGGAGATGGCACTGAGTCAGCTACTTTTGCCATCATCGAATTCATCACTTCGTTGGTACTATTTTTGAATTCTTCCATGTCAGCCTTCATTGTTTTAAGTTCTTCGTCCATGTCAGCCTTCATTGTTTTAAGTTCTTCGTCCATGTCAGCCTTCATTGTTTTAAGTTCTTTTATTCGTTCTTGTATTTCTTCCTTTATTTTTTTATTCCCTCCTTCTTGTGTTTCTTTTTTTTATTCTTCCTCTTGCTTCCTTACTGAAAACACAGAAAATAAATACAACCAAATAACAAAATTTAATATTTTCTAAAGTAAAAATAAACAAAAATTTACCTGACTTTAGTTTGTGACGGTCTTCCCATATACTAGTCATAAATTTTTGCTCTTCCATTCTGTCAGCAAGAATCTTAGTAATGAAAATCAAATTTTCTCTTTGGAATTTCATGAGTCCTTCTTTTATGCGGTGGCTGAGCTGTTCGAACATGGTTTCAAACTCTGTTGAACAATTCATTTCCTCAGTTGAACAACTCATATCTCTCTGTGCTCGTTTTTCTTCTATAAAAAGAAAAAGGAGAGAAAGTTAAAGAAAAGATAAAGAAAGTTTCAAAACCCCAATACAAAATCACATCAATTCTTCTCCCTTGCTAGTGACTTTCAATATCGCTTCTCATGCCCATTTGTTGATATCCCATTCATCAGTTCTGAAATGAATTTGACTAATACAAAAATCCAGGAATCACCCACTCCAAAACATAGTTCAAAGGTAAGCTAAACAACATGCGTGGAAAGGTGGATGGAAGAATCAATGCCCGGGAGAGAAGGACGGATTTTGTGAAGAGGTGGACCAGCGAACAAAAGAGTGGATGGAAGAATCAATGCCCGGGAGAGAAGGACGGATATTGTGAAGAGGTGGACCAGCGAACAAAAGAAGGACCTTGTCGTTCGTGAGGCACCTACAGAGAGGACAGAACTTTTTGAAGCTTTGAAAGACATCGAAGACCATTTCCTCACGGGTTATAATTCTGGAAATGAGGTGACCAGAATGCTAGAAGCTAACAAAACAAAAAAAAATGAAAATTAATGGAGGAGGAATTGGCACCACCCAAGCCTCTAGACCTAAAGTTATTGATAGGTTCCTGAATTGGGAATGTAATCAAGAACCCTTTCACTACCGTACAGCACAAAGAAAGGAATGAAACTGAATATTATTCAAAAAAAAATGTTTCGTACAATTGAATACAGAGGCTTAACCCTCTTCAAAGGTCAATACATGTCAAAAAAGATCTCTCCAAAAGTCCCTTCCCTAAACAACCATTTCCCTATTTACAGACTCCTCCTAAACAGAACATAACACCCCACCATTACAGTTATCCTACCCCTACTTCCTAATTGTCCTAACATACTCCTAAACAGCTCTAACAACTCTATTTTATTATTGTCTTCTCTTCCTTCTAAGGCCCACATTCATATCCTATGTCTTCTAGAAAAGTGTTTAAATGATTACAATTATGCCAAGTTTGAGCTTTTATGACAATGGGTTCATATCACATGTCTTCTAGAAAAGTGTTTAAATGATTACAATTATATGTTTGACCTTTTATGATAATGGGTTTGGATAGTTTTAGTATGTCTTTTGTTTATGGGTTTCGGCTTGTCCCCGGGTGTTAGTAGAGGTGGGAAAAAAATCTGGTTGGCCGAGTTTCATCCAATTTTGTACATATATTAAAAATCCATTTTCTAAAATCTGTTTTCTATTTTGGATCCATATTTCATAATTTTTTTTAAATAAGATTTCTATTTTATTTATACGGATTTTAAAATCTGGAAAATTGAAAGATTACACTCATATCAATCATTTATGAACTGAAACCACACCAACTCCTTCCCAATACAAAAATCTGAAACTCATTCTCGACCCCAAAATTTCAATACAATAAGCGTGTCTATGGAGATCCCAAAATTTCAATACAATAAGCGTGTCTATGGATATCCCAAAATTTCAATACAATAAGCGTGTCTATGGAGATGGAGATCCCAAAATTTCAATACAATAAGAGTGTCTATGGAGATGGCACTAAGTCAGCTAGTTTTGCCATCATCGAATCCATCACTTATTTGGTAGCATTTTTGGAGATGGCACTGAGGCAGCTACATTTGCCATCATCGAATTCATCACTTCGTTGGTACTATTTTTGAATTCTTCCATGTCAGCCTTCATTGTTTTAAGTTCTTCGTCCATGTCAGCCTTCATTGTTTTAAGTTCTTCGTCCATGTCAACCTTCATTGTTTTAAGTTCTTTTATATATTTCTTCCTTTATTTTTTTATTCTCTCCTTCTTGTGTTTCTTTTTTTTATTCTTCCTCTTGCTTCCTTACTGAAAACACAGAAAATAAATACAACCAAATAACAAAATTTAATATTTTCTAAAGTAAAAATAAACAAAAATTTACCTGACTTTAGTTTGTGACAGTCTTCCCATATACTAGTCATAAATTTTTGCTCTTCCATTCTGTCAGCAAGAATCTTAGTAATGAAAATCAAATTTTCTCTTTGGAATTTCATGAGTCCGCGGTGGCTGAGCTGTTCGAACATGGTTTTAAACTCTGTTGAACAATTCATTTCCTCAGTTTTGAACCACTCATATCTCTCTGTGGTAGTTTTTCTTCTATAAAAAGAAAAAGGAGAGAAAGTTAAAGAAAAGATAAAGAAAGTTTCAAAACCCCAATACAAAATCACATCAATTCTTCTCCCTTGCTAGTGACTTTCAATATCCCTTCTCATGCCCATTTGTTGATATCTCATTCATCAGTTCTGAAATGAATTTCACTAATACAAAAATCCAGGAATCACCCACTCCAAAACAGAAAAAAGAAAAGTCAAAATAGTTCAAAGGTAAGCTAAACAACATGCGTGTAATTTTGCACCAACACCATACTAAATATGGTAATACGTAAAATTTTCAGCAACCAGAGACAATAATAATATCTGAACAATCTAAAACAAAGTCTCCAAAGGCTATAATCACAACCAGCATTAAACATACCAAACAGCCAAATACAAGTCCATTATGCATGTCAAATTGCTACGTAGAGGTTAAGAGAAAATATTATATAATCATTTCACACAGAATGAACATATCTAACATATTCTCATAACAATATCAACCATCACTAATGAATATAACATTCAGAACCGAAATAGTACATGGAATACATCACGAAATTCATCAACAACAATCTATAGATCAGTCCATAACAGAACCACTCAAACAGTGTATAAACAGCATAATATGACCTGTAGAGTCTAGGTGCTCATAATACACCATCTACACACAGGGTCATGGGTTTGAATTAAAATAATGGTAACTTATGATTGTCCCTACAACTGATCATACATTCAACCATACCTAACCAGTACTATTTCTAATACATTTTTATTCAAGTTTAAAGGCATACCAAATCGACTATAACTACAAAATAACCTTCCATAATCCAATAAAATATTGATTCACTCAAACCGAAAAAAATTTGATACATTCACAATGTTCTTACTGTTGTAATAATGTTAGATTATTGCAAAAGAAAACGTTGGATTATAACGGTCAAAACTTTAATTGCCAACAACGTTCGTATTAATTTTATTAAGTGCTCCAACGGCAAAATATTTAATGGCTTTTATTGATTTTATTCTTTCCTAACTCTATAAATAGAGAGTTTTTCTCCCATTCCAAAAACATCCCAAGTCAGTCTTCTCTCCTTTTCCTTTCTTCTTTTCCTCTTCTAAAATTATTCTGGGTTTATTCTTATACTCTCTTTAGAGTTCCTTGCTAGTTCTGAGATCCTCAGAGATATTCTGAGAAGTTCCTGTTGTATCCTGGGGGACTTGCGCAATACACCGCGGATAAGTCCTTAAGGACAGTGACTCTACACGCCTCAGAAAATTTTGTTCGTGATTATGTCAGTTTTTCCAACAATCTTAAGGACTTAAGGCTGACATTAACAACTCAATCTTGGAGGATCAAAACTTTGTTTCTAAACTGAAAGGTATTTGCAAAACCACTTACATACATATATGCTACTATCAAAAGTAAAAAGGTATGGGAAACTTACTGTTATCTTATTCTTTAATAATGTGAATATATTCTTAAAATTTCTTAGAAGTATGGAAAATTCACCTTCTTTAATTGTTGATGGTTATAGTTATTAATTTAATTTTGAATGCCTTAAACGACGATTAAATGCTGATGTTTTATTTGAATTATTCTTGAATTTTGGTAGTCTTTGTGATCATGGAATTCTAAAGACCATTTGAATAATGGTGCGTTATCTGCATGGAATTAATGGTGAGATTATAATAAGTGGTTTAAATAAAATGGAAAGCACAAAAATCTAAGACTTTAATATCATTAACGTTTTGTTTTTAATTCTGGAAGGAATTTATTTTCCTTGAGAGAGAAATAATGGTACGTAGAAGATTTTTTTTAACTCTTGATCATTTTAATTAAACCCTAATTTCGAAAGTTCCCCAAATTGATTTGGGATTTTCTTCTTCTTCACGCATAGACCCCTGAGTTGGGTTTTATGTCGCGTCAGTAGTGGGGGTTTCTCTCCTTCCCTTCTAGGGAGTTCACGGGAAGAAAAATGATTTCTTTTCGTTTTGGTTTGGACCTGTAGGGAACCTCTTCTTCCCCAAATCGTTTGGCTTTGTTTCGTTTGCAACAGGAGGCGCCGTTTTCCCATTCTTTTCTTTAGTTCTAGCGCAACTCTCTTCTTCTTTTACTGGTTCTGATTTGTCCACATCAGGGAGACTTTCCTCTTTTCTTTGGGTCTGGTTGGGTTTCGCGGGAACGAGAGGCAAGCTCCGGTGACCCAGGCGCGACACTCTCCGTAGCAGTGTGCGCCGCAATGGCGGCCCACAGCGGATTTGAGGACGCTCTTGTAGCGGTGGGAATCGCGGAAGCCCTTTGGTCCAGAACTGACGACGGGATGAGTGTGGACAGTGTGACGGCAACAGAGTGAATCTCTGTTTCTGGGAATCTCGTGTTCTTGATCGTTTTGGGGTTTCTTTATTTTGTGCGTTTTGATTCGCGATTGGGGTAAATTCTTTCCTGTTGATTCCTAGCGTGTTTTGGGGTCTGCGTTGATTAGCAGAGGGTCTTCCTTTCCTTACGGCGGTGAGAGTCCATGATGGCCACTGGCAACGTGAGGACTTTGGGTTGCTATAGGTTACACCTATCGGACTTAAAGGTCCAGTATCGAATTGGAACTACAAATTAATTTGGTTTAAAAGGGAAGGAATAAGAGTTTAAAGGAAAGTAATGAGATGATTAATTAAAATAATAAATGATTTATTATTTTGAATTAATATTGAATTATATTTATTTATATTTTCTCATTATTGTTTGAGTATAATCTATTCATGATGTTATATTTTTGAATGAGATAACGGTGAATGAATAATGTTAGATAGAGAATGAGAATGATTCTTGTTAAAACTAAATAAACTTTGAAATGAAAGACATGGGTGAAGCCAATGTGTTTTTAGGTATTAGAATCATAAGGAATGAAGATAGTATATTACTATCCCAAGAATAATATATTGAGAAACTTCTTAAGAAGTTTAGGTTTTATGACCTCACCAGTGAGTACCCCTTATGATGCTAATGCTAAGTTAATGAAAAAAATAGAGGAGAATCATTATCTCAGTCTCAGTATGCCTAGATAATTGGGAGCTTACTGCACTTGATGAACTTTTCTAGACTTGATATTTCTTATGCAGTAGGTAGACTGAGTAGGTACACTCAATGTCGAAATCAGAACATTGGGATGCACTTGCTAGGCTTATGAGATACTTAAGAGGTTCAATGGATTATGCCATTGAATATAGTGGATTTCCCGTTGTACTAGAAGGGTATAGTGATGCTAACTGGATCTCTGATTCAGATGAGACAAAATCCACTAGTGGTTATGTATTCACTCTTGGGGGTGGTACGATTACATGGAGATCAGCCAGACAAACAATTATTGCAAGATCAATAATGGAATCTGAGTTTGTCGCTCTTGAGATGGTTGGTAGTGAGGCTGAGTGGTTGAAAAACTTCTTAGCAAACATTCCACTAGGAATGAAACCAACCCCATCTGTGTCAATACACTGTGATTGTCAATCGGCAATAGCTATAGCTAAAAACAAGAATTATAATGGAAAGAATAGAGACACAATTTGGTGAAGCAGCTGCTAAAGAGTGGAACTATTTCCATTGACTATGTGAAGTCAGAACGGGATCTAGCAGATCCTCTGACAAAACCCTGGGAAGACAAATGATATTAGAAACATCGAGGGGAATGGGACTTAAGCCACTTGCAAACAAACAAGTGATGGTAACCCAACCTTTGTGATTGGAGATCCCATGAATAAGGTTCATATGGGTAAAAACAAGTCACTTGTTAGTTCTGATAGCACTAAATTGATTTTAATCAATTATGTCCCTTCCTATGGTGTGTGTGAAAGTGCTAGAGACTGCAATATTGAGAGGTTAAACTTTGTCATTAAAATTCTATACGGTGATAGAATTTTGTCTTAAACAAAGTTTTTAATGATTTTTCATATCCCTTACGGGTGGTGTATGATTTGCAGCATACACTTGATGAAATCACCTATATGAGTGTCGAGTGGGGCCGCTTGCATGAGATCTTGGCATGATCTCTAGAGCACTCATGAATACCGGGCACGCGCATGGCCTAGTTAGCGCAACACAGCGATAACAACAAGGATTGTGGGGGTGTATTGTGATTGATAAACCTCTAACACACGTCAAGTGTCTTTGGTTCATATAGCTTGCTATACCAACTACACTGTGTGTTAAGTATTTCAATCTAAGACTGGTTCATATAGCTTGCTATACCAGGTCTGATGCATTACATCCTATGAGACCCAGAATAAAAGTTTCTTGTTTTTTTTCTTTCTTTTGCAATAAGTGGGGGATTGTTGTAATAATGTTAGATTATTGCAAAAGAAAACGTTGGATTATAACGGTCAAAACTTTAATTGCCAACAACGTTCGTATTAATTTTATTAAGTGCTCCAACGGCAAAATATTTAATGGCTTTTATTGATTTTATTCTTTCCTAACTCTATAAATAGAGAGTTTTTCTCCCATTCCAAAAACATCCCAAGTCAGTCTTCTCTCCTTTTCCTTTCTTCTTTTCCTCTTCTAAAATTATTCTGGGTTTATTCTTATACTCTCTTTAGAGTTCCTTGCTAGTTCTGAGATATTCTGAGAAGTTCCTGTTGTATCCTGGGGGACTTGCGCAATACACCGCGGATAAGTCCTTAAGGACAGTGACTCTACACGCCTCAGGAAATTTTGTTCGTGATTATGTCAGTTTTTCCAACACTTACATCTAAATATAATTAACTTAAGATTACAATATAATACCTTGCAGTCATCTAGATAATACTTTTAATTCACCACCGATATCTAATTCGTAATATAATATACTACTGACCCCATACTACACTATTTTAAACCATACTACACTATTTTAAATCATTTCTCATGTATCTCCTAATTTGCATATTCCACCATTTGACAGAATTGTAAAAGTTGCGTTTTCAGATCCAATTTCTTTTGGATTATAATTAGATTTTTAAAAGTGTTTTTAAATTAGAAGTAATCATCATTGCTTTTAGAGAGAGGAAGATACAGAAAAGGTTGAAAAGTAGTGGAGAGATGATTAACCCAGATTGAGAAATTTAGAGAATAAGTTTATGATAAGTTCAATTAAATCAATCTGGACTAGCTAAAAACTGCACTGATATAACAAGACAAATTTATTTACAATCTTCACTGAAGGACACAATGCATTTAAAACTAAGTTTCCATATTAGAATTTACAGGTTTATAATGATATAACAGAGCATCTAATAAAAACTTCCAATTAAACGATGCAACACGGTCCAATTTAGGAGCAAAAACATTCGCTTTTACACACAAATTAGTCAACAAAATTGGTGCAGTTAATAATAAAAGAATTCGATTTTTGGTAAAGATAAGATCTTGCTGCATACTAGAACCACCCAGTTCACGTAAACTTTTTTTTTTATAAAGAAAAGAAAAACAGATCTACCTTGGTTACAGGATTCTAAAAACTAACCTCAAAACACCAACAAAAAAAGAAGAAAAAAAAAAACAGTTCCAAAACATTCCATAAAATTTTGAACAATACTAAGCAATCAACCAAGAACAATAAACATGCTGCTGGGAATTAACAAAAGAAAAAAGACAAATGCCTATACCTTTTTCCTTGGAGTAAAAGCGAAAATTAAAATTTAAAACTTTAATTTGGTAAAAGAGAAAAGATGAGTTACATGCAGCAAACGGTGTTGAGGAGTGGTTATGAATCGTGAATAGGCTGCTATAATCACGCATCGAAGAGCCCTACTCCTAACCCACCTCATGGGCCTCCAGGGGTCAGGGGCTTTGGAAAAGCCCCCTAACGGTTTACAAGCCACCCACAACCATTACATCACACTTACTACTGAACCAAGCTTAGTTTGCGGATTATATAACCTTTTAATATCTAATTTAAGTTATTAGTTTTCACTTATTTCTTATTTTTTCATTTTATTAATTTTAAACTTAATTCCATTAAGTTCCATATCTTATAAAACATATTTTATTAAGTATAGTCACTAGACTTTTACTTCATCGTACTAAGCTCCAAACAATTGAGTAATATAGTAATTTTATTATCTTATTTAAATTAAACAAGATTTCTACATTTATCACATTCAAAGACATCTTTAACCAAGATCTTACAAACATGATCCAAAATCTTACAGATATATTTCCATTCAACATTTCAACCAAATATAATACCATCATTTCATAAACATCATTCACAAGTTTATCCCAATCAATCACATGTTCATACAAGACATCAAATATTACACAATTAATTTCACTCAATCAAAACATAATTATCACCAAACCATTTATTTTTAATATAACTAAATCATCTTATCATTATAGAAATTCATCAATCATACTTGAAATTTAATACTCAAAACATAAAAACTAACTTCTCTTACCTTAAAAGGAAGTTACCACATCTCTACATAGCTCGTTGTTCTTGCTTCGAGTTCACAAAATTCTAGAAAACCTCCAAACCACAAAAACAGTATCAAAGAAAGTCTTTAGGACCTCTAATCAACAAAGAGATAGGAAGAAAACTAATTTGACAATGCGAAGGAATTTTTACGCATGGACCTGACCAAATAATTAGAGAAAAAAGAAACAGAAATTCACTTGTTCTCCAAGGAAGATTATCGGATGAAAATGAATGATTCACCACCGGGATCGTTCAAACACTTCTTGATCATCGAACAAATGATCTAGAAGTTAGAAATTTTAGAAAGAAGGAAGAGAGAACTCAGAGAACAAATTGTGAGAGATATGGCAAATGTTTTTGATAATGATACGAGTTTAAAAAATTCTATTTATATTATTAAATTATTTTAATTTTAAAAAGAAATACTCGGTTTTATTATTTTAAAATATTTATCAATCTATCAATTTTAATACTCTATTTTCTAAGTTCTCAGAGATTAATTTATTTCTTATAAAATACTTCGTTAGCTATATATATAATATGAAAGTATAATAACTTAGTAATGATTATATTAAAATCTTAACACATAAACTTGAAATATTTTTAAGTTTATAACAATGTGTATTGAATATATTTTTAGATCAAAATATTTTCTATAATGATATTTCAAATAATAAATACAATACTTTAATATACATTTGAAGCATGGAATTTTATATTTATTAATATTTAAGTAATAAATTTTGTTGCTGGCAATAGAAAAAGTAATAATTTCTGTAATAAGTATTCTGTGAAATGTTAAATATGTAATAAATGTTTATAGTACTTAACAAATCTGTTTCTTCCGTTTTTTTATCTTTCTCAAGTCTTTAAAACAAATTATTAGTTTATCTTTTCTTTTAGAATTTCAATAATACGTTTATCATTTTTCTTTCTATTATACTTTTAAGTCTATTTCAATTTTGAAATAATGTCTATTAGACGAGGGTAAAAACAAAATAAAATATCACATAACTATTTTATTAGAATTAAGAAAATTTATTATATTTCTTAATTAACGAAAAAACCTCTTAAAATATACATAAAGAGAAATATAAAAAGGAATAATAAATTATTGTATTTAATGAGTGTATAGGTTTTATTCAAGTGGAGTATATATAATACCTAAATCATTAATTGTTATTTCAGTTAGGTTTTAATTGTGGTATTGTTCCAAATAGAGACAAAAATTAGAGTTTTGTATATAAAAAGCATCCCAACACAAAGAAGAAGAAAGAATTCATACCAGTATATCCTTCACAAAAAGTCTTCTCCAACAAGAAAGAATTTATTAAATCTATTATTTCATTTATAAATTATTATCGTATTATTTATTAATATCTAATTTTATATATAAAATGTGAATGATTTTGTTCTGCACAATAAAAAAATTCAATAAAAAATTTAACTGACACAAATATTAAGTGAGTTTAATACTGCACTTTGGTGGTTCATAATCAAAAGAAATTAATGGGATCTTGGGGCAAGTCACAGGAACATTACGAACCTGAATAATAAGAAAGCAATCAGAATGCTATTTAAGATTTCTCTAATATCTTTTTAGTTTACTATTTCTAAATTGTATTAGATTATAACCTAAAACAAAAACAAAACATGAAAATTGGCCCAGAAACAAACACACCAAAATATTTGAACTTGTTAGTCTAGCTGGATATTTTTGGAATGAATTTATATTATTCTTATAAATGAACTTAAGCAATATTATCTATATGAATATAAATAATTTTGTAGTATTTTAGTTTTTAACACTCTCATACTACAATCATAGATTTTTGGAAACAAAGTTCATATCCACATAAATGCGAATCAAATATTAACTATTACAATCACAACTATTCCTTTTGAGAATTAGATGTTTATCTAGAAAAATAAACTATAAAAAGCTACCTTAACCAAGGTTGACATAAGAAATTCAACTTGACACAACAATTATTTGTGCACCCTGTTCTCCCTAGATAACAAAGGTAACAAAGTCAAGTTTCCTAAAATATGTGTGGACTGCTGTACATGCACATTGTAAAGTTAAACAGAACAAAATGGTAAAATAAAACTCAAAATAAAAGCAAACAAGAGCTATAGAGGTCACACTTCTTAATATTGTTTTCTTGATAGATTTGACTTTTTTTCTTTTTTTACACTGATTTGATTCAGTTTGGATCCATCCTAAGCATAATCTTCCTATTAAATGCACTATATTCATACAAGTATAAAGATAATAAAAATATTGACTCATCAAACAACAAAGAAAAGTCATTAAGTTAGATCTAAGAGCAGATTAGAAAAAAAAAATCTTTGACAAGGAAATTAGAACAAAATAAACAATGATAAAAAAGTCACGTAACAAATTGCAGATTATGACGTACTATGAACAAGAAGTCCATTGAAAGCTAAAAATGTCTACACAATAACAACCTTAGCACTCATGTGCACATAATAAGGTTTTAAACAGAACCTTCCTAAAATAAATTTAGTTGAAGAAATACCTGCAATATAATATCCCTAAGTTTCTCCCTCACAATTCCTATACCAAGAATTGAGCCAAGGAAGTCACCATGTGAGCAAGGTTCAAACTAGAAGTTCCCATTAATGTTGAAGTAATTTTATGTAACTATTGGGACACTTCTAGAAACATCATTGGATCTAATAAAACAATATTAAGATACTACACCAAATAAGGTTAAACAATATCTCAATAAGACCAATAAAACAACAAAAACCTAAATGGTCAAAAAAAAATTAAAACAACTCAAATCCACCGAACAACAACAAACTATTGTTCAAAGGAACAGTCCAACGACAACGTAACAGCGGAAAAGAGGCACTTTCGGTGGCCATTGCTTCCAAACGACGGAACGACGAAATGTGCTCCAGTGAACGACGTCGGTTAGCGAAACGATCATTAAAGGATGCTTCTGCTCACCGCGATGCACTTTTGTTGGGTGCTCCTTCACTCTAAGGTTCTCTCCAACCCAAACTGATATTTTATTTTTGAAATCGCAAAATTAAGCCCGCTACTTCAAACCCTGCACTTCAATTCTACCTCATTTTCAATTTTTTTAAACATTTTCCACATGCACCAATAGGGGAACGACAAGTGTCCAATGTCAAAAGTTTGTCAAAATTAGGTGTCAAAGTATCACTATCCTTGCAACATTGCTCTACAAATGTCATTAATACGTGAAGAAGATGATTGTTCTGTCTCAAACCAATTGAGCATGCACTTTCTACTCCACCAACTATCAGTGGCTCTATAAATGTAACAACCCCTTCTAATGAGGGATGGAAAAATTGATCAGAAGCTTGGAATCATTTCATTCAACTAGAACCTAAATTTGATAAGAGGGCTTAATGCAAGTATGATGATATCTTTATTCGATATGAGAAAGGAACAACTTCAGTGTGTAACCATGTGTTGAGATGTTCAAATAACCCCAATAAAAAAGTAAACATGAGGCAAAAAGTAATGCATCTTCAACCATTGATGGGAATGTTAACTCCTTCTTACGGTAGATTTGATCAAGAACTTTGTCATGAAGAACTATAGTAAAAATGTTTGTGAAAGCTAATCTCCCCTTTCGTTTTGTAAATGATACTTTTAGGAGGTACTTAAATGTTTTGCAACCAAGATTTAAGATCCTATCATGCTATACCTTATCACATAATATTGTAACATTATGGAATGAAAAGAAGGTATATTTAAATAACTTTCTTTCTCAACATTGTCAAAGTTTGTCTCACTATTGATACATGGACTTCACCTCAAAACCAAAGTTATACGTGTTAGACAACCCACTTCAATGATGATGATTGAAATTTGTACAAAATGATTTTGAATTTTCATCAAGTGATAAGCCATATTGGAGAGACCATGGCTAAATTTGTTGAGCCATGCATGCACGAATAGGGTTTAGTTGTGTTTTGACCTTGATAGTAGATAATTTACATCAAATGATACGGGAGTTCAACACTTGAAAAAAAGACTATTGTTTTGGATTAACTTGGTTTTGAAAGACAACTATATTCATATGCAATGTTGTGCACATATTTTGAATTTAATTGTGAATAGTGGGCTAAAAGATATTGATAACTCTTTCAAGAATTCGTGATGCAATAAAAAAATATTAGATAATCTCTTTCTAGATTCATGTAATTCAAAGAGTGTGTTGAAAGAAAAGTATTAAACATAAGGGTCATATTTGTTTAGATGTTGAAACTAGAATTCAACCTATTCGATGTTAGATGTTGCATTCAAACATAAAAGACATTTGATGAACTTGAGTTTCAAGATACAAAATATGCTAATGAGTAATGAAAGGGGATTGAATTGCCTTCTTATGAAGATTGGGAATATGTTAAGTCTATTATACTTTTTTCGATATTTTTTATGAAGCTACTTTGTGCATCTGATAACTTTAGAGGTGGTAGGAATTTGAAATGGGATCCATCATTTTCTTAAGTCCAATGGTACAAATAGTGTTACATATATAAGATAGCTAAAAAAATGAAAAAAAAAGAAGAGAAATATTAGGATGAACCTAACAAGTTCAATATGTTATTTTTAATTATTGTTGTTTTACATCCTATATAGAAAATGAGTTATATGTTGGGCAATTGGTAAATTTTTTTATCCTGACTGAATATTTCCTTAAAGTCGTTGTTTAATGAATATAAACATTGAAACAAAAGAGTTGAAAATGACATAAAACAATACATGCAGTAATATCTAATTATAAGAGCTATTCATATGGTTGGAATAAATTTTTGCAAACAACAAGATTAACCTCTTCAAACACATCTAAGCTTCAAAAGTATTTAGACAAAGAGTTTGATACAACTGCAAATTTGAACATTCTTAATTGGTGAAAAATTAATTCATCCTTTCAAACATAACATCAGAGTTATTAGCTATGCCTATAGTAGCATCTGCATTAAGGACAAGAGGAATAGTGATTGATTGCTATCGTAAGTTTTCATCACATAAAAAGTTTGAGCCACTTATATGTACATAAGATTGGTTAAAAGATACACCTTTACCATCATTATTATATTATGATTTTTTTTTAATGCAAATGTATGGTTTACTAAAATCAACACTAATTAATCCAATCATAAAATTTTAAGCCAAATGGATTAACACGGTGCTTTCATATTTGGTTTTATACTTGTAGGTACGTTTGTCGTGAATGGGTTTTTGGTATGGAGATGGATATAATGATAATATTATGAAGGGATAAAGTGGAAAAGGCTCTAAACAGGTAAGTTATTAGAGGATGAGAAGGGTTTGAAGTGAAAGGAAAATGCAATGGAGTTATGATAATATTATTTTTTCTCTTTTTATATCAAATATCGTTCTAATGCTTTCTTCTAGAGATTATCTGAATGAAAATTGAATATTTGTTCCTCTTTTGTTTGACTTAATCATCTTGTTCTAATTGAATTTTTTTTCTTACTTATCATTTGTTATTTTATATAAATATTGTGGAACACTTCCCAGACATGGCAAAAAAATAGATTTAGAAGCAGTTTTATGTCATCTAATTACAGTTTGCAAATATTGAAGGATGTAAGAGTCACAAAAGATCATAGGTAGAGAAGTACTTTATGGGAATTATATATGAACATTTATATGATTTTAGTTTTTTCTTAATGTGAAGAATTTTATAATATATTATTTCTAATCTTTAATATATATATTTTTTATATATTATATAACATTTTAATATATTTATGTATTAGATGAAATAGTTATTTCATTTTTAAAATATAAATTTAAAATTAAAATTAAATTTATAAAATATTTAAGTTTCATTAGAAATGGGTTTAAAAATAAATTTGGATTCCCAGCTTCATCAAAATATTTGGATTTAAAATTACAATTTTATCCAAATATTTGGATTTGAACTTTTAAAAAAATCCAAACTAGTTTTGTACCATAAGTAAATTTGAATTCAAAATTTGGTTTACATATTTGAATATAGATGGGATCGAGATTTGATTTTTAAAAATTCAATCCATGCTTAGACCGAAGATCGAATATCATAATGATGTTTATCATGAGTTTTTTTTTTTAAGAAACTACTTTTAGAATATTTTATTTTAAATTATATCTTTTTTTTTCAAAAAATATTTATTTTGAACATAAAATCATATTTCTATATAAAAATGACATTTTGATATATTGTATTAAGCATCCTTTAACTTATAGAAAACAATAACGTCTTTTAATGTTCAAGTGTTTATGACAAGTTTGCCATGATCTTATTTACAGATAGTTTTATCTCTGAAATCTGTAATTTAGGAGTTTGATCTCATAATATAATATTATTTACAGATAATTTTATTTCTTAAATTTATAGTTAGAATTTTGACCTCAGACGTTTAGTAACTTTATCTGGAGTTAACTGTTTATAATATTATTTGCAAAATATATATTACATAAGATATGATTTTCATGGAAAGCTTCAAAATCTGCTAGTTTGTTTTTCCACACCTTAGAAATTAGATATATAATTAGTATGTAAGTACGAGTACGTTGAGTGAAATTTAATTTTCTTAATTTATGATAAAAGGATTTATTTTAATATTTGTATTCATCCATCTCATTAAAAACTTAGGAAATGCTTATATGATTACTTTGAATTCATAATCCAAGTACTTTGTTGATAATGAAAATGAAAAGCAATATTGGTAATGATAAAGTCTTAATGAAAGTGGAGGTTTTATTTGGGCTTATTACTTTGAAGAGTAGAAGAACATCGCCATTTTAAGTTACAACAACAATAATTAGACCAAAATTTATTTAATATGGAATATTACCATGTTATTGTTTTAAAATTATCCCTAAACAAACCTGAACATCAAACTTTTAAGGAATACATTTAGTGATAACTTTTTTTATAAGATTCATATCCTTTAATTTAAAGAAACCCTAAACAAAGTAAAGAGTTTATTCAATGGAGAGAAATCCACGTAGCTTTGCCGCATCTAAGCTGACAAAGAATTAAGTAAATAAAGAATTTATCAATGTTTCTAATTTTGATATATATCGTGTCAGTGTAAATCACTAAAGAAATATTTCTGGAATTAATTATTACAAAAATTAATAAATTTGTTATATATATGGCATTCTTCCAGAAAATGTGAAAAATGTTACTATATAATATATTCAAATTAAATTATCATTTCACATTCATATTCTTTAAAAGGTTGTGAAGAAACGACATTAAAAATTGATATTTTTTTTTGTTGATGACCCCTTCGCTTACATCAAAATGTTTCATGAGCAAACTAGTAGATTAAGAAGAAATAGCCCTGAAAGGATAAAATATTTTTACATGTTATTGTTAACTGATTGTTCTGAAGAAAAGGAACTCAAGAGATGAACTAAAACAACCGAAGTCAGAACCAAAATAAGGTATAAAATTCCGAAGGTAAAAGTTTGACGGGTAAAAAAAGCCATTTTAAGAAGATATTCTCTGAACTCCTCTTATCTTTTTTTTTTCTCTTGTAATGAATATGGTTATGAGATGATGGTAATCCTTATATAGGGAATTTCTAACACAATTTGTTATACATGATTGAAGCTTTAGAATTAGACTATATTATTATTATTATTATTATTTAAAAAACATCACTAAATTTAATACTTATTGCATGGATCCGCATACTTTATTTACCAGTACTTGGTATGGCAAGTTTGTCTCATTTCCAATCTGAACTATCCTCCTTCAAGTTTAAGCTTTGCAAAAAAAAGAAAAAAAAAATCTAAGTTGTTTGACCTTTTGAGAATTTTTATTTTGATATTATTTACAAATTTTTCATCAACATGACAAAGAAAACGTGTCTATAGAGATACCGCTATGTCAGCTAGTCTTCCCATCAACATATTCAATACTTCTTTGCTATCTTTTCTGCGTTCATCCATCTCAGCGTTCTTTCTTTCAAATTCTTCTCTCAACCCTTGTATTTCTTCCTTTGTTCTTTTATATTCTTCCTTTGTTCTTTTAATTTCTTCCTTTGTTCTTTTAATTTCTTCCCTCAGCTCTTGTATTTCTTCCCTCAGCTCTTGTATTTCTTTTTTTGAGCCTTCCTCTTGCTTCCTTACTGAAAACACAAAAAAATAAATATAACCAAATAATAAAATTTAATATTTTTTGTAAAGTAAAAATAAATAAAAAAATTACCTGAATTTAGTTTTAGACAGTCTTCCCAAAGACTAGTCATAAACTTTTGTTCTTCATTTCTGTCCCTAAGAATCTTTTCTTTTATGAGGTGGCTGAGCTGTTCGAACATGGTTTCAAACTCAACACCTGTTGAACAACTCATTTTCTCCCGTGGTCGTTTTTCTTCTTCTATAAAAAGAAACAACTGTGGTCGTTCTTCTTCTTCTATAAAAAAGAAAAAGGAGAGAAAGTTAAAGAAAAGATAAAGAAAGTTTCAAAACCCCAATACAAAATCACATCAATTCTTCTCTCTTGCTAGTGACTTTCAATATCCCTTCCCATGCTCATTTGTTGACATCCCATTCATCAGCTCTGAAATGATTTCACTAATACAAAAATACAGGAATCACCCACTCCAAAACAGAAAAAAGAAAAGTCATCAGACTTCCAAAATCAGAAAACTCTGGTATCCCGTTAACTAAATAGTCACCGATGAGTATATACTACCGCCAGAATAGTTCAAAGGTAAGCTAAACAACATGGGTGGAATTTTGCACCAACACCATACTAAATATGGTAATACGTAAAATTTTCAGCAACCATAGACAATAATAATATCTGAACAACCTAAAACAAAGTCTCCAAAGGCTATAATCACAACCAGCATTAACCATACCAAACAGCCAAATAAAAGTCCATTATGCATGTCAAATTGCTATGTACAGGTTCTTGATGCTCATAGCAATACCTTTATATTCATCCAAACAGATAAGAGAGAATATTATATAATCATTTCACACAAAATGAACATATCTAACCTATTCTCAAAACAATATCAACCATCACTAATGAATATAACATTCATAACCGAATAGTACAATATGGAATACATCAGGAAATTCATCAACAACAATCTATAGATCAGTCCATAACAGAATCACTCAATATAAACAGCATAATATGACCTGTAGAGTCTAGGTACTCATAATACATCATCTACACACAGGGTCATGGGTTTGAATTAAAATAATGGTAACTTATGAATGTCCCTACAACACTAAACATCCATCCAACCATACCTAACCAGTACCATTTCAAATACATTTTTATTCAACTTTAAATACTAAATCGACTATAACTACAAAATAACCTTCCATAATCCAATAAAATATAGATTCACTCAAACCGAAACCCAAAACAATTTGATACATTCACAGGTTCATACATCTAAGTATAATTAAATTAAGATTACAATATAATACCTTGCAGCCATCTAGATAATACTTTTAATTCACCACCGATATCTAATTCCTAATTTCATATTATTCTTAACCAATTCAGATTATATTTCCATCACCAAACAAATGTATCCCGTATGTAATGAGTTCAAACAGTAACATCTACACAATTCATACCAACTGCATCCACATATTATAAAACAGATCAACATGGTTTTATCTACCAAACATAAGCATTACATACACTAGATTAGAGAACAGAACAGAACATCCCATTTCACATCAAACCCCTACTTACACTATTATGCAGAACCCCATCATAATACTTCTCATACACTCTTAACCCCTTTCCCACAAAAATCCAATAATCAAATAGTTTGGAAAAAAAAACTACTACGTGTTATTCTCAAATTAACAATTATAACCAGACTTAATCATCGCAACCAATCCCATACATACTTTCTTTCATATATCAGCTCTAACATATACAGTTTCTGTTTTAATCAATTCATGCAAGATTAAACTAATTATCTCCATGTATAACAGCAACAAAAATAATGTATACACAATTTTCCAATTCCTAGAGTTCATTCTTATTTTTCCAGAAACAATTTACCAGAATCTTATTCTCCAAAACATATAATAACAATAGTTCCCACCAATCATAGAACACCTAAGAATAATGTAGAGAAAAGGAAAAAAAAAAAAAAAAACCTCAAACAATAACGCCACTTTCTCAAACAATTTCACTGAATCCCAAACATGAACATAATATTCAAACTCAAAACACCTTATACATAATTCACATGATTCTTGAACAATCCAATATAACAAAACAGAATCAAAAATTGGAGCACCAAATTCACAACCATTACAACTAATCCAAACAAGAACAATATAACTTCCATACTTGTTCGATTTCCCCTTGTTCGGCAACCCTAGGTTCGAATTTCTTGTATCTCGCTCTCCGGCTTCTGAGTTCTCTGACTCTCAATAACCCTTTCTCTCAGTGAGCTTATGAGCCTCTCCCTCTGACTTTGTCTCTTCCTCTTTGCTTATGGGATTCGTCTCTTAAGCCCAAAAATTTAGGAGTGTTTTATGCTGTACCTCCAACTTTTTCAGAAATTTATTTTTAACCTTAATAAATTTGTTTTACTTTTTTTCTTTCTGTTTAAAGTAAGAGTGTTTCATCTGCACTTCCAACTCTTCATCTTATATTTTTTACTTTTTTAAAATTTTATTTTTAATTTTAGTAAATACTTTTTTACTTTTTCTCTCTCTATTTAAAATGATCCTATATTTCTTTAACTCTGCACTTTTTTAACAAAATTTTCAAAACTTTATCTTTTATTTATAATTTAATAACTATTTAATAAAATTTAATATTATTTAATATTTTAATAATTATTAAAATATACTTTGTATTATTATAATAACTATATTACAAAAATTAAAATTAAAATAATTAAAATAAAAGTAATAAAAATTATAATATAATTATTATATGAAATAAAATTATCGGATATTGGTATCCGATAATTCCGACACGAAAGTCTTTTTGAAAATTTGATTTTTATTTATATCCGATAATATCCGATAATTAGACGTCTGTTATGGGGGGAACCGACTTCTAAAGTACTTTAGACGTCTGTTAGTGGGGGAACCGACGTCTAAATACATAACCTAGAAATTTAAAAAGTTAATTTTTGACTTCATTTAGACGTCTGATCCCGCCACTCCGACTTCTAAAACACTTTAGACGTCTGTTGTTGGGGAACCGACGTCAAAATACACAACCCAGAAATTTAAAAAGTCATTTTTTGACTCCATTTAGACGTCTGATCCCGCCACTCCGACTTTTAAAGCACTTTAGACGTCTGTTCTTGGGGGAACCGACGTCTACAAACACATCCGAGAAATTTAAAAAGTCACTTTTTGACTCCATTTAGAAGTCTGATCCCGCCACTCCGACTTCTAAAGTACTTTAGACGTTTGTTATTGGGGGAACCGACGTCCAAATGCGGAGTCCAAGAATTTAAAAAGTTACTTTTTGATTCCATTTAGATGTCTGTTATGGGGAAACCAACATCTAAATGTCAACATTAAAATATTGCGAACGCGAGATAGCCGTTACACGCACTCATTGTTCATCATCTTCGTCGCGTTTTCTCTCTACGGGTTATGCTTTTCATGTTCGTTTTCTCACTTTTGCACCGTTTTAAATTAATTTTACTCCGATGACATCACTCTTTGATGCATTATCTTTCATTTGAACCGATTAAAATGCGTTTTCGTTGGGTTTTGGTGCAGTTATTCTCGTGTCCTTGGGCGGCGTTCTTCGGCGGCGATTTCTTGCATTTTGCACTCCTCCAATTTCCTTCACTACGTTTTTAAAACCATCCAATAAAAAAAATGTACAATACATTCTTTTCAACTAAAATATAAAAAACTCGAATTACCATGAGTCAAGAACAACCTCAAAGACGTCTGACCTGTATGGATCTGACGTCTATATAGACGTTTGACCTATATAGGTCCGACGTCTATAGAGACGTCTAACTTAAAGGGTCTGACGTCTCATTAACGTCACCAATATAGATGTCGGATAGAGATTAGACGTTAACAACCCAAAATAACAAACGTTTAAAGTCCTTTTTGCACTAGTGATTAATTTATTTCTTATAACATACTCCATTAGCTATATATGGGTATTCATTTTATATTTAATTACTTTTATTGAATAGAAGTATATATATAATATGAAAATATAATGACTGAGTAATAATTATATTAAAACCTTAACACATAAACTTGAAATATTTTTAAGTTTATAATAATGTGTATTGAATATATTTTTACATCAAAATATTCTCTACACTACAAAAATCTATAATTTTAGTAGGAGTTATTTTTTATGTTACTGGGGTTTTAACCCCCAAAAAATACAATTCTCGTGGTTGCAAAATACCCTGGAAAAAGTTGCGTCGGTAATTACCGGCGGTTTTGAGAAAAAATCGCCAGAATTAATGGGGGTTTTGTGAAAACCGCCGGGAATGGCAGGGGTTTCATAAAAAACGTCGAAAATAGCCGGGTTTTACAAAGATTGCCAGAAATAGCCAGGGTTTTACAAAAACCGTCGAAAATAGCCGGAGTTTCGCAAAAACTGCCAGAAATAGCCGGGGTTTTACAAAAACCGTCGAAAATAGTCGGGGTTTCGCAAAAACCACCAGAAATAGCCGGGGTTTGGCAAAAACCACCCCTATTTCCAGGGGTTTTCATCAAAATGCAGAAAATGTTTATATTGTTTGCTAGGTATTCATAAAGGCATATTACATTATGATTTTAAGTCTCTGACCAGATAACTATTATTACAAGATTAAAGAACAGTTTAATTAATGTCTACTGTGATGGCACAACCTTGAAACAGTAGATGGTAATAATATCCCAAAGAAGACTAATGGAATGATGAAGAGAATTAACACATGTTTGTTCTGGTTTCAGATTAAGTTAATCTTGTTCATAATTCATGAAACTATTCAAATAGTTTTCATTTTTCACCTTAAACCAAATATACTACAAACTTAACAACCAGGATGACAATCAATCAAAGGTGTAAGAAAGACATAGAATCAGGACTTGAATACACTAAAAGAAAACAAAAATCTTGCATATGTGAGAGAAAACACAAATTCTCTTCTTTTGCCTCCATTGTTAAGTAGATTCAGCACCCAATTCTTACAAAACAACCCTCAATCTTGTCTTTTCTTTCCACCTTTTATGATCATATGGGTTTTATCCTAATTTGCCACCTAATGCCTACATGAATTAATTATCATCATGAGCTACAATGGTAGGAATTTGATCGTGGTTAACAAAATCAATTTTATTCGTCGTAAGCAGCATAAGACTTGCTCTAGCAATTCCTCCTACTTTTAAGCCTGTCAAAGCATAGAAGAAAAAGGGTATTATTAGAATGATAACAATTGCATAGATAAGATACAACTTATGAAACAAAGAATTGAATCTTTCATTTGTCTAAGAGAATGAGTAGTTAAGCCCATATTTTACCTGGATAGTTAAGCCTAAATTAAGTACAACATTTTTTGTACAGTCTCGAAGCGGATCAAGTGCTTTCCTTGATATATAGCTAAAGCGATGTATATCCAAGTCAATCTCAAAGTAGTTTGGTCCATGCAATGACGAATTGAAGACACATAATTTAACAATTGATACACAAGGATATAAATTCATTTAGCATGATAATTAAATTTAAAGAAGAAAATTTGAAGTCAGGTGATCCATTTGTGTAACCTTAAAGAAACTGTGTTGAGGGCGTGAAAGTATTGGCTTTCCATTGTAGGCATGTATAAGCTTTTTCTCTGCAGAATTTAGCTAAAGGTCCTTAGGATTAACTACCTCAAAGACTAGTCATAAACTTCTGTTCTTCATTTCTGTCCGTAAGAATCTTTTCTTTTATGCGGTGGCTGAGCTGCTCGAGCATGGTTTCAAACTCAACACCTGTTGAACAACTCATTTTCTCATTACCTGTTGAACAACTCATTTTCCTCTGTGGTCGTTCTTCTTCTTCTATAAAAAGAAAAAGGAGAGAAAGTTAAAGAAAAGATAAAGAAAGTTTCAAAACTCCAATACAAAATTACATCAATTCTTCTCCCTTGTTAGTAACTTTCAATATCCCTTCCCATACCCATTTGTTGACATCCCATTCATAAGCTCTGAAATGAATTTGACTAATACCAAAACCCATTGAAGTTTGAACCTAGTAGATTTGAAAACCAAGCATCTGTAACACCCTACTGCTTCATTCCATTCGGTGGGGGAGAAAGAATGTGTCCAGGGTATGAGAAGTAAATTTAAAGGACTAGCATTCTACAAAAATTATAAACAATAAATAAAAAAATTTAATAATTAGAAAGTAAATTAAAGTTATGCTGTCATCGAGATAAAATCATTATGCATGCACAACGCCAGAATAATGTTGTGAAAGAGTAGAACCCACTTACTCAAGAACTATGTACAGGTGACTTTTTGTCTTTCAGCGTGCAGAGAAGGGTTTCTTCAGAGTAAACGGAAATATTGGCCTAAAGAAACATTGATAGCTTTAAATACATAATTTCAAAACATAATTTCAAGATTTCATGCGAAATGAAGAAGGTACCTCCGAAATGTGCTGTGAGTTCTTGCAAAGTTGATGTTGCCATCGACTCTGAATTCGTAGACAAGGATTTCCTCAGACGTAAATGGGAATAGTCCAGCGTTTCAGCGTGCAGAGAAGGGTTTCTTTAGAGTAAACGGAAATATTGGCCTAAAGAAACGTTGATAGCTCTAAATATATAATTTCAAAACATAATTTCAAGATTTCATGCGAAACGAAGAAGGTACCTCCGAAATGTGTCGTGAGTTCTTGCAAAGTTGATGTTGCTGTCGACTCTGAATTCGTAGACAAGGGTTTCCTCAGACGTAAATGGGAATAGTCCAGCGTTTCAGCGTGTAGAGAAGGGTTTCTTCAGAGTAAACGGAAATATTGGCCTAAAGAAACATTGACAGCTCTAAATATATAATTTCAAAACATAATTTCAAGATTTCATGTGAAACGAAGAAGGTACCTCCGAAATTTGTCGTGAGTTCTTGCAAAGTTGATGTTGCCGTCGACTCTGAATTCGTAGACAAGGGTTTCCTCATACGTAAATGGGAATAGTCCAGCGTTTCAGCGTGCAGAGAAGGGTTTCTTCAGAGTAAACGGAAATATTGGCCTAAAGAAACGTTGACAGCTCTAAATATATAATTTCAAAACATAATTTCAAGATTTCATGCGAAACGAAGAAGGTACCTCCGAAATGTGTCGTGAGTTCTTGCAAAGTTGATGTTGTCGTCAACTCTGAATTCGTAGACAAGGGTTTCCTCAGATGTAAATGGGAATAGTCCAGCGTTTCAACGTGGAGAGAAGGGTTTCTTCAGAGTAAACGGAAATATTGGCCTAAATAAACGTTGACAGCTCTAAATATATAATTTCAAAACATAATTTCAAGATTTCATGCGAAACGAAGAAGGTACCTCCGAAATGTGCCGTGAGTTCTTGCAAAGTTGATGTTGCTGTCGACTTTGAATTCGTAGACAAGGGTTTCCTCAGACGTAAATGGGAATAGTCCAGCGTTTCAGCGTGCAGAGAAGGGTTTCTTCAGAGTAAACGGAAATATTGGCCTAAAGAAACGTTGACAGCTCTAAATATATATATCTCCACTAATTATTTGTGAATTTTTATTTTAATTGAGTATCTTCAAAGGTTAAATCACTTTTACAGTTTTTATTTCTGTTGGATTTTCTCAGATACGTTTTTTTCTTTTTTTTTCTTCCAATAAATTCTTAAAAGTGAAAAATTTTAAACAATTAATTTTTTGCCGTTAAAGTTAATTAAAAGAGTTAACTTTCTCATGAGTTATCACGTGAAATATTTTAAATATGTGATCATTATGTTAGATCACGTGAGATATGCATAATAGATTACATGAAATATAATTAAAAAAATATATTTTGTTGTACAGGACCATCGTTTCTCGTGCAGCACAATAGTGCCACCAACAACCGCAACCGCCGCCGACGAGAAAATCGGGGAGGATCTTCCCGGGATTGTTGAGATTTTCCGAGAGGAGAAAGCCTGCGGTTAAGCCTAGCCCATATTGGACAGTGTAAGCAGGGCATGTGAGTGAACAGTTGGCAGTTGCAGTGTTTTGTTTGCAACACCGCGATTCAACGTTGGGGCCGAAGAGCCATGGTGCAGCCCACTAACTTGGAGGAAGAAAAGTTATTGGGGATGAAAGATTTGGGTGCATTGTTGAAGGAGTTGCAATTTGAGAAAAGGTAGTGGGAGGAGCATGGGAGCCAAACGAGGGTGCTTTCGGTGTCGAGAATAAAGGAGAATGTTTGTGGCGGGGTTCCAAAATTGAGGTCAATGGAGTATCCTCCGTATCTTTTGGGGTGGATTTGGGGTTTTGAGTGGGTTGGTATTTTTGAGGTGACAAGCTCTTGTGGTGGAAGTTGAAACAATGACTTTAAGGGTGTGGAATGGCTGCGAAGAAGGGTGTTCTGAATTGCATCACGCTAAATCCAGAATTACGAACTCCTTTCGTCATTGCGAGACCATACCATGAGAGTTCTAGTACCTTTGTTTCTCTTTCCTCGAGCAATTGCAAGTCTTCTTCACAAATTTATCAATCTTCAAACCCAGAGACATCACAAAACACATAAACAGAAATCCATTGCGAGTTCATCTCTCTTGCATAAACAAAAACATGAGAAAACCCCTAATCATGAAGGAGAGACCTGGGAGACATTGTGTTGGGAATCCAAGTGTGAGTCTAAGTCCCACATTGGATAGAAATGAGAAAGTAGAGTGGTTTATAAGTGAGAAGACCCATTAACCCATTGCCTTAAGGTTTTGGGTAAAGAGTGGTGTCAATCTCTTATAAGGTTGGACTCACATCTCATTGCTCATTGACTCCCCGGTCAAAAACCTCCCCCTTGATACTCTTGATACTCCTAACACATTGGACTCCACTCCATGAACCTTAATTTCGTGATGAATCATGAGCATCAATCGCTAGGGTTGAAGATGATAAAAGGTAAGATTGAAGATGATGAACCCTAATTTATGTTTCAATTCTTAGAAACTTTTTTTTTATTTTTTAATTATATATTTCATGTAACCTCCTCTAAATGTGTCACGTCATAAAATTATTCCACATTGACATCTCATGAAAAAGTTAACCCTGTTAACCCAACTTAACAGTAGAAAGCCAATTGTTTCAATTTTTCACTTTTAGGGACTCAATCGAAAGAAAAATAAGAAAGGAATCTATTTGAGAAAACTCAACAAAAATAAGAATCGCGAAAGTGGTTAACCATCTTTGAACCTTCAAATATTTTGATCGTATCATTTCTTAACTTTAATATTTTAAATTAGTTTTATTTAAAGCTAACAAGTTTTTTTTCTATCCAATGTTGCAGAGTATTTATAGTTTACTTCAAAATTTTCTTTCTCTTTAATATTTTATGCTAAGGTTACATATTATTTTAGTCTTTAAATTTTGATGTAAAATTAAAATTCATTTTCATCCCAAATTTTATACAGTTTAATTCTCAAACTTAAAAAATAAATTGATATAATTCTCTTAACTTAACATGTCAAATAACGTTTTAATATGATATTTAAACGGTTTACACCATTTGACAATTTCAATTTAAATGTCAGTTTAAAACATAATTTAACACTTACAAAAGAAATTATCATTGATAGATTAAAAGAATTTTATTAATTATTTTTAAAATATAAGACCAAAATGTATCAAAATTTAAAACATAAATTCTAATTCCGCATCCAAATTATAATCCTTTTAATTATATATTTGTATATGTCATTTTTACTTTCCATCAACCCAAACATATTCAAAGTATTCAAATTTTGCTCCAAATGTTATATTTTATTGAGATGTTTACTTACATTTTAATTATATTTTAATATTATGATTTATCGTCATATAACTTTTTTCTTCTTTCTTTGTGCAGATTTTGTACTAAGGGTAGAAAAATGGGTTAGTCTTGACGGGCTAACCCGCCTACCCCGATAGAAAAAAGGAGGGTCAAATCAGGTATTTGAACCCGTCAGATGGAATGATGGTGAAATATTTTCTTGAAGTGCAGCAGATGGACTGAGTGGACCTGGATATCATGGAGGTGAAAAAGATGATTATAGAAGGGAGAATCATTGGAGAGTGATTCTTCCTACACCTCACTACCTTCATCCTGCACTCCCAATTTTACTTCTTTACCCTTTATTTAATAAAAAGTCAAAACTTAATTAATCAATTAATGTTTCCTAACCGCACTTCGAAGTGCGTTTCCTAGTGGTCGCACTTCGAAGTGCGTTTCCTAGTGGTCGCACTTCGAAGTGCGTTTCCTAGTGGTCGCACTTCGAAGTGCGTTTTATATGTTTCTGTCGCACTTTGAAGTGCGTTTCTTATATGTGCACGTTTTTATGCTACAAATTTCAAAAAAATACATATATAATAATTAAATAATTACAAATAAATCCAAAATAATATTTAACAAAATTTACAGATGATAATTATTATTTAATTCAATAAAAAATTTAATAATTATTTCAATTTCATAAAAAATTAAATAAAATTAAATACATAATAAATAATATATTACGAAAATAATAATATGTTAAAAAATAACAAATTCAACAAAATTTAACAAACAAATATAATAAATAAAAATATATTAAGAAAACATTTTATTTATCAACTAACAAAAAAAATTAAATTTATTATACTAACCTAATAAAAAATAAACCTAATAAAATAAATATATACTAACCTAATAAAAAATTAACCTAATAAAATAAATATATACTAACCTAATAAAAAAAATTTGAAAACCTAAACGCTATTCGAAATGCGGCGACAACTAACGCACATGGATGTGCGGTTAGTGTGAGCCGCCTGGGAAACCTCCGCATATCGATATGCGGTTTCCCTACTTTCCGCACTTCCAACTGCGGAAGTCTGCGACCACTTGCGTTTAAGCGGCTGCTCTCCGGCGACCAACACCAACACCCAGCGAACTCAAAAAGCACATGCATATATTTGTATGACAAATACCTACATTTTATCAAGATACTAACCTGAACTCCAGAAAGCACCTGAGATTTGTGAAAAATCAAACACGAAGGAGAAACGCAAACAGCTTGGTACAAGAGGGAGGAGAAAAGAGGGGCAGAGGAGACCGGAGAGAGGAGGGAGGGCGGAGGAAGGAGGAGTGATTTATAAGGGGATGTAGGGTTTAAGGGTGAGATGCGGCAGAGTTCAAGTTTCAAAATTAGTCAGCTTTTTAAAAATTTAAAATATTCTTATTGACTATGCTAAAGGGTATACTTTAGAATTAAAATATATTTTAGAGGTGCAGGACGAACGAAGACAGGTGTAGGGAGAATCATTCATCTTTAGATTATGGTGCAGCGATGATGGAGGATGGTCATTTTGGATTCATCTTTGTAATGTATTCTTTAGATATATTCTGAAATATATATTTTATATCTAGAAATATTTTTCGTATATACATTTATGAATGTATGTTTTAATATATTCTGAAATGTTTATTGGAAAATATATTTTCAGATTCAAAAATACTTTTCGTATTTTGAAATATAATTCTTTAAAAGATTATATAATTTGAAAGAAATATCTTCAGAAATTTGTATTCTGAAATACGATTTTTAATACATTTCAAAAGACATATTTGGAGACATGTTTTCTGAAATACCCTTCAAATTCAACAATCCGAGAGAAAAAAGAGTACAGGGGTAGTTTTCACTATTTTATTATAATTTTAGAGAAAAATAATCTGAGGTTATTAAGTTTTATGGGAGTGCAGGAAGAGAAAAAAGGAGTTACAGGAAGAAACAACCTAATCAGGTGTGCCTTGTTTCTTTTCTTTATTGTCTATGAAGAAGAAAGTTCCAATAATTAAATATTTTTAATATTATATAAGTAGTAAATTAATATAAACTTTTAATAAATTAAGTAAAAATTTAAATGAATATTAAAGGATTTAGTTATATCTTTCATAAGATAAAATTCATACTAAATATATAGTTAAACAATAATAATTATAATTATTGATATATAATTTTGTGTATTATTGAAATATTTCAGAAGACATTTTAAAACAAATTTTATTCGAAAAACTGGTTCAGGTTACATTTCTTTACCTACTTTTTTTAGTTTGGTAACTTTCTTAATATTTTTTACGTTAATAATGTAAGAACCTAAAAATATATATGTATATATTAAAAGAGGATGGGTGAAAACATTATTAAGAAAAAGGGGAGGGGCTTTTTATTAAAAAGAAAATAGTTTTATAGTTTCTGCTAAACTTTTAGAAAAAGAAGCTGAACTCATTTTCTTAAAAGTGTTCCTCTCTCTAGAAAGCTTCTTCTTCTTCCTCTACCTTCTCTCTAATTTCCACACTGCACCAGCCATTGCATTGTCATTTAGGTGCTGTCCCCGCGTTCCCAGAGTCGAGAGCTCAGTTTTGAACCGAACGTTTTGGTAAGTCGTTTTCCCCCTTCTCATCCACTGTCTTTGAATCTAGGGCATGCCACTTTACTGGTTGCATGCAGCTGGTAGCTTTTCCCTTTAGTTCCTTGTTCATTCTAGCTCTAAGAGTTGTACTCTACCCAATTTGGTGGTTTGTAGGTCCTGTTGAACTTGTTTCTGTGCAAGGGTTACTGTTTTGGGGCTTCTTCTAAAGTGTTGTGCTTATAACCACCAAGGTAAGGGGAGCTAGTTCTACTCTTGATTTTACTGTGTGGAGTGAATGCATGATAAAATTTGTAGTGGTATGTTGTGGAAGCATGAACTTGGTTCTAGTTAAACTTGAAATGCATGTATGGAAGTGTGTGTTATGTGAATTTGGTGATTGATGTCTATAAACTGTTTGGAATGACTTAGAATGATGGAATTGTGTATGTTGGAACTGTTTTGGCATGAAAATTTCGTGGTAGTGCTATTAGAAAGGAAATCAAGTGTCTTTACGGTCAATTTTAGGCCATTTTAGAGGAAGTGAGGTAGTGATTTTGAGCAAATGAGGTCTGCAGCGTTATTGGACTGTTGGGACAGTTTTATCCACTGTATTGTGACTTGTTTGAGTCACTAAATTGGGCAAAATTAGTGAAAAGAGGTAAGATCGGGTTTTGGGTCTCTAAGTTGGGAAAAATTGGTGTTTTAGAGTTAGAAAGGAAGTGTGGTGGTCAAATTTAGAGTTAGGCATTCTTTGTGATCCTAGTCAGTTTAGGTAACTTAGGTAGGTCATGTGTGACTTAGTAGGCATGTTTAAATGGTTAAAAACCAACTCCAAGTTGTAGAATTGAATTTAGACCTCTAGGTTGATAAAATTGAAGTTGTAGAACCTAAATCAATGCATAAACACTTTATAATAATATTAGAAAGGATTAGAATTGTTTAGGTAAGTTTAATTTAGCATGAAAGTTAATTTATGAGTGGTAGAAGTTCACCAAAATGATTAGAATTGGTAGAAGGGAGTTAGAGTTGCTCAATTATGCAGAAAAATCTGCAGAATTTAGCTTCCCCTGCAGACAAAATTCGCATAGCGCACAGGGAGGGGTGCGCTGAGCGAATTATGCGTGGCAGATTGAGTGTTTTTAGTGTTTTTGATGTTTTGGGAGTTCCGGACGTCTGTTTCGGACGTTCTTTAGTTCGTTCTGGGGGTTTTTGACCCTTCCGGATCTATTGGTGAGGGTCTCCAAGCTGTTTGAATTACTTAAGTATTGATAATTAAAAGTCCTAAAGAAATTTGTGTTAATAAGTGAGGGTTTTGTGAAAGTATGTAATGTATGAGTTGTTTTATGACATTGTTGATGTTGTATGATGGTGTATGGGTTTGGTATGAGACAATATAGTAAGAATGCACTTGAATGACTATGAAATTTTATGTTTGATGAATCAAAGTGGTTTATGAGGTACATTATTGATCCAAGAGGAATATCATGTGATTTAAAGTGGTCGGATTGAATATGAAATTAAGATCTCTCGGTGGGATCAGTTAGTGTATTGAATGAATGTGAGAGGCTTCCATATGGGGGGTTATCCCTAACACTCCAACGGTCTTTCATTCTCACTTAGAGAGGATTGACGCGTGTGGTGGGAGTAGTGGGAGGTCCTAGGGTAGGCGCTATCACTGAAGGTCTATTCCGCGGTAACGGACTAGCCTTGTGTATGGTCGGGTGGAACCCCTCGGCAATGGCTTTGCAAAGCAGTAGGGGCCATCACAAGTGCACAACCCGCCCTAGCTCTACATTCATTCCAAGTCCGGACGTGTCTAGAGTCTTAACATGATAGGATGCTTGTCTTGATGAGTTTCATGAAATAAATGCTTATGTTTATGATGACTAAGGTGTTTATGTGTGTATGGATATTCTGGAAAATGCTAGATTGATTGAAAATGAATTGTATGATTGTTTGAGACCTAGCTCACCCTTGCATTTGTATGTGTTGCATGTGTTTGCTTTCCCCCTTGCGATGATCATCCAATCCTTTGGATGTGAGCAGTAGGTGATGATGTACCTTTGGAGCAAGCTTTGGAAGTTGAGGAAGACCCAGCCCCTAGTGCTTAGGATTTCTACTAGCTCTTAATTTAAATAGCTCTTTATTTTGAAAGACTTCTAGCCTTCATTTTATCATGATCTGTATTTTGGAAACACTCTTTAGGTCCCATTGAACCTTTATTCAATCATGTATTTTGGAGAATTATGAACTTGTACTTAAGTTTTAAAACTTCCCAGCCAGACTTGGATAACTGTACTCCTTAATCCTATCTATTGTGTACTCTTAACTGTTTTCTATTATTATAATCGATGCATTCTACATATATACATTGTTATATATTTTGGGATGTCACAAATAATATTCTCAATCATTCTAATTAAAGACCTAAAATATCAGCAAACAAGTGTGATTTTATTAACATGTATATTTGTATCTACTAAAGAAAAAGTGTTTGAGTTAAATATAAGTAATAAAATTAGTATAATCTGCTCTTGAAATGGCGTAGTAGTCATATCCCGCCACACCTCCATGTTGTAGCAATACTGTGTACTAATCATATTTGAGGGATTAACCATTATTTTATTTCATAAAAGTGAAAATTATTTTTTTAATCTTTTGTTTATGGAAAAATGTTAAATGTAGTTAATATATTTTAGGATATTTGCTCATAAAAGAAATATTTTAGGATATTATTATCTATAACTTCTTAAATGTTGTCGGTATGTTTATCTAATTAAAATTGTATTTAATTAATGACATAGATGATTATTTAATATACCCCTTATTACGTGGATTATACTACTTTAAACGTTTATTTGGATTGAATGATTGTGTTTTATTTTTTGTGTTCAAATATAATTTTTAAAATAAAATTTGTTTATCTGAAATGAAGTTAAATTGCTTTTAACTCAATTTCAAAACATTTATACATTATTAATTAGCGAATTGAACATATGTAGTCATTTTAAATACAATTTTTTATTCAAAATTTCAGGGTGTAGCTTTAAGTTTAAAATACCCAAACTACATATTATTGTCTCGTTTATTTTAGTGTGTGTATATATATAAAAATATATAATATTGTATATTGTAACATATCATAAAATCCAACATAAGGATTATGAAATTATTCGTTAATTTTTTATAATTACCAACAGAAACCCATTTGACACAAAATATTAATATTTTAATTAGATTTTTTTAATTTAACATACTAATACATACTATTATATTATTAAAATAGTTGTCAAGTCGTATTTTTTGGCGTGAGTGTCTAACCAATATTTTCTCTAATTAATTAAACATAAAAGAAATAGTGTGCATTTATATAGTTACACAGGAAGCCAACCAAAGATTATGAGAATAGTATTAAGTTATGACTTACCTTTTCATAAATATGTGATTTGTTTAAAAATATATGTCTTTTATCCCTTTTAATAATCTTTTAGAAGTGGTTGCTCAGTTAACTTTTTATTTTTAATTACATTAAAGAACCTCTAACAACTATTTTATTTTTAGTTCTATATATAGAAGATCTTATAAAGAAGAAAAGTAGAGAAAATTTTTACAACAAAAATAAGAATAAGCTCTTAACTCTTATTTATTTTAGGAAGAATGTTATTTGTGTTCATAGAAAATTAGAAGAGTGTAGTTTTAGGACTTTATTATCTTTTAATAACTAAAACTCATGATTGTTTAGATCACATTCTTTGTTTATCAAAGTGTTTTAATGTGAAGTGATTGTGTCCACAAAATACTTGTTTAACCAAAAGTAAGTGGGTACAAACAATACTCATGATTAGATAAAAGTGATGTGTTTAAGAGAATATTTGTGATTTTAATTATGAGTGATTATTTTCAAAAGAATACTTGTTTTATGAAAAGTGATTGGATTCTAATAATACTTGTAGTATAATTTGGAATATTAATTTACATTAGTAGAATCTCAATGGTGTTTATCGTGAACTAAATGTAATTTGAGTTTGCTAAAAGAATTAGTATAATAATAATTACATAAATCTCTCTAATATTCTATCTTTTTGTATTCCATCTCATTTTCCTGCATCTAATAAAAAAAGAGTTTTGCATCACTACAAAAATTTAGATTTTTATCGGGGGTTATTTTTTTCATTTTCGGCAGTTTTAACCCCCGAAAAATACGTTACCCGCGGTTAAGAAAACTGCTGGGAAAAGCTGCGTCGCTAAGTAATTACCGGCGGTTTTGTGAAAAACCGCCGGAATTAGCGGGGGTTTTGGAAAACCGCCGGAAATAGGGGGTTTTGAAAAACCGCCGGAAATAGCGGGGGTTTTGGAAAAACCGCCGGAATTAGCAGGGTTTTAGGAAAACCGCCGGAATTAGCGGGGGTTTTAGAAAAACCGCCGGAATTAGTGGAGGTTTTACTGGAACCGCCGGAATTAGTGGAGGTTTTATTGGAACCACCGGAATTAGCGGGGGTTTTTGCTGGAACTGCCAGAAATGTGTACACTTTTTTTTAGTTTTTAATTGTAAAATGAGATTATAATAAAATTATTTTTATTAACCAAACAGGAATAATATAAACTAAAACTGAATATTATATATAAAATAAATTACATTGTTCAACATATTAATATGTTCATACAACTAATTGTTGATATATTAAAAAGAAAGATATTTAATACTAAATTAACATACTAAAAATATGACTAAGATGTTTATTACATTACTAAAAAAGAAACAATGTCGAATTTTGTTCTTCTTCGTTACTTTTATTATTTGGCATGTTCGCTTGGTCAAATACCTACAATATAACATAATAGTTAGTCAGTAATATATTTAATAAAAACACACTTTGTTATATGTTATAACATAATATAATAACACATAGTTGAACTCTTCTTTCTATCAGTAAAAAGGCAATAATACATGCATTTTGAATTAAGAAACATAACATCACCAATAAATGCCGAGGATTGATCCAAGAAAACTAGATCAAATTTATTCTTGAAAGTGAAAAACAAACGCATTTGTAACATAAATATTAATTTTCTATAGACTTACTTTGAAAACAAAACATTGAATATAATTCACTTAACTTCAAATTTAATTGTACTAAAAATTAATTTTATAGAATAAAAGAAGTTTAAAATCATGTTTTTATATACTGTCCGAACACAAGTGAGTAATAACAAAATTATAATACTTTGGCAGGGTAAGCAAAAAATTCTAAGTTTGCAGTACCTGACCTCCAAGTCCATAAATACTAGTTGGAAAGACCTGCATGTAAAATTGAAACAACATGCATATATATATATATATATATATATATATATATATATATATATATATATATATATATATATATATATAAGTATAAATTTTCTATGGGTTAATTATTGTATCAGACTATTTAGAGATGGGATATTAAATTGATATGATGCTGTTTCGTGACCTATAGAAACTATTTTCTTACTTTAACCCATGTTTGTTTGGTAAATGCAGCAATAACATTGAGTCCTCCAAGTTGGAGACCACGTTGAGCCATTCCCCAAGGAAATATCTCCTGCAAAGATCACTCCCTAGTTATCAACCAACTCAAGCTGCATTTTTCCTCTTCACATTATATACCAAGGACACTTAAACCATTAAAAAATTTGGAAGTAAATATACTTGGCCAAGCATTGCTACCTCTGCTTCAATACCCCCAACACCCCATCCAGAAACTCCAAGCCAATCAATCATTGTTGTATGTGAATCAGTCCCAAAAACACTCTCAGGATAAAGCATGCTATAAACAAATGTGCAATATTTTCTTTGTTTTATGTTATAAGCATGCACCAGAGGTGATAATAAATTAGAATGAAGAACTAAATACATGAAGCTATTTTACATTTTATGGCAATTACATACACATATATTGTATGAAATTATTTGGATCCGACATCAGCTTCCCAATCCACATCATTCTCTATAAATGTGGGGGAAAAACTACTTTGGTGGAGTAGCCCTCAGGAAGACCACTGATGAAGTTATGAGCATTGGCAAGCTTAGCTGCTTCAATCACTTCTGAATCAGAGGCACCTTCTTTTCCATAGAGTATGTTTTCATAAATAGATGTGGCAAAAAGAGCTGGCTCTTGTTGCACAAGACCAATGTGTCTCTTAAGAGATTTCAGATTATGTTTTGTGATGTCTTTGCTTGTAAAAGTTTAATTTATTCTTGTTAAAAGAATGGTACAGGCAAATAGCGTATGCATGCAAATGGGTCAATGATAAATCCTTAGCATTTAATTGAATAGAGTTCTACGAAAAACTTACCATTAACTAACACCCTTCCGGATAGTGGATCACAAAATCTGAGGATAAGGGAAATCACAGAGCTTTTACCAGAACCACTTTGCCCCACTAGAGCAACACTCTTGCCTGCAGGAACTCTTAGGTTGAAATCCTTGAAAATAATCACATCTGGCCTTGAAGGGTAGCCGAAATTGATTCTTTTGAGCTCAATTGTTCCCTCCACTGTTTTCAATCCTTCTCCAACATCTCCTGTTATTCCTGACTTTCTATCCATCACTTCGAAAATTGATGCAACCATTTGGTTCCCTTTCAAAAGGTCTGGGGCAAGGGCTAAAGTCTCCCCCATAGCCAGAGCTGTTACTATCAAAACCATAAATGACTTCATAATTGATTTAAAGCTTGCAAGCTCCTTTTCCATCAAAGTAGATCCATACCTGCAAAAAGTTTACACTCTGAGCACAAATGTAACCAGCATTTGGTAAGACATTAATCCTACAAGTAGCCTACTTAAGACAGAATAAAGTTAAAACATCTACCACAAGGCAAGACCATAAGATTAGAAAATAAAGAACTGGGAAACGCCATAGAATATGCCAGCAATTTGGCCTTGTTTAAATGAGCGTTTAGAGGGATCAAGAAGCTCATTAGCATAAAGGTCAAGGACCTTTTCTTCAGAACAAAATGCAGCCACAGTGCGTATAATTGTGATCCTTGTAGAAAATTACTATTAATTTGGTAAAAAGGACCCAAAAAAATGGTACAGGTTAAAAAATTCGACGTCTTATCTTACACCGCTTATCTCTTCCATTTCCTATTATTTATTCCATTCTTCAATCTCTATCGCAGACAAAATCAAAAGTTCTTTCATCAATCTCAAAGCTGTGTCAAATACTTGATCTTATTGTACACATTCATGTATATTTGTCAGACCACATACTCATATAGGTAACAATTTACCAAGTAATTTCAGAACCGTATCCAACTAGCACTCATCAATTCCATTACATAACACTACCCATCCACCTCATCCACCCTGTCTTCTTCCACTTTCCCTAACATTCAATTAATCTAACACTTTTTTCAATCAACCAACAAACACACCAAAATTATGATTTAGAAGTGTTTATTATCTTTTCTTAAACTAATAAATTTATACAGAAAAAACAAACGATCATACCTTGGTGAGAGATGAAAGGTTTAACGGAGAAAATCCACGGATCAAACAGAGAGAATTCGAAGCTGACGTTGAAGTTCAAGACGGACACCTCGCACCCAAGCAGAGGGAGACCAACACGAAGCAGTTGAAAATCCATGAACAATGAAGCTTGTGGTGTAGCGAAATGAAGATTATGGTGAAGACAAGGGGCTTGGGAGAAATGAGGCAGCGGGGAGGGACTAGAGTTTGGAGGAAAAATATTCAGAAAAATTAGACGTAGAAGGAATGAAAGCGCGGGAAAATATTTTGGGATTATTTAAGGAGTACCGGCGCCGGAAATAGTTTATTTATTTTTTTAAAAAATGTTAACTGCGGTTTCAACATTAAACCGCCAAAATTATTTGAGGTTTATAAAACCCCGAAAAATAACCCCTTCTAAAATTAATTATTTTTGTGGTGCATAAACTAATTTTTAAAAGCATTTTTTTATCGTTTATCTATCTTATTGAAATTGTATTTGATAAGTTTCGTTAAACAAATATCTTAAAGAAAAACAACTTGAGAGTATGTTAGTCTAACTTAAACTTCATCTATTCAAATTTATCAAACACTACTAAAAAAAAAACTTAAATATGATTTAACCTTCTATTGTGTATTTTATATGTTTTCACATATTCAATACTTGTACTTCTATTCATTTATATCTTGCTCAAGATTCATCAAGAGGCATCACTTAAGATGTAAAAAAGAAATCATTTTCATGATATGCTCAAAGAAGAAATATCACTTAACTCCTAAAACATAGTTTCCAAATAAACTCTATCACCTTCACAATAGCAACTACTTTATTTTCTATAATTTTCATAAGATTCTTTGTATAATAGAGGAAGTAGCTATAAATAGTTACATAAAACACTCTTGACCAAAATTTTAATTCTAAAAATAAAATAAAAAATTATAATTTTATAATTTTTATTTGTTGAAAAACAAACAAGGAAAAACAATCTAAATTAATATGTTTTCTATTCTTCTATTCCACCCGCAATCGGGCCGCTATTGGACCACCCAATTTCTACTATCACGCACGAGATGTCTATACCTCGGCGTGAAGGGGGTGTGTTGGAGTCCCACATCGACTAGAGATAAGGCCAATTTATAATATATAAGTGAGGTGCAAACCTCACCTTACAAGCCGGTTTTGTGGGGTTGAGTTAGGCTTAAAAACCCACTTTCTAATATGGTATCAGAGCCATGGTTAGTGTCTATCCTAGCGAGTTCTAAGTGGGCATTCTATTCTTCTATTCCACCCGCAATCGGGGGGTATGTTGGAGTCCTACATTGACTAGAGATAAGGCCAATTTATAATATATAAGTGAGGTGCAAACCTCACCTTACAAGCCGGTTTTGTGGGGTTGAGTTAGGCTTAAAACCCACTTTCTAACAATGTTTGAATCAATCTTAACAAGACTAATATTAATCGAAAAATAACTCTTTAACAAAGTGTAGTATTGTCAATAGTAAACATATAGGTCATTATGAATCGTCAAAGATTTCAAGTCTAACAAAAAATCAAAATCAAAGTCAAATAACTCTATAAGAGTAGACTGTGAATCACATTCCAATGTTGTTCTTTTGCTTAAAGTATATTAAAATCCACTTCATTATATGCTATGACTCCTTTTTAAGATTTCTTACAAACTTTGATTCAATGCACATCATCACATACATCAAACTCCGCATTGCACTAATATATATAACACTAGACATATATTCCTTCTCATTACTAATTTGAGTAGAAAAATGTAAGGAATAACCATGTTGTAAATTTAGCTCATATACGTTGTAATTCATTCTTCTTAGAACTTGGAAATGTCCATTAGATTGTAGTTTGAACTTCCTTTAAGATAAAAATATTTCTTTTATGAAGTGAAGTGAAACCAACTTTCTTCTCAACTAGTAATTTAACTTTAATGTACAGTTCTTTTACGAATTTAGATTCTTCGAAACCATCAATACACTTAATAGAAGCAAAGCATAGAAAGAGATATAAGGTAAAAATACTATCATTTTGCATTAAAGTTGTTGTAGAATTTTGGCTTTACTTCATAGTAAGAAATTTAACCAACTTTATAGTCTAAATAGTTTTTTAATTTATTAAAAATTTTAATTTTTTTAAAATCCTTTTAACTAGTTGAATCACTAATAATATATAAGTCTCATGGAACAAATCTCAACATCACTAATTGATATAAATTAATGGGAGATTCAAAACACAATTTATATAAAAATACACTAGTTACTTCATTAGATTCTTACATGACATCATTACATTAATAATATCACTGCCAAGTCATCTATAATTAACATTATTACATGACAATTAAAAAATAAGTATAATAATTGATATTTTTTTTTCAGAAAACTATTAAATTCCTAACTTTTTTTATGACGAATATTAATATTATAACATATATTAAGAAATTAAAAAATGTACTTTTTATTAGGAAGTGGAAAACGCATTCTTTATTATTTCTACCCCATTTCCATAAAATTAAAAACAAAATATTGTTTTCACATTTTAATAAGAGGCTTTAGGTAGCAAAAATTGTTGTTTTTATTTTCAATAATATAATTTTCTTTTTCTCATTCTGGATCGAAGTTGCCATCTTTTGGTCTTCTCAACACTGTAACTGATACCAAACTATTCTGCCTCCATCCCACACAGTCTATGCAGAGCCTCCCAAATTCCAATAAGGCTGAGAGGTAAGATGTCACTCTCACCTCACACCCTTTCTCTCTCCGATGTGTGACTTTCAGAGCCAACATTAATGGGCTTAATTAACCATTCAAACGGCTTCAGTTTGGATCAAAGAACCTCTTTGTTACGTATTCGTCTTTCCTCCTTTGGTTGAATGTCAACTTTACACCACTTCTGTTGAATGTCGGTGCCATTGGTTTGTTGTTTGTGCACTTTGTTACTAAATTTTGACTTTGGTTTATTTGTTTTATGTTGTTTTGGTCAGAGGGTAGACAATCTGGAGGTCATACTTCTTTGTCTGAAGTGACACTTGTTTGGATAGTATCCCAGTATTTTGTTTCAGTGTGTTGCTATTCACTTCTACTCCTCCATTTCATTCAGCAAAACACTGTAATGGCTCAACAGGTACCCTTTTCCCTTCTTTCTCTCTCTCACATACACAACTCACACACGCAATACACTCATAAGTTGCATACTCATATTGATGTTATTAAGTGGGGTGCTTTGAAATGATTCCGAGGGGTTTTTTTGAGGCAGCTTCTATACCGGATTCAGTTTTTGGTTTTCAATTTCAAATTTGGAGGGTGACAGGGTTGTTGTTGTTGTTGCTGATGATGCAGGAAGAAGGGTGGCCTTTGGGTTTGAGATTCTTGAATTCTAGACTTGGGCTGGTGAGAAATGGTTCTGGGTCAGCCTCTTTCAGCACTGTGCTTACTGCTTCTCATACCCCTTCAACTGATTCTTCCTCAGATCTTGATACAGAGGTTCGAAATTTTATTTCAACTAAAATTCAAGAACATAAATTGTTGTTAGGGTACAATGTGCTTTAGATCCTCAATTTCCAGTCAAAGTTTATCTTAGTGTGGTTGTTTTTGTCCTTGAATTTCTGATAATGGATACATTTTGTTTTTCTTCGTGGAACGTGGAATAGTTGGAGGCACAAAATTGAAGGGTAAAACGTATTTTGTCATTATTATTGATTATTGATATTATCAATTATTAATGCAAGATAGTGTTGTGACGACCCTTTTGTTTCATTGATACCATTGCTACTTACTGCTACCTGTTCCTTTGTCCTAAGCTGCTATGACCTTCCTAGCATGTTGTCATGTCTTTGTTTTTTTGTTTTTGTGGTTTCATTTTGTATTTTTACTACAATGATGGCAGCATTTTAATTCTTTTGGGTATTATTTATAAAAGTGTTCGTAGTCACTGACAGAGACATCTCAAATATTTTGTATGTATATGTATATTTCTTGATGTAACTTTTTTTGGTACGAAATAATGACTGTTTCACATCCTGCAATGGTTAATCAAGTTTGATTGTGACTCTTGCTCTTCTCAGCTTCACACAGCAACGTTCCCTTTTCGGATCTTGAACCATTGCCCATTCAGCTCGTTTTAACATTGACACGCTTTACTCTTTCATGCGTGTTAGAACATTGGCTTTTGACTATGTACTTTGTGTTTATTGCACTGACGAAGATGAAGCTTTTTAATTTTTGAACTAGTCCAAGCCACAAAAATGAATAGGAAAAAGAAGCTCCACGTAATGAGCATGCCCATAAGGCTTCGGATTTCTTCCCCTGTCGGTCTCTTTTGGATCCTTCGCTTCTTTTGTGTGTAAATAATTGTTTGACGCTAATGGGGTCCATGCCATGGCCTAGCACATAATTGTTTGACAGAGAGTGACGTTGATTTCACTTTAATTGCCATTTTGTTGGTATACTGTTTGTCATTTTGAGATCAATCGGAAGCACGCTTTGTTGAAATTTGAGTCTTTTATTAGAGGGTTTGCACAAAAAAAAGTTAAAATGCATAACATCACCCTTGAACAGTGTCAGAAAGGGACAATCATAATGTAAAGCAGATCAAACACAGAAGACTGTATGAGTGACATTTTTCATAGATGCTTCTTTAGTAATGATTGAGAGAGCCTTTGGCATAATGATATCGGGTTAAGGATTCAAATCTCGGAAATAGTCTCTTAGGGAATAAAACTGTGCACATTTATCCTCCCATTCATTACTGTTTTTTGTTTTTTTCTATCATGTGAATGAATGTGAATTGAAATTTACTTGTTTATAGAAGTATTCATGATCAAGCCATTTACCTGACTCATTTGACATGGCTTGCTATAGTCCACTGGATCATTCTTCCGTGACAACAGCATTACACTTGGCAGCCTCATTGGTATTTCTAGCTTCTTAGAACTCTCAGGCAGATCAACAAGAGGAAGAATGGTGGAAGCCTCGAAGGACAGCAAAAGAATTCACAAGCTGAAACCTTGGTTGTTTTCACTTTGTTCAAGGCTAAGTACTGATGCAGTGAGTGGAAATGATACCCCCTCTCTTGGTCACTACCTTGAAGCTGAGAGAAGAGCAGCGAGTACATACAGAAGGAACCAGTGTCCTACGACTTATGGACCCAATGTTTTCTCCCCTATTCAAGATTCAACCTCACTATTAGTGGGTAGCCAAACTGATCATTGGCCATCTGCTTCATTGGGTGATGATGGTGGACATTAGCATGATCATAACAGTGAACTAGACGAGTGATGGATAAGGAACACCAATAGTTTTTTTCTTGTCTGTGTGGATATTTCAACATGTGATGATCCCTTGTTATTGATTTATATTTCATTTAGAGGTCACGGAGTTCTTTATCTGCTTCAGGAGATTCTCCTGCTTGGTAATTAAATTTCAAGACATTAGGATGTTCTGTTCGTACTCCATTCTGCCCACATATAGTCTCCAGTTCTTTATGATAGTAATACAACAATAAATACATGCTGCAGACCATAAATTTGAACTATTAAAGCCTCTTTAAGTTACTGAAGTTGCATACCATTCTGGTGTGGAAGAAGTTATTACATAGTGGTTTGGGTGTTTGTTTCTATATTGGTGGGGATCACCACTTATTTTTAGCATGTCAAGTCCTTTTTCCTTTATTGCAATGGGAGATCACATCTCAGGTCATGCGAAAGTACTTCACATGAAAAATAAAGTAAAATGAAGTTTGGTGATTAAGACTTCCTGGTTGAGTCTTCGTCCAGGCTAAAATAAAAATGTGAGCTTAATCAAAACAAGTTTTCACTTTTCCATCAGATGTTCACTATTCAAATGATGTGAAACCAATTACTATGTTTACCATTGTTAAAGCCGTAAAGAAACTTACCTTTAACTCTTGCATACTATATATTTCATATTTGGGAGAACAATACACAACCGTGTCCTCCATCTCCAAGAATCAGATTTCAGAAATCAAAACTCAAACCGATTACAAACTATTGTCTCTCATGATCTTAGTGATCTTTGGACAATTGAAACAAAATGAATACAAGAACCCAATATAGGCAGCCATTCCACAGTAATTAAAACCATCATTTATATCACTTCCTGCCGGCTTCCAATCAAAATAACGACTGACAATTATCAAGCCTCAAGAAACCTCCCACTGTTTTTCATCTGCAATTTTCCCCGAATTGCGGCCGGCAATCCTTCCAAATGATGCCGACAAGCTCTTGAAACTGCTGCTTCCTTCACTGAAATTTGATTTTCGGGATCTCCTTGGCTTCATAGGGCTAGATTCCACTTCGGTATCACAGCTCTTGTTAATCTTAGCAACTAGTAATTGAATAATGGCACCACGGCAAAATGGACAAGCTGGTCCAGAAAGGGCAGCAGTAGCAGGATCAGGCTTCTTGTGACAGCATAGTGCTAGGGTGCAATGAGCACACATTTGATGGCCACAGGGTCTGACCTCAATTGTGCACACTTGGTCAAAGCATATGCAACACAACTCCATATCGTCCGCCTATATGAAGAGAAATAACCAAGAAATATATAATTTATCATCTTTTAAAAACAAAATGTCCATTCCATATTTCCAGAGAAACAATTGATCACACTCATGCATTGGCATGAGATACTAATGAGACTATTGCGTTCTAAATCCTGAATCTAGCAATGAAGTATTACTAGGGAAAAAATACAGAGATGAAATAGTAGTGTGTAATGTTATTGTGTCCTAAAGAACATTCTTGGCACCTCTACCAAAGCATAATCTTTAACCATAGTAAACTGCAAAATGCATTTAAGTAAAACCACTAATCTAAATCCTACAGCCGTCAAGAAAGGAAGATGTTGTACCTCAGAGGCCATATTACTGTTTTCACTCTCAGAATGCAGTGGTGATGAGGGCATGTCAACCTCCTTAAGTATGGCCTTTTCCCTCTCCCTGTTAGCATCTAGCAAGGCTTTCTCCAGTAAGGCCTTTGCTTCTTGACTGAGCTCACTGATGAACTTTAACGGGGATGGCCAAACAAGTGGTGCAGCGGATGAAGGATCCAGCAGGGCAGCACATGCCTTATGCTTGTGCTTCAGGGCCACTGAAAATGGTATTTTCCTGAAAAAAGAATATTTAAGTCAGGTCTTAACAGATTTGCTTGTAATGAATAAAACATCCAGAAACTCTTTTTGGAATTATAGAAAGGACAGAAAAGAGGCTGAAGAAAATTCTCTGTTGACATTAACTGAGGAAAAACAAAAAATTTACTTTTCTTAAAGTATCTAGGCGCACAACATAGATTTCAAGCACAAATTATAGTAAAAAATAGTCTCGAAATAAGCTAATATTTTCAATTTTCATAAATGAATTTGTTTCTTCATCTGATGAAGTTCAGTTTTTATGCGTACAAATCCCGTTCAGAGACTTAAAAATCATTTCTTAGTCAACAAAACAAACTTCAAAATTTCATTCAGTTAACAAATTTACTTTTTAGTACATGTAATCATCCCAGTAAGATATTTGTAAGTATGCAAACATGTAAGATTATCAAAATTAACATGTCAATATTATTATTTCAAAAGGAAGAAAATAACTTTCATGACCAAATTATCATATTTATTAGATGTTCAATTTGAAAAGCACTGCAAAACTTTTGGAAGTACCAATTTCAACAAGGGTTGGAGGTACCAAAAAATTATTAAACTCTTCTATTTATAAAGATAAATTAGTTAGGAATCTAAAAATTAGATGTGCATATGAAGAAACTTCGCACTATATACTGCTAATTCATGAGTGATCCTTAAAGTCTTTTCCATATTTTCAAATGGTGATCTAGACTGACAGCTATAATAGATCTTTAAATTGTAAATAGCATTTACTTACCCAGAAGAATCTAATTGAAGTCTATCTGCTCCATAAGCAAGCAACATCCGAACACAGTCCAAAGAACCACCACGGGCAGCCATATGCAGTGGTGTGCTTCCAGGGTAACTGCACATGTTACTTTCATCAATCTGAACGAAAAGCCATAAAAACTCATACAAGAATGACTAATGCATAACTTCTAAGACAATTACCCATATCCACCGGTTGAAGCACAAACAAGAGCACCATTGTCAAGAAGGGCATGAAGACATTCAGACCGTCTGTGGCGAGCTGCAAGATGCAGAGGGGTAGCACCATTTCCGTCTCTTATGTTCACGAATCTTGCAAATCCCCTGACAATTCCATCCAAGAATTAAGCATCAACATTCATGCTTGTATGCGCTTTATGACTAGTGTGTGTATAAACAGAGGAAGAGAGAAGGAAATTGTATGTCTAACCAAGAATCTGCAACAGGTGTGGAATGAGCAGCAGAAAGAATAGCCTTAAGGCAATCTATATGACCATAATAAGCAGCATAATGCAAGCAAGTTCTCCGACGTACAGAATCAAACATCAATATCTGAAATATTAAAAGCACAAACCATTGTCAATACCCTAGCAAGGAGAAAATCATAATCCACTATTCTCAAAATTACAGCAATTCTAAACATTCTATTAGAAAATCTAAACAAAACAAAAAGTATAACATACATTTGCTCCGGCATGGATAAGCTTCTCAACACAGCCAGTCTTTCCACGCATCACAGCCAACATCAACGGGGTCTACACACAAAGAAAAAAACAAATCAGAAATACAATTTTAGTATCTAATGAAACTAAACAAGGGTACAACGTTTAGTTTGAAAGTCACAAAAGTAGAGACTAGTACTCTCTGTAACCAAACTTCCCTATAGACACTTACAAAAGATTAACATATAAGAAAGAAAATAACTGAGTTTATCTGATAAACTAAAATAACCTTTGAAGAATTTGAATGAGAAAACTTTGTATTTGAAATTAGAAAACTCAATTCTTTTTAAATTCTTATTTTCTTCTCTTACAAATGTCCATAATGTTTATCTTAAAGCTTAAGAGTTGCAGTTACAGATAAACACAGACAAGAGAAGCACCTGCTTCAGACGATTCAATATGTCAACATTGGAAGACCTGTTCAACAACATGGAAAGAACCTGCTCAAAAACCAAAAACAGCACCATGATCAAAACACATAAAAAGACATAGCAACAGAAGCAGAGACACCAGCATTCAAATCCAAGAGAACAACCTCGATCCGACCATTGGCAGCAGCTACATGCAGCGGCGAGAGCTTATCATGGCCAGTGGTGTGTTCCAGCACAGTCGGGTCTTCCTCCACCATGGTCTCAACAACCTCCAATTCTCCGCTAGCAAGGGCAGGGAACACACCATGGTCCTCATGCTGCTGCACGCAACTCAGCTTCTGACCCATTTCCTCGATCACCACTTCGCGCTGAGAGAGGTGGCCGGAAACCGCCCCACGCGCCGCCTCCCACGGTGGTGACGTGGAAGTGTGTCTGGTTCAACTCTGAGGGTGATAGATAATAATCCCAGTGTTGGAGTCTTCTTGGTGTTTGGACTGCCCGTTCAGATTTCGGGCAGCTTGACCATAAGCGTATAAAAGTTTCGGGCAGTCACCGGATATTTAGGCAGAATTAATATTAAAAGTTTGGTTCACTGTTTCTTCTACAAACACTCTTTGGAAAGCGTGCAAATTCTGTATCTTCAATATTTTACTACTAAACTCAAAAATATCTTCTATGTTAATAAATTATATTCTAAAATTGGATTTAGTTTTGCATGTTATATTTACGTTACGAGACTAAGATTTGAATTTTATAAGATATGTATATTAAATATGACATAAAATTTAAGATTTTAAGTTATGAAAAATTAAAGCATCAAAAAATTATATAGATTTGTCAATATATAAATGTAGTTCATATTTTGTGTGTTGTATATAACGTTTTTAATAATTCTTTTTTGTTTAAAAGTCAAAGTATTTTTCCAATATGATGGTAGAAAATAAAAATTTACTAAAAATAGTAATTAGATATATTTTTTACAAAGATTAATTTATTACTATGGTCAATTATATGGTTTTAAACATATTTTAAATGCACTAAGTAATTATATCAATGACGGCGGGTTTGTTATGGTAGTATTTATTTATTTTAAAATCTACGCGTAAGTTTGACAGCTTAGACTATACAATTTAACAACCAAGGAGAAAAAGTAGAAAATAAAAAATTTACAAGTGCATGCGTGTTGACTTGTTTTCATTGTTATTTTTGTACTTATTTTTGTGATGTGACAGAAAATTTTTTATTTTTAATTAAGAAAAAGAAAATCAGATCGAAACTTGTGTGATTTTGTTGGAGTGGCTGAAATAGGAAAATAAAACTCTTTACATTATTCATCGAAGGTATTTCATTTTTATTTTTATTTACATTTATAATTTTATTTATAGTAGAATAATTATTTGGTTAATTAAGGTTATTAAATAGAATTAACATAGTTTTAGTTTGTTTCGAATGATTATCTTTTGAAACTATTATTTTATTAAATTTATTTTTAAAATTTATGGACAAATATATGACATTTTGAAAATAAAATTATATTGTTTTTCATTGAAGTTTCTTATTTTATCATAAGGTTGATTTAAATACTTTATGGTAACTGATCTTTTTCAGTGTCGGTTATGTGTATATTAACATGAATTAATATATAACAATTTTGAACATGATCTTATTAACTTAAATATTTAAAAAGAAATCCATTTAAAATAGTTGAACCATTATATTCTAAATTAACATAACGTAGCCCAAATGATGTTTGATTGATGATTTAATAATAGAAAAATTCTTATGCAGTTTTTGACTATTAGGTATTTGGGTATGAAGATACTTTTGTTTGTTGGATATTTAATAAGCCTTTTACAAACACAATGGATCATATTATATATCACCAATTCTCATGCAATTTTTACAATTTCTCTCTATAAGATTTATTATACATATATATGAATAATTAGGCTACAAATGATAAACTTAGCATGAAAAACTGCAAAATTAAGATCAAATAATGGTTTTATCTAAATAACTTTGTGAATATTTTGGTAATCTTTTATTTATTTTTACCTAAGTATAGAAAGGTGATCCTAAAATATATAAATAAAACTTTGTAAATTTTATATAATGTTACACTTTCTTTAATTTCCACCGATTTGCACTTTCTTCTATAGATATCTTGCACACCTTTCAAAGAAAGAATTAGTCTACTATAAACTTTGGCTTTCGGCATTAAAATGACAGCTATTACTTTTTTAGAAAGAATTTCATATGAAAAGTAAGTATGTTTGGTTTACCTTTTTGTAAAAATAGTTCTGTTTTATTTTTGAAAATTCTATTTATTTTTTATATATATCTAATTTATTTTTTATCTATGAGCTTAGCTTTATTTTTTAAACGTTCTATGAGCACGAGAGAAAATAGAGAAGAAGAACTAAAAGTAGTTTCTAATTTCGAGTTTTATAACCTATGTTTTAAACTAGTTAAGAGAATAAAATTAAATAGTTTACTAGTATTTGATGTTTATCCATCGTTTTAAATACAAATAAAACTGAAACCCAGAAATTAATAATTAAATGTTGAAATATTTAAAACACACAATTATTTAATTAATTTGATGATGATATATGTTCAAGCCATCAAATTAATTCTACAAAAATATATCAACTCCTGTATTGTTAAAATAATAGTAGTCAAAAGATTAGTACAGGTAATATTATTCAAAATTCCTCCACTAAAATAAAACGATAGCGATTATTTTCGCTTATATACAGCGGTTTCGCAACCGAGACATATACAAGCGAGACAAAAAGGTAAACTTTTTGCCTTGGTTCTGAACCGAAGCAAAAAGGTGTGTGATTTTGCCTCGGTTCAAATCCAACCGAGGCAGTAAAGGTTTTTTTTTTTCGTTTTCACCATTCGCCATATGAGTTGTTAGTCCTTGGCCACAATCCATCAACGCCTACCACTCCATCTCACACCATCATCATCCAAGATTCCACTACAAAGAACAAAGAACGAGAACGACGCGGTCCCATCACCACTTGCAGAGAATCAATCAAACACCACCACTCCTGTAGAGCATCAGTTAAACATAAAACAGCCCAAACAAAATCAGTAAAAGGAGACGGAAGGAAGTTTCCTCCTTCGCTACGAATCAGAACAAAGAGAAGAAGAAGAACGAGAATGACCGTCCTTGCGCCCCCGCCGCGTCTTCGCCGCGCCTCCATCACGCCATTGAAGATCCCTCCGTTGTGCCTCCATCGGAACAGAGAAGAGGAAGGAAGTCTCCCCCTCGCAAACGAAAGAAAATGGGAGAAAAGAGAGGAGCGGCGCAACTTCTATCTCTGTTTGCGAAATTTAACCCTAAACACATGTTATTACCTCAGTTTCTTTTTAACCGAGGCAATAAGGGTCTACGACCTCGATTTTATAAAGAACCGATGCCTAAACCCTCTTAAAAAAATAAAAAATAATTACAAAAATTTCACCGCATCAGTTTTAGACATCGATTTCTTTTGAACTGAGGCATATACCTTTGCGCGATAATTACAAAAATGTTACCGCACCAGTTTTAGGCATCGGTTCTTTTTTAACCGAGACATATACCTTATGTGATAATTACAAAAATGTCACCGCACCAGTTTTAGGCATCGGTTCTTTTTGAACCGAGACATATTCATTTGCGATAATTACAAAATTGTCACCGAGCCATTTTTTGCTTCGGTTACAACTAACCAACGTCAAATGCGCGAGTTAAAATCTTGTTTTTTTACTAGTGCTCTCTCAATTAATACGAAATTAATTTTTAATTAATTAGTTCTTATAAAATATATATAAAGATTAGTCAAATAAAATAAAATTAATATAAAAAATAAAGATAACTAAAAAATTAAATAACAAAATAATAAATTATAGAAAAAAATTAAATTGTCAAAATAAAAAAGAGATCAAAATAATTATAGAAAATATGTTGATTCTACTTCTTTTTCAAATTAAATTTTATCTAAAGATTATTGTTTAATTGTTATTATTTTAATATTTTTAGTAATTATTAATATTATTTCAAGTAAAGTATATATGTTAATCAAATTTTATTATATATTTACTTATGTAATTTTTTTATTTCTTTATCAAATAAAATATTAATTAACTTTATTGTTAAAGTTTTTATTTTAATCAAAATACATTTTTAATTATTGAGAACAACGTGTTGAATTACATAAAAGTTTTTATCTTTAATAAAAACATAGTCTTATTAAAAAATTTATGACTAATATGAATACTAAATAGTTAGTTGAAATTTAATGAATTTCACATTGATACAACATGTATGAATAAATTCATAGGAAATGATCAGACTTTTAAAAATAAAAATTATTTGGTCAATAAAAAGCTGCTATGATGCTCCATCCATATATGTTACCACTTACGAAAACTACCTAAATGAATGCAAGAAATTCAACATTAGAAAATAACAAAATCACATTTAAAATTACTACGTGAAGAAAATGAAATTACATGGAGAATAATTAGTAATTAACAATTAACTATATATATAGGAAGACCGTTTCAAACAAACTTAACCAGTAAAAGGTCAAATGTATTCACCACTTGTGTTTTATCAATTTATAAATCTCCCTCTGTGCTTTTAATTTAAAAGACAAAAACTAATACTCTTTCAAAGTATAGAGCTTTTACCTTTAAATCTATTGTTATTGTTTTGCGCCCCATAAGAGAAACTTTGTCCATATAATTAATTCTCTAAATTTTGCTTCAGATATATATTTTGTAGATTAAATATGTAATCTATAAAAATATTTATATTTATTTTTTATAATAAAAATATTAATGTTTGGTTAAATAACAATTATCAAATGTATGTCAATATTATGATTGGAATAATATTTCTTATTTGAAGAATATTGATTGTCCTTTGTCTATAAATTCTTATTTTTGTAGACAGTTTTTCTTTTCTTTGGTGTTGTGTAGTCATTCTTTTTCTTTTATATATAATATTTACTCTTCATCTTTGTTTTTATTGATGTTATGTTGATATATTGTCATTTATATTTTTCATTTTATGTTGTTATGAATTGAAAGAAAAATAATACATGTAAAAATGTAACACAAAAATAGAATTAAACTAATTTTTAAATTTTAAATATATATATTTGGTTTCCTCTATGAATATAAAATATGTTAAATGCACGAAAAAAAAAATCAACAATATGTTGTAAATTATAGACTGAGAAGTTATATTAAAGACTTGAACTGCTTATAGTCATTTATTTTATTATAATCGATATCATTTATCTCTTTACTCATACTCTTTTTCTTTTTTTGGAATTTATTTTTATGACACATATTGTGATGTTTTTCCCAAAAAGGCTTTTAATGAAGTGAGAAAGATCTTATACATTGAATAAGTCTATGTTAAAGTGGTCGATCAACCTCATTAAACAAGTTGTTGTGCTAAGTAGTCATCGTTCTCCAACTAAATGAGCATTTATCTAAATAGCTCTTATGCTTTCGCTTCCAATTAAATAAGTCTTTGTGCTAAATAATATTTATGATAAAGTAGTTAGTTGGCCCTAAAAATGAGTCTTGTGCTAGGCTAAAGTAGTAAGTCAAATTTTAATAAAATAAACCTTTTTGCTAAATAGCCGTTGTGCTAAATGTTGGTTGGTTCCTAATTGAATAGCCTTTGTGCTAAGTGGCTTATAGACTTGTGTCCTAACTTATTCACATTTTGATCTTATGAATTAATATTTCTTAATCTTAACTTAACTACTTTGATTTAATAACAAGATCTTATGAGAAAGTGAAAGGAAGACATTGTATTAGATATAGGAAAAATTTATAATACAAGAAAAAAACTTAATAAATAAAAGTTAGTACATGTAAAATCCTATGTAACTAAAAAGAAAATCATCTTTACTTTTCACCAATTGTCAACCTATTAACAAAAAATTTTCATGGATTTTCTACCGAGAAGTCTACTATTGGTGCGAGCACTTGGACTTGGTCTATATCAGTCTAAAAACCAATTTTAAAAGTTTTTGTTATCTTAATCTTTAGTGTTATTTCAGATTCAGCTCATGTGAATCCCCAATATATGGTATTGATTACTCATACAAAGAAGGATTTAAGCTTTGAACGTCCTTTTTCTTAGCATGTTTGTCTTTCTCGGGTGTGATCATGACAATCATTATGGTTGTCAAAACCGCGATCACTACACCTTTCCCTCCAGTTACCACTTTCATATCTCTCGACTCACCTCTAGATCATCCAACTTCCTCCCTCTAAAGATATCTCATATGAATCAACTCCTCAATCTTATCCTTAAGGGATAATCATTCATTAGTGGTATGCATGAAATTCTAGTGGTAATGACATTAGTTTTCTATGCTTCAAGGGTGTGTCCCTCTAACTCTATCAAGCCTTCTGTTTATAGGATTTGGATGAATTTGCTTGAATTGGATTGAGTCTAAAATTTGTACTTGATTTTTGTAATTTAAGTCACCAAATTATTTGACAATTGATTTTGTTGAGATATTTTTCAATCTTCAGTGGTCTCATTTATTTGAATTTTGTAATTGAAGTAACTCAATTTGTTGATAGCATATTTTGTTCAATATTGTTCAATCTTCAATGATTTTCATTTATTTTCACAAATAAGAAAAAATATTTCTATTTCCCACTTTATTAAATAAAAAATTTAATTATCTAAAAAATAATAGTAAAAATATCAATAAAAGATAAAAATAAACAAAATAAAAATAATGATAATGTCAATTATCAGTGTTCATTGTCGAGTTGTTATATTGATTAATACTTTAAGTGATTCCTACTTCCTAAGGCGACGATATCTCTTGACTAACCTCTTCTAACTTTATCTACATGTGAGCATTTTCTTCTTTAAGGATGTCCATTTTCTTGAGCGTTGCACTTTTTCAACTTCGAAAACTCTTTCTGGAGACAATAGAGTAATCTCATTAATGTTGTTATTATATGGTTTTGGTATATGTTACTTGTCTTGGTTTGTCATATTCCTAGTGGACACCATGTAGTTTAAGTACATATCGATCTCACAATGGGTGCTAAACTTTCTTAATGGGCCGAAATGTACTTGTAAGACATGTCAATAGGAAATACTACTCAATTGTCTTCTTCTCCTGAATCCAATATATATTAGGTTATATTACTTTAAAGACTGAAATGCTCTTTTTTTTCGAGTTCTCTAATGTCTAAACAAGTCAATATGCCTGCAAAGACACTTAGTTAATATATCTACAAAGACACTTTGATGCAAGTTAAGTATGTGAATAAAAAGTAATAAATATTGTATTAAATATGTAATGTTTACTTTGTGAACAATGTTATTTGTTATGTAGTAAGGATATTTATGTAATAACATAAATATCTTAGATATTTTAGACAGTTAAGATATTTATCAAAGCCACTAACCACATTTTTAGGTAAGGTGGTTATTTTTATTTTGCTTATAAATACAGTGACAGGACCAAAGTCCAGGTACGTTCTCTTTATGCTCTAGAGACTCTAGAATAATATCTCAGAGCAGTACCATAATTACTCTCTGGAGAGCTGAGGCTCCATAATTCACATCTGACTTGAGCGTCGGAGTATCTTTGCAGGTACCTCCCCCTCCTTTGGCAAGTATGAAGAGCAACAATTGGAGAAGAGCAAGCGTCCCAGACAGCGTCCCAGACAGCGTCCCAGACAGCGTCCCAGACAGCCAGGAGCAATAAAGACACACCGGACAAATGTACACCGAAACATTTTGGCGCCCACCGTGGGGCCGAGTGTCATCTCACAAAAACCACAAGAGGAGCACTCGGCCTTGATGAATCATTTCTTCGGATAAAGCTACTCCATGGAGACGTCTGCCTCATCGCCACAAGGATTCTCCCCCTGAGCCATTAGCACCACTGTAAGCACCGTTTGCGAAATTGTGCCTCTTTACGGGTCAGACCCAGCGCAGAGAACGCCCCCAGATCAAGTCCATCCATCAGCCACCGTCACGCCACCGGACACCGTTGTCACAGGGGGATTATTAATTCATCCCCACCGCCTCCCAAACACGGTCACGCTGATCCTACGACAGTGGTGGAGACCACCGAACTCCTATCCACGATGCGTCTCAAACAAGAACAACCCACACCAGCACCTTCATTAGCGCCACTCTTCAGATCCCAAAACGCGCAATCTAAACCAACCCCAATTCGAAAACTTCACAACCTCTACTCGCAAAAACAAAACGATCAAAACCACAATTCCAACCAATGAAAATCCAGTTACACCAGGAATCCCTAATTTCCCAATTTTCACAAACCCCAATTCCCAAAATCGGAGAAGAACAGGAACCCTCAAAGCTCCATGTCGCCGCCGTCTTTTCCGATCACAGCGTCGCTGCCCTCGCCATCTGCACAGCATTCGAATTTGCGAGCTCTTCACACATGAATCGAAACCCCCAAGATCATAATCGAGACCGAGAACAGAAAAACCCCAAACCGGGCCCTGTCCTGACCACGCATCACCCTCGTGATTCAAAAGCCACTGTCGCGCTCTTATCCTCTTCGGTGTCGCAGCGGTGGCGCCACCTCCGTCATCTCCAAACTCCATCAGGTGCGGCTCAAGCGACAACCACACCAGGGCCATCGCCATCAAAGTTCCACCGCAAAGCCGCTAAACATATCCGCCAAGCCTGGGGACCCCATGGTCTTCGATCATCTTGGATCACAGCTTCCGTCGACGACAACCTCATGATCAGCCGTTACACAGTGTGACTGATTCTAGGGTTTTTTGGGGGTAAAGATGGATTTGACAGAGAAGCGAGAAGAAGACGGTTGTCACCCAGGGACGAACCCTTTCGGCGTCCTGTCAGACCCATTATCCACGTCTTCCGCAACACTCGCGTCATGCGGTTCTGCCTCCACGTCATCCAACCCAATTTCTATTCCCCAAACTTTAAACGCCAGCCGTCCGTTCAACCCTTTCGGCGTCCTGTCAGACCCATTATCCACGTTCGTTTTGAAATGTCTCAAGCCCGCCTCGCGTACGTCAAGGACGTTCGTCCTGAGACGTCTCTCAATCAGCCTTGCGTACGTTCGGCCTTTCGGTTTCGAGGACGTTCGATCTCTACCCCTCGATCAAACTTCAACACGAGCGTTAACAAACCGCTCGACAAGCCATGTGACGAGCGTTCAAACCGTCCTCACGCCCAGCCGCTCGACACTCCACTTGGTTTAGGCCGCTCTACAAACAATGGGACGAACGTTCAAATCATCCCCGACGTTCGTCCACTTAGTCCAAAACGTTCGCCCACTCAGTCACCAGCGCCGTTCTTCAACTCTGCTCTCAATGATCAGCCATCCGAAGTCAATGACGTTCGTCCTCAAAACGTCACGCACACAACCTCGCTAACGTTCGGCCTCGACTTTCGTGCTCGAACGCTCGACAATCAGTGTGTACGAGCGTCCAAACAGCCAACGTTCGGCCTCGAGGATCAGAATCGAACGCTCGACAATCAGTGTGTACGAGCGTCAGAAAAAATGAGCCATTCGTCCTCGGACCGTTCGTCGTCGTCCTCCGGACTTGGACGCTAGACAATGCCTGTGGACGAGCGTTCAAGCAATCAGCCGTTCGTCCTCGGACCGTTCATCCTCGCCCAACGCACTCCCACGCTCGGCAATGCCTGTGGACGAGGGTTCAAAAATTCAGCCGTTCATCCTCGCCTTTGGATTCGAACGCTCGACACTTAATGTGGACGAGCGTTCAAACAGAAGACCATTCGTCCTCGCCTTCTGGTTACGACCGCTACACGCTCTAACGTTCGTCCTTAATAACGTTCGTTCTGAAAATCAGCATGAAGCGTTTCAGCATTCATTCTAACGGTCGTTCGGCCTAAAGCGTTCCGCACTTCACTCACATTGACGATCGGTCTCTAGCGCTCGACCTTGAACGTTCGACATCTTGGCTTCAACCGTTCGGGCAATAACTTCCTTAACGTTCGACAATTCCCGTAGGAAGCGTTCGGTCATTCGGACTCACTAGCGTCCAGCATTCGGCCTAATGGACGTTCGGCCACCAGGTTTGCAATTTGACCAAACGGTCTCACCTATATGCTTAATATTATTTCTTACAGTGCAGATAATCGTATCTTGTACATAAAAGCGGACACCTGAGAGCCGTTCATCCTGAAGCACTCCTAGACCCGGTAGATGTTCGCCCTAGAACACCCAGGTACATTGAACAAAGGGATACACTCCCGCTGGTAGATGTTCGCCCTAGAACACCCAGGTACATTGAACAAAGGGATACACTCCCGCTGGTAGATGTTCGCCCTAGAACACCCAGACCATCAAACCTAGGGGACCATCCTCTAGTCTATCTTATGTTCGCCCAATCACATCAAATTTTCAAAAATACTGCCGTTCGACATCAAAAGCGTTCGCCCAATCACATCAAATTTTCAAAAATACTGCCCGACCATCAATATCAACGAACATTCAACGAGTCGGCCGTTCGGCCTCAAAAGCGTTCGTCATTTGTTTCAGCGATCGTTCTCAAATTCGTGTGTACGAGCGTTCGAACACCTCTCGACCGCTCGTCAATTCATGTGTACGAGCGCTCCAACACCGCTCGACAATCCTTGTTAACGAGCGTTGAAATACCGCTCGACAAGCCATGTGACGAGCGTTCAAACCGTCCACGCATTCAACCTACGTGTCGAGCGTCCAAACCGCCCTCACGTTCAACCGCTCGACACTCCATTTGGATCCGGCCACTCGACGCCAACGACGTTCATTCTCTTGGGGCCAATCATTCGGCCATTAGATGTTCGAGCGTTCGTCGCTTCGACCATCATCGACGCTCGGCCTCAAGGGCTCAACACTCACTCAGTGATCATTCGGCCATCGTTCCATCTCTTTGACGTTCGGCCTCTAGAGTTCGGTCATGCACGATCTCAACACTCAATCGTTCGGCCATACTCTTGTTCGGCCTCGCGTACGTCAATGACGTTCGTCCTGAAACGTCCCGCACTCGGCCTCGCCTCAGAATTCGAACGCTCGACAATCACTGTGTGCGAACGTCCTTGCTGTCGGACGTTCGGCCTCGAAGATGTTCGACCATACTTCAACACGGGCGCTCGTCAACCTATGTCAACGAGCGTTCGAATGTCGCTCATCAATTCATTTCAACGAGCGCACGTCAATTCATTTCAACGAGCGCTCGTCAGACCGATGTCAACGAGTGTTCAAATACCGCTCGTCAATCCACATCAACGAGCGCTCGTCAATCCATGTTTTCGAGCGTTCAAGAAGCTGGCCGTTCGGCCTCAAATTTGTTCGACCTTTTGTTTTTTAAGCGCTCGCCAACCCAGGTGCACGAACGTTCGACTTCCCTTTGGTTTCAACCTCGGTCATACGTATCCTCACGCTCGGCCTCACTTGTTCCAGCTTTTTACCATTCGTCTTCGCCTCTTTTTGGCTCATCAAACCCAATTGCTCGGTCATCCTTGATTTAAAACGTTCAATTCACACATGAACGACAACCACAAACACGCTCCCCAACACAGTCTCCCTCAAACCCATAAGTCCTATAGTTACCACGTCCATAAAACGGAACGGTTAACTCGGACTTGGGGGACATGTTATGTAGTAAGGATATTTATGTAATAACATAAATATCTTAGATATTTTAGACAGTTAAGATATTTATCAAAGCCACTAACCACATTTTTAGGTAAGGTGGTTATTTTTATTTTGCTTATAAATACAGTGACAGGACCAAAGTCCAGGTACGTTCTCTTTATGCTCTAGAGACTCTAGAATAATATCTCAGAGCAGTACCATAATTACTCTCTGGAGAGCTAAGGCTCCATAATTCACATCTGACTTGAGCGTCGGAGTATCTTTGCAGGTACCTCCCCCTCCTTTGGCAAGTATGAAGAGCAACAATTGGAGAAGAGCAAGCGTCCCAGACAGCGTCCCAGACAGCGTCCCAGACAGCCAGGAGCAATAAAGACACACCGGACAAATGTACACCGAAACATTATTTATAATGCATTTTGAATTTTTATTTAAATGGACTTAGATTATGTAGGTCAAAGTCTTTCCTAGGTTTAGAATTTTCTAACTTAACTTTTTTTATCTAATCCTTAATTAATTATATTAATTTTATTTTGGGATGTTGACAAGATTGAGGTACATATTATTATTATAAACAAGATATTAATGTCAAGGTGATGTTGTCTTGATGGACGACATGGTTCCTATCTCATAACACAATTGAAAAATTGAAAAAGTGATTATTTTAATTAAAAAAAAAAATTTATTAAGAGGTAAAATTAGAAAAAATAATTATATATAAAAAACAATTTCTTTTATATAAGGATATATATATATATATATATATATATCATTTATACATTTAATTTCAATCTTTTCATGCACATAACTTTCATATGATTTTTATTTGTACTGTTTTGAAATTTTAGAAAAAAACTAAAAAATATAAAACAATTAATCAAACATATATTTATATATATCTATAACATTTTGAGTGAAACATATTCCAAAATATCATCCCTAAAATTATACCATCACAATTAAAACAACATATCCAGTATTCCTTTTAATTGTAATCTAAATTACATTCTAAATCATCATCCTTTACTTCTTTTAAAATGATAATTTACTGTATTTTATGTTATGAAGTATTTTAAAACTTTCCGAACTAATATTTTGAAATTTTCAAAATAAGATTTTTAGAACGAGATTTTTTGTACATGTCAGACCTCAAAAAAACGCACCCAAACCCCTCATGTCAGAATCATTAAAAACGCACCCAAAACCCTCTGCGCGGACGCCAGGTGTCAAGCGAAGAGGATCCGAAAATCAGTTAGTGGAAAACAGGTGTCGACTGAAGAGGGGACGTTCGTTTTGATGTGTGAAGCAAAAACTTGGATTTACAGAAAATCTACTCCACTCTCTGCATGCACCCTCTTTTCAGATTTATGAAGGATCCCATTCTCTCCTCCTTCTCTCTACGTCTTCTCCATCTTCTCTCTGAGAAAACACTCACTTTCTCTCCTCCGATCACTATTCTGGCACTGTAGGATCACTTCCGGCGTCCCAAGCTTTAGTTTGATCCGATTGGTTTCAAATTTTGAACGGGTAAGTTTTTCTTGTCTTTAACCGTTCGTTCTTGTAAACATGCAAACCAAGTTCTGGTTGCATGAGCCCTTAGTTTCATTCTGAACGAGTTTGGTCTGTTGTTTTACTTTGGTTCGAAGAGCCGTTGAGCGTTGAGAGTAGAAAGGATCGTAGTTCGGCGAACTGAGTCTCAGTCTGAGGGACGTACGTTCACGCTCAGAGGTAAGGGAAGCTTATTTAATTTAATTTGTATGTTGTTGAACTGCATGAACATTCGTTTACATAATGATTGGGAATGAATTATGATTGTGCTATGTTCTGATGTATGAAATGTATGGAATTTCTATGCTTGGATTGTATGAACGTTCGTTAGTTGACTGAATGGATATGATGCATGATGGTTGATATGCTTGGATTGTATGAAGTATGAAAAGTGATTATGAGATGAATGTATAAAGTTGTGAAACTATATGAAATAAATGAGCTGGAATATAAATGATCCTGATATGATTTCTCATATGAAAGTGTACGTTCGTTACTGAACGGTCTTCGACCGTTCGATTCTTCTGGTAAACATAGTTGAAATGGGATTCTTTCATTTGGAGAGAATCCTAGTTGAGGACGAGCGTCCTCTTTTGGTAATACTATGCTTGAGCGTTCGGCCAAACACAGTTGTATCTGGGTATCTTGTGATAAACTAAATTTTTATATATATATGTAATGGTATATTCTCGTGTTCGTAACACTACTTCGATAGTATCTTATTCTATTTATCAAGCCTTTTATTATAAGTTCATTAGTGTTCGGTCTTACACCAAGTGCTCGTACTGAGTAGTGCTCGGTCTTACACCAAGCGCTCGTTCTCGTTTCTTATATAATCTATAATGATGAAAAATAACGTTCGTCTAACTTCAATAGAATTTTCTTCTCTACCGTGCTCGGTCATTGACTGGCATTCGAATTTCTTGATGTAAATTTCAACTAAACTAAGTATTCACAAGCGTTGGGTTTCTTTATATGAGACAATTCTAAATATTATTTTGTGCCTTGAAATATTCGTATTCATTGGTTTCACTCTGGAGTCCTCGTTCTTGGTCTGGTCTTTTGATGTTCGGATAGAGTTCTCAAGAGTCGGTTCATCTAATTGGCTCAATGTTGAAATTGACGTTCGTTCCATTCGTTTCTTGGAATATATTGTTGTGCTCGCTATCCTTCTCAAAACCTGATGTCAACCCTTGGTCTTAATCCATTCTCAAATTTGGAGATCTCTTAGTCTCGCTCTATGTGTTCGGCCCAGTTTTAAGTTCGGGTTGAACGTTCGTTATTTGTAATCCTTATGAATCTTTGAACGAGGTGATTAAATGAGATATGTATTAGTGAAAGATGAAGAAAATGTGATATTGAAATTTTATGGTTTATGGATGAGCGTTCCGGGGAGGAACGACTCATGTATGAATATTGGAATTGGTAAAGTATGACTGTGGGCATGCTAATGCTGGCTGTTCATCCTGATGTTTTGTGGGTACTCGTCCTCACGTAGAGGAGGGTAGGTCATGTGTGAACGGCAGGAGGTCCCGTCCTTAGGGGTACTTTAGATGAATAGGACTAACCTCAGGCGGCAGCTGATGAGAGTATTCCAGTTACTACATCACCCGGGTGCACGAACGCCTATAGCTAAGCAGATTTCATACAGTCCGGACAGTCAGTCTAGTGATAGGCTTTGTATGATACGTACGTTGAAATTTATCTAGTGTTGGATTATTTGAAATGTATGTCTATGCATGAATTAAATTACATAAGCTTACCCTGTGTTTCCTGTCGTGTCTGTTTTGTACGTCCGTCCTTGTCATTGCAATGATCATCCGTGTGGATGTGAGCAGAAGGAGACGAGCTGCTGGAACAAGAAAATTTGGAAGAAGTTGAGGTAAAGATCGAACAGTAGGACGTTCGGTCAATTGCCTAGTTATAGTAAGGGGGTCGTTCGATCACCTTCCCTTTGTTTAAGTATGACCATTCGGTATTTTTCTCTTTTGTAAACCGTTCGGTCAGGTTCGCTTATCTTGTACATCTTAATTTTCGTAACTCGTTCTGTAAGGCCGTTTGGCCATGAGCGTACGCTCGACTCTAATATAAGACTGATCTGGATTATTATTAAAGTAATTATTTTATTATATAGTTTATTGCTGTATTTTTGGGATGTTACAGTACACATAAAATATATTATGAAACAAAAGATTCTGGAATAAGATTTTCAGAACAACTTTTCCTGAACACATCCTTTGAACACATCCTTTGAACAAATCCTTTGAACAATCCCATAGGATTCTGAAAGTGCTTTTCAAAATGAGTTTTCCTTTTTGCCTTTTCTCTCCTCTTCTTCCTTTCTTATTCTTTCTTTATAATAGCGTGATGACGGTAGTGGTAGTGTAATACAGTAGTGAGTTTAATATTTTTTTATTAATATGAGAGTGCAACTAGTAATTGTGGTGGTGGAGGAAGAAATAGTCTCGAGGTTTTCTTCTTAGGCCTTATCCACGTTGCTGGGTGAAATGGCCCTAAATTAGTTATGGGCCTCAACTTCACATAAATTACGGAGGTTTTTAACTTTAATTTTATTTTTTTCTTAAATTAAATAAGGTAAGATCATCATTTTGTAATTATTAATGTTTTGCCTCTTCTCTTGAAACTTGTATTTCAAATCAAGATTTTTTGGTTTTCTCAATAATAAATTTATGCTGATGGAAAATAAAATCATGATCTTTTAGGTAACTGCCACAAATTATTCACATTTGATCACATACAATTTGTAAACATGACCTTGAAATGTTGACATGGTGTGTAGCAATTCATGCGTTGTGCGTGAATTATTTCGTGACATTTTGGTATTTTTTTTTCACTCCATAAGTATTATTACGAAAATAAGTTATAAAATATTTATTTATGTTTACAAAAAGAAAATTTCTAGTTTTTTTCTCAACAAAAATATTTGTGAAAATAAATTTATAATAATCAAAAGCTATATTAAAAAGATTGATACAATTTCAACCTTTTTCTTAATAATGTAGGAAATTAACTATGAGTAGAACCCGTAATATGATCGTTTATTTCCGAATTAAAATCTTACAATACAGAGAGAAAAGAAACAGTAAGTAACAAAAAGGTATAATTAGTTGATTGAAAAATAATACAAGTTCGGCATTTTGAGCAAAGGTTTTCATGGAACTATGCCATGCGTCGTTCGCGCAAATATCTTCTTCCGTGGCGCCATGAGTTAACCACTATTTCACAACCAGTTACCATTCTTAAATCTTGTGCTTTCCTTCACCTTAACCACGTGATTGTGGGACCCACACACGCGCCTTGGCATTCTCGCTTCGCTTCTTCTATCTATGGCGGAAACCGACCCTTCCTGGGTGCTCCGCAACCTCACCCGCGTTTCCACCCAAATCTCGTACCTCTCCTCCTTCAAGCCAATCATCAGGACCCAATGCTGCGACCTCGCTCGCCGCATACGCTTCCTCGCTCCTCTCTTCCTCGAATTGCATGACAACGTTGAGTTGACGGGTGCCGTTTCCTTCCACGCACTTCAGGAAGCGCTCTTCAAGGCCAGGGATTTGCTCCAATTCGCCACCACTACAAGCCAGGTTTTCATGGTACGTTCTTCAATTCACTCAACGAGCTTTGTGTAACCAAATTGCATTGCTCGTTTGAAAAATGATAGCTAAACACTTTTTTTTTTTTAAAATTATTTTAAAATTCATTAAAAGTTACAAACACCGATTATAGCATATCTCGTTTCTTTAATGAGATTCACTGTTTTACTCGTAATTTTTGAAAATTTTTAAAAGAAAATTTTAGGTTTAATTACTTGTTTCTCACCGTCTCTACAAAATAATTACTTTGATATATTAGAAAAAAAATTAATTTACTTTTTATACAAAATACACTGATTTTGATGTATTGAAAAAAATTAATTTATTTTAAAATATAAAAACTCAATATATTCTTCTTTGAACAAACTAAAATATATTAAAATTATATGTGCAGGTACTAAAGATGATAAAGAATAAAAACATTATTGTGTATCACTGGAAGGAAATGGTTTTAGATATAGGAATTTGAAAGGGAAAAAATTGTAAGCGTAGAAACTACAGGAGTAATTAAACTAAAATTTAATCAGCAAAGTGTGTTCAAAAGAGAATTAGACGTTGCCAAATGAGTAGTTAAACTGAAATTTAATTAATATTGTGCCTTCAAAAGAATATTATAGGGTGTGTTGCACGTTCTTCTTTATGGTTTGCTTTTTGTAACGTCATTTGTTGTATATTTGAATTTCATCTGGTTTTTGGTTCTGTGGATGCTTGCTTGGAATTGCAGATACTGGACAGAGAGCAAGTTAAACACAGGTTCACAGATGTTGCTGTTCGTTTTGAACATGCCATGAGGAAGATCTCCTTTGATGAGCTTGATGTTTCTGAAGAAATCAAGGAACAGGTGAATAATGTTTGTAAAGCTTTCTTTCTCGGGAAAACTTGATACTTCTAACTCAAGGAGAATATTGCATGTTAGTAATTTTGTAAAGGTGATTGAGTGCATTCAATATCATGAGAAATAATTTTGTTTTTTCTTTTTGGTTATACCATGAAGCATTGCTTTGCTAATTACTAAGAACGTAAGGTCACATTTGGGTAAATAGTTTAGTGCGTGTCAGATTGAACGTATTTTTTTGCTTACTTTTGTTAGCTTTGGGAGAGCTTTAAAGATATAAGTGATTATTTGTTCAGACTTGTTTAAGTGTTTTTTTTTTCGATTTAACAATTTCATTGCTGCAGATTATTGCTCTCTCTCTCTCTATTGAAGCACCAAAACATGTGAAACTAGTAGCCTGTTCATGTAAGCTTCGCTAAAAAAAATCCGAAAAAGCTAAAAAGAGCTGACAGAAAAGTCACATGCCACTTTATGAAATTAAATATTTGCTTAAGTCTTTATATTATGAGATAAGCTCAAATAAGTTTTGTTATAGATCTGTTAAATATCCTCCGAAAAATAATATTTTCTATGGTTTCTTTGTCTTCATTTGTAGTAAGTTGATCAATTTCTTGTTTGTCTGTTGCTACCACTTTTTGTTCTGTCTTAATTGTAAGTTCTTATTTCTCTGCTACTGTTGTCATCTTCAGGTTGCACTTGTGACCACTCAGTTTAGAAGAGCTAAAGAGCAGTTTGATCCACTGGGTCTTCAGCTTTATGAACAACTTTTGTCTGTGTACAACCAGAGCTATGATGTGAAGACTGAAACTGCTGAACTACGTTCAATCTGTGAAAAGCTACAATTTATCAATGTGGATGATGTCAAGCAAGAGTCACTTGCTCTAGAAAAGATGGGCGGAGAGAGGTGGGATCATTCTCAGAAAAGGATACAGGATATGTCGTTGGTTGTGCTGAAAAAAATCCAAGATTTCTTAATGGTGGAATCAGGAAACATTATTGTGTCACCAAGTGAGAATATATCTCGACATACTGATGAGTCATATGTGAAATCATGTACGCAATCACTGGTTATACCTGATGAGTTTCGCTGTCCAATATCTCTAGAGTTAATGAAAGATCCTGTTATCATTTGCACAGGGCAGGTTTGTGCTTAATATCACCTTTTTTAATTGTCCTTACTTATTATAGAAGTTCAGAAGCTATTATGGCCTGGCTGATATGTTTAGTTTATTGGCATGTAAGAAACCAAAGTTGCTTCTTCAAAGTCACCTTCAATTAAGTTCATTTATTATACAGTTTATGGTTGCTAGTTTGACTTTTCCTACATGGTAACCTATGAGTACTTTTTGGTTGTTCTAATAATGTGACCTTTATGTGTTTACTTTATACGAACCTTAAACAACAATTAGTAACCAAAAATATTGCATGGTTTTAGTGGTATATGAGAACGCAAAGAGAAAGACCAAGACAAATATTGAAAGAAGTTGCTAAGAGGGTCTCATGATAAATAATCTCTCGAAATATTTGGTCTATATCTAGGTCGAATGTTACCGTATACAAGGTTGCCAAACTTGATAGTTATGAAACATGGACAGTGGGCACAACACGGGCACATTCACTGACATCTGTGTTATCTAAAATGTAGGATCCGATGACATGCATATATATATATATATATATATATATATATATTTGAATTATGTAATTTGACAATCAAGAGTTATAAATTCAAAATCATCTTAAAAAAGCTAGTCATATACAAAGTTTGAACAAATTGTTGCCTGTAACAAAAATGGATCTGGATCTAATCTATCAATCTAAAATCCAAAATGTGAAAAGAGATTTTAATTCATTTAAGACATTCCATTGATCATCATCATCATTGTGAAAGACACTCTAGCTCAGGTTCATCTACAAACAAATTAACAATTTCAAGAATTTCACAATCATCAAGTGAATTAAAATCTTTTCTAGCAACGTCTACATTTTTGTTTCCTCTTTAGTGTGGAGTATTCCTTGAAAGAAGTAGAAGATTGCTGTAAACAAATACCAAATTTTTTGTAAATGGAGGATTATTAGGATAAAAATATCTTCAATATGTCCATAGTAATTGATAGAAAAATATCTTCGGAATCTTGCTATTCACTTAAACATATTTTTCTTTTGTTATTTTAGAGAGTTAGATTGTTACAAATATAGGTGATGAGAATGTAATTTGTATGATTATCATTGATAAAATATTGTAAATTTCTTTACATAGTTCAAGTTGGTATAATAACTCCAAATGTTGGGAGCTTTGTTTCTATTGCCACACAAATGTCTGTTGTTGCCAGCACCCTGAGGTTAGCGGTGGGTTAGAAAGGTGTGTATTAAAATGATGATCACAAGGTTGAAAACTGTGTTGCTGATGGAGTCACCGTCATGTGGCACAACTAGTGTCGACATGAGTAGCCCATGCACCTAGTTCCGAAGAGGCTTGAACTTGCAACCTTCAACTTATAAGACGAATTTTTGAGGTGAAATTGATCCCTTTGGACCCAAGATCTTCCAAATGTGGTGGATCCCTACTAGTTTGGTGGCCGAAATTATTTGTAATGGAGCCAATATATTTAGATGATTTTGAAGGGATGGTCAAGATTAGATCACATAAAGGGCAGAGGACTGGGTTCAATTGGCTTTAATTTTGTGATTTGGGATAATGAAGGCTCACTAATCATGATCTGAACGTGGCATTCCATGTTTCTTGAGATAATTTGAAACTATATGTTCTATTCCTTTGCTAAAGAGATATGAGATGACTTATATAACACTTTTCTTTGAAGAAGGATTTTATTGCCTGTTATGACATTTAAAGTAAGGTGTTTTAGATAGGTATCAACATTTGGAGATCTGCAAAACAAATGCAACTACACGAGTTGAAGTCGTGGAAAGAGGAAAAATCTTTAAATTCTTACATGGCTTGAACCATGAATATGACATAGTTAGGATACAAATATCAGGGAAAGAAAAGTTGCATCCTCTTTTGGAAGCATTTTTTATTAGGCTTTTTCATGAAAATAGGACAAGGGATTTTCAAGGGATTAAACAGAGAAGGAGGTCATTAGTAAAAGATAACCATGGAGAATATTGTTCATACAATAGAAGATCTTGACATACTAAGTGTTAGATATATTATATTTTTTATCTTTTAGTTAGTTTGTTATTATTTCTCATTTGTATTTTGGGCTTAGCCCATATTTCTTCTATTATAAATAGAGAACCCTATATGTGTATTTTACACAAGGGAGATTAATCCAAATATAGTTTTTTACTATATTCAACATGGTATCAGAGCAGGTTCTCTGATCTTCTTCCGGGGTCTCTGCTGTCTGTCGGCAGCCGACTGCCATGGCCGCCGGCAACCCCTAAAATCTCAGTGGGCAGTCCATTCTCTTCTTAAATCTGTGCCATAGTCAGCACTAGTGCAGCCAGTCGCCTCTGCCTTCGACCATCGCCAGCCACTGTCCGCCGCTAATCTCTGTCCGCGGCCGGCCACTGTCGCCGTCGCCGTCGCTACCGCCGACCACCGTCACAGTTTCAACGGGTGACCTGCGGATCTGGACCGTACAGGCGACGACCAACCATGCCGGTTCCGAGAGCCACTTCTGAGTCACGCGCCGCCACGCAGCGCTTCTTTCCGGCCAGTCCGCCATCGCCGCCACCGCCGAACGTCGTTTGCTCCGGCGAAGTCAAGGGTTAGGTGCGCCTTGAGAAGCGTAACCCAACCCTAGTGGTCCCGTCCTCCGAATCCTCCGCACCAGCTGTCACGCGCCGCTTCTTCTCTGCCAGTCTCGGCCGCGTGTTCTGCACACGCTGCCTTCTCGGTGTCGGAGTTTCACCGCGTCCCTGCAGACCGTTTCGCCGGAGCTTCTTGAGTGTGTTTTGGTTCCTGTTTCTCTGTTTTGTTGGCTTGCGCTCATACCTAGGGTTTTCTCCCTCACGTTTTTGGAACCCTAAGTCCCTTTTCTTCTCTAAGTTTAAAATGGCTTCTTCTACTAGAAATCTGTTTCACTGCTAAGGATGTTGATTCTAGCAGTGGGTGCTACGGAGAAAGATTTGGCTAGAGATGAAAAGTCTAGGTTTGAGAATGTGATCTTGAGCAAGATCAAATCAAAATTTGATGTCCAGGCACCCGCCGTTTGCCGCTGTCCAGGCACCCGCCGTTTGCCGCTGTCCAGGCACCCGCCGTTCGTCGCTGTTCAGGCGCCGTTTGCCGCTGTCCGCGTTGTTTGCCGCTGTCCGCGCCGTTTGCCGCTGTCCAGGCGCCGTTTGCCGCTGTATGCTTCCAACCACTGTAAGCCCCCATCACCTCATCAGTCAGTGATGACAATTTAGTCCCTGCAGTTTTATAGCTGTCAACCGCCGCTGTAGTCGCTACCGTCTCAAACAGACGCAACTGCATCAGTTCTTCTTGGGCTAGAGTTTAGCCCGATCTTCTTGTGATACACTGCTAAGTATCACCACTTGGGAGTTGTCCAGCAAAGAATTTTGGACCTCCAACATGTCTTTGGATCTTTGATGCCTTTGTTTCAGCATTGTAGCTTAATATTTTGTTTTGTTTTAGTGGTCCAGCAACTGTGATATTTCACATTTCCGCCCTTCACACTAAGGGGGAGTACGTTTCCAAGACACTGCAAGTCACATAAATATGGGTGTAGTCCCTGCAGTTTTGTAGATTTCAGCTACTACTGTTGATCCCATCACCCATCCATCATTGATGAGGATTTAGTGTAGTTCCTGCAGTTTTGTAGCTCTTAGCTTTCAGCTACCACTGTTGATCCCGTCACTCATCCATCATTGATTGGGAATCAGTCCTTGCAGTTTGTCATTGTCCACCACTGCATTCCTTCGTTCACTTTTGAAGTTGAAGTTTCACAAGCTGCTGTTAGTCCATCTATGTTTGCCTCACACTCTTGAAGACAAATCATCTAGTTCAACACTGAGTTCATCTATTCCAAGCTTAGTTCATACAATTTGTATGCTCCAGCTTGAGGGAGAGTGTTAGATATATTATATTTTTTATCTTTTAGTTAGTTTGTTATTATTTCTCATTTGTATTTTGGGCTTAGCCCATATTTCTTCTATTATAAATAGAGAACCCTATGTGTGTATTTTACACAAGGGAGAATAATCCAAATATAGTTTTTCACTATATTCAGCACTAAGGAAACATGTTTTAAACTTATGGAAGAGACAAAGTCTTAGAGTGCATGAGAGGCAACAAAGGAACCTCATAGAGATGGGTACGCAATACTACCTCAAAACATGAAGAAGCATATCAACCTAGTGCTCCACCTCAAGTTGATCTTGATAGGAAAGCTTATAAGGATGAATTTGATTGTCTGAGAACAATGATTGAATCAACAAGTTCTCTAGATTGTGTATCTTGTCCACAAAAGATGAGTTAATTCAATACAATTAGCCTTATGTCTTAGGGTGTTTGGGTTATTAATTCAAGACCAACTAATCATGTTTATAGTTTTGTGTGGGAGGGTTTAGGTTCCTCAAAATACTTGGGACTACTTAAGTTGAAAACTGGTAGTGTTTGAGGGTCTCTTTTATTTCAAAAAGTCATTATTGATTCTTTGATTATTGTTCTAGATTCAAATCTTATCCAAGTTCTATGAAAATGTCTCTTAAATCAAATTGTCTAATTACTAGAACAACAATCTTGGCTTCATAAGTTCCTTGGCTATGAATTCTCTATTGAATACAAATATGCTAAAGATAATGTTAGGGTTTGATCATCAGATCCTTCATCAGTTCCAAATCATTTTTCTTGGTTATTTCTCAAACTACATGGAAAATCATCAATTTGTAGTTTGTTTAGAGCTTAAATCACATTTGATTCTAAACACAATGAGATTCTTCAAGCATGCAAACAAGGTAACCCATTATGTTGGAAGTCACACAATGACTAGAGATAAGGCCAATTCATAGTTTATAAGTGGGTGCAAATCTCACCCTACAAGCCAGTTTTGTGGGTTGAATTAGGCTTAAAGTCCACTTCTTAACATGATATCAGAGTCATGGTTAGAACCTATCCTAGCGATATTTGTTGTTTGCTGGGCATATTGTTCCAACCGCTATCGGGCCGCTATCAGACCACCCATTAAAAATGTTTAATCCCACGCTCGAGATGTATATACCTCGGCGTGAGGGGGGTGTGTTGGAAGTCCCACATTGACTAAAGATAAGGCCAATTCATAGTTTACAAGTGGGTACAAACCTCACCCTATAAGCCGGTTTTGTGGGGTTGAGTTAGGCTTAAAGTCCACCTCTTAACACATTCCATGCAAACAAAGGTTGGTAATTCCTCCTAAGCATCCCGTTATTTAGCAAGTTCACCAAGAATTCCATAACTTTCCAGTAGAGACCATCTCGAAAGAGGACACATTGTGGCTAGAATTTCTGCCTAGTTTTTTCTAGCAAGGCAGGTACCACAACATTAAGAACCATTATAACAGCAAGCAAGTTGATGAAGAATGCAGGAAGCACATTTTGAAATTGCATGGCCTTACAAAATCAATTGTATATGATTGAGACAAAGTCTTCAGTAGCAATTTTTGGCACATTTCCATGAGCTTAGCATACTACCCCCAAAGTGATGAAAAACCGAGGCCCTCAATAAGTGTTTAGAGATGTATTTGAGGTGTTTCATAGTGGTTAACCTGATGGAATGGAGTAAGCTACATCCATGAGCAAAGTTTTAGTGCAATAGTTCCTTCCAATCTAGCATTGACGACTCCCCTTTTGAGTTGTGTTGAATATAGTGAAAAACTATATTTGAATTAATCTTCCTTGTGTAAAATACACACATAGGGTTATCTATTTATAATAGAAGAAATATGGGCTAAGCCCAAAATACAAATGAGAAATAATAACAAACTAACTAAAAGATAAAAGATATAATATATCTAACACTTCCCCTCAAGCTGGAGCATACAAATTGTATGAACTAAGCTTGGAATAGATGAACTCAGTGTTGAACTAGATTTGTCTTCAAGAGTGTGAGGCAAACATAGATGGACTAACAACAGCTTGTGAAACTTCAACTTCAAAAGTGGATGAAGGAGAGCAGTGGTGGACAATGACAAACTGCAAGGACTAACGGCGGCAAAACGGTGCCGGACAGCGGCAAAATGGTGCCGGACAGCGGCAAAACGGTGCTGGACAGCGGTAAAACGGTGCCGGACAATCAATGGAGACGAAGACAGACGAAGATGGCAGCAATGGCTACTCTGGAAGGTCTGAACAGAGAGAGGGAGGTCCGGCGAGACCTATGGAGGTGTCGCGGTGAAACTCCGACACCGGGAAGGCGGCGCGTGCAGAACACGCGCCCGAGATCTGACGAGAAGAAGGCGGCGCGTGGAGGCGCGTTGAGCGGAGTCTGTGCTTGTCTCCGGCGGGGTTGGCCGTCGCTCGAGGAGACGCTTCAGATCTGCTGGTCACCGGTCGAAACTGTGACAACGACCGGCGGCCGGCGACGGACTGGCCGGAAAGAAGAGCTGCGTGGCGGCGCGTGACTGAGAACTGGCTCTCGAAACCGCCGTGGTTGGCCGTCGCTCGAAGAGACGGTCCAGATCCGCAGGTCACCCATCGAAACTGTGACGGTGGCTGGCGGTGGCGACAGCGGTGGCAGCGGTGGCGGCAGCGGAAAGTGGCGGCGACAACGATAGCAGCGACGGCAGCGGAAAGCGGCGATGGCCGGCGACTGGCTGCACTGAGAAGAAGAGAAAATGAACTACCGACTGAAATTTTAAGGGCTGCCGGCGGCCATGGCGGACGGGCGCCGGCAGAGGCCACAAGAAGAGATCAGAGAACCTGCACTGATACCATGTTGAATATAGTGAAAAACTATATTTGAATTAATCTTCCTTGTGTAAAATACACACATAGGGTTATCTATTTATAATAGAAGAAATATGGGCTAAGCCCAAAATACAAATGAGAAATAATAACAAACTAACTAAAAGATAAAAGATATAATATATCTAACAAGTTGTTTATAGATTAAAATCTCACAACCATTGTCAAGTACCAATTGGGTTACATTGATCCACCCTCCCTACAAGAGTTGTTGCAACAACAAGACTTAGCACTCAGCTAAAAGATCATTCAATAAAGGCACAACATCAAATGAATCGTATTGGTCAAATTATAGCCATATAGACAACACTAAACCCTTCAATAGCTTCATAAACTAGGACTATAATATTTTGGTCCTTTTCTCATTGTCTAAAAAATTGGTTTAGTGGCATATGTTAGAATTCCAAGTGTGAGTCTAAGTCCTACATTGGATAGAAATAAGAAAGTAGAGCATTGTATAAGGGTGAAGACTCATTAACTAATTGCCTTGGGTAGAGAGTGGTGTCAATCTCTTATGTAGTTAGACTCAGGTCTCATTGATGTTGTATCTCCCAAGTGAACCTCCTCCTCTATAAACCTAAAAGTGATATCAGAGCCAAATTAGGCTAAGATGAGTACAATGGTCCCTGTATCGAAAGTCTTCCTGGAAAAGGGTTCCAGGTAAGTGTGTCCCATTAAGATGAACGGCGGTACGAAAAGGGATACTCAAATGCTTCCGTTGGAGGGGAAGTGTACCAATGTGGAAGAGACTCATCCTTGAAGGGGGAGATTGTTAGAATTTCAAATGTGAGTTTAAGTCCCACATTGGATAGAAATGAGAAAGTAGAGCACTATATAAAGGTGAAAACCTATTAACCCATTGCCTTAAGGTTTTGGGTAGAGAGTGGTGTCAATCCCTTATGTGGTTAGACTCAGGTCTCATTGATGTTGTATCTCTTTAGTGAACTTCCTCCTCGATAAACCTAAGTTACTCGAGTTTTCTTTAATTGAAATTCATCTAGTCTTCCATTCTTATTAAAGAGATGCAAAGATGATCATTGAGAGTTATATCTTCCATTTCCCTTACTCACCAATGAGTTCAGCCCTATTGTTGAATCTAACAAAATTCTTAATTTCCATACAATGGGATGGTTTAGATGCAACTCAAGCTACTTGCGAGGACACCATTGTTATTAGTAGAGATTATCCTAACTTCAACTTTGAGGACACGGTTGTTTTTTATGGGTGAGGGGATGTTATGAGGGTAGAAGAGTAATTGGACAAGGAGTCCCATGGAAATGATGAATTAGTTAGAAAGGAATGTGAGAAAACTATTATGTAGAATGTAGACATGTGGCAGAGGGCAAGGAAAGCAGGAATATATTGGAATCTGTTTCTTCTCTAGCCTGGCAATTTCTTTCTTCTTCTTTGTATTCTGCTTCACTGATTACAGTGCTAGCCATCGATGTAAATAACCATATATTGCTTACTAGATCCATAACACAATGCAAAGATATTTCATTATTACACTATTGTTTTTCTTTGCCTTTCATGAGCTTCTTACATAAATGTTGAAATAAGTAATAAGTAGTGCATTAGGAACCATTTATCTGCTGTAATCATGATTTCATGATTAGTACCTAGTCTTGTACCTAGAAGTCTAGTGCACTCTATGAGTTGTACCTAGGAATCTTGGGTAGTCTTTTGATCTTTCATCTTCCACTGTATCTATTGAATATAGTAAAACTAGGTACAAGATTAATCTCCCTTGTGTGTAATACACACATAGGGTAATATATTTATAATGAAGAATGATACAAGTATATATGGCAACCAAATATAAATATAGTAAATAGAAGATATTATTTAAAACAATATCAACAATATCAAACAATAGCAAAAGTCTATGTTTCCCTAATTACCATAAAATGCAATATGTTTAACACTCCCCCTCAAGCTGGTGCATATAAATTATATGTACAAGCTTCATATAAATATAATCAATTCTCGGTCCCCCTAAAAACTTGGGGAAAATATTTGCTATTTGATCATTTGAGTTAGCAAACTCAGTCTTGATGTCTCTAGATACAATCTTTTCTCAAATGAAATGATAGTCAATCTCAATGTGTTTGGTCCTTTCATGAAAGACAAAATTAAAATTGATATGAAGAGCTGCCTGATTGTCACATACAAGTGTCATTTGAGTGACATCTCCAAATTGTAACTCTCTAAACAATTGCTTAAGCCAAACAAGTTCACAAGTGGATGAGGCCATAGCTCTATATTCTGCATGTGCACTAGATCTTGCCATAACACTTTGTTTCTTGTTCTTCCAAGAAATCAAGTTCCACCAATGGAGACATATGTGTTAATCAAGTCCTTAAGGGAATCTTAGATTGAGTTTATATGTTCCAAGCTTGGGACATATAATTTGTATGCTCTAGGTTGAGGGGAAGTGTTGAAATAAGTAATAAGTAGTACATTGGGAACCATTTATCTGCTATAATCACGATTAGTACCTAGTCTTGTACCTAGAAGTCTATTGCGCTCTCTGAGTTGTACCTAGGAATCTAGGGTAGTCTTTTGATCTTTCATCTTCCATTGTATTTGTTTCTATCATTATAAATAGAAATTGTACCTAGAAGTCTATTGCGCTCTCTGAATTGTACCTAGGAATCTAGGGTAGTCTTTTGATCTTTCATCTTCCATTGTATTTGTTTCTATCATGATAAACAGAAGATTAAAAGAGAGATCTGGTAAGGCCTCCAATTTTATAATCTCTTTTTATTCTCAACTATAAACTTTGTAAACATGACTTGTAACCTTGACTCAAACCGAAGAGTTTTCTCCATATAAAAATAACGTTAAAATATGTATATTATATTGAAATACTCCCAGATCTAAAACTTAAACTGTAAACGGCAAGATAATTGTGAAATATACTGTAAATTTCCAAAATTTTAAATCTTGAAATTAATACTCAATATATCAGCATTTATAGATGAAAAAGAGAGACAGGAATCAGGCTTGTCAGCAGTTTTCAGCTTCTACTTGCTGCTCTGTTTGAATCAGGCTTGTATGTGATCATAGCTTATATAATAACTTTTAGTTATTACAACTTTCTAATCTAATTTCTTTCCTTAAATAAAATAATATGATACAATTAGATGAAAATAACCGCATGTATCATTGCAAAATTGGTTTCTTATATAGTGGATGAATATAACTTGGATACCAAAAGATTTTCTGTTTGGTATTATACTAAGGAACTTGTAAGTCACTACTGACAGTACTTGGGAAAAAAGCAGTTCTTATTCTCCTTTCCCTTTGAAAGTAAGGGTAATATAATGTTACTCTGTCTGAAGCAATGTATTAAAAGCTGTGAAAGTTGTTCATTTTAAAATCAACAGGAATTTGGGTAGATTCCATAGAATGTTTGATTTAGTTTTCTGAGAGCACTGCTACAAGTGAGCATGAGACCTAACAAAATTAATTAAAACAACAATTCTGGTTGGGAGACATCATTCTCAAAAGGATGCATTTGAGGTACTTGAAAAGATGCATTGAAAATTTATTTCAGCATGAGATTTATTTAACTTATTTAATATTTTGTCCTTTATAGGAAAAGAAGGAATGAAGTATTTTAATATTTTCTAATAGTATGTTTAGGACTACAAAATCTGTTTTTCTGTGTTAGAAAAAAGTTAGTCTGCATTTAGAACGTTCACATTGTTTTGTACAAAATATTGAGTTCTACTGAAAGCTAATCTCTGATTTCTTCTGTATAGTCTCATATTATATAGAACTATATAATCTAGTAGTTCACATTTTAATATAATAGAACAGTTAGAAGAAGACTTGTAGATAAAGTCTTAAGGTTACATCATCCCAAAATGGTTGTAATTTAAAACTTTAACACAATAGAGTATTTCAAAATAAACAGAAGCCTATGGATTCTAACTAGGCTAAGCAGCGGCGTCATCTCCCTCCAAGGCCTACTCCAGAAGTACCTCATCTACCTCTGCTCACATCCAAATGGATGATCATTACAACAGAAAACACAACACAAACAAAAGACAAACATAAGCAGAAGGGTGAGCTAGATATACAAAAATCATGTTATAACAATCACACACAACACACAAGTTTAATTCATATATACTGGGCCACTTAACACAACTTGTTACACTAAACTTGACTCGTCCAGACTTAGAATGATTGCCGAGCTATGGCGGGTCATGCACTCGTGGTGGCTTCTACTGCTTTGCAAAGCCGTTGCCAATGGGTTTCACCCTACCACACTCACGAGGTTAGTTCGTTATCACTCACCTTGGGCCATACTGGAAGCACCCAAGACTAGGACCTGCTGCTACTCCTCACCACATGATCAATCCTCTCTACTTGAGAATGAAAGACCATTGGAGCATCAGGATAACCTCCACAAGACTGAACTACCATGCAAATCATTCTAAACACTAAGGGCACTACCATGAATCTTCTCCTTGAAGATCATGGAATTACGTCCAATAACATAGAGCACCACCATGTAACCTCCCTTTGAGATCCATGGAATTACGTCCATCATCCATACTTTTAAAACCACATACTTTCAATCACTTTGAATCACCATTCATACCTTTGAATCACATACACTTTCACTTTAACAATATACAACATGTTTGAATCCCATCATACAATATAATATGCTCCCACACATACTTCACAAACCATACAACATTCAACTCTATATGAAACAATACAAAAGAGAAGATAGAAAATAAAACCCTGAACGTCTCGCACAACGCACCCCTTTGCACAGTGAGACTGAGAGTGTTTCTCACAACGCACACTATTCACATGACGAATTAACTCACAGAGGTGCCATACCTCATGCCTCTCGCATAGGGCACCCTAGTCGCTATGCGAGAGCTCAAACAGAGACCAACCCCCTTAAAACTCTCGCTTTGCACCCAATTCGCCTTTCAAATTAAACTGGCAGTGACTCCAGGCCACCACCAGTCGCATAGCGACCAGATTCGCTATGCGAATCACCAGACAGAGAGCAGCACCCTCCAGTCATTCGCACAGCGCACCAGCTCGCACAACGAATTACTCAAACAGAGAGCACTCTCTGCAGGGACTCGCTATGCGAGACAATTCGCATAGCGACTCTGCATCATTTGTAGAACGCAAATTCTGCAGAATTATGCACTCACACACCCCTTACCATTTCTAGGCCTTTTCTCCAATTTTTAACACCCCTAATTCATGTTTTACACCTAATTAGACTTGTCTAGGTGTTCCTAAACCTTCCTAATACAATTTTAAGGTGATTACAACTCAACTTTTACTCCTCAACATCAGTTTTCACCACTTGAGGACCCCAGTCCCAATTCTAACACTTTGCACCTATTTGGACCACTTTGGTGACTTAAACAAGTCACAATACACTTGCTAAGACTGTCCCAACAGACCACAATAGCCCATGACCTCTAACTCTCAAAATCACTACCTCACTTCCTCTATAATAACCTAAAACACTACCAATCCTCTTTACTTTCAACATAACAACTGCTATCTCAGAATATACCCATCTAACATCCTCAATTGCAGTCACACAGCACGTTTAAATCAATTCACAAGCATCAGTTCACAGATTCATAGATGAACATACCAATACATATCATTTCATCTACTCAAAACTTAATATACAACAACCCAAACAACAGAATAATGCATAAATCAGTCCATACACCTAACATACAACAAATTATAAGAAAGTATTCTAGCTTCCTTTACCTTGGAGTTGAACAACCCAGCTCACAACACCGCTTCCATAGTTCCCTACTCGGCGAAGAACCTAAACAGTGCCCAGCCTAGGACCCAAAATGAATTGGTCAATTGTGAAGCCCTCTACGTTGCGGATGTTTGGGCGCCACCTGATCGGAAATCCACTGGCTCAGTGAAGAGAAATGGTAGAGAGAAGACAGAGATGTGATAGAGAGAAGATAGAGAAACCTGAAGAACTGAGACTTTAGAGAGATAGTGGGAGTAGGCTAATGAACCAGATTTGTTCAGAAATCTATTTTATACTAAAATAAAAAATCTGGTTCTATTAGTCTAATACACTAACCCATTCTTTTAAATCCCAAATTTTGGGTTCTCACATCTTCCATAGTGACCCCGTCCCCCCCAATAACGTGAAGGCTATGAATTCAAATCTGTTTCCAGTTAAAAATTGTATTCAAAATTTTGGTGAGAAGAATAGATAAAAAAGTTTTATCTGCATGGTTATGCAGTTATATAGCAATTACTGAATTTAAACATCAGAATTGTTACATGTTATATAATAATATTGGAAGTTTCAGAAAGTAATGCAAGTCAAGCGTTAAACTTATTTCCCATCCTCCAGCAGGACATTGGATCTTTTCTAGTATTGTCAGTGGCTGAGCTGGGTTGGACCAGTGTTTTCTTTTCTTTTCATTCTGGGGTGATTTGGTGGGTTTTGGTCAGTGGCTGAGCTAGCCATTAATACGATCATGGTTGACTGGGGGGATACTTAAAGAAAAACACTATGTAACAAATAGTGGATTTAAAAAAAAAAAAATTTAAGATATGACTCCCTCCTTAGCCTTGGTGCTTGATAAGTTGATAACAATACTCTTAAAATATCCATAATTTAGAAAACATGGGCTAGTAAGATAATAATATATTATTTAGAAGTTGTCTACCTTTAGTAACTTTGTAGTTGTGTTATCTTGACTCTTTTTGTAGACATACGAACGATCTTGTATAAAGAAATGGCTTGAAGCAGGGCATGGAACTTGTCCCAAGACTCAGCAGATTCTTTCCACTCCCATCCTCATACCCAACCATGCTTTATATGGCCTGATATCAAGTTGGTGTGAGGCAAATGGAGTGGAACCACCTAAAAGGTTAGGGAATTTATGGCTCTGTAAGACAACATCGGATGGATCTTCTGAATTAGTGGATCTTGATATCTTAGTGAGCAAACTTTCTTCCAGAGGTATTGAGGATCGACGAAATGCTGTAGGTGAGCATTGTATCGCATACATTTCTTCTCTTCCTCTCTCTCTTTCTCTCTCTCTCTCTCTCTCTCTCTCTCTCTTCACAATACATTTGTCATTGTGGTTTAAGTGGTGGGATTGCTAGCTGTTAGAGTGATTGCAACATAACTTATAAAATTAGTAATTTTGAGATTAGTGGAAAATTTGTAATCAAGAAAATTGAGAGGACTATTTTTTGTTGATGCATACCAATGTTAATCTTTGATGTCTGCAAAATCTAATATGATGAAAATATGAAGTAGAAGATAAGATGAAAGTAATCTATCGCATGAAAGCTAGAATCTAGTATTTGGATGAAGTATAAAGTTTGATTAAAACAAACAATCAATATGATAGGATTGCATTATGTTTCTATTTTCCTTCTTTCAGAAAGGAAGTATAACATGCTAAACAGACCTTTAATTTATTCTGCATTAATTAAGAATACGTGAATATGAGTACTACTATTGAAGCTATAAAAGAAAATATGAAAAATTAGTGAAATACCCTTAGAACTGGAAGTTTAGAATTAAATAAAATATGGCTTACCACATACTGTACTTATTGTTTCCACAACGTAATGTTGATTGGCTATGGTGTTTCGGATTTGGAGTATCGTTAGAACCATCTGTAATTTAAACCAAAACATTAAGATGATTTTGATTGTAAGGCTTCTCTTCAGTAATCTTCTGAAGAGCTACAAATATGAAAAAAGTAAATGAAGGATAAAGAATTAAAGGGTTACAATACAACCAAGTTTTTAATAAAATCACTTTGAAGTTAGGGCAAGGTATTTTCAGTGGTTACACCTAATGTTTTCTTAAGTGTTTTTTAGCCTTACACATTGGACTATCTTCTATCTGATCCACTTTTTTTCAAATGGTATATCTCACACCACTAGACCACCTTAGGCAAGTTTTCATTATCTTCTCAATAGGTATTAGTCCAACTTGGTATTGGATAAATTAATTCCTGATGTTATCTTTATTGTATTTCCCTCATTGCTTCAGGATTCTTATCTTCAATACACTAATTATTTTGCATACTAGGCCCTTCATTACCCAAAATTCAGTACCGCACCACTGGTCCTACAGCTGTCTGGTATAATTTTCTGTTGAGTTTCTTCAGCAGTTAGGCACATTATGACCATAAAATCAAATTGGTTCCTCGATATGCTGGTATGTGTTAATCTACCACAATTTACTTTTTCCCTTAGTTTCATAACGTGGATCCAAAACACAAGTTTGGCTCCTATCCTATCTAGTTTGCTTAGTTTTGTAATTGTATGTCTCTTTTATTCTTGTAAATAGGTACCAAAGTTCTTTTTGGTACTCCATTTTACATTTTCTTAGACCTCATTTTTGCGTTGAACAACTTCAAAACTTTTACATATCTAACTTAAATATTTCCATCCTTTAATTGTTCGATAGGTATATGATCTGGCAAATTTACTTTTCATCTTCTTTTACCATGTCACTTACCCAAAGTTCTCTAATATTGTGGTAGGTTTAATTTAGGTTATCCTTTCTAGTGCTAAAACTCCTCAAAGTCCATTATTCTTATATATTAATCATTGAATAAACTTTAGAAACAACTCTTCCATCATTCCACGATATCATGCTTAGTTAACAAAACATTTTCATCTCTGTTATTGTATTTTACTCTTTCTTTCTCTTCCGAGGCATGTTTGTATATAACCCACCCAATTTTTGTGCCTAAAGATTGATATTACTTCACAACCTTCAGCTTTCGTTTTCTTTGTTTTAGCTTTATTGTTTCCCGTGATTTTAGCACTTCCAAAAGCAATGTTGTCTGTTCTTATACATAGTTCTTATACATAGTTCTTATATATAGTTCTTTTATATATATATATATATTAATTTTGCTGGCGGGGGTTATTTTACTTAAAAAGGAATTTGTTATGTGCTTTTATTTATAGCATGATTTAATGCTAGGATGTACCATTCTCAGAATTGCACTTCTCTCCATATTTCCCAGTATGATGTCAGCTACAACTGGTGGCCGGGTGAACTTCTTGCTAGGTTTAATGAATATAGACAGAATCTAGCTAATATAAATTATGTGAGCTAAGTGCACAGAGGTATAATTGTATACTAACAACTAGATTTAAGAAAGCATCACAAATTTATAATTTCTTTTGGCATTCTGGGAGTAGACTAAATAAAAGTATAGGATGAGATGGTGTTCCCTTTCTAAATTCAATATGCCGTAAGCCTTAGTAGTATCAAACCCAAGACCCATCTGTCTATGCAGTTCAATCCTACAAATGAAGAGATCGTAAATGTGTTTTCAGAGGATTTTTACTTTGCCTTTTGACATTGCTTTAGTTTGAGGAAATGCATTTTTATAGACCTCTAAAATTCTCACCCTTGTATTTCCTATTAATGTTGTATGTTGATAGGACTTCCTTTATCCTCATTGTACTGCAGGGGAGGTCCGACTTCTTGCCAAGCAAAATAGTCAAAATAGAATGCTGATTGCCGAAGCTGGTGCTATACCTCGCCTTGTTGGTCTCCTCTACACACCTGATGCTGGCATCCAAGAGCATGCAGTTACTGCTCTTCTGAACTTGTCTATCTATGCGGACAATAAAGAGCGTATCATGGCTTCTGAGGCTGTGCCAGGCATCCTTCATGTGCTAGAAAATGGTAGTATGGCAGCCCGAGAAAATGCAGCAGCCACCTTTTTCAGCCTTTCTGCGGTGGATGAGAACAGAGTAGCAATTGGTGCATCTGGAGCAATCCAGGCATTAGTTACTCTATTTTGCGAGGGAAGTACAAGAGGGAAGTTGGATGCTGCAAAAGCACTTTTCAATCTGTGTTTATCTCAAGGAAATAAAGGACGGGCAATTAGGGCTGGTATTGGGCCCAAGTTGATAGAAATGCTAATAGAACCTGATGGGGCAATGCGGGACGAAGCATTGGCAATAATGGCTATAATAGCTGGTCATCCCGATGGAAAAGCAGCAATTGGATCTTTGAATGTTGTATCCACTTTGGTGGAATTAGTCAGCAATGGATCTCCCAGGAACAAAGAGAATGCAACTTCAGTGTTGGTTCTCCTCTGTCATGGAGATCCTCTAAACTTGTCAATTGTCAATTCGCCTAGGGTGATCAATATTCTCTCGGACTTGAAAGAAAAAGGTTCAGAAAGGGCCAGGCGGAAAGCTGGCCAGCTTCTTGAGTTAATAGGAAATCATTGTGAACATACTATGAAAACTTCTAACTAGATTTTAGGTGCATCTGTTGTCATTTTAAGTTACAGCAGCAGCACGGTTTGTGATCAAAGATATGATTTATACTATAGGATACTAGTATAGAATCCCCAATATTTCCTTTTGATTTTTAGTTTAAAGGAAATTTCAATTTACTCTACTAATTATATAGCTGAATTGAAACAGTTGTGCTGTAAAGCTTGCAAGAAGTGTTAAGGTGTCTGTTCGACACACTTGAAATACGGATATTTGTTGACATGAGAAAAAAATTATATACTTCATCCGAACTCCTACTGACATCTCTTTTTCCCAATGAAATGTCTTGAATAGTTGTTCAGTCTCATGTTTCAGTCTATCACTTGTGATCCAAGATTCTTGTCTTTCGGTGGTGAGTCCCAATTACCCATCTTGATCCAAAAGGCTACAATATTAAAATATGTTTCCCTTTCTTTGTGGGAGTGCAAGTTTTTTTATGCATGTCATATCAGGAAAGATACATGTCTCGATGTCGATTTCCACAAAGATATGGTAAAATCATTGTAGGTAATGGAGGCATGGTTACGTGATTCATTATTCCTGGTTAGGATTCCCTTATAACACTTTCTTCTTTTGTTTTGGGTGATGTCATTATTCTCACAAAAAATGTATTTAAGAAAAAGGAAACGGGCCAGGATGTGGAAATTGCGAAAAGACAGGTATTACGTAATGTGAAATAACAGTTGCAGAGGGACCATGAAGGATGATGGTGTGTACTAAAACATTATCATGAAAAACAGTGAAGCAGGTACTTGAGGTTGTTAGAAGGAGGTGAAGGATAAAGAAGGGTTGGCGTGTGTTGCAATTGCAAAGGTGAATCAGCATGGTGGTGAAAGAGACACACTGCCACTACATAGACCAGGAATCAAGAAGACAGTAACTGGATAGGAACGTCTTCCAACATTATTAGTTTGCCAAATTTGTGGCTGTCTTCCCTTTCAAACTAATTTCATTTTCCACAATGCGTGCATCATCTCATTAACAAACCCACATCTTCATGCCTTTTGGATTATGACCAAAACCCACTTCGTGCAACCCTCCTAATAATGTTCTTCTTTATTTGGCTCATCATACTTTAAAAATTTTCCTACTTTTAGGTTTATTTACTCATTTTTTGTTTTAGAATTATGAAACTTCTATTTTTTAGGCTTCATACCTGAAAATCATTATTTTTTCTTTTTACGCATAATTTTTAATCTTTTTTAGCCCTTATGAATGTTATTTCAATTTTTTTTCTCTTTTATATAAATTAACAGAGACTAATATTATAATTAAATATTATAGATGTTATATACAATCAGTTATTTAGTTTTCAGATATTCTAGATATTCAGTTATTATGTTTCCTTTTATACTCAGTTTGTCGGTGTTTTGTTTATTATTTTATTCTAATAACTAAAACAGATTCAAAATTATATGTTTAAGGGGTAAAAGAAATGAGTTAAGTACACAAATTAAGAAGTTAAATTTTTTATAATTATAAAGACTAAATAAATTATTAACCTTGTTTTTCATAGTTCAACCAAACAAAGTAACTTTGTTTATTTTGATTTTAGGTAGAAGTAGAAATTTGCTAGGATGATCATATGATATTACATGGGATCAGAGTAAAATAATATATCAAATTTCCTAACAAACAAGTATTTTAAAATATAAGTATATATTAATAAAAGAAGAAATGAAGAAGCTTCACTAAAATTATGTTTCATTAGGTAAATAATGAACATATCATTAATATTAATGGAACTTACTTAGTTCTTAAGTAAGAATCTGGGTTTGAACTATGTAGATGGAAAAAATGTGGTTGGAAGAGTATATCCTAGTCTAATTAGTTTCTCCAACATTTTCGTACCAATAAAACTATTATAAAAGACCAATGATACAGTTTTAACAAATCTTTTAAATATATATCAAATGTTTATTGAATTTACTCCCTCTCAATGACAAAACAGAGAACAATATAAAGTTAAAAGAAGAGAGTTTACTCCGTAATTCTTCATATTGAATATATAAATTAATAAAAAAAGAGAGAAACATTGCATTTTCAATATCTCAAATTCAAATTCAAGTTAAGAGATTGCTAGACATACTCTTCAATATTTTTTTCAAATCCTTTACCTTTTCTTAATTTTTTTTTTCCTTTTCTCCCTCACTCCACTCCTTCTACTATTCCTCCTTCCTGTCATTTCTCTCTCACTAACATCTTTCTTTAGCGACCAAGTTGGCAAGTGTTTGAATATATTTAGATTATTTTTTAATAAACCAAAAGTAGTTTATACATAAGTTTAAAATAAGAAATTAGATGAGAAGATTTCTAGAAAAATTAGCCAACGTCTAACTTAAGAAAAAAATATTTTTATTTTTTTTAAGTTCTTGAGAAGGACTTTTTCCTCTTTGTAAAACTTGAGTGCTTTAATTCGGAATATCATAACAAGTGACCATCTTTGTAGCTACTATTTATTGAAAAGATTGCACATAATTTGAATAATCTGTTGACGGCCAATCTTCCTACTTTGCAATTAACGGCATGCTTAACAAATTGGAAAGGTGTTTTGGATAATATCAAAAGCAAAAAAGCACATAATGTAGGAGTACTTTAGCAATTAGAGGGGTACATTTAGTAGTTATCTTCAAGATTTTAACTCACCTTCTTTTAGTTTTACACCAAACAAAACCCAAGCAAAGAAGAAAAGATGAGCTACATTCACAAGTCACATAATAATGAAAATCATTATAAAACAATTAAATAAATGTTAGGAATAGAGAGCCAAAATATAATTTAGATTTTTTTTCAAACACAATTTATATATTTTAATAGGCTGAATGGGTAGGATCGACTCATTTTTGTAGTCTTAATTTTGAGACCCTGGTTTTATTTTAGTATAGTTATAATTTCAATGATATTCTAAAATCACGAACTAGACACACGTAAATAAAAATCCTCAAAAGAAAAAAAAACTTTTAATTGAAAATCCAAAAAATAGAGCTATTACAAGAGTTAGGAAAACGACATGCTACTTTGTTTTCTCTAAACAAAGAGATGTCACTTTTATGAAAGAGAAAAAAACCAAAAAAATATACCAAATGTTACCTTTAAAGTTGAATTAGAAGCGTATGATATTTTCTCATCTTGTGAGCTAAGCTCATTTTCCCAACACCCACTATACTCTTTTATTTTTCTCTCAACATACATTTCTATGAAATAGTGGCCTAACTTTTAATATTGATTCACATACTTTTAATTAGGAAAAAAAGGAAGAAAAAGTGAGAAGAATAAAATCTAATAATTTGTTTTTATCAATGCATGCATTCATGGATAAATTTCATTCTCCTCCACACTTTTTTTCGATTATCTTTTTGTTTTCCACATAAAGGTATAAAGTAAAAAAATACAATATGAAATGTTGCATTATCCGTTTTTATTGTCCATTTATGATAGAAAAGACGTAAAGTTATATTTACCCAGACACTTGGCTGTATTAGTATAGCACTTCTTCCTACCAATATGAAATCGTTTTCAAAATATGTTTAATATGTAAAAGGTTATTTTTATGTTAAAATAATTGAATAAACTCTATCCGTTTTACGAATGAATTTTATAGTTTTAATTTCCTTTTCCGATAAAAATTAATAGACCTTCTATATTAATGACTTTAGTTTCACTCAATTTGTAAAGAATGCCATCTATATTAATGAGTTTAGTTTAATTCATTTTTTAAAGTGCAAATACCTTTTATGTTAATGAGTTTAGTTTCGTTTATTTTGAAAAATAAAAGTGCAAATTTAAACTAACTCAAATCACAGTATTTTAATTAGTTCAATTCACGAGTTTTGCGGTCAAAAAATACCAAAAAACAATTTCTAAGGTTTTGAACCTAAGTTTCCAATAATTTTTTTTGCTTTGATATGTGATTATTACATGACTTGATGGTAATGTCACTAAATAATAGAAACTCGAAGTAATAGTATTAGAGGATCTGAAAACAATGTTTGTTCATCAAATGCAACTTTATTAGAAGGAAAACTTATCATAATTTGCATAATTAATTTTTTTTTATAGTATCAAAATTTAGAATGCTTAGAACATATGATCATAAGCATGATTATTAAGAAGATGAATTTGATCAATGGTCAAGATTAGATGCTTCATACGTAGTGAGAACTGAAAATGATAAGAAGTCATCAAGGAATGGCCTAAAGCTATTTGCATTGTTTAAAATATGTGAACATCAATATCGGAAGCAAAAATAATGTACTTTTATAAAAGAATTTAAATTTTTTTAAAATTAAGAATTTAAAGTGAACTAAAAGTTTTATGTTGGATAGAAATGAATAAAATATGTACTATATAAATAAAAATAACTCATAAATATATTATTTTAAGGTTTTAAATGGAAGATGGTGTCTTGAGTTTGTTCATGATTTATTAATGTTGATTTTTTTTTAATATTTTGTGGCAAAGGCTAGGTAACTTTAGTCAGATTGAATCATGGTACTTGGAATAACTCAAACTATCATTTATGACTTTAAATTTAAAGGTACATATTCGATATAATAATTAAATAAAATAACATGTGTTTCTTTTTCATTTTACAATAAGGAGAAAAAAAATTTCATGATATAATTTTATATAAGATAATGATATTAAAATATGTGTATGTGTTTTCAATTGAAAGACTAAAAATATGAAGATGATAGAAAAAGAAACAACATGGTAAAAGCCTTATAATATTCTTGAAATCAATTACTGAGTAATGATCATAACTTAATATCTTATTTATTTTATTTATATATATTGACATTAATTAATTGAAAGATGTATTAAAATGTTATCTTTTTGTAAACTAATTTATTTTAAAGGTTAAATATATTTTTAGTCCCAAACTTGAACCTAAACATAAAAATGAATATGTGTAGTTCTTTTAACCTAACAATGTTAAATTATTTTTATGTATTAAATGACTTTTCAGGCTAACATTTGAACTAGAATGTATCAAATAGTATAAATAGTTCAAACGTTAGCATCAAACATCATTTGACCCATAAAAGACAAATTTAACAAAATTGGGTTAGATGGACTATTGATAATGGTGATTTTTACCATTATATGAGCCTCGTTCTATTGACAAAATTAGCTCTTTTATAGCTTATAACTTGCTTTAATCTTCACTTTTATCTTTCTTTGGTAAATACTTTTATTTTGGGCTACATTTTTGTAATTATATCTTTAATCCCCTCTTTTGATTCTATTTTGGTGTTAGGAAGATCCTTCACCGTATTGAAAAAGCTTGGCAACCTAGAGAAGAAGGCATAACAACAATAAGAGGAGTTTTAGAAGCACATGTTGCCTTGAGTGCCACCTTCTTTCGTTGAGCGAAGCAATTATAGAGAGCATCTAGAGCATCCATCGTTGAGCACCCCCTATCACCGTTGAGGTCCACAATTACAAAGAGCAAATCTGGGCATCTGAAGGCTAGTGTTGAGCAGTAGAGCCCTGACACTGAGCGGTGCCTCTACTGATGTGGCACATTGAGCTTATTTATTCAGATTTCTCGAAGAATATCGGGTCTTTGGTGGTTTGAAGGCACAACTTCATGTTTAGAGCTCATGTAGGTTGCTTGGGGCTTGTGGGAACATCCTCTTCTTCCTTCTTGTGTTTCCTTTTTTTTTTTCCATTTTGTAAGCTTGAGGCTCTCTATGGCAATTGAGAGCCAAACTCATTTTGTTAGACATTGAACTTTCTTGGACTTTGTAAATGTTTTAATTATATACATGTCTCTTCCATTATATGCTAATTTCTTGTTTCCACTCTTAATGTTTGCTTGAAATGGGGACGTGGATAGTTTTATTTGTGGTTCATTAGGTTTTGGGAAGAATATAGTGAAACTTAGACTTGAAACAAGAGATCTAATGGAGCTTGTATATAGGAATGGAACTAATTATCTTAAACCTTAGATCTTAATGCACGTTAGCTTGTTAAATGTCTGAAGGATTAGTTCTTAGTGAGAAAGCCTAGGCTCTTTCACCTAAAGGATTAGTGTTTGAGTGTTTAAATGAGTTATTTTAGTGTTTGATGGAGAGGGGATGACTCTGTGTGTGCACGAGAGTGAAGTCAATGAATTCTATCCTTAACAATGTCATTCCATTCCATTTTTATCTTTCCATTCTTCTAAGTGCCTCTAACTATCAAAGTCCACCTTTTATTTCTTTGTCATTTTATCTTCTTGCACATAATATTATATTCTTTAGTTTAGATGAGTTATTAATTATAAAATTATATAGTATTACTTGAGTCTCTTGGAAAACGATACTTAGTTTTACCATTTTATATTTTGAGCTATTCGATAAACTTGCCGATGACCGTTAACAACTATATAAATTCATTTTTAAAGTTTGAGAACCAAATTATATCAAAGTTTAGAACATTAATGAACTCCAATATCACGTTTAAGTTTAGGGTCTAAAAACATATTTAATCTTTATTTTAAAATATAAAAAGGATTAAAAGCTTGAAATATTTGTGGCATTAGTCATGCAAAAGGAGGATTAATATTTTCTAGGTTTAAACCCTTTAGTTGTTCCTATTTATGTGGGGCTTTCCCATTTTGATCCCCTTCTTATTAGAATCTCCAATTGAGTCCTTATAAGTGGTAATTTGAATCAATTGAGCCCTTGCCATTAAATTTAGTTAACGAGGTTAAGTTCTTGCACAGGTGGAAGGATGACGTGTTAATTTCTTTAAATGTGGCATGTTTAGAGCTGAAACGTGGCATGGATTAGGCCTTTATACGTGGAATTATGTAAAATGTAATAATATAAAATTAGGGAATTCTGAAATGGGATTTAGGGTTCAATCAAATTGAATTTGGGATTCAATTTGGGAAGCGAAGAATGGCCCTGTGTGAAGGCACTGAGTCTTTGCTTAATGGTTGCACTTCCAATATCCACAACCTCACTGAGAAAGGATTTCTTATCCTGAGAAGGAGCTTGAAAGTTGGTGTTCCCAAACCCTTCGATCCGTCTATTGAATCAGCGGAAGCTGAAGCCGAAGACGGTGGCTTGCTGATGTTATCATCTGCAGAAAAAATAACAGAGATAGTCTCTTGAGCAGTGTCTCTAACAGCCTTGTTGAGTGCATCACCTTTCAGAGGATCCAATTGACCCTTGTATTGTAACAACTACCGAATTAACAATGAATGTCTCTGCATTTCCCTTCTAAACTCTACACCACACTTTCCAACCGCATACTTGATCAATCTCAAAGCCTGTCAAATGCAAACCAACACAATGATCATAATCTAATTTCAATATATTTTATATTCATATTCCAGGGAATAGTAATAACAATGTGCAATAATTATTTATATTTTTTTAATATTAAATCATCCCAATGTAAGGTTTATTATTTGATACATGATTAGTGCTAGTACTTTATCATTGTGTCAAAATATCAATGTATTATCAAAATCCTAAAATGAAATTTATTTTGGATATGTGAGTGTGTTTGGTGTTTATTGTTCTTAATTCAATTACGAATGATCCTACCAATATTACTGAGTATAAACTTTATCTTTGTTTTAAATTACTTAAATTTCAAGTTCTAGAAAGACAATGTCTCGATAATGCTTAGAATAATAGATCTTAACCTCGCATTAGTGGTAGACTCACCCCTACCTCTTATATATATAAGACAATGTCATGAAAAATGTCATTATAAAAGTATTTCCGGGCAATAAATTTGAAAATTTATATACAAATAAGGAGTTCCTTATGGAAATTAAAAAGAGGTTTATTAAGAATGAAAATTTTGAGATAAGTACGGTCTTGAAAAAATAACTGCAAAAGAAATATATGGGTAAAGGAAACATTAAATAGTACATGATGGAGATGTTTAATATTGGTTCAGAATTAAATGCACTCAAATTAGAATTCTTTGAAGACTTGTTAGTGCCTTTAGGTATGTTAATGTTGGTAATGTAGAAGAAAGAGTAAGGATGAGATGTCTTAATTGTTTAAATGGTACGTAGGATATTACATGTTTCCAAAATTAAAGAATATCTTTTGTGCGATGAATTTGTGAGAAGTTATACAACATGGACGTTACATGATGAATTGTTAAGCATGTCAAGTGTGTGTCAAATAGATGAATCTATTGATTGGACAACAAAAAATAGATTACAAGACATGATTCGTGATGTTAAAGTACAATCTTTTGCTAAAGTAGGTAATTATGAAAATATGTTTATAGATGCAGAGACTCTATTATATCCTGGTTAAACTAAATTCACATGATTATTAGTAGAATTAAGGTTGATAAGTTTGAAGAAATTGAATGGATGGACTAATAAAAGCTTCACAAAATTACTTCAATTGTTGAAGAAATTTTTTTCAAAAAGTAATACACTACATAATCGAAATTATGAGGCAAAAAAGATACTTTGTCCGATGGGTATGAAATATCAAAAGATTCATTTGTTCCTAATGATTATATCTTACATGAGAAAGAGCTTTTAGATTTTAAAAGTTTTCCCAGGTGTCATTAGTGCAAAATTGGCGTTTGATGTCACCCGTTAGACGTCAGACCACTCTATATCCAACGAAAATTATTGATCGGTGGCATTTTCGTAAACAAGTGGTCATACAGACGTTCGTTGGTAGGGGCACCGATGTCTATAATATTATAGACGTTGGTGCCCCTACCAACAAACGTCTGCATGACTGACAGGTAGGTGAAAAGTCATTTCGTTCCGCCATATAGACGTTCGTTGGTAGGGGCACCAACGTCTATAATATTATAGACGTCGGTGCCCTTACTAACGAATTTTCTGTATGACTGACAGGTAGGTGAAAACGTCATTTCTTTCCGCCATTTAGATGTCTGATCCCGCCTCTCCGACGTTTATTTCCGATTATAGACGTTTGATCCTGCCTAAATTGACGTCTATGTATACCAAGAATATTAATTTTTAAATCGAATGTGTGACATCCCAATTATATACAGAAATCATATATAATAAAGACGTCATCATTTCACAATATAGGAAAACAGTCAAGAGAAATTTTAAGGATTGTAGTCATCCTTAGAATAGCGTGGAATTGAAAACTAGAGTATTAGAGTTTCTCCCTAGAATTTACAGAGAATTTAAAACTTTAAATGCACAAAGGTTCTTCAAAGCTAACAAATAAAAGCTAGTGAATCTAAGCTGCAGCATTGCCGTCCCCATCAAGTACTGTTTCCAAAGTATCCTCCTTGCCATCTGCTCCCACCCAAGTGGGTGATCATCGCACATACCCAAACACAAACACAAACAAGTAGGGGTGAGCTAGACATAAAAAGCATGTTATTCAACCTCACACGACATGCAAAAATCACTCAAACATGGTAAAATGACATCACACGACTCGTTGCTTTATAGACCGACTCGTTTGGACTAGAATGATAGTCGAGCTATGGCGGGTCTTGCACTCGTGGTGGCTTATGAAACTTGGGCTCCCCACCCTACCACACTCACGAGGTTAGTCCGTTATCACTCACCTTGGATCATATTGGAAGCACCCAAGACTATGACCTCTTGCTACTCCTCACCACATGGTTCAATCCTCTCTACATGAGAAGAAAGACCATTGGAGTTTCAGGATGACCCCCCAAGACTGAGCTCCTACTTTCATTCTAAACACTACTAGGGCACCACCATGTATCCTCTCCTTGAGGATCATGGAATTACGTCCATGAACCATACTGTCACTTTGAAACTTAACCCAAGACATGAATAACCAGATACCATCATATTATCACAGTGAATCCAACATATCTCATACATTCACATACTTCCCACATAAATCACATCATTATAGTTCACAACCATGTTCAGATATGCATAATTCAATGCAATAAAATCCAATCATTTTAGAAATCATACAAACTGAATATATCATAAAACAGTACATAATCTGTTCAATAGGATTTAAGTTAAAAACTTGTCGAGTAGACTTCTAGGAAAGAGAGGTGCGTCACAATGGACAACTTAAGTACCAAGTCTTTCCTTAGCCAAAGTGTTCCTCAACTAGTTTTTAACAAATTTCTTATTTACAGATTCAAAACAACAGCATATAATATTTACACCGTATTTCAACATATACAGTAAGCATTAACAATATTCACACATAATTTCAAGATATGAATAGTAATAAAACAATACTAAATCATAATATAAAAGCATAGAAAGGTTAGCTCCCCTACCTCTATTCCAGACTTAATCTCCTGCTTCGAATTTGTTTCCCCGAAAACTCTTCAGAACCTCTACTCTTCTTGCAACTAAAAATTTTTCCCTAACTCTTTCTTCTCTATTTCTCAAGCTCTCACTTGATTCCTCTTCTCTTGGTGCAGAATAACATTCCCTCCCATGGCTATTTATAGGTAAAAAAATTTACTATTCATTAATTTTTTAATATTATTTATTATTTTAATATTATTTAAAAATAATATTTTAATCATCCACTTGATTAAATCTGATCCTAATTTCTTCCATGCTAAGGAATTCTTATCCTTTTTTTTTACTATTCACTATTCACTATTCACTTTTTACTATTCACTATTCTATTCAATTTTCTTAAAAAAAATCCTAAATAAGTTATCAAAAATTTGAACCTCTCCTTCTAGAATTACTATAATTTTATATTCAAAATTTACATTTTTCTATCCATTAAAATTATTATTACTAATAAAATGCTAATATTTTTCATGAGTCTTATAGAATAGACATCACATTAGTGAGGTCCCCGACGTACATTCGAGCGTAGACGTCAGTCGCGGGGGGAATCGACGTCTGGTTCGCTGTTAAATAAGCCATTGCGAACCAGCAGTTATACGCGAAGTTCATCGTCTTCCTTCCTTCGCCTTTCCTCTCCGCATTGCATTTCCAGGTGCGTTTTTTTATCTCTTTTTAACTGTTTAAACTCACTATTACTCCGATTAAAGTAATCTTTGATGTATTATCTTTCGTTTGAATCGATTAAAATGAGTTTTCGTTGTGTTTTGGTGCAGTTTTTCTCGTGTCTTTTGGGTAGCGTAGTGCACCTTCTCCCTTTGCTAGCTTCCTCATAAGAAAAACTTATGTCTTTTGAATCTCTTATGGCATTTCAACCTAAGGTCGAACCTGGGTCCTTACCTAGTTTTCATGTCACCGTATTCTTTTTCTTTGGCGATTGGAATGAAACTATAGGCAATGACCCATTCTCGGTTTTGGGTTGAAATGTCATAAGAGGTCCAAAAAACGCAATTTTTTCTTACGAAGAAGCTAGTAAAGGGAGGAGGTCTACTATGCTACCTAAAGACACGAGCAAAACTGCATTAAAACACAACGATATCTCAATAGACGTCGGTTAAAGCCATAACCGACGTCTATAGTGCCATTAGACGTCGGTAAGTGCCATGTCGGATGTATTTATAGTGCCTTAGACGTCGGTTAGTGCCGTGTCTGACGCCTTTACAATGCCATTAGACGTCGGCTAGTGCCGTGTCTGACGTCTTTACAGTGCCATTAGACGTCGGTTATGGCTATAACAGAAGTCTATAAAGACGTCGAATGTTGCACATAGCGACGTCCCATTAACGTCACCCACAAAGATGTCGGTTAGTGATGTGATGTTAAAAGCCCAAAATAATAGACGTCTAAAGTCTTTTCTGCACTAGTGTGTGGATTGTCACGTTATAATGTCAAAGATGTTGATTAGGCGAACATTGATGAGGTCACAAAGCACGACCCTGCTTTGAAGGCAGTTTGGAATCTTCCAATAATTCTAAGATTTAAGTGTATGTTTGTGAATCCGAATAATGCTAAAAACTTTAGTTGGTATGCAAAAAAGAAAAAAATGTGATGGACTACTTCATCATCCAAGTTTTGGTAGTGATTTATACCTTGCCTCCAAGTTTATGTATGATGAGAAAGTACATGATTTGTGTTTGATTTGTATTTGGAGGAGGGAAAGTAGGACAAATATGAGTTTATAAACTATCAATTCATTCACCCAACGGGTAACAAAAGGATATAATACTCAAACATACATGAGCAATACCATGCTGAAGGGAGGAAAACAAATTTACTTTGCTCCATATATATGTGAGTAAGTCCATCTTTATTGAATAACTTATATATTTGGAAATTTAATTATGTTGTAACTAATTTTCAATGCAGGCATCATTGGAAGCTATAGTTATATCAGTCCAAGATCATACCACTATATGATTTTTCTCCTTGCATAAAAGGTCCCCTAATTACTTTAAACACATAATAGATTTGGTAAGTCTATTTTTCGAAACATATACTACTATATTGACCTTGAATATATAATGTCACGTTTTTTTAACATCAAATGTTCTTATTTTAGTGTTGACGGTGGATGTAACATATTGAGTGGTAGACTATAACATGTAATGGATAACGACCATTATGTAAGTTAATTTTGAAAGAGGTTAGGATTAGGTAATATCCTATAACCCCTAATACACTTATAAAATAATTTATTACTCACATGAAATTATGCTAACTTCAATTCATTTATTGTAGATTTTTAACAAAAAAAGTTGGAGTCAATCCTCAGGAAAACTTACATTTACACAATACCAATAAGATGAGTCCAACCATACAAGAAATTGACACTACTCTCTACCTAAAACATTAAAGCAATGAGTTAATGGATCTTTCAGCTTTATATAATTGTCTACTTTCTCATTTCTATCCAATATGAGACTTGAACTCACACTTGAATTTTCAATAGTCTTTCCATACTCTCCATGTTATATTATTATCAAACCAACCACCACCATTTATTCCTTCTCTATACACCTATCGTAAATCTCTCCACCATCACATCTCATAATTATTTTCTTCTAACTTTTATATTTCTCAAATGATCCATACTTAGAGTCTAAAATTTCTTTCCATAGTATGCTAGTCTGTTGAACCTAATTGCCACTTCCACTTAGCTAGCATAACTATATTAAGCATCATAATAACTTTGATTCCTACTCTACTCTCTTTCTTTGATTTACATAGATCATCCACTTTTTTCCATGTTATCTTCTTCTACCTTAGCATCCAAATCCCAGAATAAGTTTCTTTGAATTTTCCTAATATTTCAACTTATTTGTTATCATTTTATTAGTCATTCATTTATTTGTTTGTTATAAATTAAATATGTCATTAAAGTAGTAATTAATTGTTGATGGATAAATAGTTGGTTTAATACAATAAGTACTCACATTTGATTTTTAATTTTTAGTAAAGAAAACAAGAGTTTTAGTACATAAACATTAAATTCATCAGTTTTGTTTTAACTACTTAATGGTTGAGATAATTGAGATTGTGTTTGGTCTTTAGTAACTATTATGTATTGTGTGTGTTTATTATTAAAAGAAAGTTGAAACTAATATACAATTCGAAAGGAGTTTTACTTTACTTCTTACTCGATAAATTTAGAATTCTTTGTTATTTCACTAGTAAAAAAATAGATTCTGACGCCACAAATACGCTTCGGTTATACCAAAACCGAAGCGTATAACCATATACACCTCGGTCACAATGGAAGCCGTGGTGGAACTACGATACTGCCCCGGTCTGTTGTGCAACCAGTGCCTATACTCACTCCTATTGCCTCGGTTAACATCAGGCCCGAGGCCTATTCCACGGCTCAATGCATGTATGACACATATGCAATCTGTAAGTCAGCTGACAACCTCCTATTGCCTCGGTCTGCTGTGCAACCGGTGCCTATACCACTACCTATTGCCTCGGTCTGGTTGGCAACCGAGGCGTAAACTACTGCCACACTTGCTACGCTGCCTGCTACGCCTGCTAATACCCTGCTATGCCAGACCTAGGGCATCGGTTCAACAGGAACCGAGGTTGTTGCCTACAGGTTTTACATCGCTATTACTTTTAACCGGTGCTATATGGGCCTACTACCTCGTGTGTTTGAGTAACCGAGGTAGTAGGTCTTCTTCATTTTCAAAACCCGTAGAACCTCCGTTTGCGTCACACAACTCTTCCTCTCTGCGTGACTTCTTCCTCGCCGCTACCTCCGCACTGTCGCTGCCCCTCGCCTGACTCCATCTTTCCAGTTGTCGTGCATTCCACTACTCGGAGTACTTCTTGCCCGCGCCTCCTCCGTTCGCCGTCGCGCCATTGGTGCCCCGCTGGTGCTACCTCCGTCATTGCTACCTCCGCCGGTGCTGCCTCCGCCGGTGCTGCCTCCTAAGCTGTTTCAGTCGTGCTGCCTGCATTGAGGTTGGTATTGTATTGGCTGTTTTTTGCTGATAATAATTGGTGCATTTGAGGTTGGCAGTGTATTGCTGTTTTTGCTGATAATAATTGGTAGTGTATTGGTTGTTTGGCAGTTGGATTGTTGGGATAAATGGTGTGTTACGCACTTAGCCTATTAGGAGTGTTGGGATAAATTGTGTGTTGGGATAATTGACCCCTCCATGACTCATGAAAGAAATAAATTTGATGATATTCAAACATACATCACCACCTGCTTTGGAATGGGGAAGGAGATATATTTTTTCCCTTATATACTTGGGTAAGTGAAGTTTCTTAACTTTAAAGTTTCATTTATTAATTTTGGTATATGACAATTAAGTTATTACCAATTCAGGTGCCATTGGCAGCTACTTGTGATCTCCATACCGGAGAACACTGCTGTCTGGTTTTGTTCATTGCAGAAGTCTCCTCCCAGCCCTCTTAGACATGTAGTAGATTGGTAAGAATCTCAATGTTTCGACTTTTTTGTTATATAAATGTATGCTAAAGGAATTTTTTTTAATAGTTCCCTTGCAACACATATGATGTTATCTGGGAGATCTACTGCTACAACTAAAAAACTTGCATGGGTTGCCCTTAAGGTTTGGTATTTTAGTCCATACTTTGTTATATTTGGTTCCATTCAAATGATGTTACTTAACATTTTATAATTATGATGATATATTGTAGTGTAATAGACAAATGGGGTCATATGAATGTGGTTACTACGTTATGTTTTGGATGATGCCATCATTCGTGCACATTACACCAGTGGATGGGAAATGGTAATATTTAGGTTTGAATTTTATTTTCTCTATAGTTTGGATTTCATATACACTAATTTAAATCATTGTGTTTTATGCAGAGATTTAATAGGTCTGCTCCAATTCCAGAGAAGTCAATTCAACTTGTGAGGAAAACACTTGCTAAATATGTAATTCATTTATATAATAGTATGTAGTAGATATTAGGATATAGTAAGTTCTAAGTTTATGTTTCTAAGTTGTTTTATGCTTTTCTACATTATTATAAGTTTAACTTTGTACATTGCATTGATTTATGCTTGAAACTTGATTTATGATTACATTGGATTGATTTATGCTTCTAAGAAGTTGATTTATGATTCCATTCAATATATTTATGTTTTAATATAATTTTCATTTAAAATATACGTTTCTGCATTATTCTGAACTGTTCTGGCTATAAAAATATATGCAGGTCTGTTTCTGTGGTTGGGAATGTTGCAGAAACAAACCTCATTTAAAAAAAAAGGATATATGCCTCGGCTCACGTCAAAACCAAAGTAGAAAGACCCCTTATGGCCTCGGTTATGGTCACAACCGAAGCAGAAAGTCTTGCGGATGAGAAAAAAAAAGTTAAAATAAAGCCTACTGCCTTGGTTCCAGCCACAACCGAGGGAGTAAAGTGGGACATACTGCCTCGGGTCCAGCTACAATCGAGGCATAAAGTCCTACGAAAAAAAATTAAAAAAATCAAAAATTATACTGCCTCGGTTAAGGTTGAACCGAGGCCAAATCCTCTCCTTTTATGCCTCGGTTCTCAACCGAGGCCATAAGTGTTAGACTTTTTGCCTCGCCTGAATATACCTCGGTTCAGAAACCGCTGCGTATAACCAAAAATAACCGCTGTCATTTTCCCAAACTGTACTAGTGTTTCTTTCAAGTTAATTGTATATTAACTTTAATTCTTCTTTTACACACATGGCAATTACTAAAATTCAAACACATGCTCAATTAGCTTACCTATCAATAATATTTAAATAAAATTAACAAAATTAAACTTTTATATTAAAATTATTTTATTTATTATATTAAAAATAAAAAATATCAATATTTAATATATAGTAAATATATTATTTACTCATTTATAATAATTACTAAAATTTTATGATTGTTAAAGACATACCACTAAATTATTACTCTTCTAAATTCTGTAGCAATTTAACCTTTTCATTTAAGAAAGACAATAATAAACCTTTTAAAAACAAGATTAACACAATAAGGGATAATAAATGATCATCATATTTGATGATGAGAAAATAAACCTTTTTTTAATCTATGCAAAATTATCCATGATAGTGGGTATTCACAAATAAAATATATTAGGAGTAATAAATGAATATTTTAAATGAATACTTGTAGGTAATCGATAATAAATAATTTAATATTTAATTATAAATAGGTCATAGTGTAAGTACCATACTACACTACACAACCTTCATCCTTAGTAAAATATTAAAATTAAAATTTAATTTATATTTTATTATGTTGAATTGAATTAAAAATAAAATTTTATTTATATTTTATTAGGTTAAAATTAATTAAAAATAAAATAAATTTTAATTTTAATTTAATTTATATTTTATATTTTTTTATAATTTATTTAGATTTTATTTTAAAAATCTATAATTTTTTTAAAAATATTCATGGGTATAGATATCTTATAGTATTTTTTAAACGAATATCCTACAAGTAAGAGGATAAATTTTCTGTTGCGGATTAGGTAGCGGGTAGACACTATTTGTATCCAACTTGTTGTCATTCTTATTAGAGACTATGTGAACTTCTTTAAAAATTGAGTTATACCCTTCTAAAAGTCTCAATTATTCACTTTATCAAGTATTATACTTAATTCGGGTTGAATTAGGTTTTCCAAAAGCTAAATGATGGGTCTTTAGAAGGGTTCATTGGGTAGACAGAAAACCATAGGACCTGAGTTTCATCTACATAAAAAAATGATATCATTTTTAATCCAAAACTTTAAGATAATGAATGAATGGGTGTTCATTATATATAGTGCTCAACTTTCTTATTTATACCCAATATGAATTTAGACTTAGACTTGAATTCTCAACAATTTCTTCCTTGAGAGTAAGACCCTTTCATATTAGCACACTTTTTTTTGAACAAAAACATTCCTAATTACAAGTATCATTTTTGTACTACCATTAAGCTTAAATTTGTGATGAAAACTTTTCATACACAAAAATTATATTGTATTCGTATGAGTTGGAGACTAAGACTAACTATCCATCCAAAAACACTTTCCACCCTGTCTTAGGTGGTTTGGTTTAAAATATGACTCTTGAAAAGTTTCATATGTGTGAAATAAAATTAATGGAGGGATTTCTTTTTCAACAATCTATTGCTATGCCTTCCAAAAAACAAACTATTACTTCTTTTGTAAGCAATTAATGATTAGAGTACAACGAGAACTGTGGTCTGAATACAATAAACTGTAGTTTATCTATATCCATGCACGACCAGAATCAGCTGAGGAATATATGAAAGGGTCCACCCAAGCTTGGTGGAGTCTCCGCAAACCTATAGACATGCTATTGCTAAAGCATTTCCATGCTTCTCTGATTTTTTGTTTGTCACAAGCCACACGGAAACAACTACAATTACTTTACAAACATAAATATCTATCCCTCAAAAAATATCTCTCAACACTACATGTGTACCATTGTTATCCACTAAGAGAGAGACAACGAAATAAATGACAAAAAGAGTTTACTCTTGTTTTAAATTTTACATCAATATCAATGTTCTTCCTACTATTTTTAACATCCTCCTACGTTAATAATTATTCTTAATGATGGGTATTATTTTACATTCAAATGCTTCATCTTAAAATATTTAAAATTTAAGAAACTTTTTTCTTTTACGTATATGTTCAACGAAGACCCACAACTTATGTTCAGTATTTCACAATTCTGCTAAATAAAACTGTCCTTTGGAATATGTTTGTTTTATAGATTATTGTCTCACAATAATAAAATATTCCAACAAAAAATATAGTGAAGTGATATTGAAATTTGAAATGTTTAAAATGGAATAAACAGTAAAAAGTTGATCTCTTTAGTTATTCCTTAAATTGTATATTACATCTTGCGTTTATAGATTATAAAACACTTTTGTATCTGTATTTAAAAATATTTGCTATATTCTTTTGTTCGTGTTGCATGTATGTGTAGGTTTGACTATGAGTGAGTGAGTGAGTGAATGAGTGATTGATATATTATAATTCGTTATTGCAGTCTATTCTTAACGTACGGAAGGGATAAATATTCCATTGGATAATACTGAGATGAAGTGGTTGCTCACGCAAGCATCCATTTCCTTATATTATTATTCCATGCAAAAGCATGGAAAATGAAACAAAATATAAACCCCGAAAATCACATCAAACACAGACTCTGGTATTTCCCATTACGAGTCTTAGGTCATCCATAATTGAAAGACTGACAGAGCCACAACAAAATAATGTTCAGTGGTTTATTCTATTGAAAAGGACCAAAATAATTGAGTGCTGTGTACTTGTTTTGTTTTGCATGAGGAACACGACACCGCACTTTGCAAAAGTAGACTCACACGTATGCATGCAAATTGCCATCTCTTCTTACAAACCAACCCTATTTTCTTATGGTTTTTAAAGTGGTCAACACATTAATCTGAATCCATTATGGAACATTTTCATTTGGTTACATGTATCCAATCTCTCTTTTCGACCATAACCATTCTGTCTGACTTGACTACATGTTTTCATTTACCCAAAATCAAACGTTTATTTTAATGGCTTTTGCTATTTATTTTTTTTAATAATGTTTTTCCTCTTGTTTGTTGTTCTTTTTGTGTTCTTCCCTATCTAGTAACCACGAATTACAGCCACTTACATTTTGACCCTTTAAAGCGAGTTCACTAGTGCGCACAGTTAGATAATGCAGAATTTTTTAACATGTTTTTATGTTGATTAGATTTGAAGCCAAAAAAACAGTTAATTCCGTATATCATTTTCAAATTTGTTTAATCAATTCCGATATCAATCATATGCTTATACAGGGAATAAATGACTTTATTAAGAACCCATTTTAAATAACCGTAATTCTTACTTTTCTACATTCACACACGTGCATTTTTGTGTGTTTCATTAGTTTTAAGTAAAGCACTCGTACCAAAGTTAACCTAATAATTAATCATCCATCCTTGTAGAATGAATTATTCAATGATTAATTAGAAAAACATTTTCTCATTATATACAACTTTCAGCACGTAATGTTTTATTCTTCTTCTTTTTTTCTTTCAGTTCTGAAGAAGGAATATTGAAATGAGGCCGTTAGATGCTTCATTGGATGTCATACATATGCTCACATAAAAAGGAGAAATGTGACAAAGAATCTCTTTGGTCAATAATTTCTCCCCCTTTTTAGTCTATGCATCCTGTTTCTCTATCATGCAGTACCTATGGACCATTTCCATCAACATGCAACGGGATGCACTTAATCATAAAATAATGTCACTAGCTTATGCCTAATAAATTTCCATAATTATTTTCTTCTTTTTCTTCAAATTTTAAACATAGTTTATGTTTATAAAATTAACTCATAAAATAAAATTTATAATTATATAATGTAAATCTGATTTATCTTTAATTGATGTAAGAAGTCAATCGATACTGTAAATATGTTTTATCTTTAATTAATGTGAATTGATTTTATTCGGAATAATAATTAGGTTGAAGTTTTGAATTGATTTTCTCTTATACGATTGTTTGTGGTTGGTGTAGGAAAGCAATATAAGAAGTTGTATAAGGGTAAGGAAAGTGGGCATAAGTATAAGAAGGGTGTAGCATATGTTATAGCTATGGGTCCATCGAAGTAGAGGCATGTTGTTTGGTGTAAGAAATAGAATTAATTAAGTAATGATAATAAGGGGAAGGGAATCATAATTTTTGGGTTCATGTTTATGATTGAGAACATGTGGGGGAACGTGAGGACTCTCAGAACAGCTAGGAATCTCTGCCTTTCCTTCTTTTGCCACCATGTGTTGGTGAAGATCACTAGAGAGAGAGAGAGTAGTAATATTTATAACAAGGACGTTACAAAAGTGAAAGCTGCAATACATATTTAGAGAAAACGAAAGAGAAAGATGCACCATATATCTAGATACCCAAACTTGTGCATGTGGGTATCATATATCATCAACTTGCCTCAAATATATTGCATACATAGGAACACACAGTACAATCATCTTGGATTCATAGCTTCCAATGGAGCCCTATAATTCTTTCTAAATTTTATTCAACTTTTTTTATTTTAATTTATTTTTACACCACATTTATTTTCCAAATTTAAAACGGTCATGTATTTTAATTCCCCTATTTTGTAAATATTTTATTCGAGACTCTAAACTTATTCTCTTCCAATATTTAGTTCTCAAATAATAAATTAAGAAATTATATTATATCTTCTTAAATAGGAAAAGACTGAATTGATGTTGTATAAGATTCATACTGTTTTTTAATTTGTAAATAAAATCATTGAATACATTTTTTTTTATAAATACTAATTATACATTAAATCATTTAATTTGAATTCAACATTTTCTATCAAAAAATAGTTTTCTTAAGAAAATACAGATCGTAGAAAATGTATTTTGGTCATTCTGCAGTAGTCTTTGATTTGGTACTAGATTTTATACTTTCATTCAGTCACTTCACAGAATTTGAAAACATTAGAATATTGAAAATTGACAGGGAATAATACCCGAATTTCAAAGTCGAAATTTTCTGAATCAACCTGTCCAAGTTCTAATCCCGTTATATTCATTGCTTTGCAACAAGTCCACCCTCAACAGTCAAGAACTCACTGGACATCACTGTTCAACAAACAAACAAATATATATATTATACTTAATATATAAGGTAGAGTGACTCAGGGAACGACCAACCGTGGGAGAGTGAGTGAGATTTTTTATGTCTTTGGTGGTTTTGAATGTGCTTTATTCCTTCTTGGTAAGACCTCCTTGGTCCTATCAAAAGCGAATCCAAACACTCTAACAAAGATTCCTTTCTTTCAGCGTGGCCAATCCCATTTTCAAATTTCATATGCAGAGAAAGTGCATTCTATTTCTTTTGCATATACACATATATCTATTAATTATATCCTAAAACAAAAGTATCTTTGGCCCTTAATTACAACATATGGATGTTTCAAAGAAGTTTCTAAGAGATTGATCAGCACCCTGCAGCCACCATTTTTATATTTCATGCAATTGTTTTCAAATCCCAGGGTTATATTAAAATAAATCCAACTTAACTAATGTATAACATTTTGTTAAACTAGTTATTTCAACAACAAAAATGTTAGGGGAAAGTAAAGTATAGGGTGGTGTGATGCTTCACCATACATCAAATAAAGTATAATATTCAGAAACCAACCTACCAGGCCACCACCATATATTCTGTGTGAGATTTGCTATATATAGAAATACCAGCATGCAATGAATTCAGCTCGGAAAAAGCATAAATTTATAATAAGTTTTTTTAATGCTATGAAGCATTTTTTATTATTAATTAATTAAATCATATTGGGCATGACAATGAAATTTTATCAATTTCGGGAGGGTGACACACCAAAATTCCAATAATTTAGCAATCCATCGAATCTTTTGTCTAGTAATCTCTATTTCAAAATTTGCTATATCCAATTTAGCATATAATGAATTATGAATTCCTAAAAATCATCAATATATTCTCATATGCTAACCCTGAAGATATTCTGGGTGTCGACATGACTGAATTAACCTTAACCCATCATGTATAAAGCATAAACCAATTAACCTCTTTGATGCACATTTGTTCTAGTCTAAATGTTAATTTGTTTTAAAGTAAACATGTTAACAATATAATTTTATACTTTTATAGTAGAACAATTACGTATCTCTTGAATATGCTATATAGTCAAATCTAAAGGAAAATGAAAAGAAATCAATAACTTGAATACCTAATGGTTTTTAACCATACAAATAATCTACAAAATGTAACTAATAATTGCAAGTCTAATATTCTTAACAATAGGATTACTAAGAGTAAATATAAACTCAGTTATACCATCATTAGAATGACAAAAAAGAAAACTTGATTCAATGTTATATCTATGAATTATATTGCAGGTTATAGTCTAAATTTTGTGTTACACTTTGTCTATGTTAAAAATATGAAAACTGAATTTGAATGTGTTTATTTTGGTTAAGTTCTTATGTTGATATTAGATCTTTAACAAAACTCCAAAACGCATATTTCTAGTTGTTTAGGTTCCAATAGGTCTTGAGTTTGTGCTTTTGTTGATTTGAAAATAAAATTGTATTGAACTTATAGTTGAATATGTTGAAAATAGAATGACTTAAATTCTCACACCAAGAGGGGGGTGAGTTGGTGAAATATAAAAATAATGTTTTCTTTAAATTTTTTTCGCAAAGTAGATGCCTTTAAAAACTTTCTTGAACGCAAGGAAAAAGATATGTTTATGCAGCGAAAATATAATCGATTGAGTACAGTAAGAAGTCGACTGAATAAAGTGCAGTGATAGAAGCATAAAACGCTGAGTTTTTATACTAGTTCGGCCAAACATCACTAGTGCAGTCAGGGGAAACGACAACGGTTATTTTCGTTGATAGGCACCGGTTCCTGAACCGAGACATATTCAGGCGAGGTAAAAAGTGGTAGACCTTATGCCTCGGTTCAGAACCGAAGCATAAAATGGTAAGATTATACCTCGGTTCCTGATGAACCAGAGTCGTTTGTCCTCCTCTACTGCCTCGCCTGAACCGAGGCAGTAGGGTCATTTTTTTTTATTTTTTTTTCTTCTTCTTTAACCAGTCATATTGAATCTCTGGAATTTATGTGGATAAGTTTCACAAGCAGAGATCCTTCAAATTCTTGAGCACAAAATCACTCAAGTTAAATTTCAAAACAGAGGAAACTATTGTTCAAAACATCACTGGTTTACAAATAAGCAGTTTCTGAGAAAAAAGGTTAAAAAATTCAGCACGTACAAGGCCACAACTCTCCCATCTCAGCACTCAACTCCAAACTAATTACAAGGGTCAAAAGATGAATCATCATCCACCCAATTTGACAAAGCACCAAAAGGGTCACCCACTATTCTCTGCCTGAACTTCAAAAGAGCGTTACCTGCACACAGAAACCACGTTTCACGTTTCAGCATCATCGAAATTCCTCAAACCCAAAAATCCCACCATTAGTGAAGTACCTTCTTCACTCAAAGAACAAACAAACCCAAACTCTGAAACAAGAAAAAAACTGCCACAAGGCCCCCGTCCCCCCACCGTTCGTCCCCGCGTCCTTCATCCCCGCACCGTTCGCTTCCTCCCCTGCCACCTCAATTGACGCTGCCTCCGTCGCTTCTCCTCCTCCTCTGTCGCGCCGTTTGTCCCCACACCGTTCGCTTCCTCCTCTGCCAACTCAATCAACGTTGCCTTCACCGCTTCTCCTCCTCCTCTATCGCTCCGTTCGTCCCCGCGCCATTCGCTTCCTCCTCCGCCACCTCAATTTACGCTGCCTCCGCCGCTTCTCCTCCTCCTCTGTCGCGTCGTTCATCCCCGCGTCGTTCGCTTCCTCCTCCGCCACCTCAATCGACGCTGCCTCTGTCGCTTCTCCTCCTCCTCTGTCGCGTCGTTCGTCCCCGCGTTGTTCGCTTCTTCCTCCGCCACCTCAATCGATGCTGCCTTCGCCGCTTCTCCTCCTCCTTTGTCGCTCCATTCGTCCCCGCGTCGTTCGCTTCCTCCTCCGCCGCTTCTCCTCCTCCTCTGTCGCGCCGTTCGTCCCCGCGTCGTTCGTTCCCGCGCCGTTCGCTTCGTCCTCCGCCACCTCAATCGACGCTGCCTCCGCCGCTTCCCCTCCTCCTCTATCGCGTTGTTCGTCCCTCCTCCGTTCTTCACACGCCGCTCTTCCTCCGTCGCCGCCGACTACGCGGTCTGCCTCTCCAAGTTCCGCCACCAGATTTGGGGTTGGTAGTGGTGTGGTTTAGTTGTGGGAGGAACTGGGTGAAGAAGTGAGCAGTAGGGTTTGAGCAATAGGAGAAATGAGCAGCAGTAGAAATGAGCAGTAGGGTACAGTGCAGGTCAGGTAAAAAAGGTAGGTTTTGAGAGAATCTTAGGCCTCGATCCTGCATTAACTGAGGCATAAACCTATTTCAACACCAGTTCTAAGCACTAGATTATGTGTGAGGCCAAAATGCAGTTTTGCAGAAGATTAGGTGACTTTTATTACATAGTATTAGGCATCTGTTATGCTTTGAACCGAGGTAATATGCACTACATGCTTCGGTTCTTCACAAACCTGGGCATATAAGTTCGTCTAAAATACAAGATTGCCACCGCTTTCGTATATGTTTCGGTTTTTCTTTAACCGAAGCCTATTAGGTGAGTTAAAAAGCCTATTTTTTACTAGTGCATACATCCAGTGTCCTTCCAACCACAGAAAGCCAATGCACTATAATGATCAAGGTTTTCACAACAAGGTTTTTATAGCGACCTCACGTCAAAAATATAAAACATCTCTCTAACTCTCTAATCAAAATATAGGCATATACAAACAGACTAACAGCAAGTATCTCCTCTCCTGCAGTCTACACCCTTTGAGCCACCCTCAAAGTCAAGAACGCATCACACTCTTTTTCCTGTAATCACAACAGGGAACCTCAATCCAATCTTCACAAGATTGTAGCCTCTGATCTCTCAGTTACACCCAATGTGCAGATTTGATCAACCTTTGTAAGTGCAATTAACTTTCTCTTCAAGAATCCACAAGGAGATGATCACCACGTTCACTTCTTGTTTCTTGGAGCTCTTTCTCTCTTTCTATAAGTATGCACTTTCTGCAAAAGATATCACAAAAATGTTAGATTCACGAAAGTTCTTACAAGAATCAAGTTCGCGTCAATTTATAGATTTTCACAATTCTGACGCATTTTAATCGACTAAGCTACTAATGCAGTCGAATATAACAATTATGTTATATCAATTAGCAGCAATCAATGCAGTTAATTGAATGTACAATTAATGCAGTCGAATGTCATTTAATGCTTGGTCAACATATTTAAAAATATAGTTGTTGTAACATTTAATTCAAGCATTAACAAAATTTCAAAACTGTAACAGACTTAGTCGAATGCAGGTTGCATGTAATCGACTATTCAACACAGTTAAACAAAGTTTTGAAAAACTTTCACTTTGAAAATCCTCACAGCACACTTTGAAAATGGTTTGTGCAAAACCACGAGTTTTAATCGACTCACCCCATAATAAAGTCGACTTAAAACTGTTGTTTGCAATTAAAAGTTCAACTTAAGTGCTTGTGGTTTTCCTTCTATAAAACATCAGACATGCATTCACCAATAAAATCAATTATATAGCATAGTGAAATGCAATGTATCAACACAATCATGTTCTCAATGCTTTAAACAGATTTAGACATTGATTAAAACATATAGCATGTAAGCAATAGAACATGTAACACATAAAAATACATGTGTTATTAATTATGTTGTCATCATAAAAAACCAGAAGCTCTAAGATTGTAGGTTCAGCTAAACTAGTGCTCTCCTATCAACAATCTCAACATAATACATGTGTCTCTTTGCATGGTCATCATTCTAAGAATTCAAAATTTGAGTTCTTAGGAGTCAAGATTGAGGAAAGTAAGATTGGTAGAATGTCCATCTTTCATGTGATGAGTGCTTGAGATTAGGATTGGTAGGTTACTCTCCTTGAATTAGTAGTTATAATATTTCATGAACGCCTAGTAGTCTCTTTGTGTGACATCATGAAAGGATTGCGTATCTTAACATATTAAACTAAATAAAAAGGACATCTCAAGTTCACAATGTGTACTTGATTAAATGTTGTCCCCTCTTTTTCAAATAAATACAATATTTTGGCTATTGTTGAGCTTCAATCAACTCAATATCACATTCTTCCAATAAAGTCGAAAAGAGTAACTTATAATTTAAATATTTTAATTTTTAGTATATTTATCAAATGACGACATCAATCTCATTGTCCATTAAAGGTATATTTGTAATGCCTCCAAACATTGGTATCTGAGCATCTGCTATGTACATTTTGAACTAAAGTTGCATAATTTCTCATTGAACTTACATTTTGAACGCTCATTGTCCAATGAGAACTTGTGCAATTTGAGTTTAAAGTGCACACAACACATGCTCGAAAGAAAATGTTGAAGGCACCACAAAGAGATCTTTATGGACAAAGAGGTTTACATCGTCTTTTGGTAGTTGGTATTCTATTAAAGATTAAAAAATTTAAACTATAATTTACTCTTCTCAAGCTCTATTGGAAGAAGGTGATATTAAGCTTATTTGAGCTCAACAAGAGCCAAACTATTGCATTTATTTAGAAAATAAGGGAAAACATTTAATCAAGTACAAACACTATGAACTTGAAATGTCATCCTTGTTAGGTTTAAGATGGTAAGATGTTCGATCCTTTCATTATTAGGAGTTTTCATTATTAGGAGTTTCTATTATATAATACTTTTCATTGTTAGGAGTTTTCATTATATGAGTTTTTCATTATATATAAGTTTTTGTTATATAATACTATTAGTTCAATAATTTATAACGTATCTTTTATCTGATTATATATATTACATTGACAAGTTTCATTTGGGTGCAACGAAAAGAATTTTGAATTGGTTGTGTATAACACATTTATAAATGAAAAAGAAAATTGTCGATAATGTCTCCTAAACCTATCTACATCATTACCTACAGCCAAACACCTGTCAATAATATGAACTTAACGATTATGTATATTTTGTTGGTAATTATCAAGGAATTTCATAAATCCGTCAATAAGTTTTATCTATGTCAATAAGTTTTATAGAACTTAACAATTATATACCTTTACTGGAATAATTACGTATCTCTTGAATATGTTATACAATCAAATGTAAAACAAAATGGAAAGGAATAAATTACTTGAATATCTAATGATTCTTAGATTTACAAGTAATTCAATAGTTACAAGTACAATATTCTTAACTATATGACTCCTAAAAGTATATATAAAGGCAATTATACCATCATTATAATGATAAATAAAGAAGAAACCTAAAAAATTCCAAGTCAAGACCTATTAGCATAAGCACAACAAAAAAGAAGTTATCTTTAGTTTTTTACCAACTCTACAAAGGTTATAAGGATTGAGAACTATGCGACAAGACAAGATATAATTATCAAAATTAATCTTATGAAAAATAAGTTTTGAAAGAACCAAAGTATTGGTAGGAGGTATATTAGAAGACCAAATTAACTTAACCTAAGAATGAAACTTTATTTCGTCCCGAAGATAATCTTAGGTTGATTTCATATTATAATCATCCATAGTTCAAGTAGCATGGTCTTGAACATCACATTACTATATTATGGATATGTTAGAAAGTCATGATATGAAGAAAAGAAGGATGAATAGAACAAATAATATCATTCCAAGCATCAACAAACTTAGAATTTAAAATATAATGAACATAAGTAGGAACTTGTAGAAGCTTGGAAAAAGGTTTTATTCAGAAGTTAAAGATTCCAAATGTTTACATACAATCCTACCAGTAATCCCACAATAATTATATTGAATAATATCACATAAATTCTTAATCTCACACCTAATAGAAGAAGATTTTTATAAAACGACTTTGTGAAAACTCTTATTAAGAAATCTAACTCTCATCAAATGTGACCAATTCATAAAACGATATATAAAACTCCAAGAAAGCCTTGTCAAAACACAATGCCTTGTCAAACCATTCCTTCTCAACCCTCACCTACCAAAATACCATTTCCTACATCAAACAGTTAAACGTCACCTCCTAAACAAAGCATATCTCCAAAGTCACTCTAGATAGATATACACTCTTTCCACTTCACACACCACAAAAAGAAAACATTCAAACCGTTTACTTATCCACTCCTAGAGTTCTATATAATCTTTTTTTACGTTGCTTCATCGAAATTGCTATGGTTCGAAAAGGATATTGGATTTCTTCATTGTGCCTGACTAGATCGCACTACATTTACCTCCAATAGACTTGAGGCCACTGAAGAACCCGAAGATTGAGATGATAAAAGGCACACATCAAGCACACATCAAGCACACATCCAACATTGGCCAACCCTATAAAGACTTTGAATGAAGGACTCATAACACCTTATGCTAATTCCAACCAGCATTCACTTGATGAGTTTGGAGAAGGAGAAACTCCACCAAGTTCCAACATCTTAGAGCCATGTTCAACTTATCAATTTGATGACTCCAACGACACTTTTGTCATGGAACCCAATGTTATTGGTAGACGACTTCTCCTGATGCTTCCTAGTATTGTTGCTCTGCAAACAAACATAATTCTTCCTAAATCTTGTTGCTTTGAAGATCGATCTCCAAAAGTTTCCCATCTCTTGGTTCTAAAATTTGTTGCTCATGCCTTAGATGAAGCAATTCATCAAAACAGTTGTGCTTGTCCACTGACCTATGTTCTCATTGAAGATCTCTTTGACCAAGAGGAAGTACTTGTGTCAATTGATGGCACTCTGGCTACATCATCAAACAAACCTCCAACCCCCTTTACCTCAACCCGATATCCCCACACCTCAACCAGACATCCCCAAAACGACCTCTACCACCCAACAAACACAACCACTTGCCATGCTCCCTCTAGAAAACACCTTTGTCCTCTCAAACATCATATCCACATCCTCCATTCTTGATCAATTATCGTTACTCATTTTTGAAAATAATACGCGACAAGAAGAAAATTTTGTTGCAATGATGCAAGCAAATGAGTAACAATAGGATGTGAACCATTATCAATATCCTCAATGCCTTAGTCAGCCAAATTCTAGAACCCAAACCTAATGACCTACCACCACCACCACTTGTGTAGTGATGTCTACTTTCAAACCCTTTTGATATATATCAAATAAGGGGGAGGAAATTATGCTGAACCTTTTTGTGTTTAGGGTTAGATATCTCTCATCTAGGGAGAGGAAATAATTTTGAAAATAGAGGGAGAAATTTTTTTGAATCATGCAAATCATGTACATTCCTTTTATGAAAATAAAAAAATTTCTTATGCTAGTTATTCTTTGTCTTTTATTTGATAATTGGTTATTTTCTCTCTCTAATACTTATATGACTTGCTTTGATACTAATTTGATATGCTCTATTACGGTTATTTTTATATACACTGATATCTACATAGATAGATAAACGACTAGTATGATAAAGTTGTTCTGATCAATCCATCTAAAGTTACTTTGATCAATTCTTCTATACTCTAATGTTCTAAATGACTAGCATGATAAAATTTCTATGATGTTCTAATGAATATTTATCTTCCATCTCTGAAACCTATTTTATTTTTGCATAAGTATTTGTTAAACAAAAAAAAAAAGGAAAGATTTTTAAGAGAAGATCGTCTAAGAACCTTTATTTTGAAGTTTAACAAAAGCGTCTAAACAAAATAGCGTATATAAAAGAACTATCTAGGATAACCATTAAGCACAATATATGTGTAAACAAATCCTAAATTATATATGTTACTCTAAACCGACTTCATATAAACGCTAGTACACATACCATGCTAAACGCTAAAGAACGTCTAAAGTCTAAACGCAATGTACGAATAATACTGCTTTGTCTGTTGTTTCTCTTTATCTGTGCAGATCATAAAGGACAAAGCTATATTCTAAATTTCTACATTGGTTCAAAAGAATGTTAAGAGATAAGAAGACATTCTAGGAATGTTTCCTCAATGTCTTTTTGTTTGCTTAATCCGTACAAGCAACACAATTGCTTCTACAAAAGCAACATTGCATCTGACTTCTCACAAAAGGCTATACACCTACATTAAAGTCAATGTCTTTGAGTACTATATCCTTTTTGAAGATTTCTATATAAAGAAGACTACATGAAGAGAAGATGTCAAGAATTATTACAAGAATTTACATATACTCTTACGTATTCAAAACTTTCTTTCATTTGCATCGTCTAAGCTCTTTGAAAAAGGAAAATCTTTGTAATAAGTTTGTCATACATTTTGCATTGATCAAATATCTTCTCTAAGAGAGTTTTAATCTGTACTTGATTTCATATAAACACTTTGTTATTTTTGTATAATTAAGAGTGATTTAAAATACTTGTTTGTTTAACTCAGGAGAGTTAACCGATATATTCAGTTGGACTATTTGATACCATGAGTGATTATACTCGTTGTAACCCAAGAGTGATTAAACTTTTTGTAATCTTTTCAAAGAACTTTTAAAGAAGAATTGCACGTAGAGATATATGACTATAGTAAAACTACGTAGAGAGTAAGTTATCAGGTTATCAAGTGTGAAATACAAAGGTACACACACATTATGACATTGTTAATCTCGTACCTTCGTAATCACTAACAATAATGTATATGTTTAATAAATAAGTAACATAAATTGTTGCTCGTACAAAGTTTAGCATATGCACAAATTTGCACTAAAATCTCTTTCAATTTTACCTTACTACATTTACTTATCATTTATATGTATTAAATTCAATTTTTTAGACTTTTTTTTATCATATAAAGGTGAATTTGGATGTAATTTCGAATTATGTAAACTTGACTTTTTTGGTATCAAAACAAGACTAAATGAAAGTTCTTAAGAACATATTTTCATTGCACTTAAAAGGTAGTTAATTATCTTTGTAAATAATATTTTTTTTATATAGGTTTAGACACTCCTAGTGTAATTAATTATTTTAATTTTGATTAGATATTAAGTTGGTTTTCCTACTATGTTCTTCATTTTGTTTTCTTATGAAAATCTAAAAGTTAATAAAAGGAGAAATAAGTTTAGAAAAGAAATTACTTATAATTAAATTGTACTTGTGTCATAATGTACACCAAGTCATACTATATGAAATTTATATTGTATAATCAATTGGCAAGGATTTTCACTTCTTCCTAAGAAGCCAAATCCCAAAAGACTTACAATATCAAACACATTCTTCACCTTACCATTCTATTAAACCACTCTCACTATCATAAATCCATTCTATTTTCAATCAAACCAAATTGTCATATTATCATCACACTTTGAACTATAGAAAATTAATGTCCAATACTCACATACTCACTTAATGATATCAGATGCTCACTCAACAAGTTTCCATGGAGGGATCCTCACTAAACGAGTAAAAGTCTCACCTAGTGAGATGAACACTACAACAAAAATATAGGTTTATTCACCCAACAAGAGTACACTCGCCCAATGAGGCCTCATCTCCTGACACTCAAACTTGAATTTCATGATGGCTCAACAAGAGTCTACTCGCCTAGTGCGCAAAGCTCTCCTAACTATATGCCAAAATTGAATAGGACAAAAAAAATGGTGGTTTTATAAAAATGAACTTTTTTTATTAGAAAATTATTTATAATATGAAAATTTGGTTAATAAAATAATATATTTTTCTATTCTTTTAAAACCACCATTACTCTTAAATCTTTCTCTAGGTTCTCACCTTATGCAACATTTTCTATTGTTTATTTACATTTAAATTATTTTTAACTTTTTCTTTCTCTCAACCGAAATTAAAATTCAATTAAGCATTTATAGTAATTTATTTCAATTTTAATTATGTTTTATGTTATTATTATCCTTTTCTTTTTTTTCTAATTTCTATGAAAAATATTACCAAAGTTCACCTTTTTTAACAATGAAGCAACTCTAACCCATTTTTTAGAATTAATATTCATATCTCGAAGTTGGAAATTTGTGCAACTAAAAATTGACTTATAAACACTAGTGGAAAATGACATTTTATGACGTACAAAAATGATATATTATGACGTAGTTACTAGAGACATAGTTTTGAACGTTATAGTAAGTTTGCACACTTTATGACGTAGCAGAAATTTATGTTATAATAGCTTGAATATATTATGACGTAGTTTCTGAAATCAATCATAATATGCGCAGTTTATTATGAAAAATTTTCATTTGTTCGTTATAATATGACGAAAGATATTATGACGTAAATGTGTTGATACGTTATAATATGTGATGTATTATGACGTAGATATTTTTACCAATCATAATATGTTGAATTCATAATCAATGTATTATGACGTACATTGTTTAGTACGTCATAATATATGTTTTTTTTAATAAAAAATTGATTATTACAATTGACATCCAATGAAATTATAATCATATTCCTGTATTATCATCTCATCCAATCAATCTATAATGAATATAGCTTCAAATGAATAAATTCAATGGAACTAACAAAATAGAATTCATTTCAAACATTAAATTGTCTAATGATATTTAATACATCATTTATACATGACAGTATATATTAAATCCAAATATTACATTAATGTACATACACTATTGAATTGTAGCCAAGTTTCTACTCACACTTAAAATAAAAGAAGCTCAGTTCCTTCTAATGTCTTCAATGTCTGCAACTTCCATGGGAGATACGTTAAAGTTAAAATAAAAGAAGAGTTAAGAAAAATTTGATGTTATTACAAGATACATCCCAAAGGATAAAACAATAGATTAAAAAGAAATTCAAAAGTTATCACTTGGAAGAACACCACTTGGGCACAGGCAAGAACAAAAATGTAACTGCCTCTGATGTTTTACAAAATTACCTCAATTAGAATATTTGGAACACAACAATTTTTTTCTTGAGTCATTCAAAGATTAGCACATGTAAGAGTCCTAGACTACTGAATATTCTATATTTTGTTGCATAATCAAATATGTTATTTTCATTGATATAACAAAAGTAGATTCCCTGTTCAAACTTCTGTTAGCCTATAAAAATCACAGATTTAGTATGTACAAGGGTTGCAGGTTTTTCTAAGTTAAGAAAACCAGACAAAAAGGTAAAAACTTGTGCTTGTAGTATATATAGGCTATCCCATATATTACAATTTCTAGCAACATTTGCTAGCAGCTAATACATAATTTTAGAACTAAAACATGACAATAAGACCAATAGGGTAATGATCACTACCATTGACATCGTGAACTTTGTTAGCAATGGATTTTGAGATGAGGAAATAATCATGATGCCACCCTGTTTTATTTTCAAAACATATCATATAGATATTTAAATGGAAGGCCTTCAAAATTCAGAACAAGAAATTTTTGCATTCATTATGCTAATTTAATAAATGCACACACCATTACCTGTGTCATGGATGTACTTCCTCAAAAAGTAATACTCAACATTATAATTCAAATTAGAAAAACATACAAAATATGAGCGTAGGAAATTGAGAGAAATTCCAAAGACCCCGACTAGAGAATGTGTCCATCTGGGTAGCTATTCAACATTTGAACTATGAAAGAACACAACTACATCTAAGATGCGTATATTTATTCCCATATCAGAAGTTGACAATTGGAAATCCATGCATTTTCTTTTGGATAGAACTATGAAAGTCTTATTGAATGCATTTATTTGTGAAATGATGGAATACCCTACTGCCATCTAGAAGGAGAAAACAAATAGTGGAACACGTACAAAAGGGTAAGGAGAGAAGTCAACGGAGAACTACCATGTGAACACACACGTGCTTGTGCTCAAATAAAATCATAACACAGTCATGTAACAAATATTAATAAGTGAAGTGAAGTAGATTCTACACAATCAACGAAGTATGCAAATCAATTGTAGGAGTGTTCTATAAATACCTCTGTTATTATTGCGTCCACCATGCCGATAATCCCAATAAGTATATCCAATAACACCAAGGTGTTGCCTTATAAAGGTATCTACAAATACCCTAGTGATAACAGTTGAAAAACTGTTATTTTCATGCTTAAAATTGATACTAAAAGCAACCTTTAACACTTAGAAACTAGCTTGAAATCATGCTTTTGGTTATATTTTTAGAAATAAGAGAGCTGGACAGGTTTATGCTTGATTTCAGTGTTTTTGTGCAGGTTTTAAGGTGAATTTGGTGAAAGAAGTGAAGAAGGACAAAGATGGAATCAGAAAAAACATCAAAAAGTGCAAAAGGGGAAGCCGCAACTGCCGCTCAGCGGTAATTTACCGTTGAGCGGCACTCAGGCAGTCACGTTGGATCCGCTGAGGGGTGATTTGGCCGCTGAGGGGAAGAAAACAACTCACGCACTTACCGTTGAGCGGTAGTTTACCGCTGAGCGGCACTATTTTTGGGCTTGGGCCTAATTTTCTGTGATTTTAGAATAGTATATAAGCTTTAGGACGTCCTAGGGTTTGTATCTTTGGCAGAGACGAAGCAAACACTCTCTTTTCCACCCCTTGAAGGAAGATCTTGGATGCTCAGGCCACCTCCTCCTTTTTCTAGGGTTTTATCTTTCATTCTTTCATTATTGTTCATCTAGTTTCACCATGAATATGGTGAACTAAACCTTGTATTGTTGTTGGGGAATCAATGTAGTCTTGTGAAACTCTCATATATGGAATTTGATTTAATGTCATATATTAAGATATATGCTTTCTTTCATCTTTAGCTAGGGTTTTTCCTCTTTGCTTATTGCTTGCTTTGTTTAACTCATTCATTGCTATGATTATTGATTTTGTCGATACGGGAACGTACGGGGAAGTCTAGATCCGGGGAATTTCTCCCAATAGCATATTGGTTGCCTTTAAGCTCCTGCACTTTAAGAACTAATTACTAGGAATGCTAGGAATTGTATGAACTCGTAATTAGGGATAGGCCTTCTTGCAAGGTGATTTAGAGAGTGGCATTAGCAATTGATGATAAGAATGATGAATTCCTGAAAATATATGAGAGTGGATAAGATAAAATTGATAACCCCAACAACATACTCATCCATATAATTCATTGAAGTGTTTGTTTTGTTCTTTTCCATTAATCAAATTCATGCATACATGTTTAGTTATTGTCTTTTGCATTAAAACCTATAATCAATTTGTTCTTAAGTCTTAAATAATCAACAAATCACATAGCTAAACTAGGCCGTGAGTCCTTTGGGAAAACGATACTTGGTCTTACCTTGTTTTATTACTTGATACGATTCGGTCACACTTGTCGATTGTTAAACAAGTTTATGGCGCCGTTTTTCGGTGTTCATAAATTTGTCATCACCTAGATGAGAAGTTTGTTGCAAATGATTTCCTCTCTTCATCTGTAAACCCATCACTTTTCTTGTTACCCTGTGGATATAAGTATTTATCAGTAGAAGTAATGCTCTTGGCACTCTCACATAATTCATTAGTCAGAATATTGATAACAAACAGATTATTGATTTAAATTCCAACTAGTCTTTATTTTCAACATATAAGTAGAAGTAATGCTAATGAACTTTAACATATGCCCTTTATTCTCCCAACCATAGACTCGAATCAACTTCCAATTTCCTCTTGTTAGTCACATCAGCACCCATTCCATATGCAGCTTGCCTTTCTTTCTCTCCACCCACATCTAAAAGCCAGGTTAGAATCTCCTTCGAAGATGGTTTGTCTAGGTCAAGGAACAGAAAACCCATTGACAAACCTAAATTAAACCACACAAATTAATTGTACTACTGTAACTTATAAATTTCTCACATATATAAAAAACACAAGCTTCAAACAAGTTAAAAACAGGTTAATTAGTTGAGATACATTAGAAGAAGATCCAATCGGAATCAAAACTGCATAAAATTGAAAATTCACCTCATGGACATCAAACACTACAAGAAATGCGTTAATTACCGAAGGCTTATTACCGAAGGCTTTTAGACCGTCGATAAATAACGTTTTCCGAAGGCTTGTGAACGTTTTCCGAAGGCTTGTGAACGTTTTCCGAGGCAGTGTTACGTTTTAGTTTACTACTCCAAGGAAAAACACAAGAACCGTATAAATCTTATTTCACATCTACTGGGTACTCCTCTAATAGGTGCTTCTAGTGGCCTCCTCTGTGTCTCCAGATTATGTTAGGATTCACGGAGAAAAGAGATTAGTTAAGATAGTTAGAATATTTATGACTTAGTTACTTGAGCCAAGAAAACAAAAAGCAACAATCATCCAAATACATTCAGTACGTTTTTGGTTTGACAATTGGAATTTTGATCCACAGTCTGGTGTAAACAATGGGTCATGCATGGCTTGAATTGATCCAACGAGAAACCAAACACGCACTCATTCCAAAGTCCAAAATTGCCACATATTGCATTGTAGAGTTCAGTGAAAGTTGAGGTTTCTGGTTGTTAGCTTGTGTGTATTGCCCCTGGAGGATTGTTTTAGTGATTAATGATTAATTTGTTGTAACCTTCAGATGCATTATTTTTGTTTGTTGCATGTTTTTATAAACTTGGTTTAACATTTTCCATTAATATTACCCATAAAATGGGTGATTGTGCGTGAGACTCCCACCAGGTGGGGTATGAGGAAGCAGATATGCAGTGTGATGCTTGCAAGTAGTTGCTATTTCTGGGTTGAGACTTGGTGAAAAGGAACCAACTTTACTGTTATGTCAAGGCTTGCTCATCACCCACCATTACTTTTTTTTTTGCCCTTCGGAAATTACCGAAGGCTTTTGCCCTTCGGTAATTACCGAGGGCTTTTGGCCCTCGGTAATTACCGAAGGGCAAAAACCCTCGGTAAATGTTAGCGACAAGGGATTTACCGAGGGCTTTTTGGCCGTCGATAAGCCTTCGATAATTACCTTTTACCGACGGTTTTGGGCTTTTTCCGAGGGCTTCTGGCCTTCGGTAATGCCCTTCTTTTTTGTAGTGAAAGTGCGCACCCTTTTTTACCTCTCCACTGGGAGTTCGTTTCAAATTCTTTAATTCTCCAAGCACGACCTCCTGAACTTGGTCAATTTTGTTCAAAAGCTTCTTCTGCGGTTTAAAATCGAGTCGACGACCAAGGACACAACGAAAGACAATGAAATCAAAGGCGAACCCTAGATTTGAAGGTTTGTTCGAAGGAGATTCTAGGGTTCGAGGTAGGAAGGGATTTAATCGGTGGAAAAGGTTGGAACAAAGATTTAATCGGTGTAAATAGATAGAAATCAATCTCAATTGGTGAAAGATGAAGGAAAAGGCAAAACAATTGGTCAAAAGGTGAGAGATAAGGAAAACCTAGCAGAAGAAGAGGTTTGGTGTTTAAGGCGACGCTCGAGGCAGCGAAGAAGATGTACTTCGGTGAGGAGCGAACACGAAATCGAGAGTGCTTCGAATGAGATTAGGTTTTAGTGTCCTGATTCTCTCAAGGAGTAGAGAGCATGAAGATGTGGTTCAGTGATGGTGAGGGGGAGTGTCCTTGGAGGAGTGCACGGTTTAGAGAGGAAGAAAGGAAGAGAGGAACGAGAGTGAGAGGGAACGTGAAGTTAGAGATAGCGAGGGGGAAATGTGAAAAATTAGAGAGTAGAGAGATATTATGACTGATTTCTAAAACTCAGTCATAATACATCAAGAAATTTCCACACCTTATGACAGGTGTTCATATCTACGTAATAATAGGTTTTGAACTTATTTACAAGTTTGTCACCGCGTTTTTTATTATAACCGATATACAAAACTACGTCATAATATGTCTTAAACTTATTTACAACTTTGTCACCACATTTCATATTATGACTGATGTACACAACTACGTTATAATATGTCTTACTTTTATTACGATTCTGCCACCAGTCAACCTATTATGATGGATAATTTTTATTTGTCTTACATAATATGTTGTCATAGAAATGTATTTTTGCACTAGTGAAACATGAATAACAAAAAGTACTTGTTCTCGTAGGGTGTGTTCACTTTTAAAGATAGATTTAGGGAGAGTGAATGAATGGATTTGAGAGTTAAATGTACTGTTTTCTAAGGGATTTAAAGGTGATAGTGAGTGACATTGGAAGTAAAGTTAGTTTGAGTGATTTGACAGATATGATAGATTAAAAAAATGTTTTAATAAATAAAAAATGAGATTATCGAATTATCCTTGAATAACCACATGCTTCACCACTTACACCAACCACAAACTCAGATCCAACACCTACACCAAGCACAAAGCTTGATACATCACGAGGTTAGCACCACCACACGAACTTGACTTCACAATGTGCATAACTACCAGCTCTAACTCAACCTTTCTGCTACAAATCTCCAACTCTAGCGGCCCTTCCACCATCGATCTCTAGCTCCAGCTCGACTCTTCAACCACAGATCTCTAAATCCAACTCGTCCCTTCCACCGTGGTTTTCCAACTCCAACTTGGCCTTTTTACTACAGATCTCTAGCTCCAGCTCACCCCTTTCACCACGGATCTCTAACTCCAGCTTGGCCTTTTTATCACAAATCTCCTACAACACCAATAAACAAGAAGTCAATAAACTACAACCAGATTCAATTCCACCCCGTCAAGGAATTGATTTCAAGCCATTGAAATGTCTCGTGGAATCAATTACGAGCTTTTGGAATAGATTCTCTCATTGTTGGAATCAATTACATTGTTTGCTGAAATCGATTATGTTTGACTGGAAACGGTTATACCTGCATAAGAATTTTTGTTTATGTTAGATGCATGGTAAAATCGATTTCACTCAAAGAAATCGATTCTCTCTCCTTTGAATGCATTTATGTGAAGAAAGGATGAGGGTAAAAAAAAATTCTAACTTTCCACCATCAAATTGGTTGAGTTTAGGATTCAAAAATATCCATCTCATAAACCCGTCATGTTTCATTTACGTAAATTCGAATATAATATTTTCCTTCAAATACTTTTTCGCTAATATTTGTGAATAGTATTTTTACTTTTGATTAATAAAGTTAGTACAATTCTAGTTTGGTATTTTTAAAGAAAGAATAAGTATATTGTGGTAAAAAGAAATTCTTATAAAATATTTTATATTATTGTATGGTAACTGTCTATTATTTAAAATATAATTGTAATAAAAGGGGTAAATAAAAATAGAAAAAGAAGAGAAGAAGAAGAGAGTGAGTGAGGGATGATGTGATGTGATGGAAAGAAGAAGGATGCATGCAATGGAAGGCAGGTTTAAAATATTTAAACAAAAGAAAAGAAGAGATGTGCAGAGGTTCGCATGCAGTGTCCATCTATCTATCTTCTCCTCGTTAACAATGAATCGAACAATGTTGAAAGCCACAAATATTCATGCTGTGCCTGCATGGAAGGGCGTGCAAGCAGATTCACTAACTGCTTCTCTCTCTCTCTCTCTCTCTTACGGTCCAACTTCCAGACTGACAAACAGTCCCTTGTCCTCTTCTTTAAGGAAAAATATGTACCTTTTGAAGTCTTAACATATTAGAGTACTTTAAGGAAAATCTTAAATTCATCACTCTAAATTTATAATTAAAATGGTTTCTTTTAAAATGTTAATGTACTATTAGGGCTGTTCAAATTCAAACACTCAAAATTTATATTAAACTTTTGAGTCCTAGTAATAAAATATGATATTTTAATTATACAACTTTATGAAAGTGAATTTTTATAATATTTTATTATTTTAATAAAGTTTGTAAAAGTCTATTATATATCAATTTGTTAAGAGTAATTTTATATTATAAACTAATTTCAAATAAAATTAGATAATTTTTTTCTATAAAATTCTGGAATTTTAATTGCCAATTAGTATTATTAATTGTTTCTTCCTAAGTATGTTATTCATGAAAGGAGGTATGTTTTATTTTAGTTTTGTTGATGGGTAGGTTTTTTCATTAATTGGTCAATTTTAATGGATTTTCTTTCTTAATGGCTTTCCATCCACATAGTTTAAGCCAAAACCTTATTTAAAAAATATAAATATCCCCTTTTGCTTTGATCAATGACCGGTTGTGGTTTTTATTAGTTTTTCTTACTAAAAGAATATTGAATAATTTGTTTGTTGGAATGTTAAAATTCTTGTTTGGAAATTTTATAAAGAAATACTTTATTACTTTGATTTATTTTTAAAGACTATAATCACTTTATACAAGACAATTTTATTTGAATTAATACAACTATTTTAAGCGACATAATCTCTTTTCTTTAAGAGTCATTTGAAGCTTTTGTAACAAGGAGATTTGTGGGGGTTATTTGAACACCCAATAGTCTTCTTTCCATTGTTCAGTATATTTTGATATAACTAATGTAGGACCATTAACACTATATTCGAATCAATGATCAAATTTTGATTCTTGGTTAGTGGATACAAATATTGAACTACTAGTACCAACAATTTTGGTATTGTATTCGTATATTTTATAGATTGAAGATAATGATTAAAATTTTCTTTGCCATCAAATGTTGTACTAATATATTCAATTATTTTATATCAAATAAAGTTGACACAAATAATTTGATATTTAATTTCCCTTAATAAAAAACTATAATTCGATCTCCGACTTAGACTCACAACAAAAGATAAAGAAAATTACTTACATTAATCATATATATATATATATATATATATATATATATATATATATATATATATATATATATATTAAAATAACAATTAAAATAAAGAATAAGAACCTTGCAAAATCTTAAGATTGGAAAAATAGAGTGCCATGCTAGTTGATGGAAAAATCTTTGTTCATTTTATTTTCCTTTATACTGTAAATGTCAACTAAAAATCATCAACTCTAAAATAAATATTTTAAGAACATATTTAGAATGATTATAATCTTTTATAATAAAACATACAAACACTCCGTATATATAATTACTTTGAGAATAATTTTAAAAGAGTTATTTTATTTTTATTATTGATCTTACTGAAACTAATAATTCTGATTAAGTTTTCTAATAAATTTACTTTCACTTTTTACTTCTTTAAAATTGTAATAGTTAAGATATGTTAATTGTTATGATGGAATGGACTACAAGAAAATTCTTAAACAATAATCAATTTTAGTGACAAAAATAATCAATCTTACGGTAACAAATTTAGATACTAATTATAGATTAAAAAGTATTGATAACTAAAATAGTTTTAAAATTGGTTATTAATGAGTTGATTTCTAAATTGTCATTAACATTAACTACTAATATTTTTACTACTAAAGAAATTAGATTTTAGATTGATCTCTAAATTAATCATTATTAGAAATCAATTTAAAAACTAATTTCTTTACTGGTTAAAGTCTTGGGATCTAGTGTTAATTATCAATTTAGAGAATAATTCGATATAGTGATCCCTTTAGAAACTATTTTAGTCAGTAATAACTTTTAGTTTATAAATTAGTATCTAAATTAATCATTGATTAATTATCTTTTATCTAAAATTGATCATTATTTAGATATTTTCTTATAGTATTTTTCTGGTTTTAACCATTTATTGGTGACAAGATTAATTGATATTTAAAAGATAGGTGAATGTGTACTCTCATCTCGAAACAACTGGAAGAAATTTTCTAATAATTCAATAACATTATCGTAAAACAATGATTGTAATAATAAAAAGAAATCTTTGGTTAATCCTTATGTACTAGCACGCGTTTAGCGCGTGACAATGTGCGATTTGGTCAGATTGTCCAGACATTGTATTAGCATGTAGCAGCTTGTGTCGCTGAGTTTGTGACTTTGTGGTAATAACAACGCATCAAATTAGAGATTGCTAAAATCTTTGCGCTTTTTGACTCTGCTAGTTCGTGGGACAGAGACAAACATTCTTTTACAACCTTATGTTATGTTGCTCACTCACTTACTGCTCTATTTTTCGGGTTACTATATATGGGGAATGATGCATGTAGATCTATTCTTGTTTTTTATTTCAAATCCCATTGGATAACAGTATTTTCTTAATCAACTTATTCATTGATACTACATATTTTAATTAAAAATTGACCTTTTTCTAATCGAACTAAAACGTTGTAGTGTTTGTTTGGTGAAATTAGAGGGAATATATATTGGGTGGAAGGTATGACAGGTGAAATTGAATTTAACAGTAGTGATAGGTTTAACAGAAGCCGAGATTTTTGACATACCTAAAATGCCATCATAAACATGGTGATTGGTGATTGGTGATGAAGCTAATCTCGAAGAATACTATGATCTTAAGGTTTCTGTGTGGCCATTTTGTCGTCTTTTGATGCTCTTTCTCCGCGTCTCTGCCACTAAAACCGCTAAATAATTAGCCAAAGTTTACACTTTACACAGTCCATTCTCTTCTCTTAATATCAAGTACATATTATCACAAAATCATTCCCTCTCTCTCTCTCTCTCTCTCTTTCTTTCTTCACACAACGTTTGTCATTGGAGAAATCAATAATTTAGAAAAGGACACTCACATGCAAAAATATTATCATTTTTTTAATGATATAACAACTAACAGATTCTCTGTGGAGAGTTGGAAGTCACTAAACTCAAGGAGGATTTGTTTATGTTATAGTATTAATAGTTTTGTACATAAATTTGGAACCTCAGATTTGAATCTCCATTGGGAAAATATATTTAATCATTCATGAATAATATAGCCGCTGCAATTTCTTGAAGTACTAAATTTCACTCAGGCTATGCCTGCCTAGCTTTGGCTGCGCGAGATGAAACATATCAGAACCGATTTTCCAAAAGGAAAAACCAAAACCCTAAAACTTCGTCTTTGTTCACTGAAGCCATTTCTAGGTATGGCTGCGCAAGATGAGACATTACAATCATGTACATTTTGTAAAAGAAATAAAAGGAATTAGAACAGTGTCTGGGTTTTGGAGCATAGGAACTTCCCTAGAATATTTATCCCTGTTCATGAGTGGAATAGAAAATTCCAAATTGGGATCACATTCCCAACAATATGACAAGCACCACCTTTTGAGTTTTTAGGAAGTCGTTAGAGTTTGTCCCAAACATGGGGTCTCCCAATAGTTCTTCATCTGGTTGGTCAAATAATTGCATGAGTATAATTAACTCTGAAGGAATCCCTATAACCAAGCAACGCCTAATTGAAATTGTTTCTATGGTTGTTGAAGAAAGAGGATATATAGGTTTACTATTCAAATCCAAGATTTATACTATTTAAATCCTTCGTTCACACTCCAAATATGGTACACAAAAAGAAACGTGAAAATTGTCATGTAAATTATTTAACCTTACTTTGTGTGTTGATTTAAGAAGTTCTTGCCGTCTCACATTAATCACCGAGATAAGAAGTTCAATGTAATAGTTTATGAGATCTAACACCTAATAAACTTGTCTTTTAGATTGGATTCTTTTCATATGCTTAAGTCACGATAAACACTGGTAAGTGATGCTCTTAAAGGGGTGACAATAATACAACTCTAAAATTAACTAGAATAAAAGGATTAACATATAGTACTTAAACATTAGAACTTTTCTTTATGTTCTTAGAAAGCTTTGTTTGTTTCCATTCATCTAAGGTTTAGCTGTGTGAAAAGTGAATCCGTCAAACAAAATAAAAGCATTCAAAGTTGGTATTATCTTGGATGATGAGAAAAGTGTTTGAAGAGCCAAAAACTAAACCAAACGAAACGAGAGGGAGAGAAAGGTTGTTTTACATTATGAATAAAATAACCACACTAAGTTGCAAGATAAATCTTTTTAGAGAATTATATTAAAAGGGATAATGGTATTAACATCAAGAAAAAGTTCCTGTAGTCGTTACGAAGAACTTTCTAAAAGGAAAAAAATAACTGAAAATCTAATTTTTAAAGGAAGAAAATCACACTTTCCCACTACAAAACATATATGAAGAATGTATACAATGAGAAAGACAACCTATGTTTATTAATTCTTCTTTGACCACACCACTCTTGCTTTACTATCCATTCACTGGGAAAATTCAGAATGCATTAATAACAGTGCAACATGTACCAAAGGATTCTTGATTTTGTTTCATTAAAATGATAGGCCAAAATTTGATTCATGTAAACGCACAGAGATTAATCATTCTGAATCCACGATTTGGGGGCGAATTTTCTATTATCACTGCAGCAAATTTTCCTCCTAATCGTTTATTAAATGAAGATGAAACCTTGCTTAATTCAACACCCTTCATCATTGGAAAAAGGATCATATTTTCGATGGATATATATATATATATATATATATATATATATATATATATATATATATATATATATATACGAGGAAATCAAGAGATACTGGTATCAGACATCATTTTTTATCAGACATCATTGATTATCGACTGCAACATTCATTATCTTGAACTCATAATTTCACCATATATAGTAAAACCTTGCCATACAAAACAACCTAAACCTAAGAAAGAGAGAGAAAAGGAAGAAGAAATAACAACATATAAAGATTAAAAGTGGGGGGAATAGAAAAACTAACATCCCTAGGGTTTTGATTTGATCATAAAAGAAAGCAAAGTACTTAACCATCCTCGAAGCTTTTCACGTGGGGGAAATTGTAACCGAATTGGTCGAAACTTTGTCTAAGGAAACAGAAGAACCAAAAGCCAGAAACTTCACAATAGTGAAGAAAATTCTATAGGGGATTACTAGTAGTGGAAGAAGAGCTGAAAGCAGAAAGATCAGTCCAAGCAGAAGTAGCACCAGCACCAGCACCAGCACCACCACTCCAATATTGATCATTTGTATTAGGGTTATTGTTGACTCCCAAGAACTGTCTAGGCAAACCAAGTTCCTGATGATTATCTTCCATTTTGACAGAAGCAAACTGAGACATCACCCCAGAAGTCGAAACCTTAATGGGAGTGCCACCATAGCCATCACTACCACTAGCACCATCAAATGGGTACAACCCATGTGATGAAGAAGCTTCCAAACCAGACAAGAAGGGAAATTGGTGAGTTTGTGGCATCCTCCATTGGTCCAAACCAGACAACACAGAACCACCACCACCATTCAAAGCGTTTCCAATATGGAAATTCAAGTCCCCTATTCCTCCCATTGGACCTGAAATCGACCCATAGTTCAAACCATAGTTTAATCCTATCTCTCCTCCACCACCACCACCACCACCACCACCACCGAGGTGGTGATCGCCAAGATGATGCAATGGAGCCATGAATCTAAGAGACGACGGCACTCCGGTACCGCCAAGGCCTGCCACCATGTCAGCAGAAGAGGAGCCACTGGTTGTGGAAGCGGAGCCGGCACTCGCCGTTTGGCGATCCGAGTTCGCAGGCGACCTGGCGCTGCTGCCGGAGCTTCCTCTGCTCCTCTTGTTCCTCCGGCAGCCGCCACCAACAGGGACGTTCCTCAAGGCCCCGCCACGAGTCCAGTACCTTCTGCAAGCCTTGCAGAAGTGGCGGGGCTGAGAGAGGCTGTAGTTGTTGAAGTAGCAAAACTTTGTGTTGCTGGAGTCACATCTTGGACACTTCTGTTGAGCTTCCTGCATGGGTATGTTGGCCATCCTGGCTCTATCCGCCATGGAACCGGGCCTGATGGAGCCGGCAGTGGCACTACCACCGAGTCCATGGGGTTGCGATGGTGGAGGCGGCGGCGGCGGTTGTATTGGTGGTGGAAGAATAAGGTGGGAGCTGACAGCAGTGTTGTTGGGTTGCTGCTGATGATTTGGGTGCTGCAGTAACATAAAGTTGGAAGGAGCAAAGAAATCAAATATGTGGTATATTCAGGAGAAGGGTATAAACAAAAGTGTAGGAAGAATATGTATCTTTTGAATTTTGCCTTTTGAACTGAGAAATTAAATGAGAAAGAAGCAAACGGAAGAACCCTTGAATATTTTTACCTGTTGCTGCCAGTTGGCTGGATCAATATATGCTGGGATGGAAGTATAAACCATGGTTCCTCTCGGAGCTTTCTCTTTTGTAAAGGTTGATGGTTTAATTTTTTGGGAGGAAATACAAGTGGAGAGAATAATCACATCAAACAGTTAGAGAGAGAGAGAGAGAATGGTTGATGCATAGAAGAGAGAAAGGAAAAGAGAGAAAGCAAAAGAAAGAAAGAAGAGAGGGAAGGGTTTGGGAGAAGAGGTAATGAGAAGCAAAAATAAAGGAAGTGCTTTTGAGTATTTATATATAATTTTAGTTTGTTGTTGAATTCCCCCCCGATAGCACTCTTTTTGTTTTTTTGCTTTTCAGGATTTTGAGAAGGCGATGTTTCTTAACCCATAAGCTTCTTTTTGACGCTCTGTAAGCAGTGTGGTTAGAAAAAAGAGATACTATGTTATTGTGCATGAAAAAAAGCTAAGTGTTGAGTCTGATATGTCATGTGTGCTAACCAGCCTAGCCAGACAGCCGTAGATTCATGATAGTATAGTAGGAATTTGGTGTGGAATGGGCAAAGGAAACTTTAATTATGATTGTATTATAAATAAAATATATATAAGATTAGTTTATTGGTGAATGAATGATAGATTATGGTAAAGAAATAATGTGTAAGTTTTTTTTTATATTGGGTTGAAAAAAAGAAAAGGTGTCCATTTGTGCTTTAGTGTGTCCCGACCGAGTGAACCTTTTCTTGGTCAGGTCTGTTCCCTTCCCCACTCCTCTTTCTTTTTGCATGGAAACATTTATCCTTGCATCTCACGCGCCACATCACAACATCCACTAAAACTCATATGTCCAATGTCCCAGAGTACCTTAGAGGGAGGCCAATCATCCAAAACTAACTGTTTACACTTTCCTTTTAACGTTTTTAGTTTTTCAATTTTAAGGTGAATTTTTTTTTATGTAGAAATTCTTTTATATATTTTAATTTTTAAACTTTAAAAACAAATTATCTTTTAATCTAATTATCTTAAACTTTTTAACCTGTTAAATGTTTTTTAACAGACATGAAGCAATAACGTGTAATCTAATTATCTTAATATAAAATACATTTCACACCTCTAAAACATTTAACTTAATTAGATAAAAATAACTTTATTCATTTATTTTTTAAATTTGAAAACTAAAATATATCAAAAGTTTTATAAAAAAAACAAATTTTATCAAAATTTAGAAATTAAAAATATGTTTTATATTTTTTTTATTATTCTCATTTTCAGTTATGTATACAAGAATGAAATTCAGTTAAGTTCAACTCTGATAAGACCATAACCTAATAAATCGACGTAATGGTTAAACATAATTAGGGTTGAAAAAAAAAACTTTCGACCCTTGGATCCGTAAAATGGATTAAGGATAGATAAATTTACTATCCGTTAACTATATGTTTTGACTACTATTTGTTTAAACTTATATTTAAGTTTTATTTTCTGGACTTATATTTCAGAGTAAAAATTTATTTAAAAATTAATATTTTTTTAAATATAATTTATTTGAGTTTATATTTTCAGAGTTTATAAGTTTATTTCAAAACATATAAAATAAATTGTTTTTTAATTCACATGTATCTAGAATATCAAAATATTAACAAATGTGGCGAAGAGAATAAATTTGACAAAGGTGCTAAATTCTAAGGAAGAGAAAAACCTTAGAATGAAATTGCGATTACGAGACAATACAGTATTTTACTTATATTGAAAAAATAATAAAAAATAGAAGAAATTTAATATATTCTAATAATAAATATATGATACAGGAAGAAATAAAAATGTTTCAATTAATACATTATCATATATATTTATGATTATATAAAATTAACTACTTATTTGTATAATTATAGCTTTAAACTAAAATATATTATTTTTATGTGTTTAACTTGTTGGAAATATAATTAATTATTGGTTTTCTTATATTTTGTGAATATTAGAGTTGACAATTTAGTGATGATGTCTTTATATTTCAATTTTTCCCTTATGAAATGATAACTTATGTCCGAATGTTTGATTCTCACGTCATGACAAGATTAGAGAGATGTTGTAATTTTGTATGATTGTCACATTCTAGATATCACTAGTCCAACAGATGTCATAGACTATAGTTATTTTATGGTTTACTCGCCTATTATAAAATCATAGTCTATCAAACCATAGTCTAAAATAATAATTTTAGACTATATAGTTACTATAGTCTATATTCACTTATAGAGTACGATACTCTTAATAATCATAGTCTATTAGTCTTTTGAAATTTTTTTAATATTTGTTTCGTTTTATTTTTTCTACTCCTAATTAAGCAACCTGAACAAAAAAACAAAACTAGAACCAAAACTAAAACCAATGGATCCATAACCAAAAATAGTGAACAATTACATATATTATTGACTACGTTGAAAGATAATTACAATCGTTAAGAATGTGAAAATGTAAATAACAAAAAGAAAATTGCAAACACATTTAACCTAATGTGTTGAAAAATTCTAATAAAAAAGTTTGCCCAAATATTCCTAATGTAATTCATTATTTTGAATCCAATGGTTCAGAGTCACTAAAATACTCAAAATAATAATAATAACTTCAATTAATACACAAAATAGGTAAAAATTATTTAATTATGAATTAGTTATATCATTACTTGGTCCTAATCCCTTTGAATATCAGCTTGAATAATAGCTGTCATCCATTACGTAACAGAGTATCTATACTCAAACTCTTTGAACTTTTTATTACACTACAATATTGAATATGAATACAATAAGTTTAATTGATGAAACAATTATAATTAAACAAAAAATAGACAATCTTGAGGGCCAGACATGTGAGCTTTTGTAATCTTGAAATTGGCATGTCCTTCAACACATTATATTTGAAATATGAACTGTTTCGGTAGATATTTTTGGAACCGAGAGACTAACCTGCTGACGTGTCTGGGCCGCTCGCTCGCTTCCAAACTCCTGCTATTGGCCGATCGGTGTTGGCACAAACCGATCGGTCTCCTTCTTGACGAGGGAGGATGTACCTGCAAAAGGTACTCCGACGCCCAAGTTAGGCGTGTGATTTGAAGAGCCTCGGCTCTTGGTTGAATATTTAGTGAATGATTATCACTATTGAGTATTTGAGAGTAACGTAGAGTAAATAATGCGTAAGTGGAACGTACCTGGCTTTCGGCCCTGGCTTTGTATTTATAATTTACCTCATGGATCCTAAGCTGATATAAGCCCAATAAAATATAAACAGAATAAGATATAAACAGATTACCTGAATATCCGATTGCTTGTTTGTAACCACTCGGTTAATATTTTATACTGTACACTATGCCCCCCAAGTCCGAGTTAAGCGTTTGGCTTTAGCCGTGGTTAACTATAGGACTGATGAGTTTGAGGGAGGCTGCGTTTGCGGAATTGAAAGCGTTTTACCGCTCGACCTTCAACATTAACCAAGCGGGATTTACCGCTCGTCCTTCAACAGGAACCGAGAGGAATTTACCTCTCGGTCTTCAACATCAACCGAGAGGATTTTACCTATCGACCTTCGTCATTAACCGAGCGGGATTTACCACTCGTCCTTCAACATGAACCGAGAGGGATTTACCTCTCGGCCTTCGACTTTAACCGAGCGGGATTTACCGCTCGTCCTTAGACATTAAGTGAGAGGAATTTACCGCTCGTTCTTCAACATGAACCGAGAGGGATTTACCTCTCGGCCTTCGACTTTAACCGAGCGGGATTTACCGCTCGTCCTTAGACATTAAGCGAGAGGAATGAACCGAGAGGGATTTACCTCTCGGCCTTCGACTTTAACCGAGCGGGATTTACCGCTCGTCCTTAGACATTAAGCGAGAGGAATTTACCGCTCGTTCTTCAACATGAACCAAGAGGGATTTACCTCTCGGCCTTCAACATTAACCGAGCGGGATTTACCGCTCGTCCTTCAACAGGAACCGAGAGGGATTTACCTCTCGGCCTTCAACATTAACCGAGCGGAATTTACCGCTCGTCCTTCAACATGAACCGAGAGGGATTTACCTCTCGGCCTTCGACATTAACCGAGCGGAATTTACCGCTCGTCCTTCAACATGAACCGAGAGGGATTTACCTCTCGACCTTCGACATTAACCGAGCGAAATTTACCGCTCGTCCTTCAACATGAACCGAGAGGGATTTACCTCTCGGCCTTCGACATTAACCGAGCGGAATTTACCACTCGTCCTTCAACATGAACCGAGAGGGATTTACCTCTCGGCCTTCGACATTAACCGAGCGGAATTTACCGCTCGTCCTTCAACATGAACCGAGAGGGATTTACCTCTCGGTCTTTGACCTAGGAGTGCTTCCTAGGGAACGGGCTTTACCGTTCGTTCTTTCAGAGGGCTTTACCTCTGCTTTGAGCTAGGAGTGCTTCCTAGGGAACGGGCTTTACCGTTCGGCTTTGAGAGGGCTTTACCTCTGCTTTGAGCTAGGAGTGCTTCCTAGGGAACGGGCTTTACCGTTCGGCTTTGAGAGGGCTTTACCTCTCTGCCGAGCGGGATTTACCGCTCGGTCTTCGACCTAGGAGTGCTTCCTAGGGAACGGGCTTTACCGTTCGGCTTTGACAGGGTTTTACCTCTGCTTTGAGCTAGGAGTGTTTCCTAGTGAACGGGATTTACCGTTCGTCATTGAGAGGGCTTTACCTCTCTCCCGAGAGGGATTTACCGCTCGGTCTTGGACTTGATCGTTAATTATGAACTTTGCTGACGAAATTGGTAATTAGTGTTTGCAATAGGAGACTTCCCTTCGTTTATTGAATTCCATGATACTTTAAGCATGAAGTTCGTTTATGACTAGATCTTAGTCTGCACTTGCCTAGTTGATGGCGTGGATTTTGATATATATTTCTTCAAGATGTTGTATTGCTAAAATTCTCATGATGATATATATTATGGTATATAACCGTATAATAAATGATTCGGTTACCGGATATTATGAATTGCACCGAATGAATAACATATATAATAAACAAGGTATCAAAACCGTCTTGAGATTTTATAAGATTGTTGTTGATAGTTACCTCTAACGCAACAATTTCTTTGACTATTTTAATCGTGCGAAAAAATGTTTCGGTTATAATAATTAGATAACTATATTTATAGTTATATATTATAATATATATATATATATATATATATATATATATCATATATCATATAATATATTATGGATTATACTATATATATTTAAAATATCTATATAAAATAGTTGTTATAATATCTATTATTAATTAGATATTTTATGAAATATTCATATTTCAAAAAATACTTATCTTGTGGATGACGTCTCACGTACAGATGATGATTCACGTAGAGTGCTTCATAGGGAACGGGCTTTACTGTTCAGCTTTATTGTTCCTCTATGCTCCTCGTGGTCACCGTTGGGTTTGACGCTAGGCCCCACGGTGGGCGCCAAAATGTTTCGGTAGATATTTTTGGGACCGAGAGACTAACCTGCTGACGTGTCTGGGCCGCTCGCTCGCTTCCAAACTCCTGCTATTGGCCGATCGGTGTTGGCACAAACCGATCGGTCTCCTTCTTGACGAGGGAGGATGTACCTGCAAAAGGTACTCCGACGCCCAAGTTAGGCGTGTGATTTGAAGAGCCTCGGCTCTTGGTTGAATATTTAGTGAATGATTATCACTATTGAGTATTTGAGAGTAACGTAGAGTAAATAATGCGTAAGTGGAACGTACCTGGCTTTCGGCCCTGGCTTTGTATTTATAATTTACCTCATGGATCCTAAGCTGATATAAGCCCAATAAAATATAAACAGAATAAGATATAAACAGATTACCTGAATATCCGGTTGGTTGTTTGTAACCACTCGGTTAATATTTTATACTGTACATGAACTAAAAGAAAAGACATTAGTTATAGTCCATATAAAAATAAACTACATAAATTTTTTGAATCTTAACAAGAAACTATGGTTGAATCCACTCAACAATAATTTAATTTCAACATTAAACAAATTAAAAGTATGCATACAATAAACAAATTATAGAAAAATTATACTAAACAACATATTCAAACAATAAAAAAATATTCAAACAACACATAAAAATTAAAATAATAAGAAAATATTATCGTATAAAAATTTTTAAATAGACATTAAAATAGATAAAGAGATGAAGTAAAAAACTTGAGTACGTGTTTGAGTGATAGCATGAGTAACACCAATGTGGGTGGTAGCAACAATATGGGTGGTTATTACGGTGAAAATAGCCAAATACAGAAAAGGGTTTAGGATTTGGGGTCAAGAGAGAGGGAAAAAAACAAATGGAGGAGGAAGAAAATAAAAACGAATAGAAATTGATTAGCCTAGTTTCTCAATCAAGAGGGGTGAATTGGTTTTGTATAATAAAAATTGTTCTTTTAAAAAGCTTTTCAAAGTCTTTGAACCTTTCTTGGAATGCAAGCAAATAAAGAAGGTAAGGAAATAAAAGAGTGAAAGGGTAGAAAGTACCACAATTTATATTGGTTCGGCCTCAATGCCTACATCCAATTTCCTTTTAATCAACCTGAGATTGAAAGTAAATCCATTATATAGATCGAGTTCTACAACAAGAAATACAGAGATACCCTCTCAATGTACTTTCTTCTCTAACTCCAAATCTACTATAGTAAACACACAGAAAGAATAATCCTCTTTCTACAACCCCTTTGGGATACCACATTCAAAGTAACCAGAACTCCACAAGTTCTCTTCCTGGCCAGCGGCAACAGGGAAACCACAATCACATATGATTGCAAGCGGTTATGATCTTCCAGTAGAACACCTCTCAGTGCAGATTGATCAGATTTTGAAAGTACACAATTCTTCAAGAATCCTTGATTTTATTTCTTTCCAAATGAAATTCTTCTTGATTCTTGGAGAACAGACGCTCCTACAATTATGAACTCAACAAACTTTATCAGATATGAAAGTTATGATTCAAAAAGTTGTTTAATGCAAAGAGTTATGCGTCTATTTATAAATATGAAAGTACTAACACAATTTAATTGATTACGTTATTAATGTAATCGGTTAAGCAATTAACACTATTATAACATAATTACATATAACGCATTTAATAGATTAAGCATAGCATGTAATCGATTAAGCAATGAATGCAAGTTATATCATTTAAAAATATGACCGTTAAGGTAGTTATGACTTAATCAAGAAAATAGTTTTCAATAAAAGCTCAATTTAATCGATTAAGAAAAGAATGTAATCGGTTAAGTAAAATAATTAAATACATTTGAAAACTTTTTCAACCCAAAACTCATCAATGCACTCAATAATCAAGTATAGGCAAAGACATGAGTTTTAATCGATTATACATATAATGTAATCAGTTAAAACTTGCAGTTTTGTCATTATTAAGCAAATATTGATATTTGATGAATCTAATGTATTACATAAACATTGTAATCGATTAATTCATACAAATATGTTATATAATCAATGTATGCATGTAACAAATATAATCACATGTATAAGAATAGTGAATATGGATAACATATAGTTCAAGCACAGTTACACATATAAACAACAACTTTGTTCATTGTGTGTGCAAGAAACTATAAAAACATTTATGTTGTTGTCATCATCAAAAACATATATGGGATATATGTGTTTAGCTTTCACATAGCTCCCCCTTATAACCAATCTCCCCCTTTTTTTATGATGCACAACTACAAACTGTTTTTCCAGTTACTTCTCCCCCTTTGGACATTAGCAAAAAAGTAATAAAAGTAAAAAGAAAATAAAGTGCATTTAGAAGTTATAAGAGATACATCAAGAAGTTGTTACAGACCATTGTAGAATGAAATGCTCCCTTTATCACAATGTAGTAGCACTTTCAAATAGTTTGAGCAATGAACATATGTATACCAGTTTAAATCAGAGCTCAAAAAATACTAGATGAACAATATATTAGTATAAAAATATCAAAGTATGAATATCAAGGAATATACTAAGTTCATGATAAGGTTTCAAGCAATAAGATTTATTAATTTGTATCAGAGTAAAACAATGTTTGATGCAATTATACTATCATGTGTAGTTTTCAAAATAATCAATATTCTTAATCATGATGTCATTTCATATAGTAACAAAATGAATATATCAGTATAAATGATTCTGAAACATAAAGTGCAATGTTAAAAAATGATGCATATGTAATGACTTTCAAAACAATTTTGAACAGTATGCAACAGTTAATCTGTAAAATGTGCTTAAGATGAATGAGGAAACATTTATAGCATATTTAATAGATATAAATCATCATAAATGAGTAAAAAACCATGTACGTGATTTTTAATCGATTTCACTGAGAAGATAATTGATTAACTCTACTGAACAACTGTCAATCAATTACAGACAAGTGTTATGATCATTTCAACTTGTCAAGTTCTGTAATAGACCTACAAACCACAACTTTCTCAACATTGTTGAGTGTTAGTCCAGTTATACACAGTAATTGTGATGCAACTTGAAATATCAAATAAGTATGAATATGCAATAAAGTATATGAAAGTGATAAAATAGATTGCATTCATTCATCAGATTCATCCAACGTTATTGTATACAAGTTTGATCAAGTATCCCAAGCTCATTTATTATAGTATAAAATCTCTCTTTAGACAGAGGTTTTATGAAAATATCAGCCATTGATGTAAGGTATCAACAAAATTCAACTTTGATTTCTCCTTTTAAAACATGATCTCTGATAAAGTGATGTCTTATTTCAATGTGCTTAGCTTTAGAATGAAGAATGGGATTCTTTGTCAAATTTATGGCACTAGTGTTATCACACTTTAATGGAACATAATCTAGATGAATGCCATAATCTTCAACCAAAGAGATTGAGCACAATTTCCTACTACAATATACTCGGCTTCAGTAGTGGACAATGCTACACAAGCATGTTTCTTTGAATGCCAAGAGATCAATGAACATCCTAGAAGATGACATATGCCACTGGTGCTTTTCCTATCTAGTTTGGAACCTCCAAAATCTGAATCACTGTATCCTTCAAGAGACAGATTTGCACCTCTAGGGTACCATAATCCAAGACTTTTAGTCCCTTTAACATAGTTTAAAATTCTTTTTACAGTAGTAAGATGTGATTCTTTTGGACATGATTAAAACCTAGCACATATATAGGAAAACATTGTGCATGATATCAGGACGACTGACAATAAGATAGAGTAAAGAACCAATCATACCTCTTGTACATCTTTTGATCAACATCTTTACCTTTCTCATCCTTGTCCAGATAGTAGTTGGTTGCCATAGGAGTATATGCTTCTTTGCACTCACTCATCTTGAACTTCTTTAGAAGATCTGTGCAGTATTTGGATTGATGTATGAAGATACCAGTTTCTTCTTGTTTAATTTGTAGTCCAAGGAAGTAATTCAGCTCTCCCATCATGGAAATTTCAAACTTCTTCTATATAGTTTTTGAAAATTCCTTGCATAAAAGAGGATTAGTATGACCAAATATTATGTCATCAACATATATATGTACAAATAATAGATCTTTCCTAGACTTTTTGATGAATAGATTTTTAAATAAAACTTCAATAACGTAAAATCTTAAACTTTTTTAGAATAAAATAATTAAATGTAATCTTTAAAATTATTGAAACTCTTAAATGATTTTCTATATCTTTATAAATTATTTATGTAAAAGAGCACGATATTATTTTTAACTTAAACATTAATAATTTTAATATTTATAACTTTTTTTTAATATATCACTACAAAAAAAAGGGCATTACCAAAGGCCAGAAGCCCTCGGAAATAGCCCGAAACCGTCGGTAATAGGTAATTACAAACGGCTTATCGACGGCCAAAGAGCCTTCGGTAAATCCCTTGTCGCTAACATTTACCGAGGGCTTCCGCCCTTCGATAATTACCGAGGGCCAAAAGCCTTCGGTAATTTCCGAAGGGCAAAAGCCTTTGGTAATTACCTAACGTGGGTAGTTACTGAAGAGCAAAAGCCTTCGGTAAGTTGAAGGCAGATCTAAGACACAATTGTATTTCTTATGAAACCAAATTGTTCACAACACAAACAGACCTGCATAACAATTTTCAAGCACATACAGACCTGTATAATGTGTTCTCAATGATGCAATCATTGATCAAAATCCATAAAACATCCATTAATCCATAGAACATATATTTATATTTAAAACATAAAACAATGTAACATAATGATGTTCTAACATCCAAATCATCCAATTGATCTAACATCCAAATGATCTAAACTCCAAATGTTCTAATATCCAAATGTTTCTATAACAACTAATAACAAAATGAAACTAATAATGTAGATAGTTATCATCAGAATGATCTTCATCATCCTGCTCCTCTATAGATGGTTGGACTGGTGTGGGTTGGACTGATAATGGTTGGACTGATGTGGGCTGCTGAGGGACAACGGGTGACGAGGAGGGTCGTGGCTGGGTCGGAGGGATATTGAATTCATCCTGTGAAGTTTCAGGCAACACTCTCATGACCAGGGCCTTAAAGTTTGTAAACTCTGCTCTCAAATCAGTGATTTCCTGCTCACGTTACTCCAGTGCCTGCGTGAGGCAGAGAACGACCTCGTCAGCAGTAGTGGTGGAAGAAGAAGGTTGGTGCTTCAGAGTACCTCCTCTCGATGTTGTATAGTTTGCAACAAGTTGTCCTACACCGTACACTCGTCCCTTTTTCTTCCCACCAACGATGTCGACCCAGCACTGTGTCCTAAGGATGTCGTCTTCTGCATTACTGCCATCATCCGGTGTAGGAGCTGACTCATGTTCAGATCTAACCAGTGAAAGTCTTGTAGAAAATTCTTCTTGTTGAAACATTAAAAGCAATGTTAGGGAATGATAGAATAACATAAATGAAAAATTAGTAATAGTAATATTGTTATTTGCTTACATGAGTCTTTCGAGATCTTTCATCAACGAATTGATTAGTGTCCTTCCTTACATGAGTCTGTGCAAAGACTTCATCAACATGGAATAATAATATTGAAGTTGAGGTAATTCTTTGCTTTTGACAAATTTCCTAGCTTCATTCTACTAGTTTAAACTTGTTAGGATGTTAAATATAGTAGTACTCTTTTTAGGTTTTAGGTAGTCAAATTTTGAGATTTTGCTACTTGATCCAATTTCACATCTCTATTAGCTTCATTTAAGTACTTTAAACTTGTTAGGATAACAACAATATACTTTCTTTGGTTATATTAGGTGAATTTCGAAATTGTCACCTATTTAGAACACTTTTTATGTTTTAAGTACTTCAATTTTGAGACTTCACAATAGAAGTCCAAAATCATATGTTCAACTTTGACTTTAGAGTTCACTTTCACAATTAAAGTCCAAATTCATGTACAGGTTGTTGGAGACTTTAAGAGACATATCTTTTAACATGTTGAAGGCCAAATTAATCACTGGAGTGCCCTTAACCACTACCAGTTGGAGCAAAGTTAATAAAGTTTAACCTAAGAGATGGTCTACTTTAGCCTTAGTAAGGAATTTTCAGTTTTTTAGTTAATATATAAACTATAAAACAACTATAACTTTAGTTCCTCCTTCTAGTTTGGTAACTTGGGGGATTCAAGATAGTATATAACCAACATATATGCATGTTGGTTTGTCCTTGTACTCTACTTCATCCTTATAGCTACTCATTTTAAGTCTTACCCTGTATTGAAAGAAATTTTTAAGGGTGTTGTCATGGTCTTTTTCCAAGAGGCAATTTTGGTTGACGGGTGGGGAAAGGGTGTGGAGATTATATATAAGAAGAATATGCAACACAGACAACACAAGAGAGAAGACAAAAGGCGAAAGAGAAAGAGAGATAAAAGGCAAACAAAATTTTATTTACCAAAAGGAGAGGCCAGCATGTTTATTTATCAAATTGTTGCATGGCTATAGGATTTTAGACAGATCAATCAGGAGCAAAATAAAGCAAGGCAAACAGAATAAGACTTCATTTACCTACCTGGAAATGATGAAGTCTTCAACACTTGAGTGTAGCCCTTAAACAATGACACTTTTGCAACTAACTTTAACCCACTCCGTTTGAAGCTTCTAAACGTTATGTGCTCCTAATTGAAACCCCAAAACCTTGTACAATAATGGACAATTTTAATTAGCAAAACGCAACAACAACAAAAGATTAATCATCAAACACCCTATATCCATCCCAAACCTAAACAACTTTAACTTTAAGGTTTCTGACAACATTTACCAGAATCTACTTATGCAAACAATTAACTTGTCAAAGTAACATGTGTTTCCACTAACTCTGTCCGTGAATTAATTTGGTCCATGAGCCATGTTCATTTGGTTTTGTCATATAAGATAATTCTATTGTCCACTCACGGTCAGATTATAAACAAAGCTACTTACTTCTTCATCATACACAATTACCACTTCATATTATATATATATATATATATATATATATATATATATATATATATATATATATATATATATATATATTCAGATTCCATGGTGGCTAATATTACTTGACTGTCATATGCAGAGATTTCTACACCAACAAAATGAGACTTGTAGTCCACCATTTCAAATTATAATAAAACTAGTTCAGCTACTTTTTGAAAGGTCTCGAATTTAGCTCCTAGTAGATCGAATTGTTAACTAATTAATCAAGCCCTTTAATTAAATAAAACACTTTAATAATTTGTGCAAGAGAAATAACAAAATAAGGATAAGATGGTATTTCCTCTAATATTTTATCCATGAATCATTTACTTAATCATATAACTTCCAATTCAGAGACATTAAGTCATTTGCTCTTTTGCTCTTTTGCTCTTTTGCTCTTTAACCTATACTTCATTTCCTCATTATTTACTCTAACCACACCTCATTATTTCATTTTTTATACATTATGTCTAGCATTTTTCACTTTTTAACATCAACTTATTCATATAAATATTTTCACTGTTTATTTAAAGATTTTTCTAATTAGATTTCAGAATCTAAATCATACCAAGAGAAGACTTAGTACTCTGGAAACATAATCAAGAAGGAGATATGATAGCAACGAGGACTCTACACATAGAGGGAATACAACCTTAAATATGTTTGCACATCAGTATGTTAAGTATTTTGGCCAAAGGTAAACCTTTACTATTACATTACCATTGTTCTAGTTCCAAACTGGTAAAGAAGGTTATAATTTGAATGTAATAGGTTGGCTATCAAAGAAGGAACATAACTCTCCCGGTTACAACTCTTGTGCAATTATACTACAAGGAAGAGTAACTCATGACCTCAAAGCTCATGCGGCAGACACTCCAAACAAAAATTCCTTTGCATATATCAGATTATTAAAAATCAAAACCAGATTCAAATGGTGCAATACTAAAACGTTCAGCAGGTCCTTTTTTTAGTTTTTATTGGATTAAGCTACTGATTTCATGAGCTATTATGTTCTTCATGGATTTAAAATGACTGAGGGTAATAGCTCTGCATCTCAAGGCCGAAAACAAGTATGCTCATTAAGGAAAACCCTGAAAAATCCACACTAAAAGAGAAGAAGGATTTTAATAGAACAAATTCGCTCTCGGCTACTAAAGATTTGTAATTTCTGATTCAAATCTCATAAATTTGTTTTGGCTTCATTCACCCTCATCAAATTGGAATACAATTTAATGAGCAAAGGTGTCTTTGGGGCCAACTAATTCCTACGTATATTCATGCTCACAAGGCCACGATTTTAAAGAAAAGAGAAATGAAGTAAAGCTTGGTTTTCCTTATGAAAATATTTGAAAAAATACAGACTAAGGAGGCTCCTTCACACAACTGAACCAACTAATAAGAGTGACAAATGAGGAAGGTCACCATACATGTTTGAGTGGAGACAAAACCAAGGACAAAGTTATCCCAAACTTCAACCATCTAACGTGAAAACTAGAATAGGAGGCCACAGTTCTCTAGCTCATAAGCTCACTTTGAATTGGGTCCGTCTATAATTAGGGATCAGTCATAAAAAAATATTGATTATAAGGAATAATGAAAGCCAAGCCAACACCGTGACTAGAGGGATGACCAACATTGGTTAGTTTGAAGTCTTCAAATAAATATTTAGAGAAGGAAGGACGACCCACTAGCCCAGCCAACAACATGAATAATTGAGGAGAATTGAGACAAAAACAAGTTACATTGGAAGACCAACTTTGTTCTAATCGACATCTTCCAAAGAGGAATCAGGTAGAAGAATACTACCCTACCTATGCTTATCTTATAATACAATTACGAAATTATTACTCCTATCCATGCTTATTTAAGGCAGAAAACGCAAACAATGAAATATAAAATGTTCCTCTTCAACTTCAATTTATTCACAATGGTTCCATCATATAAGCATAATCAAAAATAAATTCCTGACAGTAGTAAACTATTCTGCACATCTAGGAGAATCGCTTCATCCAATCTAATTGTAAAAATAAATATAAGGCTTAGACAGACACAGAGAACATACCTCGACGCAATGGTCTCCCAAGAGCCTCCCTTGACGAAGACAAGCACCCTCCTGACAGCAACTTCCACACACCGTGATGTTAACGGACCACCCTCCTCACGGCAACGCCAACGCAGTGGTGGAAGAAACACTCGAACACCACTACAAGGGAGGTTCGACAAGTGAACCCTAGCAACACAATGCCACCGAACACAAGGGACAGAGAGACGGAGAGGGAGAGAAACAGAGAGGGAGAGAAACGTCAAACAGAAGTAAGAGGGGGAGAATGGGAAGCACAATGGGACGAGAAGGAGCGAAACACAACGGAGAAGGAAAGAATGGGAAACAAGACGAGAAGGTAGGATAGAGTTCTGTCTAACAAAATTGGGGACGGCCTTAGTTTAAGAGGTCGAGCCTCTTACCGAAGGCCATAAACCCCTCAGTGATGCTCTTTTGACCTTCGGTAACTATATTTGACTATGCACGTCTATAATGCTCATTGTGGTCGTCGAGAACACACTTTCACCGAAGGCCCATAGGCCTTCGATAATAATCCGCCGATAATAAACCAAAATCTGGTAGTGTATGATTCAACTTTCTCAATTTTATTTAATATAAAAATTTTAATTCATTCTTAAACTTTTAACGCAATTGCTATGAGAACTAGTTATATAATTGAAAATTTACATATATTTGTTATTATGTATGAAAATTTTTCCAATTTATACTTTCATAATGAAATTTACTAATATACTAGTTAACAAAAAAAAAAAGCAGGTCAAGCTATAGAAAGATATTTTATACACACAAATCAGAAATTGGAAATCAAACTTCAAACAATATGCTTAACTAGTAAAGTTATACCAATAATGACACAAGTAACGCCTACTACACACTGTTTCTATCCACACCACTACACCAGGTTGACTCCAAAGTGGCTTCTGATGGATATGAAAAAGTGATTGATCCAATGTCCAAAGAAAAGAAAACACGTATTGTTTGTTAAAAGATTTCAGAAATGAAAAATTTTCCAAGGATATATATATATATATATATATATATATATATATATATATATATATATATATATATATATATATATATATATATATATATATATATATATATATATGAAATGTGTCATATCATGTTGCAAACAATAAGGGACTTTTGCTTAGGTATTAAGGTCTCTGCCATCAAAATCTGGATATGGTCTCATCAAATATATGCAGTGCAATTGAAAACTATGAAAATAGAAACTAAGATTTTAAACAGTCAAATGTATCTCTTATTCCTCACTTAATTGCCATATAAATTTATACGGTGTAATTAGAGTTGAAAATGAAATTGAAATATTTAATTTGAGTGAATTTAAACAAAAATAAAGTGAATGTGTGATTGTTTGGATTAAGAAAAAGATGGTGAATGTGTGGTTGTCTGAATTAACAAAAAAATATAATTTGAGTGGATTTTACATGGAAGTTTGTGTATGATGTCATGCTATGAAAGATTAAAAAAATATTTTAATAGATAAAATTAGATTATTATCATTTTACTCTTGAGGATAAAAGTAATTTAAAATAAAATGTAATTAACGTAAATTATGTTAAAATGAAATGTTAGTTTTTTTTACAGAGTCAAACATGTATTCTGCATAGACTTTCAAAGGCTCTTCAAATGCTTTTAACCTTCAATCTTTAAAGTATCCATTCTCTTCCTAAGTGTTTGTTCTCCCTAAGACAAAAGGGAGTTGTGCTACAAAAAACACTCTGATGCTCAACTTAGCATTTTATGTGAATCAACAATAAATATGTAATTAATGAAACGTAATTAACATACCTCATAAAATGTTATTTATACTTATCGTTTTTGGGATTTTACTTGGATAGGTCTGGGCCCATTGATCGAAATACTTGTTGGCTTATTAATCACCACAGTTAACCATGGCCATGGTGATTGTCTTTTGTGATGTTGTATTTGTCGAATAGAGATGAGTCGAGTACATGTCTACTTAGTACTCTAACATGTACTCATCCAAGAAAGAGTTTTATACTCGGTGGTCGATCTTGGAAAAAATTTTGTATCTTTGGATATAACTTTATAGGTGTAGTAGCCCTCAGTCTCAAAAAGCATAGTGACAAAGAGTTTATAATGATGAAACAACAAATGTGACATGGTAAGCAGGGAATTAAATGAAAGGTTCAACTGGGATCGCCTAAGTAGATGGAACATGAGTGGTTTGACCATAACAATGCCCAAAACTCGTTCAAGACATCATCATGTTATCTGTGAACTTTGTTAGGTGTTTATCACAACTTTCTCCACAAAACTTGAAATGAGATTATTCTTTTTTTTTTGTTGGAAACTAAACTCAAATAGTTTTCCATTGACCATAAGTACGTATCTTTTGAACCTCTGAGCTGGTTGTAGTTGAACTTCAAAAGTTGTTGACATGAAAGCAAGTCTAGAAATGACAAGATATATCTTGGCCAAAATAAAAGGCCCAAAACAAATACTTATGTACATATTTAGAAGGCTTAAGAGAAAGCAATAACAAGCTTTAAAACCCTAGGGAAGTCCTTGAAGTCATTTTTCTTCTTCCATTCTCCTAATGCAGCTTAAGTTGTAGATCCTTGGATGGATCTCTATCAAGCTCCCAAGATGGTTTCCATCAAGCATTTGATGGGTTTTAAGATTTTCTTGGCAGTGGTATGAAATATGCCTGCAATGCTTCCTCCAGCACACAAGACCTGGGAGCATTGAGGGGCGTGTGTCGCAACCGGAATCGCGACGGGACGACGATCCAAAAAAGAAACGGGTTTTGAAAAGAGATTTGGAGTCGCCACCATAGTTTATTATGGAAAACTATGGAAAAACCTCAAAACGATAAAGCACGGTCCACGAAAACCAAAGATTGAGTTCGGGAGTCGGTTACGTGTAGGGAAGGTATTAGCACCCTACAACGCCTGCCCTAAGGCAGTACCTTTAACTAAATACGCGACTTTGATGTGGTTTTCAAAAAATGTTTAACTATCCCTAAAATAAAATTCTAAATAAACAAAACATATTTTTTAGTTTTTTGGGCCCGACAAGGATTGACCTTGCTCCTACGTATTCTCATTCAAAATGAGAAATCAGGGTTACGTAGTTCTAGCAGAAACTGTGTTGAAAATTTTGACTAAGAAATTGTTTGAGAATTTTGTTTGGAATTGATTTTGGATTTTTGGGAAGTGAACCTGACAAGGACTAGCCTTGCTCCTACGTATCTCCATTTTTGATGGAGAATCAAGGATCACGTAGTTCTAGCTGAAAGATTACTTGTAGCTGGGAATATTTTAGTATTTTTAATAAAGAAGGAAAAGGTTTTCTAGCACAAGGCCTACGCGAGCGGTCGCACGTGTGCTTAAACCTTTTCAAATATTTTTATTTGATTTTTAACTTTTGTAAAAGAAAAGGAAAAGGTTTTTTAGCACAAGGCCTACGCGAGCGGTCGCACGTGTGCTTAAAACCTTTTCAAAATATTTTTATTTGATTTTTAACTTTTGTAAAAGAAAAGGAAAAGATTTTCAGCACAAGGCCTACGCGAGCGGTCGCACGTGTGCTTAAACCTTTTCAAAATATTTTTGTTTGATTTTTAACTTTTGTAAAAGAAAGGGAAAAGATTTTCAGCACAAGGCCTACGCGAGCGGTCGCACGTGTGCTTAAACCTTTTCAAAATATTTTTATTTGATTTTTATAAAAGAAAAGGAAAATGAAACAAACAAGTCTAACCGATATAAATAAAACAAAAGCGTGTGGACTATCAAAAAGGGGTTACATGCAATAAAAAACTAACTAATAAAAAGAAAACAAAAGCATAAAAATAAAGCAAGAGAAAAGCCCAACATGAATAGGGGTGTAGAGATTAAAAACCAGGGGTGCGAAGAAATGAGGCTCCTTTGCTTGGGCCAATGCTGTCAGGAGTGTAAGAATGAGAAATGGGAGGTGCATCCCGAAATATATGTTCAAGCCCAATTCTCTTTGTTTTGTTTGCAAAAACAGAATGGGCTTAAGCCCAAATGGAATGAGGGTGTGAATGGAGTTACGCGTGGTGGCAGACAGAGAGAATGTGGCCCAATACCTAGGCCCAAGGTCTTTTATTCAGAATCCCATTAGGGGTCTGCTCACACCTTCTTCATTCCCAATACTCATACTCAGCCCCTCAGAGACCCGAGGTCTCTTTCCCTTCGCGGAGGTTCGTCGCCGCCCCAGCCAGAACCGGCCACCACGCCACCGCCTTCCATCAGCCTCGAAATCGCCGGAAACCAACAGCGGCCACGACGTCACTGCTTCCAGCCACCGCCGCACGCCCAAACCTCCATTCGACTGGCAGCCGTGAGCCGCCGCAAGCCATCGGAGCCTTCGCGAGAGATTCTCTCCTCTCTTCGCGCCGCATCTTCGCCGCCTGAGGGAGCACAACCATCGCGAGCCGTGGCCAGTGCCACCAAACCAGGGTCGCCGCTCTCCGTCGAGATTATCGCCGACCGCCGTTCCAACTCTTCTTCCCTGCTTCTCCCTTTTGCACGCGAGGGAGATGATTATCTCCTTCCCTTCTCGGCCATGATGTAGTCTATGGAAACGTTTCCGGTTTGGGTTATGGACTTGAGTTTTGGTTGTTCTGGATTGTGATTTTGATGGCGCCTTTTGGCGGAAAGATTGGAAGCAAACGGTAGTTGAAGGGTGGCTGGTAGTAACCGTGAATGTCATGATATGGCCATGGGTGAATCTGGATGGTGAAGTGGGTATCTGATGAATGAATGATGATGAAACGGAAAAGGAAAATGGATGAAGATGATGGCCGTGGTCATATGGTGTTTGCCCCCCTTTTCTGTTGTGTTTTGTTGTAGGTGAGTGCTGGATGGTGCTGGAGGTGAGTGCGTGATGGACTGGAGCAATGAGGCGTGGCGAGCAAAATGTCTGTTATGTGATCAGGGAGAAAAATGGTTTCTGTTAAGTGAATGGAGGAATAGAAATTTTTTGTGTGTGCCTGTGATGGTCAATGGGAGTTGTAGCAGGGGATGGAGATGATGACAGGTATAGGAGATGATTACGGGTATTAAGTGTTGGAGATGAAAATGAAAGATGAAGGGGATGAAGATGGTGATCTTCGCTGTGAGGGCCTATGGATGAATGATAATGGGTGTATATCAGTCAATGGAGGATGGTCCCCAGGTGAATCATGGATGCCGTTGGAGGTAATGGATTTTGGAATGGAAAGGGAAAAGTGGTTGGGGTGGTTCTGGGTGTGTGAGGAGCATAGGGGTGGTCCAGAGCGAAAGGGCAGTGCCAGTGTGTATGCGTGAGGGAGTAACCGTTTTTTTCCTTTTTTCTTTTTTTTTTCTTTTTTTTTGCTTTTTTTTTAAAATACTTATATGAAAAATCAAATGAAATAAAAAAACGAAATAAAATAATAATAAAAATAGAATTAAAATCATAAAAACATAAAATAAAATAAGGCAAAATCAAAAGAGACTCATTATTTAGTCAACCCGGACGAAATTGGGTGTTGACAGCTGCCCCTCTTTACTTAGATATTACTGGATAATATGAAAAGTTGATATTTTCGTATTATCGGAGTAAAAGCTAAGTAAAGAAAGAAACACTAATTTCGTCCGGATTTCCAAAAGAGAAAGATGGAAGAATAAACAACTTATCCAAGCAAATACGATAATGGAATTCAAAGAAAAATGTCTTGATGCAACGCAGAGAGTTCGACCATTGCCTCGCAGAGGGCCAAACTTCACAAAATAGAAATTTAAAAAAAACCGACCATTGCCAAGCGGAGGGCCGATAACAGAAAACTAAAACCTGGATTTGACCATTGCCTCGCAGAGGGCCAAACTCACAGAACAGAAATTTAAAACCGACCGTTGCCATGCAGAGGGCCGATAACAGAAAACTAAAACCTGGATTTGACCATTGCCTCGCAGAGGGCCAAACTCACAGAACAGAAATTTAAATCCGACCATTGCCATGCAGAGGGCCGATAACAGAAAACTAAAACCTGGATTTGACCATTGCCTCGCAGAGGGCCAAACTCACAGAACAGAAATTTAAATCCGACCATTGCCATGCAGAGGGCCGATAACAGAAAACTAAAACCTGGATTTGACCATTGCCTCGCAGAGGGCCAAACTCACAGAACAGAAATTTAAATCAGACCATTGCCATGCAGAGGGCCGATAACAGAAAACTAAAACCTGGATTTGACCATTGCCTCGCAGAGGGCCAAACTCACAGAACAGAAATTTAAATCCGACCATTGCCAAGCAGAGGGCCGTTACAAAAAGAAAAAACATGAGTTTAGGGTGCCAGGCGAAACTGGGCTTATGGGCCAGTATGGGGACCGGGCTGTGTGGGCCAATGTGAAAATTGGGCTTTTGGGCCAGTGTGGAAACTGGGCTTTTGAGGGCCAGTGTAGAAACTGGGCTTTGAGGGCCAGTGTGAAAACTGGGCTTTGGGACCAGTGTGGAAACTGGGCTTTTGGGGCCAGTGTGGAAACTGGGCTTTTGGGGCCAGTGTGGAAACTGGGCTTTTGGGGCCAGTGTGGAAACTGGACTTGGGGGCCAATATGAAAATTTGGCTTTTGGGCCAGTGTGGAAACTGGGCTTGGGGGCCAATGTGAAAATTGGGCTTTTGGGCTAGTGTGGAAACTAGGCTTGGGGCCAATATGAAAATTGGGCTTTTGGGCTAGTGTGGAAACTAGGCTTGGGGGCCAATATGAAAATTGGGCTTTTGGGCTAGTGTGGAAACTAGGCTTGGGAGCCAATATGAAAATTGGGCTTTTGGGCCAGTGTGGAAACTGGGCTTGGGGGCCAATGTGAAAATTGGGCTTTTGGGCCAGTGTGGAAACTGGGCTTGGGGGCCAATGTGAAAATTGGGCTTTTGGGCTAGTGTGGAAACTAGGCTTGGGGGCCAGTGTGAAAACTGGGCTTTAGGATTTGGAAATTCTTGAAACTTGTAGTTTTGTGAAATGTTTTTTTTTTTATAATTTTTGACAAAATTTTGATTTTTGAAAAGGTATCAGTGACCATTTCCAAAGAGAAGGTCCTAATATGAGGATAGGAGAAACAAAGTATAAAGACCATGGTAGAATGTTGAAACACTAACTTAAAGGCGGTGAATAGGGTATAAGAATGTGAATGTCAAAACCCCAAAATGAGAGAAAAAACATGATCACCATGAAACAACATGACCTGACGAAAAAACCATAACGTTATTCTTTTTGTATTTTCGAAGAAGGATTCGACAACCATTCATATGAATGAAGAGGGTTTCGATTTGAAAGATTTTCTTTTGATGGATGAATGCACACATATGGAAAACATTTGCTTTATTTTGTGTTTTGTCTCTCTTTTTTGCTTGAGTCATTCATCTTACTTGCAATCATCATCAAACTGATCTTTATTTTCAATGTTTTGTGAATTTGAGGAATGTCATACATTCGAGGTCTAATGTTTGATATGATTTCATGTTGACTTTTCCTTTCGAGACATCGACGCACACCTGCTTGAATTTACTGGCAAGTGAAGAATGAGAGCTATTTAGAATGGTTTGGAGAAGTCTGGGACAGCCACATAAGCACATCATTCCTTATACATTGCTTAAAGGAAACGAGACACCCAAAAGCTGCCCCAGTTTGGTGTTTGGGGAAATGAGCATGGGGTATGGATCTTTGAAAATTCGGGTCAAAAATTCAAGTAAGATCCGCAAAGCTGCCCCAGTCTGGGATTATGTGTCAATGAGTTGCAAGGCGAAGAATTCGTGTGAGATTCACAAATCTGCCTCAGTTTTTCGGGTATGGGTTCTTACCTGGAAGAGGTAGTGGGCATGAAAAGGATAAGCTAAAAGGATGACCCCAATTGGTCTGATTTTCTTTTGCATGCTTTTGCTTAGTTGGCAAAGAGATCCCTTCTTCCTGAGACATTACTTTTTTCTTTTTTTTTTTTTTTTTTTTTTTTTTTTTTTTTTTTTTTTTTGGACTCATTGTAAGTCATTTTGTCTTATCGCAAAATTAAGCTTTATGAAAATTTGAGCAAACATTATTCAATTTGCGTGGACTTTATTAGGCTTGTAATGTGGCTAGGGCTAGAAGGTATTGAAAGGAAGGGGTATAAAGGCCCAAATAAATGTTTGTCGGATACATTTTTTTGAAGCAAGGGTTGTCATCTGGCATTGTGTCAACTATTTGACCTTCTGAGCACTTTGCTTTCCTTGAACTCCATTTTTTTTATTTTTTCCTCATCACTTTGTGATTTTTTGTTCTTTTTTCGTTTTTGTTTACCATTTTGAAGGATTCCTCCGTTTGATCATTGAGTGCTCTTCAACTGCTTCCTAAGTTGACTCCTGCCTGATGACAATCCTTGCTTGGGAATAATTTTGAAAAAGGATTTATTTTTGGCTCAAAACAGGGTGACAATGGATATATTTTGTTTTTTTTTTGGTAAAGAAAAAATGGCCACACATCATTTCAAATTCTGATTGCTTTCTTTTCAAAAGATTAATTCTACGACTAGATGACCTCAACATGAGTGATTTTTCCCTTTCCTTTTCTTTCTAGACCGCCCTTTTGGGTTTTCAATCTAGTGGACTTATTCTCCTTTTGAAAATTCTTTTATTTGTCTCAATGGGTTCAGGGATAACCCTACTAGCGCAAGCAAGGAAAATTTTGGCCAGGCCAATCTGCCCCAGTGTAAAGGCTTACATCATTACTAAGGGCAGTGACAGTGTTTGTTGGGGAACATCCTTTATTTTGGAACAGTGAAGGGTGAAGGTTTTCAAGCAAAATGCGCACAAACGTCTCGGGAGAAAGCGTCAAATTGTTATTTTTGATTAAACACTTGACCTTAGAAAAACTTGACATCCCAATTTTCCTTTTGATTATTCATCATTTTTCTTTTTTTTGCTCTTTTCTATTTTCGAAAAACAAAAGTTTGACGATTTGCAAGAAAGATAAGTGACTCAAGATTGACTTTATTTCATTTTCTTTTCAATTTTGTTTTCTTTTTTTTTTTCACGATACCCTTTCAGGACTCGATTTCCAGCACTACTTGGAGAAACCCTGTAGTGAGTGTTTGCATTGCAAGTCATGGATGACAGTGCGATATCAAAACGCATACTTCCCTGGTAGCAAGACACTTCACAACATCAAATTTACTTGTACAATGACTTATGCTTTCTTATGTGGTCTTAAAGCCCACTTCATTTCTTCATGGCATTTGTAGAGGCATTCACAAGCCTTGCCTTAGTGTCTAGTTGACTTTCTTCATACTTTAATCATCTTGAATGAATCAAAGTTTGCCTTTGCGCTTGAACCACCAGCACTTTTGGTGGAATGACCGATAGCCCCTTCATGATAATCACCTTTTGTATATGATGCATCACGAGTCTTGTGGAAATGAGGCTTTACAGGCTTCATGTAACAAGTAAAGACCAAGCTTTTTATGCAGAAGACTTGGAAGAAATGTTGCATAAGTCAGAAGGTTAGGAGTGAAACTCATAAGCCCTTTGTCTTGATCAGCATGTTTGCCTAACAGTTTGGTGGGAAATTGAGTTTGGGTCGAGTCCATTTTTGTCTCAGAGCAGTTTCAAAGGGTAGGCCAATGGTATTTGAGCAGTGGGATGTGATTGAGCTCTTTCTTCTCTCCTTATCCCAGGCTTAGACCAAACTTGTTCACATTTGTTGTCATAGTAGAACCTTGTGCGATCTTTTCAGTCTTCACACCAATTTCAATTCTTTCTTGAATTATCACCAAGTTTGAGAAGTTTAGGGAAACACTGCTCATCATGGTCTCACAGAAGGGTGATTGCAGAGTATTTAGGAATGTGTCAACCATCTCGTTATCACTCATAAGAGACTTTCCTTGAGCAACAATCTCTTTCCACCTTTGGGCGTATCCTTTGTATAATTCATACTCCTTCTTCACCATGCTTCGTGGTTGTAATCAATGAGATGTCCCGTCCATGTGGTATTTGTACTACCTCAAGAGAGCATCCACCAAATCTCCCCAAGACCGGATGCACGAAGATTCAAGATGAGTGCCCCAGTTTTGTGTCATGCCAGCTAATCTACCTTAGAAAAACGAATTGACCACTTTTCATCATAGGAACGCACAACCATTTTCTTTCTGTACATCATGAGATGGCTCTTGGACAAGTGGTGCCTCCGGGTAATTTAAAATTTGGGAGGTATCAGCATATCATCTGAGACTAAGCATAACCCTGCAACATTTGCAAACTTAGAGCTTCCTCCCCCTTCCATGACTCTTATCCTTTTTCCAGTATTTCAAATTTAAGCTTGTCAGCATCAACATCCACTGGTGCAACAACAATGAGGGAAAGATTTCAACTCGGGTTGCTTCGTCATTATCTTGCTCACAAGGCGTGGCTGAATCATCTCCTAGGGGACCATGAAAGTGGTTGCCCCAAGCTTGTTTCTTCCTTCAACTACGGTATTTTCTGCCTTTTAAGTGTGAACATGCCTCAATTCCTCTCCCAAGGGTGAAGTGTAATGTAGGGGAAGACCATATGAGGAGAAAATTTAGGCCTCTCGAACTCTGTATTGTAGTCGTGGTGCACACGAATCTTCAGGGCTTTGTAAGGCATTCAGAGCCTCTAGGATTTGGCTCACTTATCCCTTCAGTTGTTGGATATCGACTTTCATCCCATCTTGAATTTCTCCTTGGTTCTCCAAGATTTATTAACTGGTTCAAGTCCTTTAGGGTATCTTGGATGTTTAGGTATATTATTTTTTTTAGATGAAACAATTTAAGAAAATGAAAATGAAAATGAAAAGAAAAAGAAGAGACAATGTAGTTTAAATACTCTAGTCGGAAATTATAAAGCTGTGAAAATTTTGCCTTGGTATAATTTGGAAATTAACACGAAACGGAGTCCATAAGGCGGTTCATCATTCAGAAGTTCCCAAAACGTGAGACACAGGAAGTCTTGGTCAACCACCTCAGGCTTTAGCCATCACATTCTTCATTTCTCTTATCAGTTTCTTGCAGCAATTGAGAAATGTTTCAATCCCCTTAGGCGGGTTGATGATTGACATTACAGACTCAGCATCAGCTAAGAACTTAGGGACATTTTCAATAGCTCCATTGGCAAGGGAAGCTAGCTATGAGAGACTTCTCTTCCACTTCTTTGTAAGTTGTCCTTGTTCCACGAAATACTCTTATATAGATCATTATTTACAGATGTCTCCTTTTTAACTTGATGCTACATTTTTCCAACTTCTCAACCGCTGATTCCATCCGCTGCTCAGCACTACGAAGTTTTTTTTTTTTTTTTTGCTTCGGTAAGGAGGGATCGACTTGAATGGTAACTTGATTGTCCTAACCCTCTCTACGATTCATTGGCCAAGGGAATCTTTATTAACCCCAGTGAAATGGTGTTTTAGCTACACATATACAACATAGAAGAGAGAAATGATGGATTGGGTGGTGGAAATTGGATTTTTTCCACCATGGAAGCCCCTTGGAGCAGCTGCAGCAGCGTCCCTGGTCTCCTCCCCGTTCTAGATCCCCCTTTCCAACTGCCTCTGGATTCTGATATAAAGAAGGGTACAAGAATTGAGTCATGGGTCATCTCTGGACGAGCGTCCAAATTCTGGACAAGCGGCCCAATTCTGGACGAGCGTCCAATTTTCTGGACGAGCGATACAATTCTGGACGAGCGTCCAATTTTTTGGACGAGCGACCCAATTCTGGACGAGCGTCCTTGGACGAGCGTTGGATTCTGGACGAGCGTTCCTGGACGAGCGTCCCATTTCTGGACGAACGTGCAGACGAATGTGGACGAACGTCCTCTTCTGGACGAGCGCTGTGTTCGGCGAGCGTCCGTGTGCGAGCGTTGGATGTCTGGACGAGCGTCCACTATCTGATCGAACGTTTTCTGCTACACGAGCGTCCACTTTCATTGTCAACGAGCGTCCGCTCGCCATGAAACGAGCGTGCGCTCGCTAAGTGACGAGCGTCCTGCACGAGCTCCCTTTCTGAACGAGCGTTAACATGTCTGGACGAGCGTCTAGGACGAGCGTCCACTTGTGCGAGATGTCTGGTCGAGCGGCCACTCTTGCGACGAGCGTCCTGTGCTTCTTCTGCCGTTCGTTCTCTATCAACGAGCGTCCGCGATACTTGTGTGTGCTCGCTATGTGACGAGCGTCCATTTCTACCTCGACGATCGTCCTCTCTAAGAGTCCTGGACGAACGTCCTCTTCTCACGTCATCTGGACGAACGTCTCCTTCAAAACGAGCGTCCTCTTCTGCTTCAGGACGAGCGTTGTCTTTTGAGAGCTGGACGAACGTTCACTTGGCGTCACCCTTGCGCCAAGCGTTTCTGCATGTGTGACGAGCGTTTCTGCGTGCCTTGTTGATTCATCTCTATAATTTTGTTGGAGACTCTTCCAAGCTCATTTTTTAACTCCTGCAAATGATATATAATTTGCGATCTATGCTGCCAAGGGACACACCATTTAAATTGTTCTTTGTTTAAACTTGTACAAAGTTGCGCCCATTCATTTGCCCCTTTCACATTTGGTTTATACTGCCATAGCTCAAACATGGGACAGGTGGCCTTTAAGGCGTCCTCAGTCACACGGGAGATGAACACAACATAACACTTTCCCTCCCTTCAACTCATAACAATGATTAAGGCTCCCATGAACTTCAGCCAAGATGGTAGCGACTGGATTCTCACAGCGCTCTTCGTATCCCACGAATGCATTCATAGCGGCATAGTCGACGAGGTTCTTGACATTTAGGAGAAAGCGTGACACCATAGAGGAGAAGAGCTAATACATTCGTAAACATTTCCCAATTTTCCTCTTAAGCCAAATGATGTAGGTATTCCTATAAGTATCTTTGAGGAAGGCCCCTCACTTTGCCCTTGATTGAACTCGCTTTCCAACTTCATTGGGTGTACTTTCCTGATCCTCGTTAACTACAAGATAGGAATATACTGCTCAAGGTAGTTGTAGGGAATTTTTCCTTCAAGAGGTATATCTAAGATTTGCTCGAATTCTTCTACCATAGGCACCGATTGGAAATCCCAGAAAGTGAAACATCTCAATGGTGGTTCATAAGACTGGGCTAAAAGAGTAATGGCCGGTGTTTGAACTTCCACCTCTAACAGGCTCAACAAATTCCCATACTCCTTCCTGAATGCATCCTTTTGGGTTGTCTTCATTTTCTTCAACTGTTCTCTCAAGCCATCCATATTACCCTCCTTTACTTCAATGGCTAACCTTTCCTTTAAACTGTCTGAACTTGAACCCCCCTTGACTTCATATCTTATGTTAATTTCCATTTTATCTCAAAGACTTAGTCACAAACTTATAATTTCACGACTAGAACCAGTGATAAGACCATAAAAATGCATGAGAAAAAGAAAGGAAAGAAAACAAAATGTATCAAAAGATGTAGTGATATGTACAAGTTATTGGATTTTATTAAGCAAAATGAGGGTTATAAGGCTGCACATATCTCCCTTTGTGCCCTAGATAAGGTTCAACGCTAAAGATTCAAGGTCAAGTATATGCAATTTCACAAGGATGGTCCCCTGAACCTAGAGGTCAATGGTCACTAGAGTTATGGCCCCCTTCATAGCATCTCCACAACAGTCGAGTAATCAACTAGGTGTGAAAACACACATGAAGAGAACAGACTCTAGCTGGAGTTCTCACGATAGCCAAACAGGAAGTACATCCCAGAGTGACACCGCTACACAACTCCTCTAATTCTAAGCTACGCTCAGACCCGGGTATAGGGCCCCACTCATGATATGCCAAAAGTGTGTGTGTGAAGGGAGGAAATTATGCACACCCAAACCCTCACCTGCAAAACAACCAGAAAAATTCCCAGGCAGATATAAACATATTGTCTACCCTAGGGTTCAATATTCCACAGTTATTGCAGTTATTCCGAATATCACACATAGATAGAGAAAAGGGAAAGAAAAACACAAAGCAAAACCACATCAAATTCGCGCATCTAATTAAATGGCTCGACTCTCTGAAGACATCCCCAGTGGAGTCGCCATCTGTCGCAACCGGAATCGCGACGGGACGACGATCCAAAAAAGAAACGGGTTTTGAAAAGAGATTTGGAGTCGCCACCATAGTTTATTATGGAAAACTATGGAAAAACCTCAAAACGATAAAGCACGGTCCACGAAAACCAAAGATTGAGTTCGGAAGTCGGTTACGTGTAGGGAAGGTATTAGCACCCTACAACGCCTGCCCTAAGGCAGTACCTTTAACTAAATACGCGACTTTGATGTGGTTTTCAAAAAATGTTTAACTATCCCTAAAATAAAATTCTAAATAAACAAAACATATTTTTTAGTTTTTTGGGCCCGACAAGGATTGACCTTGCTCCTACGTATTCTCATTCAAAATGAGAAATCAGGGTTACGTAGTTCTAGCAGAAACTGTGTTGAAAATTTTGACTAAGAAATTGTTTGAGAATTTTGTTTGGAATTGATTTTGGATTTTTGGGAAGTGAACCTGACAAGGACTAGCCTTGCTCCTACGTATCTCCATTTTTTATGGAGAATCAAGGATCACGTAGTTCTAGCTGAAAGATTACTTGTAGCTGGGAATATTTTAGTATTTTTAATAAAGAAGGAAAAGGTTTTCTAGCACAAGGCCTACGCGAGCGGTCGCACGTGTGCTTAAACCTTTTCAAATATTTTTATTTGATTTTTAACTTTTGTAAAAGAAAAGGAAAAGGTTTTTTAGCACAAGGCCTACGCGAGCGGTCGCACGTGTGCTTAAAACCTTTTCAAAATATTTTTATTTGATTTTTAACTTTTGTAAAAGAAAAGGAAAAGATTTTCAGCACAAGGCCTACGCGCGCGGTCGCACGTGTGCTTAAACCTTTTCAAAATATTTTTGTTTGATTTTTAACTTTTGTAAAAGAAAGGGAAAAGATTTTCAGCACAAGGCCTACGCGAGCGGTCGCACGTGTGCTTAAACCTTTTCAAAATATTTTTATTTGATTTTTATAAAAGAAAAGGAAAATGAAACAAACAAGTCTAACCGATATAAATAAAACAAAAGCGTGTGGACTATCAAAAAGGGGTTACATGCAATAAAAAACTAACTAATAAAAAGAAAACAAAAGCATAAAAATAAAGCAAGAGAAAAGCCCAACATGAATAGGGGTGTAGAGATTAAAAACCAGGGGTGCGAAGAAATGAGGCTCCTTTGCTTGGGCCAATGCTGTCAGGAGTGTAAGAATGAGAAATGGGAGGTGCATCCCGAAATATATGTTCAAGCCCAATTCTCTTTGTTTTGTTTGCAAAAACAGAATGGGCTTAAGCCCAAATGGAATGAGGGTGTGAATGGAGTTACGCGTGGTGGCGGACAGAGAGAATGTGGCCCAATACCTAGGCCCAAGGTCTTTTATTCAGAATCCCATTAGGGGTCTGCTCACACCTTCTTCATTCCCAATACTCATACTCAGCCCCTCAGAGACCCGAGGTCTCTTTCCCTTCGCGGAGGTTCGTCGCCGCCCCAGCCAGAACCGGCCACCACGCCACCGCCTTCCATCAGCCTCGAAATCGCCGGAAACCAACAGCGGCCACGACGTCACTGCTTCCAGCCACCGCCGCACGCCCAAACCTCCATTCGACTGGCAGCCGTGAGCCGCCGCAAGCCATCGGAGCCTTCGCGAGAGATTCTCTCCTCTCTTCGCGCCGCATCTTCGCCGCCTGAGGGAGCACAACCATCGCGAGCCGTGGCCAGTGCCACCAAACCAGGGTCGCCGCTCTCCGTCGAGATTATCGCCGACCGCCGTTCCAACTCTTCTTCCCTGCTTCTCCCTTTTGCACGCGAGGGAGATGATTATCTCCTTCCCTTCTCGGCCATGATGTAGTCTATGGAAACGTTTCCGGTTTGGGTTATGGACTTGAGTTTTGGTTGTTCTGGATTGTGATTTTGATGGCGCCTTTTGGCGGAAAGATTGGAAGCAAACGGTAGTTGAAGGGTGGCTGGTAGTAACCGTGAATGTCATGATATGGCCATGGGTGAATCTGGATGGTGAAGTGGGTATCTGATGAATGAATGATGATGAAACGGAAAAGGAAAATGGATGAAGATGATGGCCGTGGTCATATGGTGTTTGCCCCCCTTTTCTGTTGTGTTTTGTTGTAGGTGAGTGCTGGATGGTGCTGGAGGTGAGTGCGTGATGGACTGGAGCAATGAGGCGTGGCGAGCAAAATGTCTGTTATGTGATCAGGGAGAAAAATGGTTTCTGTTAAGTGAATGGAGGAATAGAAATTTTTTGTGTGTGCCTGTGATGGTCAATGGGAGTTGTAGCAGGGGATGGAGATGATGACAGGTATAGGAGATGATTACGGGTATTAAGTGTTGGAGATGAAAATGAAAGATGAAGGGGATGAAGATGGTGATCTTCGCTGTGAGGGCCTATGGATGAATGATAATGGGTGTATATCAGTCAATGGAGGATGGTCCCCAGGTGAATCATGGATGCCGTTGGAGGTAATGGATTTTGGAATGGAAAGGGAAAAGTGGTTGGGGTGGTTCTGGGTGTGTGAGGAGCATAGGGGTGGTCCAGAGCGAAAGGGCAGTGCCAGTGTGTATGCGTGAGGGAGTAACCGTTTTTTTCCTTTTTTCTTTTTTTTTCTTTTTTTTTGCTTTTTTTTTAAAATACTTATATGAAAAATCAAATGAAATAAAAAAACGAAATAAAATAATAATAAAAATAGAATTAAAATCATAAAAACATAAAATAAAATAAGGCAAAATCAAAAGAGACTCATTATTTAGTCAACCCGGACGAAATTGGGTGTTGACAGCGTGTAATGCGAGAACCGAGCTAGGCTGGATTCTCTTTGACAAGAACTACCATTTTGATGTGAGTCTCGTTTGGAACCTTTCTTCTCAATTGGCATGGTCTCAACTCTTATCTTGTTCCGTTATTCTTTCATCCTTCATTTGAATGAACTTAGCAATATGTTGCCTCAACTCATCCATACTCATAGACAACGTCATACACAAGCCATCCACAAAAGGACTCGACTTCAGTGCTGTGATCATAAACTGGAGAACCACCTCGGGGTTCAAGCTTTTTATCTTCTGGGCCACCTTACTTAACCTTTCAATAAAGTTTTGTAGAGGTTCTTCCTTTTCTTGAGTAATGTTTAGGAGTGAGCAGGAGGTAAAGTGATGATGGTGGCTCGTAGTGAACTATGTTGTAAAGGGCGAGGCCAGCGTTTCAAAATAATCGATAGAATATATGGGAAGACGGGAAAACCACTCCAAGGCTGCCCCCTTCAAAGTAGTGACAAAATCTTTGCACATGATGAAACGTCAGTCAAGTATAAACTAACTTGACAGATGTAGACAACAACGTGCTCATCTAGGTCTGTGGTACCATCATACCAGTCCATGGTAAGAGCATTCACTACCTAGGAAGGGAGGTATTAGTGTGTCATATATGAAGGGATTTCAGTGGCTCCCCCTTAATGTCGAGGAGTTGTGTGTCTTTGGAGTAGAACTATACTCAATTTCTTCTTCATTCCTACGAACATGATGGGTGCGAGGTTGAGTTTTCTACACTAACACTGTATTATTAGGGGGTTTCTTTCTCCTTTCTCTTAACAGACATTCCTTCAGTCTTAACCCTCCTTTTCAACTTTACATTCTCCTTCCTCGAGGTGTCCATCTCCTCAAGACTTATTTTCTTACGCTGCTAACCTTCAATCTCCAAAATACTCGTCTCTTCTTGAATGCTCGTTCTCCCTAAATAATGTTAAGTAATAATTTGTATATTACTGTTATTATTATATTATATTACAATGTCCAAAATGATTCTCTTATCAATTCTTCTTCAGGTATAATGCAGAAAATTAATTTTTTTTCATCAAGAATCAAATTTAACTCATTGGGACTCTCTGTAACTTCGTTGTGCCTCAATTGTCCATTATAATGGTTTGAATCAATTATGCATACACCCATGAAACCAACATATTATTGACCTTTTCACACAATGAAATTAAGGAAGGGTGAAAACGTAAAAGTCTTATTAACATCTGACATTCGTCGCTTTTCTCTTCAAAACAGAGGAGGGAGTCTTCGACCAATCTCTCGCATTTCGGTTGTTACAAATAAATGCAAATGCATAAAAACAAACAATTACAATATGCGCTTTTCCATCTGCATATACATTAGTTTAGAAAAAAAAATACATTTTAAGAAAATTTGGGGTTATTTAAGTTATATTTTAAAAGATTAAAATATAACTTTAGTGTCATTTTAATTCTTGATTTTTTATTCTATATGATTGTAATCTAAAATTTAGTCATATTTTATTTGTCTAATTGAATATTGAACTTAACATGTTTATTTAAGATGATATATAGAAAAACTTTAATTAACTAATATATCTAAGAAAAATAACGTCTACAAAATTGAGAATTTAACTAAAATTGTGATTTCTTTTGTATAATTCGAAAACTAAAAGGAGACCAAAATCATATCTACAAAGGAGGAAGACTAAAATTATAATTTAATGTAATTTTAACTAGAGTTTTTAATGTAATAATATTATAGTGGGGTAAGTTACAATTACTTTTGTTTTTCATTTCTTTTATATATAGTGAATTGTTTTTCTTGTGCTATGGGTTATTTTTTTCATGAAGGATTTTCCATATTAAATTTAAGAAAATGCAAATAGATACCAATTAATATGTTTTGTTCGTCATTAATGAAAATTCAACTAAATCAAGGATATTCAATCAAGAAAGTAGGGTTTGACAGATTTAAAAATAGTGTATAGGTAAAAGTTCTCTATCCATAAAAAAGTTATTCCTGCTAAAATAAATGTTGAGTGTTATTCTCTCCCCTACTTATAAAAATATAACTTTTTTTGTTCATTTGAGGAAGAATATCAATTAATATCATTTAATTATATTAATCACATTTATTTATGCTTTTTGAAAGTGTATTTCACTTGAACTTGGTATTAAGAATAAGGAACTTATTAAAAAATAATTTCAATTTATTAAAAATGAATTATTAATTAAAATAATACTTTGGTATGGTATTATTAATAAGGTTTGTCAAAATGTAACATCTCATCTTTAATAGTAAAATACTACTAAAATGAATATTACATATATGATAAATTAACTAATATAAGAAACAAACCTACAAAAGACAATATCTACACCTATAGATTCGACCGACTTCTTTATTGAATCCCCTCGAACACCTATAGCTGAAGTAACTGAAACAGATGTCTCTCTAAGCTCACACAATTAGGTGATCATCGCAAAAGAGAAAACATACAAGGACAAACAACAGAAAAGCAAGGGTAAGCTAGTTTAAAACAAAGATTAATCATATACTCATATACTAAGTTTCATACAAGCATACTTATTCATTCACACCACATAACTTTTCATACATAACACCACACTAACTTTGACCGTTCGGACTTAGAATGATTGTCGAGCTATGACGGGTCGTGCACTCATGGTGGCTTCTACTGCTTTGCAAAGCCATTGCCAATGGGTTTCACCCTACCACACTCACGAGGTTAGTCCGTTATCACTCACCTTGGGCCATACTGGAAGCACCCAAGACTAGGACCTCCTGTTACTCCTCACGGCATGGATTAATCCTCTCTACTTGAGAATGAACAACCATTGGAGTTTCAGGATAACCCCCAAGACTAAGCTCTTGCATTCATTCTAAACTTACTTGAATCTCAACAAGAGAATTCACTTTGGATCACAACATAAGGCACCACCATGTAACCTCCCTGTGAGGTCCATGGAATTACGTCCACAACATAGGGCACCACCATGTACCTCCCTTTGAGATCATGGAATTACGTCCATCAACCATACTTTTAAATCACCTACTTTCCCTTTAAAACATAACTCACAACAATAAACAATGATATAACATAATACAAATCCAACATACTTCATAAGGCACTCAATGGTTCATTTAAAATAACTTAGAACTATAAGAAAAGAGTGAATTAGACCTGGGCCATTCGCACAGCACACACATTCGCAAAGCGAATCCAGATGTTTCTCGCACAGTGACTCAACTCGCTGTGTGAATCCTCAGACAGAGACTTACTCCTCAAAACCATTCGCACAGCGATTAACTTCATTGTGCGAATAAACCCTTAATTGCATCAGACCTAAAACTCCTCGCATAGCCTCCCAATTCGCCATGTGGATCATCAAACAGAGAGTAACCATCCCAAACCATTCGCACAGCGAACCCATTCGCTGTGTGAATGCCTTGGCAGAGAGCATTTCGCCAGGGTGACTCGCTATGCAAATCCATTCGCACAGCGAGTCTGCATAATCTGCAGAACGAAATTCTACAGAATTATGCAACTCAACAGTCATTACCAATTCTAACCATTTTTTCCAACTTCTAACACCCCTAGATTATTTTATATACTTAATTAGACTTGACTTAGTGATTCTAAATCTTCTCAACTTCATTATAAAGTGTTTATGGATCAATTCCTACTCTAGAATATCAAATTCATCAACTTAGGGACACAAATCACAATCTACCACTTAGGGACTCTAGCAAGTCCCAAACAACTCACCTAGACCCTCTATACTGACCAATTGCACACAGAACACCAAAATCAAGTTTTCATTAGTTCACTTCCTCCAAATTGGGTTCTACACCAAGAAAACTCTACCTTATGATCATAACACACTCCTAAATCAATTCTCCAACATTTCCAAGCGTTAAAACAAACTCAACCAATTTATAAACCATCTCAACTACACCAAATCAGACCAACAAACCTTTCTCACCATTTCTCTACCTTAAACTTCCATTTTCTACTACCAACACAATAACAAAGGTTACTCTTTTCTTATAACAGTCCAATTTGTTAATTCAACTCATCAACATAAATTACAACATCATCAACATACAAACACAGAGTTTTGCACATGAACACATCCATCAACATACCAAACATACATTTCACCCACTTACTACTAACACAACATCATATTTTCCATATACCCAAATATCATGAATCTAGCTCAATCAGTTCATAAATCATACAATACCAAACATACACAGTAATTACTAACTAAAGAAATTCTAGCTTCCCTTACCTCCGATCAACAACACAGCTCACAGAAACCCCAATAGAAGTTTGCACCAAAAGGAGACTCTACAAAAACATATAACTCACCAATTGGTGATAGGAAACAAATCTTAGAACCTAGATGGAGCTAAAAATTGACGAGGAAAGTAACCCCATGCATGCAAACAGAAAACGTTGCAGGATCAAGGTTAAAGACATACGTGAAAAATAGGAGAAATGACTTACCGGCTGGAAACAAGAAATTGATCGGTCAAGAATTTAGCCCTTGACACCAGTATCGTTTGGGTACCTCCTGATCGTCGAACAAATAACTCAAATGAGAGAAGATCTAGAGAGAAGACAGAGAACTCTAGGTGAATAGTGTTCTAGAGAGATAAAAGTGTTTTAGATAATGAATCGAGCTTTAGAAAGTTCTATTTATATTATAAGATTATTTTAAAATAACTTGCTTGTTTCATTATTTTAATATACATATCTACTATAATAATCTATTTTCTGGGTTCTTACACAAAATATGCTTGAATTTTGGGAATTCATTTGTTACTTAGAATAGAGTTTAGAGAAAGTACCTATCAAATATAATCTATGATAAATTTGAGGTTTAAGTAATACAATTTTTAATGCGTTAATGTAGAAACGTTATTTTCTTGATCGGATTATTATAAATAAGTATCGCCTACCAAAAATAAGTTTCAATGTTATTTTAGTATTTAATGTAATCTGAAATTAGTTTTCCACTCAATAATATATAATTTTTTTAATGTCGCGTATCATATGATAATATTTAAATTATTTATATCATTTAACATATTCGTGTACATTTAAATTGTTTATATCACTTGAGATATTCTTGTTTCAATATCATTCAAAAACATATCTAACACGAAAAAAAATTAAAATAATTAAATTAAATAAGTTTTATTTATTTATTTTTAAAGTTTAGATATAATATATTAAAGTTTCATATAAATGAAATTCCAAGTAAAAATTTAAACATTAAAAGAAATAATTAAACCTTAAATTTTTAATAATATTAAAATAGTTTCCTTAATGTATTATTATTGTACATCTTACTATTTTTCTTCTTTTATTTGTGTAACAGAATAATTAGGACAGAAATAATTATTATAGGTGAGACAAACAATATTACATTGGTACCTCTAACAATATCTATAAAAAGTAAAAGTAAGTAAATTATACTTTTTAAAAATATATTTATGTATAAATTAGTATTAAGTTAACAAAAAAAAAGTATTTTCCAACCTTACCTTACGAAACAAATGATTATATATTTGAACTGAAAAGGTGTATAGGGTTCAAATTTGGGTCCGTGTTGTTGTGTTGTGCCATGACAAGAATTAAATATGATAATTAATAATATTTATTTATAACAAAAAAAAATTTGTTACTTATTAAATATTTTCTATTTTTTTAGAAAATATTTGTGAATTATTTAAAATTTATAAATAATTGTAAATATTCGGAAATATTTAAAAATATATATTTTATAAATTTTTAAAATAAAATTTAAATAAAATTAAAAAAATATAAAATATAAAATATAAATTATATTTTAATTTTAATTATATTTAATTTAATAAAATATGAATTAAATTTTAATATTTTGTGAATAACGTATATTATGAATATAAAACTATTTATAATAGATATTAAAATATCTATTACCACATATAATAGATATTAGTAAATATTAATTATTTATTATGAATTTTATCCACAAATACAAGAATAAATATTTTTGTTATTTTTGTTTATAACCTTTAATAATCCTAAACAAGACCCAAATTTGGTTTTTATTAAAATTTCTTTAACCTCCAATAAATAAATAGATAAATATACATATATATATATATATATATATATATATATATATATATATATATATATATATATATATATATATATATTTGTTTTCTGTTCTACAGATACGAAAATTTTCATTTTGCTTTAAGAAAATGACTTTTGAGTTGTCCTATTTAAAAGTCATTTTTCGACATAAAAAGAGTTTCTGGATTACATAATTTAAAAGTTATATTTTAATTTCAAATTATGCAATTTGAAAATCTTTTTTAGTCCAGATTTTATAATTGTATTTTCTATTTTTACTTTTGAATTACACATTTTGGGTTCTTAATTACATATTTTGAAAATCATTTTTTTTTCTAAACTTCGTACTCTAAAATACATTTTTTTATTAAAAATCTTTCAAATTGTATAATATAAAAGTTTTCTGTTTTTTCAAATTGGGTAATTTGAAAACTTTTTCTTACTTTTAGATTGTGCAATCATGAGTCATTTTATAATTGAAAAAAAAAAGCTTTTAATTTAAATAGTTTGGGAATATTTTTTAAATAAATTTAAAATTATATAATCTGTATTACTTTCTTGCTTAAGATCATCCATAACATAATCTACAAAGGTAATAATAAGGTTAGAGTTTGATCTCTTAACAACCCTCTTAAAAGTGCATATACAACCTATAGGGGTGCAGAAAGAAATGGCCTTAATCAAGAGCCATGGTCAAAACTCCAAACGAAAACTTCAACATTACGTTTGGGGCGAAATAAAATAAAACCACAAAACAGAGGCTCACAAAATAAAAAGACTTTTTCCTCGTCGAATTCAAATATATTATTATTAGTAAAAATTTATATAAAATAATACTTAAATAAAAATTTCACTCTATAAATATTAATAATTGAATTTATATGTGATAGAAAAAATGCATATACATGCATTTAGAAAATACATCCTAAAATAAAATAAAACACATAATTATTTTGTAGAACAAGGTATCCCATAATTGAAAGCTATATAACACTGACATTTAGGTTTTATTTCTTTCAATAAAGTATTTTTCATATAATATAAAAAAATTGAATCCTCTTTTAGCATATTTAAGAAACCTAGTTATCTTTTAGCATATTTACGGCTTGATGCAGCCCATTAAATTAGTATGTTTATGTTTTTAATTTGTACATACTTACATAAATTTTAAAAAATTAAGTAAAATAGATATACTAATTTTTTTTATCCATATTTTCAATCCATGACTCCTTCGGCTCATTAATCCATCTCAAATTTATTTCATTCTTTCTAAAAACATAATATAAAATAAGGAAATCATAAAAAGAAAAACACGTTGAATTGTATTATAGTGTATATTTTAAAAACTTTGTTATGGGTTATAATTGGATGGAGTTTGGGCTATTCGAAGTAAAAAACTTAAACCGCTTCATCCTAGTGGTGTCACTCCACGTCAAGTGCTTTATATAATATAATCTTGATTCAAATTCTGGTAAGTGGAATTTGGCCAAATTTCATCCAAAATTTACTCGATTCGAAAAATTTTCGGTTAGGGCTCATTCAACAAAATTTGTTTAAGGACGACTATGTCTAATTTTAGTTTTGGCCCTTCATCAAATTTGACCAAATGGTGGTTAAGAGTGAATGGTTTGAATTTGACCAAATTTGGGTCTTGCTTTGATCAAATACGACCAAAATTTAATTGTGACTAACTCAGATAAATTTGGCTAAATTTTGGCTAGATCGAAAACAGTGGAATTTAGGCTGATGTTGACTCGGTCAAAATTAATCAAATTTAGTTTAGGTTAACTCAGTCAAATTCAATTGAATTTTTGTCGTCGTGGACTTGGTCGAATTCTACAAACTTTCGATGATGACTAACTTGACTTAATTCAACAAAAAATTTCCATAGTTGAATTCGACCAAATTTTCGTTGGGGTCCTCTTGGCCGAATTCCTCCAAATTTTAGTAGGGGCCACATGGCTCAATTTCGGACGAATTTCTGCTAAGGCCAAGATCAAATTCACCAAAATTTAGTTGATGTTGACTTAGTCGACTTTGACAATATCTCAATTGTGGCCAATTCGTCGATATTGGCCAAATTTCAACAGAGGTTGATTCTATCGAATTTTGATAAATTTTGATCAGGGTTGACTAGGAAGAATTTAGCCAAATTTTGGTTGGGATCGACTTGGCCAAATTTTTTTCGAGGACGACTTAGTCGAATTTGACTAAATTTTCGTTCTAGCTAAATCGATCGATTTCGACTGTATTTTGGTTGGGGCTGACTTAGTATAAGTTGGTCGAGTTTTCAGCGTGGGCATATTGGATTAAATTCAAACAAATTTTGGTAGGTGTCCACTCGGTCAAATTCGACCAAAATTTCAATCAGGGATGATTAATCTGAATTCAACATAATTTCGATCGTGGCCAATTCTGTCAAATCGACCAAATTTTGATTGTGGCCGAACTCGGCCAAATTTTTATCATGGCCCGGGGTGGCCCGTCACGATCTTTAGCTCGGGTTGACCTGTTTTAGCCTTTGGCTTGGCACAACTCATTTCGACCTTCAGTCCAAGGCAACCATCTCGTCCTACGGCACGGGCCAACCCGTCTTGACCTTCAACCTATACTGGCCCGTCTAGACCTTTTAGACCCAAGTCAGCATGTCTCGACCTTTGGCTTGGATTGACTGTTTCGACCTTCTTGACCTTTAACCGTGCCGACACGTATCTATCTTCTCGATCAGTCCAAGGCAACCATCTCGTCCTACGGCACGGGCCAACCCGTCTTGACCTTCAACCTGTACTGGCTCGTCTAGACCTTCTAGACCCAAGTCGGCATGTCTTGACCTTTGGCTTGGATCGACTGTTTCGACCTTCTTGACCTTTAACCGTGCCAACACGTATCTATCTTCTCGATCTTCAACTCAAGCCAACATTTCTTTACCCCTCGATTAGTCTCAGCCTTCGGATCAGGTCAACCCTTCTCAACCTTCGGCCTAAGTTGAAAAATCTCGTTTTCGGTCCAAATTGGCCTGTCTCGACCTTCGACCCATGGTGACTCGTGTCGCCTTTCGACCTAAGTCGACCCTTCTTAATCTTTAGCCCGGTTCGAAATTATTGCGGCAATCTAAAATTATTGGAATCGTTAGGAGTATGCATGACAAAATTTACAATGTTCTCTTCAACATTTTCAATGATGTTTTTGTCATTTCCTACATTAATTCTAGCATTGTTGAATTTGAATATAGAAGAATAGTCATCAATCGTGGAGTCATTCTTTCCACAATACATACACATCTTCTTTCCTTTACTATTTTTATTATCTTAATTAGGAAAACCATGTTTCATGAAACACTTTGCTTTTTGTGTCATATACACCCACAAAAGTTACAAGCATTAGAGTTAGTGTTAATAGAATTGATATAACCTATACTATTAATCTTCATTTTATTATGAAGAATGCTTCTGTTGAGTTGCCTTAGTTGTTGAAAGACATAGGATTTTTTTTTTTCAGTAGTGGGTATCAGATCCATTAATAACACTAGACACTTCACAATGGAATATTATTCAATGTGGTTATTCATAAATTTCATAGCTTCATCTTTCCATTTCCTTTAGCAATAACAATAAGAATACCACAAGAACATATGATTGTGCATGTATACATAGGGTCTAATTCATCCCATATTATTTGTAGTTTTGTGAAATATTTTGTGACAGTGAGATCTCCTTGTCTAAGCACAACAACACTTGTTTTTAATTCAAATATGTAGAACAAATTGCCCTGGAAATATATAGACTTAAAATGTATCCATCGCCCTATCCGTCCATAAGATGTTTTGACAAATACATTCAAAAATTGAGCAAAGAATCTAAGAAAAAACCATCTTATTACACCCCCACCAAGGCTGTATGCCTTATCGTCTTCTTTCGACTCAAGTATGGTTCCATCAACAAAATTTAACTTGTTTTAAATGCTTAATGCAGTTTCCATAGACTTGCCCTACAAGTGTTAATTATCCTCATTGGATGAAGATACATATCATTGTTCATGGGAGAAGTTTCTTCTATTATAGATGAAAGAAAAAGAAAAGGTTACAAAAATAGAAGAAAAGAAAATCAAGAGAAAGAAGTAGAGTGAAGTGCACCAAAACTCTTAACCATAATAGAAAATCCTTAACGATTTTCAAGAATGGGGATTGAGAGAATAAAGAGAAGAAAAGAAGCAAGAAAATAATACATTACTTAACAGTGTATTATTCAATACAAGGAAAGGAAAAAAATCAAAATATATACATACTTTGTATAAGATAAAACAAAAATTGAAGAAAAACAAACTAAGGTTAACAAAAACTAAAAAGCTATGATTAACAAAAACTAAATAAGGCTAATAGCTTTATCATAAGTTAACCGCTAGTTGACATCTTTTTTAGTCAACTTGTTATGATGCAAAATATTTTTTTTACTCAACTTGTTAAGATGCAAAAAATTATTAGACTTCCTTCCTATGTGGAGAATAGATCCAAATAATATGGACCATTATGTCTCATTTTATTTTAGTGGAGAGAGGTTAGATTAGTAGGGCACATATGAGTCATTTGAAGAGAGAAAAAAGTCAAGTGAGAGAGAAAGGAAAAGAGAAAGTTTTTCCCGCATAACACAAAGTCTACAATGATGTTTTCATTGATTTGAAGTCGTTCATCGTTGGATCAGGCTGATTTTTGGACAATAAGTTCCAAACGTATGGTTTTTCATTCTGACCGTTTGGAGCGTCAATCGAAGGTGTAGTTTGGGTGAAAACAATTTTACATCAACAACTCTGTCTTGAAGAATTTTCATCTTCTTTGTTTTCATTTGTAAGCATTTGTGCTTAGTTAGCTTGGCTGATTGAAAACATCATTTGGTGTTTTTATTGGAGACTCTTTTGTACCTTATTATTGATTTTTTGTACCTTATTATTGATTATAGTGGATTTTTCTTTGATCTGGACGACTTATGACTTTTACCCTTTTATTGAGGAGTTTTCCACCTTAAAATTTCTGGTGTCTATTTGTACTTTGGATTCTCTTTTTGTTCTATTTATTTTAGTGCTCCTTATTGATTTTTGCAAGAAAGGAATTAATATTTTGTTGTAATATTATTCTTTATTAAGTTGTCATAAATTTTTTTACCATTTTTCCCATCAAATTTAGCATTTATTGAATCAACCTAACAATTTTGAGTTGATTTTAATAAAGAGTAGATGATTTAGTAAATAAAATGTATTATGTTATACACACCATTTTAAATCTACTTTTATTGTTGACATAACACACGGAAGGTAAAGAAAATCTTCGCATACCACAACAAAGAAAAATGGAACATACTACTTTTTGTAAAAGGAAACAAACTAAGACAACTTTTTTTTTCCATACAGAGCATCCTATGGCTAAGTTTCTCAAACCCCATTCCACTCCATTAATTTTAATTTTGCACACCAATCCTCGCAACAAATCGCACACACATACTGCTATAAAACCTTCCATAAAAATTTAGCTAACACCTACCAATTTGAAACTAACAAATACTTTTTTTAAGGATAAAAACATATGCTTAACAAGGCTAAAAGTATATTTAAATTTTAAAATGATTTTTATTTAATGATAATTTAAATACATTATCTAAATAAAAAAAATTAAATTATTATACTAAAATAAATTATTTGAAAAATAATATGAATTAAAGGCAGTTCAAATTGCAATACATCTTAATGTGAATTTACTCTATCATTGGATTTCTAAATTTGAGTTATTAGCTAGAATTTAAGGGGTGGGATATTCATATGTATTGGATGTAAATTGTAAGCAAAAGTGGACCCCATGTTGTAATGTGTTCTTGGTGGTTATTGCAATTGCACATGCTTTGACTCATTCTTTTGTCAAAGGTGAGTTCAATAACACAACTTGTAGTTGCAACCATGAATCTATCTCCTCCTCATTAATTACCACTACATATATTGTCATGATTTGCACTTACTTTCTGCTCATCTGCATTTTCATACGCTTCATTACTTTCTTTTTCAATCTTATTCTAACCACCCACCTTTTTGTTTTACCTTTTACATACTACTACAAATTTCATACGAGAAACGTAATCAAAATTTGAATTTTCTAACCAATTATGAGTGAAATTTAAAACTTTAGTGAGCAAAACAGAATAACAAGATATTTCTTTATCCTTACGCCACCATTTTGGTTAAAATACTTCTATTACATTGTTACCTTTTGGTTTTATTAAAATCAATTTTAAGAAAATGCTGTAAGAAATAAGATTTTTTAAGTTGATTATTTCCTTATTTAGAAGGATTATCACGTCAATAGTTGCAAATGTTTAAGTTAATCAAAACGTTTACTTTCTAATTTGGTGCTAACGAAAACTATATTATTTTTGAAGAGTTTGTGAAAGAACTTGTGGAAACATACTATATTGTAATTTCTTATATTATATAACCTGGAAAACATTGGTGTAATGTAAAAAACAAAAATTATTGAAAACGTTTTAATTTCTTATCTTAGTTATACTCCTTCATTACCAGTTCAGCTCTTTATCTGCTACATCCAACTCTTCACGCGAGGTATGCAAGAAAAAAATCTATATTGCAACAGAAAAATCTTAATTTTATTACAACTGATTAAATTCAATTTATTTGAGTTTATTTACTTTTTTTTTTTAATTTGAGGATATGTCTAAACTCTTCTTATCCTAAAAATGAAAACATCATATTGAAAATGTTACAATCAAGACACAAAACATTTCACAGTAACTTTTTTTTTTTCATTTTAAGCAAATAGTTTTCTCATTACACTGCAATTCAAACTTTATTCAACTGCCACTGAACCTTTTGGAGTGGAAACTACTCAGAAACTCTGTACTCTAGGGTAATATTGAACATCATAAATGTAAAACTTAAAAACTCCATATTTAAAAAAAATAGAAAAAATTAGAAATCAAACCGTACTTGACTCATCACGCTCACGGTGTCTCTCGTGCAAATCACCGTTGGGTTTGGCGGCGGCGACGAGGGCTATGGTGGCGCGACAAATCGGGCAATTGGAGTGGTTACTGAGCCACAAGTCAATGCAAGAGGCGTGAAACGAGTGTTTGCACGCGCTCAGCTGCCGGACTTCTTCGCCGTCGGCGAACACCGAGAGGCACACCGGGCACTCGCCGCCGATCTCCTTGGAGTGCTCCTCTTTCCGGTACTTCACCCCTGCGTCGACGCTGGCGAGTTCGATATCACGGTGGGAGGCCTCTGACGCGACGGAGGGCTCGCTATCGGAGGGATCCCGGCGGCGGCGGTGCGAGGGGCAACCGAAGGCGAAGATGAAGGTGTAAATTAGGGCCGGGATGGTCACGACGGCGAGGAGTGCGAGGAGAAACTCGAGCGGGGAGAGATCGACGGAGCTGGGAGGGTCGGCGAACGGCGGCGGCGGGGGAAAGGGGAGGACGGTGATCTGAAATATGGAGCTGGGGGCGCCGTCGAAGGGATGCGGCGGCGGGAAGGGTATGACGGTGATTTGGCCGGCGGGACGCGGCGGAGGAGCCGCGACGACCGTTGGTGAGTTTTGCATCGATAGAGAAAGAGAGAGAATGGATTATAATTATTATTAATATTTATTATTACTATTATTATTAAGTGAGCTGTGGTTTCATTTGGGAACTTTTTTCGTTTTTAACTTTTTTTTTTAATTTTATTTATTTATGGTAGAAAAGGTGCTTGAAAATGGTTGTTAGTAATGAAAGGGATCGAAGGTGGATGAATTCTTTGAAGCAATAATTGGGTTGGGTGGGTGAGTGAATAAAATGGAGAATTTTTTTTCTAGGTGATATGTGGACAAAGAAGTCGTAGCTGGACCCTTCTCTCACTTTCTTTCTTTCTCATTCTCTATTTTTTTTTTCAATTAAAATGTTTTTACTTTTATAGAAACTAGTTTATTGTTCATGATAAGTTAGTTTCTACCTTGTATGCTATTTGTTACTTCATAAGTTCTCTATAAGTTTCAATTTTCTTTCTAAATAAAAAGGTATTATTACATAATTATATATTTTTTAAATAACTAACTTTTTATTAAATTTTGTAGTATTATTATTTATGTTTTAAACTCGATCATAGTTTTTGTCGACAAGTACACTGAGTTAATTGTAATGCTCTTAAAAGAAGGGATTCTCGTATCCTTAATTAACAAACATTGAGTGATTCAAATTGTTTCTATGTTTAAAACTTGCAATATAAGCATATATGGCATTTGTACAAAGTTTAATTATGTATTTGCAAAGATCAGTTTGATAAAACAGAATATCAAGGATGTAAAATGCAATATGGCCGGACTTTCTCACATATACAATCTTGTGCTTGTATTCATACATACATACATACATATATATATATATATATATATATATATATATATATATATATATATATATATTGTACTAGGATCAAAACATTAGTCTAAGTTAATTCTTTAATATGGGTCTTCTAATATTTTAAAATAATCAATTAATCTCTTCATCAACAGATTTAAATTCTCACATTAAAAATACGAACAAAAACTTCAAGCTTTAATCCTAGTAGTGAAAAATAATGAATGATTTGACATAGTTTAGAAAAAGAAAGTATTTGTTAATATCAATCCATTTCAAGATCATGAACATAGATTCTTCTATTTTCAAGCATTCAATATAAGAACCAAATCACTATATTGCAAAACAAAATTGACTTCTTTCTTCCTACACATACGAATAGTAAAAAGTTTACATAAAAGTCACAAAATACATATATCCATAAAAAAAAAGAATTAACCTCTCATGATGAACAATTTAATCCTAAGATACAATAAGAGAACCAAATATAGAACAATTTTTTTTTTGAAGAGTTTTGAGTTTCATGATCAAGTTTTATTTCTCTCTCCATTTGCGCTTTCCTCGTTCTCTTTCTTCAATTTATAAGTGGATTGGATTGCTTCATACTCAAGACTAGTAATTCGTTGAATAGAAAATGTTTTCACTTTATGACTTTGGATAATTTTTTTATACATTATTTATTGTCTCGATTTTACTTGATGTGTGTTTTATTTTATGAACACATGAAGTGATTTTTTTGTAGTATTTTTTGTTTTAAATTTGCTCAACCTTAGTCCAAACTCGCTGAACATACTAAGAAAATATATTGTAGCGTCTTGAATTTTCCAACAAATCCCTTGGCGCTTATCTTTTTTACTCAACATATTGATAACTAGTCTTCTTTATCTACATTTTTCGCTCATCTCATTTATTCATATTCATTTATTTTTACTATATTCATTTTATTTATTCAATATATTTTTTATTTATATCTATTGAATATAATTCTACGAAAATATGTTTATTTTAATTTCATTAATGTCAATCAAACCAACACATTAAATTAAATAAATTTTAAAATGAAAATACATTAATAAAAAAATAAATAAATATTCTTTTAAGTAAGTTTAAAAGTAATGTCCCCTTATCACTCTTAGGTCTTATAAGTGGGTTTAGAATTATTAAGTATTTTACTTGATTGATAATTTTATTTTAATTATTTTAATATTTGATTTGTGGAGTGTAATTTGACATTCATCGGAAACATGTAATTTATTCTTAATTTATGTTTAACATAACAAATAAAGTTTGTTTCACCATTATGAAAGCAATGTTTCGTAATTTTTTTTATAGAATTTATAAAAAAATATTGAATTGACAACAATATTTGATATGAATCATAGTTTTAAATTAGCTTAAATGTTTACTTTGTCCGAATGTTAAGAGGTGAATTTTTGTTTATTATCCGGTTTTAAAAACGAAGACATTGGGTCCCAAAGTTGTAAAAATTGTATCAATTTCAATCCTATCCGTTAAATGAGCATCAACGGCGTTAACTTTTTATGCTGATTTGGCCTACTTTTTTTTCTTCTCTTCTCTTCTCTGCTCTGCAACTTTTTCTCTCTCTTGTTCACCTCCATCCCCACCTAAGATCCCCACCTAAGATCCTCACGCCTCCTCTTCTCCTTCTTGTAAGACGCCAACACCAACGTTGGAAGCATCATCGTTGTCGTACCTATGCCGCTCATCACAGCGACCAAGATTGACGACGTCGTCGCGACCAAGATCGACGACGACGTCGGCGTTGTCAACACCGTTCTCTTACTGCGTTGGGTTTCTTCCATGCTCTTCAAACTCTACAGGTAAGCGCTAGGAATTGCAATTTTTTTCATTATTGGACTGAGTCTTAATTAAGTCCTAAAAATCAGTTCAAAATTGTGCTTCTGCAAGGAATGGGGAATATGATTTCCTCCTAAACTTGTACTTCCTAGAGTGTTACTTAGCTTTAGTTCAGCCTTTTCGTGTTTTGACCAACAATTGGTCACTGAGGCCCCCGAGGCTTTGCTTATAAGGTTGGGGATTAGATGCGGTTTTAAGTAGATCTCTTTGAAAATTGACATAAAATGTTAGTGGAAATTTAAGAGAAAGAAACTAACAATGATGCTCAGTGACTAACTCCAAAAATCATCTTGACATCCTGGAGGACAATGGAATAAATGTGTAGTTTCAAGAACAGTAGTTTAATGGTGCAATCTGCTAGGATTCTCTAACTATATCTTTTTATCACTCATTAATTCTCTGTTTCTTGATTTACATAACCTATTCTTATATGGATATGGAGCTATATTCAATTTTCTTGGGATACTTGGGACTGCTATTTTCAAAGGTGATAATTAAATCTCTAGTTTTTGGGTACTCGTGTGCACTTTAAATATGACACTAAGATGTTAAGAGAAAAAGAAAGACGAGACTCAAAGTAGACCTCATGCGTTTCATTTTGTGAAATAAAGCAAATGATCTGATTAATTTTCCCTAAAATCTGAAGTATTAATTTCAAGGTTAATCTCTTGGGTTTCATTCCATGCATTAAAACCAGATGACAGTTACATTTCATTCGACAAATTAAAAAGAACCAGACGATCCAGTGAATTAAATTACTACTATTGTCTGCTGTGGAGAAGTTGTTGTACCCTAGTCCTTGTGTGTTCAATGTTTTTACAGTAGAGGAGAAGAATTGGTGCAGGGAGGGTAAAGCTCTGTAGAGAAAATATGATGCATTTGTGAAGGGTGTGGAAAAGCTGTGTGGGGATTTTAGGTGGGGATGGAGGTGAAAAAGAGAGAAAAAAAGTTGAGGAGAAGATAGAAAAAGCTGCACAACAGAGGAGAGAAGAAAAAAAATTAGTCACATAAGTTAACGTCGTTGATGTTCATTTAACATATAGGATTGAATTGATACAATTTTTACAACTTTAAAATTTAATGTCTTACGGAGTAATCATTTAAATCTTTTAAATTTCATGTTTATATTACAAAGACGTTTGATATTACAAACATGTTTAGATATTTTTCTTCGGATTAAATACTCTAGGTAGAGCTTTTTAATATTATTCCATAAGATTTAACCCAAACACTTTTGTTTCATTATTAAAGGGTGTTTTTTCATTACAAGTTTGCTCATTTACCTCAACAACACCAAATCTACTCATTCTACCTTTATATGTTAGCTTTGCTCATTTACCCAGAGTTGCCACAGTTGGGTTAATTTTGGGCTGATTTTTGCGGCCTATTAATCCTCGGATGGGTCGGTCTAATATATGTTCTTTGAGAGTTTCACCCTGCAACTCTAAGCATTTTATTCTGCACATCCAATTAATATATCTTAATTAAGTTAGGTGGTTATTTAATAATTTTCTATTAATTAAAAATTTCTGTACCCAGTTGACTGCAGCTCCATTTTTCTCCTATCACCAAACATGAATTTCTGCACCCTGCACCCCTCCATTGACTACACCCCTGCATCCCTCTATTGCCTACACTCCTGCACCCCTACACCCCATTTCATTTTTATTAAGAGACGCAATGCCCCATTTGAGTTGAAACTATGTGATAATTTTTTTCTCTTGACTATTTTTCTTTCTAGTTCATATCAATAGTTATACTTGTGAGTGAGTGTGATATTGAAAATTAAAGAAATTTGAGAGGGGTTGGTAGTGTTTGAGTGCAGTTTGGAGTGGTGCATCCAAGAAGCTTGGCTTACTTTGTGATGGTGCACTTGGGGTGCTTTATGGTGGTGCTCTTGGAGTGCTCTTCTTGCTGTTCTTCCAGCATTGATATTGCTGGAGAGAGGTTAATATTTAATTTTTTGTTAATTTGTTGCATGTTAGTATTTTATTTTTGATTAATTTGTTACATTTGCATGTTAGTATATTATTTTTGTTTAATCTTTTTGTATGGTCACATTACACAACTGATTGATTTTATGATCCAAAAATGAACATATTGGTTATTGATAACCTATGCAAGCCTAATCAGATATAGACATATGATGTGAGGAGCTTCGGATATTTATATCCGATTAAAGTTTTACTTATATGAAATATTTAAATTATATTATGTATGAATTACTTGTTTATATTAGTTTATAATTTTTTAAAATTTTATGTATTAATCTATAATATAATGTATTATATAATTTTTAATTAATATAAATTAATTTTATAAATTTATTAAAATTAATAAAACCATTTTTGAATTAAAATAAATTTGAGATCAGTCTACCGGAAATCTACCAAAATTGGAGGTGGATATCTGATGCACAAAATATCGGATGTCAAAAATTCAAGTTCAATATGTTACATAAAATTTTATTATATTATTTATTTATTTATTTATTTTATTTTTAAAATTATGTATGATTTTGTATAAGTATATAATGTAAATATATAATTTTTAATTAATATAATTTAATTTATATTAATTTATTAAAATTAATAAAACTGTTTTTCAGTGAAATTAAAGTTAATATCAGCCTATGTAAATCGGAATATACAGATATCGGATTTGGATATTCGATTTGTACTATTTCGGATTCCATTACATTTTAATATATAAAATTTGATTATATTATTTATTTAATTATTTTATTAGTTTAAAATTACTTTTAAAATTATGTATGATTTGGTATAAATATATAATGTAATTATATAATTTTTAATTAATATAAATTAATTTTAATGAATTTATTAAAATTAATAAAACTGATTTTGATTGAAAAAATTTACATTTATTAAAAATTCCGATATATATATCCTCTATAATTTTAGAACAAAAGAAACATAGAATTCCTTGTTAATTCCATGTTCTTCAAAAACAGTTTTTCCATAAGAATAAAACAGTTTTTCGATAACAATAAAACTGTTTTTGAATAAAATTAAAGTTAGCAATTTATAGTTTAATTAAATAATATTTAATTGTTAAAAAATAATTGTTATGAATTATTTTCATTTTTTCATGTTGCTTTAATAATATTATATAATTAGGTTTCATTTATAAAAAAATTTAATAGAATGAGTAAACTTAATTTTTATAATTATTAATTTTTGTTAATTTAAATAATGTATTTTAAATATTTAATTTCTATAAATTTGTAAATAGAAAAATTAATATGAAAATTTGTAATAATTTTTTTATTGTAGTTTTTTGTTTTTTTATTTTGGTGTTTTTTTTTAAAGTTGATTACATTGTTAATAAGTTTATAAATGTATAATTTATTGTATTAGTTTATGATTTTATAATATAATTATAAATTTTGAATTTATTGTATTAGTTTTTTATTTTGTTATAGGTGATTATAGTTTAAATGGACGAATATTGTCATGGGATGAATTCTGAAATAAATTTTAGCATGTTCTTAGAATTTTCGTTCTTTACAAATGAGGTTGTTGAGGGAGATCTCACGAATCATTTCACAACAAATAATTTTTTTTCCTCTCGTGACGAATGGGTAAGAGATCTAGGATTTGTTGTGGTGACTATAAGATCTGATAAAGCTACCTGTCAACCTCGGAGGAGGACGTTTGTGTTGCTAGGATGTGAAAGAGGTGAAAAATATAGAAAATACAAACCTAATGTCCAACCTAGTACGTATGGGACCCGAAAATGTGAGTGTTCTTTCCCGTTAAGGGACAAGCCATCTGAATGACGATGGGTGGATATTGCAAGTGATATGTGGATATCACAACCACAATTTAGCAGAAACTTTAGTGGGACATCCTTATGTTGGTAAGTTAAATCCTAGTGAACAAAGAGTACTTGTTGATATGACTAAAACCCAAGTAACACCAACAAATATTTTGTTGACTCTGAAACAAAATAATGATCATAATGTAACTATAGTAAAACAAGTTTACACAGCAAGTCATTGAGAGGGTTGATGATGATTCGCGACAAAAACATAGATGTATGGAGAATTATGAGGTTGTCAATGACCTCTTTTGGACACACAGGATGCAATCAAGTTGCATTTGCATTCTTATCAAGTGAGTGACAAAATAATTTCACTTGGACTCTTCAAAAGCTTAGAGGTTTATTTTTTACAGTCCACAAGTCATTGTCAACGATAGAGACTTGTCTTTGATGAATTCTATTCGCGACAAAAAAATCATAATAACTAAAAAAAATTTGTACTAGTAAAAAATATTAAATCATTCAAAAAAATTAATTAAAAATAAAATCAATTTAACTAATTCATTGCAAAATTAGATAATATATATTATTACAAACAAAATAATTTAAATTTCTAAAAAATTATAAATATTTCAAATAATTATAAAAAAGTAATTAAAACATTTTTAAGTAATTGTAAAAATCTAATAGTCACAAAAAAAAAGTAACAAAAAATCTTCTAACTATAAAAATAAACTTTAAAACAAATTAAAAAACTAATTAAAAACAAATAAATTTAATCAATTTAACTAATTCCTTAATATATTATTACAAATAACAAACTACACATTCTATAAAATTAAAAAAATTAAAATAATTATTAAATATATACAAACTAAAGTGTTTCATTAAAAGAAAAATTTAATTCAAATCTTAATATAAATAAATAATTAATTCAGATATAACAATTTTATTAAAATAAAAAGGAAATAAGTATAAATTAAAAAATTAAAACAATTTTTTTTAAATAATAATAACAGAACATTCAAAAAAATTAAAACAGAAAATTTAATATTATAATAACAGAATATTTAAAAAAATTAAAACAGAAAATTTAAAATTATAATAACAGAATATTTAAAATAATTATAACAGAAAATTTAAAATAAATAAAACAAAAAAATTAAAATTATTAAAACAGAGAATTTAAAATAATTAAAAATATTTCATTCAAAATAAATAAAATTAATTCAAATCTTTATATAAATAAATAATTAATTCAAATATAACTTTAAATAAAATAAATTTAAATAGCTATAAATTAAAAAATTAAAACAGAAAGTTTAAAATAATTATAACAGAACATTTAAAAAAATTAAAACACAAAATTTAAAATTATTATAACAGAATAATTAAAATAATTATAACGGAAAATTTAAAATAATTAAATAAGAAAATTTAAAATAATTAAAACAGAAAATTTAAAATAAATAAAATTATTTTATTCAAAATAAATAAAATTAATTCAAATTTTTATGTAAATAAATAATTAATTCAAATATAAAAATTTAATTAAAATAAAATTCAAATAACTATAATTTAAAAATTTAAAACACAAAATTTAAAATAATTATAACACAACATTTAAAAAAAATTCAATAGAAAATTTAAAATTATTATAACAGAACATTTAAAATAATTAAAAAAAATATTTGAAATAAGTAAAACACAAAATTTAAAATAATTAAATGAGAACATTTAAAATAATTCAAGCATGAAAAAAAAACACGAAACAATATATAAAAAGATAATATGATTAAAACAAAAAACAATTAAACCTATATCGGATCTGGACATCCGATGCGTGCCGAATCAGATATCGACATCTGATTTAGCCCAAGTCGACTCTACATTTCTGATTCACGCACTGCATTAGATTTCAACCAAACAGCTTCTGCTATGTATAGAAAACTAGACAAACCAACCTCGCAAGGACGTTGGGTGTTTGCAGGGACGCTGGGTGGGTGTTTGTTTTTACTGGGCGGCGCGCAGCGCTGGAGCTCCTCTGTCTGGCCTTCCAACCTCAGCATGAAGAGGATTTGTTTATGTGCGCCATGTGTCTACAACATTAAAGAAAACTCTGAAACCAAAAACAAGCAAACCACATCATCGAAAGAGAGATTGAGATTCGAAGCACCACCTTCGCGTGGCTGCAGTGCGACGACCTCTGTGTGCGAGAATGGAGAGAGGAAGAGGAAACCCAAGGGACACAGAACTGCGAGGGGCTGTGTGCCTCTGTGTTGCTGGACAGACGAAGAAGAAAGGCAGAGGAAGGGAAACACAAATGGTCTGTGTGTATGTGTATACTGGGAGGGAGAATGGAGACACCAACAAGCAAAGAAGCAGAAATGAGCGTACGAATAATATCTGTGCACTGACAACGTGAATCTTTGACTACTTTTACTTTTTCTAAAAAAAATATTTAAACCTTCTTAATTAGGGATAATTTAGCCATTTTTTTAGAAATTTGGAGTTGCAGGATGAACTACTCGGAGGTGCAAGGTGAAACCCTCCTGTTCTTTTTTCTCTTGCAAGGTGAAACTCTCCTGTTCTTTTTTCTCTTTTGTGGAGAAAGCTTGTATGTTATCTGACTACAGTTGCTTTCTGTACCCCATGACCCCATTGTGAAATGACCATTTTAATAATGAAAAAATAATGAAAACTTAAAATATTTTCTGATTTGAAAATATGAACAATTAAACATGCATTTCTGAATTCAAAATGCATTTTAAAAAATAGTACATTCTTAGTGTACAATTTTCAAATTTAGTTGTACAATTTCTGAATGTACATTCTTAGTTGTACATTCTTGTGTTCTGGCTTTGAGAACTTGGTATTGACATAAAGCAAGAACTTTCATTGAGAATGTGATTGAGTGTTGTTGTTGTTGAGTGAAGTTTGTCATCCAATGTGAAGATTCAAAGGAAGTGTTCATCCTTCGTGAAACATTCAAAAGAGGTGTTCATCCCTTGCGGCCTTCAGGGTAAGTGAATTTCATCTCTTGTGGTAACAAGAAAGGTGTTTTCTAAACCCTTAAACTTGTCTTCTACGTGCTTGTAATAGTTTATTTGTTTTGTGATAGTAGAAGTTAATCTCCATTTGGGATTAGCAATTGGATATAAGATCCTTGTGATAATTTCATTTAAAGCACAACGAAATCATTTCACCCCGTCATCTTGATTTTTGTCCAAACACACTAAACATTTCGTTGCATCACTCTGATAATTAGTATCAGAGCTTGCTTTGATAATTATTCAAAATTTTGTATTGGAAATGTCTGGACAATATCAAACTTTTACACAAGGTGCTTCAATTGACAGACCCCCGCATTTTGTTAGAAAAAATTATGTTTTTTGGAAAATAAGAATGTAAATGTTTTTAGAGTTTTTCGATATTGGTATTTGGGATGTTGTTGAAAATGCGAATGTAAATGTTTTTAGAGTTTTTAGAGTTTTCCTTACTATTACTGTTAATAACGTGCAGGAACGTAAGCTTTATGCCGAATGGACGGTTGATGAGAAAAGGATGGCTCAATATGATGTTAGGACCAGAAATATTATTTAATCTACTTTGACCCTTGATGAGTTTTATAGGATTTCGGTATGTAAAAGCACTCAGGAAATGTGAAAAACTTTAAGAGTAACTCATAAAGGAACATATGAAGTTAAGCGAATTCGAAAGAACTCTTTAGTCAAAGAATATGAGATGTTCCAATGAAACACTAAGAAACAACCCACGATGTGCAAAGTCATTTTACACACATCATCAATCATCTATCGAGATTAGAAAAATTTTTTGACATTGAAGGGTTAAATAATAAAATCCTAAAATCTTTGAACAAGACATGACAGCCAAATGTCATGACCATCACAAAGTCACAAAATCTTGCAACCAAGTCTAAGGTGGCTCTGTTTGGTAAATTAAGAGAGCACGAGATTGAACTTGAAAGGTTGATAGAAGAAGATGATGGAGGAATAAAAACAAATATTGCTTTTAAATCTGAGGTTGTCAATAGCAAAAGCATCAAAGACGATGATGATTCTGATTGCGAAGATCCATACTAATTGATAAAAATGCTCACAAAGTTCATGAAGGACAAAGGAAAATACAAAGATCGCAAAAAGAAGAATCAATGATCCTCTTCAAATTTTAGGTGTTACGGTTGTGAAGAATTAGGTCATATCAATGCAAATTGTCCCAACAAAGAAAGAGAATCTCCAAAATAAATGAGTGGGAATAGATAATTCAGGCTCTTCATCAAGCTCTGCATCAAGCATTAACGACTTTAATTAAAAAAAAAATATTTGTTTAATAGAAAACAATATAGTTGGAAGTCAAGTAAGTACCTTTAGCGATTCTGATAATTTTGATGATATAGATCTTGATGAAGATGAATTACATGATAATATAGGGAATTATGACTATAATCAGAAAAATTAGATCTTGCTCATAAGAAATTAAAAATTGATTATAAATAATTAAAATCAAAATTTGAAAATACGCTTGAAGAAAATGAAAATTTGAAAAACAAAATTTCCTATTTAAAAAAGGGAAAATTTGTTAGTAGTGATGAATGTACGTCTTGCATAAATTTGAAGAAATTACAAGAAACAACCAAAGGAGAATGTAGGAAAAACTCTATAGAAAAGAAAAAAGGTTGTTAAAAATAAGTATGTTCCTAATCTAAGAATAAAACTAAAAGAATCCGTAGAGTTTGGGTAGAAGAAGGAACTACTTATTATAAGAATCCAAATTTTGTTACGTGTTTCTATTGCATGAAAAAGGATCATACGTCAAATAAATGTAGAATAAAACATTATGATGTTCCAACGGGAATATATGCATGAATTTCTATTATAAAATAACATGTCTCTAACTTTAAAGGACCCAAATAAGTATTTTTTTTAGGACCAAAATATTATTTTTCTGTTTTGCAGGTTATTTCAAAATTAAGGAAGAAGATTTTAGGCGTGCACCAAAAGTTGGTAAATTGTGGATTGTCAAATTAAGGGGAAGTTTTTAACACGAAAGAAAATTTTGATAATTATGTTTTTTTCAATTAAGGAGGAGTGATGTTTTCTAAATTTCCTTGTATTATTGTATGTTTTGCATTATGCCTCCTATGTTTTTAAATTAATGAAAAAGTGTCTTATTATTTATTTGCCTTATTTATTTTGTTTATGGCTTATATTCAAGGGGAGTATTATATTAAGGGAGATAAATAATTAATCATACATAGCTCTTTTAGAAAATGATAAAAAAAGAGGAGCAATATTTGGTTTAAATGTTTTAAAATGTTTAACTCCTTTCTACTAATGCTCTCTCTTTTCTACTTATTACAAAAGGGTTTAAATCAAAGGAGTTTTTTATCATCACCAAAAACGGGGAGATTGTTAGCTAAAAGATGAAGCATAAAAGTTTTGATGATGCCCAAAATCAAGTCTCAAGTGCTCACTTTCCAAGAAGACCTTCATGAAGACTTATTTTATGTGTTATAGCTTTTGTAATGAGTAATTTGTGTATAGGACTTAGTGTTTTGTTTGATTCCAAGTAATTTATGCTTTGAATTTCTCTTTGGAGTCAAAAAGCTCTATAATAATCGATTAGCTACTTAAGATAATTGATTATTACAAAGAGGTTTTTCAAAATGTTAAAAACTTTATTTTGGCCTCTTGAATAATCGATTACCAAAGGTTGATAATCGATTATCCATAATCGTTTATGACTTACCATAATCGATTACCACATGTAGTTGTTGGAGTTTTTGAGCATGTTTTTGATCGTTGTGCATTCATTAAATGAATAATCGATTACCTTAATTAGATAATCGATTATCACGTGTGAAAAGGTTGACAATGCATTTTTGGAGGTGTCCTTGAGTGAGGTCTTTATAAAGATGTTTTAGACTCTCATTCAAACACATACAACACTTTGAGTATAGTGTGATCTAGGGTTTGTGTAACCCTTGTGCTTTGACTTTAAGAACTTGGTGTTGACATAGAGCGAGATTTTTCACTAGGAGTGTGATTGAGTGTTATTGTTATTTTTGAGTGAAGCCTGTCATGCTTTGTGAAGATTCAAAGGAAGTGTTCATCCTTTGTAAAGCATCCAAAGGATGTGTTCATCCCTTGTGGCCTTGTGGCCTTTAGGGAAGGTGAGGTTAATCTCTTATGGTAATAAGAGAGATGTTTTCTAAATCCTTAAACTTGTCTTTCTGTGTGATTGTAATAGTTTATTGGTTTTATGATAGGGAACGTTAGTCTCCGTTTGGGATTAATAACTGGATGTAGGATCCTTGTGATCTGAATCGGTATAAAACTACTTGTGCAAATCTTTCTTTCCCTACACCCTTTATTGTTGTTGATATTATTTGTTAAGTTTAAAAAGAGAGAACAAAAATTATTTTAAAGCATAAGAAAACAGTTCACACTGTCATCTTGATTTTTGTCCAAACACGCTAAACATTCCACTGCATCGCTCTAACATCTTGCATTAAACTCTTAAACACATATCTTTTAAACCCCTCATCAACATCTTAGCTCCATTTTCTTCAAATTCATTCTTCTCTCAATCACAATATATAATATGTTTTTAAGTAGATTAAAGGCTTCTCCTTAACTTGTTTACTTCAAATTACTTAAGTTGCTTTAAACTCTTCAGAGTTGAATTCACACTTCTTCCTTCTTGTTTTAACCACCCAACCTGTATTTTTCAAACTACTCCAACCATTCCTTCTTCAAATGACTCTTTAAACCACCTACTTTAAACTACTTCTGCACCTTCTTATTAACTCAAAATACTCCTTACCCAAACACCAAACTTTTTGATGAATTTAATAGTTATATGAATACCATTCTTTACAGAGCTTGGTTTACAAAGTAAATAAAGTTGAATCTTAAATTAAAAAAAGGGAGAGATTTTAAAAAGAGTACTCATGATAATATCTGTTATAATTTGAGCGAAAAGGACAAGTATAAAAATAAACGTCATTTGTCTCCTTCAATTTTTTTGAACGTCTCCTTCAAAAAATTTTAAAGAGATCGCTCTTCGTCGAAGTTCTAATGAACATAAACATTTTAGATATTGCCTTTTTTTCTTCTCAAAAGACAAGTTCTATTAGATGTTTTAAATGCTCAATGTATGAACATTTTACTTCCAATTATTAAAAAAAAACTATGATCATTGAAGAAGGATTAATTGATAATGAAGATTCTTCTTCTTCTTCTTCAAACTCTTTATGATTCTGTTCACATGAAGGGATTATCCTGTTCAAAAGGAAATGTGAGCACTGATTAGGGAGATAAAACGTGTTTGTTTAAAGAGATTTGCGAAGAATGATTTAAACGGATTTGCGAGATGCGTAATTTTTTTTATCACCCGCGATGTTGCTCAGATTTGAGAGGATTTTGTTTAAAAAGTCGGCTTTACCCTCAAGTTATTCTAAAATACCATAATAAAAAACATGCATGTATTCAATTCTTTATTGTCGTATTCAATTAAATGTGAACCAGTTACAGCTCCACTCACACATATAAATAAGCTTGTATTCGATTCCCCATTTTATATATTCAGTTCCCTTGTAAAAATGCACCATGTATTCGATTCCTTTATTTGATGTATTTGGTTCCCTTGTTTCGATTTGGTCATGTTTACAGTGTGTCCTGCACCAAGCTTTGAGAGAACCATACCATACCATATCTTGAGTTGATTTGATATTTACTTTATCTTTTTACGAGCTTCCAAAATTAAACTTTACCTATGTGAAATGCTGTTTATGCAACATATAAGTTGAGATACAACTTCATTAACATGGATAATATCTCAATCCAAAACAAACAAAATAAAGGTGGGTACACCATCCAAAACTATAGTTTCTAGTGAAAAGTGAACATCAAAGAGGCTCCCGTTGTTGGCCTATATTATAGATCACACCAAGGAATTAAGGTATTGCTTATTAGTTAAAAATCTTTTATGCACGCAATTATTTTATTTAAAATAATATTATATTTTAAAAATAATTATTTTACTTTACTTAAATATTATATTTTTACATTTTAAAAATATTTTATTAAATTTAAAAATAAATTTATTTTACTAAATTACAATTTTTGTACATTTTTAAAATTAATTTTAATAATTAATGTTAATTTTTTACTCTTTATAAACATTTTTATAATTAAATATAACATTAACAATTGTCATTTTATATTACTTTAATAACTAGGGACATTTTGGTAATCATCAATTTCTATCAATTAAACAAAATATATTTATTTGTTACATCAATCAAATCAAATCGTATACTAATTCTCACATACTTTACTTTCAAATACACTCTCTCTTGCCTTCAAATTTACTCAAATAAACAACAATTAATTCAGTCTCCTAGATTCTTCCTCCAAAGTAAACACACCCTATGTTCTACTTCTTCTAGTGATGAATGTGCTATTGAACCTTTGAAGAATGATTTATTAATGGTTAGGCACCCAATTTGACATTAAAAAAAATATTTTAATAGTTCTTGAAAATAAAATATTTTTCATACAAGGTGTCTAGACAATAACAAATTATACACATTGATAGTTAATAAAGAAAGTTGTACTAATATTACAATCAAGGGAATGAAAGAGAAACTTTTTTATCAACCATTTCTCACCCAAATCCATACAAGTTTCAATGGTTAAACATAGAAAGTAAGTTGTTTGTCGATAAACAAGTCTTATATCCTTCTCTGTTGGTAAGTATAATTATAACATTTTTTATGATATTATGCTTATGGAAACTAGTAATTTACTATTTAGAAGACCATGATGAAATTCAATGTTGTTATAGAAATCAAATATTCTAAGTTTTCTAAGATTTCTAATATAAAACACAACCTACGTCGATTCTTATAAGACATATATTGATTGTATTCAATATTTAAAATTTTTCTTGTACAAATAAAATTGGAGGTTTAAGGATTGAAGAACATGAAAGAGGAATAAATTTAGTTAGAATTAAAAATGCAACAAATTGTAAAAAATAAAAGTCCAAGAGAAGACGGAAAGTTGAATTCAAATATTCAATAACCAAACAATTCTTCTTTATCATAATTCTCTAAAGATTTATTTCCAATTTGAATAATTAATCGATTCAATCAATCAATTAAATTAATTATACCAATCAAATCAAAATATCATTCAATAATGGGTATACATTTTAAATTTACTTATTTGATCCTAATTTTATAATTAATCTTCAAGGATTAGTTCTCCACTGAATTCTCAAGGATTAGTTCTCCACTGATTAAAAATAGAAAATGCAAGTGAAAGAAGAAGAGGAAAAGTCAAAATAAAAGTTAAGACAAAAGAGAGAATTTGAGATTGAGAAACAATTCCTAAAACTAAAAATTAAGCAAATAATTTGTGTACATGTTTAGATAACGTTTAGGATATATATAGGTTCTGAAATCTAAAGTAAATATATGCCTAAATGTGAACTATGATTAGATCCATAAGTCCAAATAAAGAAGTTTGAACTAAATCAAAGAAGCATGAATCGACATGGGTTCTTTACAAAAATTCAACAAATCTAACATAGCATATAAATATAAATTTAGTAAACTATATGTTCATTCTAAAGTTTTGGAAATGTAAAATCTAATGAAACTAAAACAAAATGTAACATCCCAAAATACAGTCTAAAACTATATAAGAGAATAATCACATTAAATAATATTACAGATCAGTCTTACATTAAAAATATAGAAGTACGCTTATGGCCGAACGACCTTACATAAAGAGCTAAAAACTTAAACTGTACAAGGTAAGCTATTCTGACCGAACGATTTACAAAAGCCAACACCAGTCGGTCATACAAAACAAAGGGAAAAGGTGATCGAACGATCACCTTACTATCCAACTAAACTACTGACCGAACAGTTCTACTGTTCGGTCTTAACTTCTACCTCTACTAAGTTTTCTTCTTCCAGCGCCTCTTCCAGCAGCTCGTCTCCTTCTGCTCACATTCACATGGATGCTCATTGTACAGAAAGACAACCGAACGTACAAAACAGACAAGACAGAAAGACATAGGGTAAGCTTATGTAATTTAATTCATGTATAAACATATATTTCACACAATCAAAACAAAACAAGATAATTCATCACTCGTTCATACCAAGCCTAATACTAGACTGACTGTCCGGACTGTATGAATTCTATGTAGCTATAACGCTCGTGCACCGGGGTGATGTAGTAACTGGGATACACTCAACAGCTATCATCCGAGGTTAGTCCTATCTGTCCAAATTAACCATAAGGACTATGACCTCCTGTCGTTCCCACATATGACTTACCATCCTCTACATGAGGACGAGTAATCACGGAATATCAGGATGAACCGCCAGCTTAACATGCCCACATTCATACTTTACCAAATTCCAATATACATTCATGAGCTATTCCTCCCCGGAACGCTCGTCCATAATTCAAATACATTTCATATACATCATGTTCCATCATCTTCTAGTTTCAAACTTCAATTTTTAACTAAGACTACTTAAGATACAAAAATACCGAACGTTCACCTTTAATCCTTAACAAGACCGAACACTTGGACTGAGACCACAAGGTTTCCCAATTCCAGAATAGATCAAAACCGAGAGAGAATTGCCATCGGGATTGGGAAGAAGACCAAGTACAACCATATTTCACAAGAAAGAATAGAAACGAATGTTATTTACAAAGTAAGCCAATTTAATGAACTGACTCTTGAGAGTTGAAACCGAACGCCGATAAGCCCAGGCCAAGTACTAAGACTCTAGGCCGAAACCAATGGGGACAGACACTTCAAGACGTTCAAAGACTAATACATCGAATAATCACATGAAGAAACCGAACGCTTATAGATACTTAGCTTATTCGAATTTAACATCAGGAAACCGAATGTCAGTCAAAGACCGAACACAGTAGAGAGAGTAAAATATTGAATTTAGACGAACGCTATTTTCATCAAGGTAGTTTATAGAAAAGAGAATGAGCGCTTGGTGTAAGACCCAACAATAAATAGTATGAACGCTTGGTGAAAGACCTAGTTCTAAATCGTACGAGCGCTTAGTGAAAGACCTAACATTAAATGATACGAGCGCTTGGTGAAAGACCTAGCATTTAATGATATGAGCGCTTGGTGAAAGACCTAGCATTTAATGATACAAGCGCTTGGTGAAAGACCTAACATTTAATTATATGAGCGCTTGGTGAATATAGAATATCATTTTACTAATGTTCAAGAACGAACGGTCATACTATTATACAGATATATTTAAGTCTTATTTTAAAATACCAAGGAAAGGATATCCTTGGGGAAACGCCTGTACACAAGTTGTACTAGACGAAGACGCTCGTCCTCAACATAAATTCTTTCCAAATGAAAGAATCCAGTTCTAAACGAGTCCCCTATAAAAACCGAACGGTCAAGGACCATTCAGTAACGAACACATTTTATCTTAGGGAAATTTCATACTTAGAATCATTTATCTCAACTCATTTCTCAACATCTATTTTCATAAAATCAAACACCCATACCATAGTAAATAATCATACTTCATATAGTCAAAACATATCAACAATCATACTTCGTATAGTCAAAATATATCAACAATCATATTTCATATTAATTCATCAAATCAACGAACATACATGCAATTCAAACAACATACAAATTAAATTAAATAAGCTTCCCTTACCTCTAATGTGAGCAAACGTTCACAAATGGACCACTGATTCCTCTAAGAATCCTTCGACCCTCAACGCTCAACAATTCTCCAAAACTAAACCAAACAAAATGCCATAATTGGGCTCAGAATGAGATTATGAACTCATGCAGACAGAACTTGGTTTGCATGTTCCAGAAAAACGCACGACTGAAAGAAGGAAGAGCTTACCAGCTCAGCTTCACAAACCGAATGGTTTAACTGGAAGCTCTTGACGTCGGAAGTGCTTCTGCGGTGCCTGAATGGTGATCGGAGAAGAGAAAGTGACTGTTTTCTTAGAGAGAAGATGAAGGAGATGTAGAGAGAAGGAGGAGAGAATGAGATTTTTCAGAATTTGGGGAAGAAGGGTGCATGTAGTGAGTGGAGTGGATTTTCTGAAAACCAAAGTTTTGCTTCCAACGTCAAAACGAGCGTCCGCTCATCTGCCAACACTTGCCTTCCGCCAGCTAAGTGTCGAGTCCCTCTCTTGACACGTGCAATCCCCTAAAGCGAATTCTGAGTGGATTTTAATGGCTCTGACACAAAACAATAATAATATTTACATAACTAAAAAAGTGAGAAAATGTCATATGTGCCTAAAATACAAAATTTAAACAAATATATGTTGAACTCAATTTATTACTTCTAAAAGGAGTTAAAAGTTAAAAATAAAATCAATGGAAAGTACTTTCACTGTACAATAGAGTTATAAATGTGTCTACAAAATATTCGTCATTAAATTACAATTTGATACAGGTGTCATAAATACACATTGAAATCTTTGCAAATAAGAGACAAAAATAAAAACCAACAAAAAAGGAAAGGGAAATGGCACGTGCCCTAAAAAAATGATGTGTTTCATAAAATGCAACAAAATAGTGTTGTGAAGAAAATCAAAACATTAAAGTTGTGAAAAAAGCAAAAGGAAATGTGAAATTAAGGTGTGAGAAAAAGAAAAAATACCTTGAAAATCTAACTAAACTTGATGGATATCAAACGAGTTGAATAATTAAAAGAGACAATTAAAAATTGGTTTAATTGCTTCCTTTGTCCCCAGTTTGGTTGAATTGTGTCAAATTCATCCTATTTTTAAAAAAGTTTCATTGTCGTCCTCACGTGGTATAAAAGTGTCAATTGAATCCAAACATAGAAAAAATTTGTGTCAAAGTAGTCATTTTTCCTATATCTCTGTGTCTTCCTTTCATATGTCACTTCTCTGGAGCTATGAAAAGCCTTAAATTGGATAAGGTAAAATGAATATCTGTACTTGATTGTATGAAAGGAAGACACAGATATATAGGAAAAATGACTACTTTGACACAAATTTTTTCTATGTTTGGATTCAATTGACACTTTTACACCACGTGAGGACGACAATGAAACTTTTACACCACGTGAGGATGACAATGAAACTTTTTTAAAAATGAGGATGAATTTGACACAATTCAACCAAACTGGGGACAAAGGAAGCAATTAAACCTTAAAAATTTTACCACAAAAGAAATGTTCTTCGAATAAAAGGAAACTAGTGACTAAAGATAAGATTGAAAATAAGTTTTTATGTTATTTAAGAAACTAAACATATTTAAGTAATGTAAAACGAGAACAAATGTGAGATGAAATAGATATCCATGCTTGATTAACACAAATATTTTCTCTTAAAATGAAAATAAGTTACAAATATTTTCTCATAAAATGAAACAAGTTTGAAAAGTAGTTATGGATATATATGTGCTTGTTATTCCTATATGTTAACTCTTGTCCATAAGACTTTTATGAGTGATCTATGAATTTTTTTATATGAACATCTTAACACTTTGAGTAAGAGACTTATTTGATAACTTTATTGCTTTCTATTAATTATATATATAAATACATCCAACTTATTTTTATGTTTTTAAAAAAGTTGTTTTCGAGTACATGCTATGCTAGAAATGTCTTATTGTTGACATATAAAGCAACCAATTAAACTATGGTGAAAAGAAAACACATGAAAATAGGAGGGAGGGAAACATACGAGATATATTTTTAAGTAAAAAGTAGATTTTTATAAAATGGTTAACAATATACTATTGTTTAACTCAAAGTTAATAATATATAAATAATTATAAATGTGACATTTAAAATCGTTTATATTCAATATTAACAAACATTGTTTTAATACAAATGTTTATCAATTTCTTGCAATCAAAACAAACAAATATAATTCATAATGTCATCTTCAATTAAAATTTTTTCTTTTAGTGTTATTGAAAAAAATAAACTTTTAAAGAGGAGAAAAGCCTTAAAGCATTTAAATTCAAAAAGAAAGTTAAAGAGATAATAGTAAAATAATTAATCTTGTTTACTCTCATTTGCTATTAATGATGTTAGACTTGTGTTACAAATGTGTATTTAAAGTCTCGAGACAAAGAATTTTATCAAATCATAAGAAGTAGAACAACTTTATCTTAAGTTTTATAAAATAATTCTTACAAAATCTCTACATTTTCAAATTTGACAACAAACCTTCACTTGTTTTAAGATTACTAAGATCAATGATCATCAATCTTTCCCTTCTATAATGATTTCTATACTATAACATGTAAAGAGGAAGCCATACATTATATCCAAAGATGTTATGATGCTATTGCCAAAATGGATAAATTGAATCCTGTCAAGCATGTAATTTACAACGAATGTTTTTATCTTCCAAATACCACATAGAAATAAAATTATTAAAAGTTCAAAACTTTGTATTTTTGTATTATTTAACAGATAATAAAAAATTATATAAGTAGAATATTTTTTGATTATAAATTATCGTATACAATAAATTCATGAAATTCTATAATAATTATTTCAACATATATTTTATTAGTAGAAGTGGATAGTCATTACATTGGTAACACTTTTTACTCTTAACTTATAAATATTGAAAGTATTTAGACAAAATAATTAATAAATTGATTTTAACAAATAAAAAATTCTCAATTCGATGATTAAAACGAGTAATCAAATTAACTCATAAAATCAGTGGGTGAAAAAAATCCCGATTTGTGACATTCAAGAATAAATTTCGGCCCATTTCGGCCCATTTTGAAATGGAGGTTGCAAAGTCTGGAGGAGCGTGAGGAGGAGCAAGGTTTTGAAGAGTGTTCCCAAAATCGCAATATCTTAAATTCTATCTGCAACCACAAACCTTCTTGTTCGTAGTTGATCTCAAAAAATGGCGACAAAACTTCATATATTCACAGGATTGACCCCCGCGCCGTTTCAATCTTCTTCCTCCTCCTCTTCCACTCTCTGCGTAGTGAAGAAGCCTCTCTCTACTTCCTTTTTCGGCGCTGGAGGAGGTACTCTCACTATTCCCGTTACTCGCTGCTCGCAATAGTTAATTTTCGTTTAGTTTGTTTAAACGCTACGGTTTAACATGCGATTCGTTTAATTAGCCATGTTTCTAACTTCTGATCGTTGTAGTGGAAGCTCTGAAACTGAGCGCGATGAGGATTCCGAAGCCTGTGCGTGGTGGCGGTGCTCTCGGAGCTCGCATGAACTTATTTGATAGGTTCGCCAGAGTTGTGAAGGTGAAAAAAAGCACCGAAACGACAGTCGTTTAGTTTTTCGTGGTTTAGCTTTAATATTCTCGTCGTCGCTGTCGTTGTGGTTAGATTTTGTCATCTTAGTAATGCAGTCATACGCAAACGCTATCATAAGTTCGTTTGAAGATCCGGAGAAAATATTGGAGCAAGCTGTGCTGGAAATGAACGACGACTTGACGAAAATGCGTCAAGCTACTGCGCAAGTTAGTTACAATTGATCATTATCTGTTTGTTTTGATAGTTAATATATAATGTTATAATTGCTTTACTTGTTTGAGTTTTTATGATTGTACACGAGTTATTTAGCTGTAAACTGACTTCAAAAGAGATTGCTAGTTTTCCCTGTTTATACTATCTCTTATCAACTTTATTTTATTGAATTTTTTTTTTTCTATTTCTTGAGGTATTGGCATCTCAAAAGCGGTTGGAAAATAAATACAAGGCTGCACAACAAGCTTCTGAAGAGTGGTAATGTATGACAGATTTATTATCTTAATTTGCTAATGATGTATCGTATATAAACATGTCTTTGTGCTTTTTATGTGTTGAAGGTATCGGAAAGCACAACTCGCTCTTCAGAAAGGTGAAGAAGATCTTGCTCGTGAAGCACTTAAGAGGCGCAAATCTTATGCGGTAAATTCTCAATTTGTTGAAGATTTTTTGCTAATTTTTGTTTGATAGATAGATAGATAGAAAGAAAGATATTCCTTTCAAATGTTTGATAACACTTTGTCCTCCTCTCATTGCTTAATTATTTTTCCGTTCCTACAAGCAAATGTAAAAGCTTGATTGAAACAAATTTATAGGTCTATGAAATGGACCTTTGCCAAGGGTTTTTAATGTGTTTTGATTAGCTGAAGTTGTTGGAATGTTTAGATGACGACTTGACACACTACACAGTGCTTGACCTTTGAAAGTGCTTTCATGGATGTATTTTGTCTCATGTTAGATAGTATTGATGAAATATGAATGTCGATGTCAGTATTGTAGATTAAAAAGTTTGGATTTGCCAAAGTTTTAACTTTTATAGGACACTGCATCTTGAACATAGTGCCTTATTATACATATTGTGTAATGGAAAGCTCATTATGCTTTTAATATGTTGCAGGATAATGCTAGTTCTTTGAAAGGTCAACTTGACCAACAAAAGACTGTTGTTGAGAATCTTGTCTCTAATACACGGGTAAGCTAAGTTGTTCTCAGTATGTTAAAACACCAGTCTGTTGTGTTTACTTATGTGTTAGAGTGTTCGAAAACAATCATTTTGAAACACTGGGTTGAAATGAAAACCTAAGTCAAAGATCAACAAAGCTTGTCATTTTGGATTAGTTTGATTCTTGATCAGGATATGGCTGTATATTCCTAAAACCTTGTTAAATTATAGTTTTATATGTGGTTCTTAGAAAGAGTAAATGTGTTGCTTGAGTTCATTTTATAAATTTTTCTTAGTCATATTTTTGGATCACTAGGATCTATACTTTTATTTGTTCTAAATTACATTGGCACGATTGGTTATTTTTTTAATGTCCTAGCTTTTCTGTTACGATCTAAGGTAAGGGTAATAATAAGGGTTGGAAAGTATATGAGCAGAGAGAATATTTAGTATAAGTTAATTAGAGTAAATAAATATAGTATAAGTTAATTAGAGTAAATAAATATAGTATAAGTTAATTAGAGTAAATAAATATATATTTAGGGAAATATTCAATATAAGATATTTATAATTAAGGATATATGCTAGGATAATATACGGAGAGATATTTATATTAAATATAGGGATATTTATATTAAATATAAGGATATTTATATTAAATGCAATATATTCTAGAGGAATATTTAATAAGAGATGGGCGGGAAATAATTAATATAAATAAAGTTAGAGTCTAGGGTTAAAGGTATGCTTTTGATTATTGAGTTTTGTAACAGACATTATTGTCTTGTGAGGGAGGTTATGCTCTCAAAGTAATTGAAGGAGGTTATGCTCCCAATTATTGTTTACCCTTGTTTATTCAGATATTACCATCAATAAAAGAGATCCATTCATCCATTGTTATTCGTTTATTGTTCTATTACGTGTGAGAGAGTGTGAAAGGTTGTATTTGGCTAGTTTACGTACTCAGGTACGTAACAATTGGTCCGACCTGCCGGATCATCATGGAGGGAAGAGTGAATGTCATTGAAGGAAGATTGGAGGTCATAGAAATCTCCATGGGAGGACTGGAGGCAGCAGTCCAGGAACTGGTGAAGGTGATGGGAGAGCGAGGTCGACGACATGAGGGAAATCCTGATGGAAGTCAGGGGTCTGTCAACGGGAGAAGGAATGAGGAGGACGAGAGAGAGGGCAGCAGGCTAGATGGTGGACACCGAGAGGAGCAACCGTATTGGAGGAGAAGGGTAGACTTACCCATCTTCGAAGGAAGCGATCCTTTGAATTGGATCAATAGAGCGGACAAATTCTTTGAGCTACAAGGAGTGTCGGAGGAAGAAAAGTTGCACCTAGCCTATATCAGCATGGAGGGAATCGCGGGACACTGGTTCAGATTCTGGAGGGAGAAGGCCAGGAACCGTTCGTGGGCAGGATTAAAGGAGTCAATGGTGATCCGTTTTGGAGGAAGAAACCGGGGAACCGTCTTCGAGAGACTGGCGGCCTGTAAACAATTAGGAACCGTGGAAGAATACATCCAAGAATTTGAAATCTTGGTCGGCCAAACGAAAACAATGCCCGACGCACAGCTGATGGGGTACTTTATGGCAGGATTGCAGGAGGGGATCCGTAATCAACTCAGATTACTTGATCCGCGGGAGTTGATGGACGTTATGAGACTGGCAAAGGATGTGGAAGAGTTCCAAGGGGGCGTGAAGGCTGGGAGCGGAAGTGTGATCGAGAATCAATCTGGAGAAAAACCGAACGGGGTGGATACGCGACTGGAGCTCAGTCGCCCGAACCAAGGCCGAACGGTAACTGCCGTGGAGAGTTGAGCGGACATCACAGAGAATGTGGGGACCGGACGAAAGGAAAGAAACGTGAGGGATCTACCTTATGAGGAATATGAAAAACGTAGGAAAGAAGGAAGGTGATTTAGATGCGGCGAGCGGTTCGGTCCTGCGCACTGTTGTCCGGACAGGAGTTTGAGAGTCCTGATATATGTAGAGGACGACGAAGAATTTCCACCACCCAAACCTCCAGACTTGAATTGATGAGGAGCCATGAGATCAAGCTCCCCAATCCAACCTTGGGGACAAGGTTGTTTTCCAGCGAGGAGTAATGTTACGATCTAAGGTAGGGGTAATAATAAGGATTGGAAAGTATATGAGCAGAGAGAATATTTAGTATAAGTTAATTAGAGTAAATAAATATAGTATAAGTTAATTAGAGTAAATAAATATATATTTAGGGAAATATTCAATATAAGATATTTATAATTAAGGATATATGCTAGGATAATATACGGAGAGATATTTATATTAAATATAGGGATATTTATATTAAATATAAGGATATTTATATTAAATGCAATATATTCTAGAGGAATATTTAATAAGAGATGGGCGGGAAATAATTAATATAAATAAAGTTAGAGTCTAGGGTTAAAGGTATGCTTTTGATTATTGAGTTTTGTAACAGACATTATTGTCTTGTGAGGGAGGTTATGCTCTCAAAGTAATTGAAGGAGGTTATGCTCCCAATTATTGTTTACCCTTGTTTATTCAGATATTACCATCAATAAAAGAGATCCATTCATCCATTGTTATTCGTTTATTGTTCTATTACGTGTGAGAGAGTGTGAAAGGTTGTATTTGGCTAGTTTACGTACTCAGGTACGTAACATTTTCTCTTGGGTTTGGACTTTGGTAGTAGTAGAAACTGGGAAATTTAAATCTTTAAAGTTTGGGTCTTCATTTTCCATCATGGTAGGATAAATTATTGGACATCATTTTAAACACAGTAATGTTTTTTTAGATGAATGATTATTTTAATGGACTGGCATGCCCTTGGTTGTATACTGACTGTGTAGAAAGATAAATCATATTGTACCTGTGGTATCTTATGAAGGAACTGTAGACCCTCCACCAGGTTTTGTTAGCTTTCCACTTTACCTGCTATCGTGACCTTTTTCATCAGCATGTCACACTAAAGTCGTATGTCAAAAGTTTCTTTCTTCCTTGCTTGAATTTACCCCAAGGAATCCATAGGCCATGGTTTCCACTCCTTGTGTTGTTCACATCGTAAAGGCATTAATTTACCCCTATTACCTTTCATATTAATTGCAAATCTTTCGACCTGAAAAATACATACACTAAATAAGACTTGTGTACAATTGATCAGAAAATGATATCCTCCTGTAGCTTCTGCTGAGCCTGTCTTTTCTTTAGCTGTTAATGTGAAATTATGTTGAGAATTAACAGGATAAAGGAAGTGGCAAAAAGAATTTAGCAAAACTATTTTCTGGCTCTAGGCTAAAACCTCGAATGTACCAATGCCCTATAATGTTAATGGGGAGCATGCAGTTTAAAAATTGAGATTGAATTTTTTTCTTGCTGGAAGTGGACACAAAAACAATTCCTTTGACACCTTCATTGTAAGAATTGCCTCCTTCTGGAAATGATTGGAATCCGTATAGCAGTTTTAATTTAATACTCTAATGCTGAAATTTTTATTATACATAACATTTATCTATGACAGCTATGAGCTATAATTTTTTTGTTTTGTAGCTTTTGGAGAGTAAGATACAGGAGGCAAGGTCGAAGAAGGATACCCTGAAAGCAAGAGCTCAATCAGCAAAGTTTGTCTTTTAATTCTTTTACCCATTGACTTCCGTGTTATTAAAGTCTTCTCTGGGTATTTTAGTGATGGTTGTTGGTTGATGTTTCTTCAGGACTGCAACCAAGGTGAGTGAGATGCTGGGAAATGTCAATACTAGTAGTGCTCTTTCAGCCTTTGAAAAGATGGAAGAGAAAGGTTAGAAAATTTTTTGCATGTACTTTTTTTGCTGAATTGTGGCTTATACTTAATTAGTAACTTTGACCATATACAAACATATAATTTCATTGCCAAGCCACTGAGTTATTTTGAGGTTCTATGCTTCCTATCCTGCTCACTTTCCTTTTTCTTTTTTTCAAACTGATAACCTATTGTTATATTGATAAACTATAGAATCCAGGAAATAATCTGACACGTTGAAGCTTCTAGTGATTCAGACTTTTTTTTAATGTATTTTGATTTTGACAAACGTCAAGGGCAATAATCATGGTACATTATAATTAAGCCCAACCTATTCTTTGTGAGTTATGCACATTTTGACCTTATGCATGCTCATTATTAATTATCTCAATAAATGTAATAGTATTCAAAATCTATAATGAGTAAAATTATAATGAAACATGGCATTTGATAGCATGATATAACATGCTTAAAATGCCTATTCTATGGAATAAAGTGAGTATTTGCATGTGTTATTTATATAATCTTTTATATGCTCTTACTATTGTGTATGAAATTGTCTTTGTAATTATTTTCTATTATCTTGGTAGTGATGGCAATGGAGTCCCAAGCTGAAGCTCTTGGCCAGTTGACAACTGACGATCTTGAAGGAAAGGTAGTAATTGTTTGTATACCATGTAACTTATGTTTATGTGTGCATTATATGTTGTGCATGGAAATGAACGAACTAAAGGGGGGAACTAGATTTGTTTTATTTTAATTTTACTTTTAGGAAACATAGATGTCCAAATAATGGAAAACGAAATCTTCTGAACTATTATGATCATAGCTAGTTTCACTACAGTTATGTAATCTATTAAAAAATAATGTAGTTTTCTTTGTGGATTTCACTTACTGTTGGAAAATGTAGAAACCATTTTCTCGGAAGCTATTCAGTAAGGAAATAAACTCTGAGCCAATTAATTATGCATCAGAAATACAGAATTTCTTTCTGTAAATCTTTTTCTTTGTTAGATAATTTGATTTAGCTCAGAACCACAAAACCAATGGAACAACCATAAGTTTCAAATATATTTTGGGGTTTGTTGTATAAATCCCTTGGCTTCGTCCGATAATTTTATCATGCATTAGACTTGGGGGAGTTTGGGGTGACAGACCGTAAAGTGTTTTGTTTTTTTTCTTTTCTTTTTATATAAGGGTTGACGTGTTTGATATCACCCTTAAAGAAAGAGATCCCAACAAGGTTGACACCCCTAGATTCCCCTATCATTTGCAGCACAAGGATTTACTTAAGAGAAAAAGACAAGGCAGAGACTGTAAAACTTATTGCTTCATTACATTATGAGAAAATTGCACTTATCTCCATTGAGTATTTTATAGTGCATTAGAGTTGGGGAGTTTGGAGTGACAAAGATTGTAAAATGCATTCCTTCTTACGTACATTACGTAATGTGGAAATTTTACATACCTTATACAAGGTACACTCACATCCTTTTTAGTTACAAAAGGTAAACTAAACTCACATCCTTTATAGTTCCAAAATAGACACTCATCTCTTTTATGTTTTTAATAAAATGACACCTTACAATCTCTAGTTTTTAAATAGACATTAACCTCCCTCATATTTTTACTATATGATACTCACTTCCGTTATGTTTTTTTATAAAGGAACACTCAACTCCCTTTATTTTGTTTTTGTAACGATTTTTTAAAGCTTTTTTTGTTTATAAAGTTCTTTTATTTTTATATTTTAAAACTTAATTTTTAATTTTCATATTTTTTTATTGAAGTTTTTGTTAATATGATATTTAAAATAAAATAAGGGAAGTGTTATAGTTTTATTTTGTTAAAATATAAGGGAGATGAATGTTACTTATTAAAAGCATAAGAGGTGAATATTTATTTAAAAACCATAGATGTGAATGCTATTATTTTAAAACTATTGAGGAATGCCAATTTTAAAACTAGAATATATAAGAGTGTCATTCAATATAGAAACCTTAAGGGAGGCAAGTTTAATTTCCCCATCATGATTGTTTGTGAAATTCCTGGGTTTCATTCTTCTGCAGCGATTAATTATTGATTTTTGCAGTTTGCATTGCTTGAGAGCTCATCGGTTGATGACGATCTCGCAAATTTGAAGAAGGAATTATCTGGTGGTTCAAAGGTAAGCTTCAAATGTGAAATAGCTTCTGTTTGGGTATAATGCCACGAGAATTTAATTCTGTCTTGCAAGTTTTCGCTGTTTTGTGACTAGGAGTTAAACCTGTGAAAGGCAAGGAATTCATTTTTTCTTTTTCCTAACGCATTACGTCTTGCTAAAGTAAAATTAGACGTAGAGGAAGTTTTGTGCGATACTACCTAGGTGCTATTTATAAAATTTTTCAAGAAATTGTTTGCCTGTTTGCTTCAAGCAGAAAGGTGACCTTCCTCCTGGAAGAAGTGGCACCACTAGCACCAACACTGGAAATCCATTTCGAGACTCTGAGATTGAGTTGGAACTTGATCAATTGAGGCAAAGAGCAAAGGAATTTTGAAGCATGGAATCTTTTTTTTTTTTTGTTCAAATTTAGCTTGAATTTAGTTTCAGTACTTTTAATATCAATGTTGTACAGCTAAAAGGCCAATCACGATATTGTTGACTACTGGCCAAAAAGTTGGTTGGAAAATTGAACAGATTAACTGCATACTCATGAAGCTCATGTTTTGAACACTCTCAAGTGTGATGATGTTGGAATATACGTACGATTAACAGTTTTTTAATTTTTTTTTGTCTATTAAAATGCATGATGTTTGCACAAAAGCTCTATACTCTTTCAATTGCTATTGTTGATAATCTTCATCATTAGAAGAGCAATGCTATTTCAAATCTTGTCCAGAATGGCAAGGTTAGAGGCACCACCATGTTCATAACTCATAAGGGTGCATCTCCTTTGACTTTTTTGTTAAGTGGTTGGGTATAGTAATCGTATTTTGTATTGGCATCCATTTTCCATCTTCAATTGCGGAGAATACGGGTTTATTTTACCACCAATATGTTTAATGTCTGCTGCTCGCTGCGCATATTTTTGTATTTTTTTTTCTCGTGTATAGCTGTAAACTAGCATGAAGCAATGACACTGATAGTGTTTAGCTGACGAAGGTGTGGCCAATTCCTACTTTATGGAGGCAAACTTACTGTATGACGACAAATTTCTAGGGTTGTAATTATTTAAGCTCTCTTATTTTTTAGCATTGTGTGTTTGAGAAATAATACATGCAAAGGTTATGTTGAACTATGTTTAACTTAATTGTTGGGGCTAATCGAAAGTTTCATCATTTCATTTAACCACTAATAATTATACTAGATTTGTTGAATTAAAGTATTGAATACTCTTGATGCTAAATGAAATCAGGAAGAAAATCAAGTGTCTACAAACTGATAATAATATGGAGTTTTTTTCTTTCAGGTGTTTAATGATTTTTTGTGGAGACAATGTTGGGAAACACTTGATTGTTCGTCATATGTTATGACAAAATAAAGTTGCAGACAGGATGCAAAAATCATTTTTAGAGAGCTAGACATATGTTGTCACATTTTGGGTTAGATAATTGATATTGAGGTGAAGCAATTAACACTCGATGTTCCTTTCCACAACTATTAAATTCAAGACTCCCGTTGAGATGTGATCTAACAAATCTGCTGGTTACACAATGCGAAGGTGTTTGGATGTTCAACTTACGTGAACATGAAATTCAAATCATAACACTAAATTCTTTTTATTGATACATAAATGTACTCACAAATTCAAATATTTCATCGAAACATTGATAAAATCGAATCATTGATAAAATGGATTCAATATGTTCTGTCCCTAAACCAAATTTTTATTTTTTTATTGAAAAATTATATTTTCCAAAGTTCTTTTTCCCGGTTTAGTATTATATATAAATCTACCCTTCGAATCTTAATATATACATTATATTAAGAATTTTCTCTTTGAACATTACTTTTTTTTTTTCTTATTATGACTGGAATAAAAAAATTTCAAAAATAAAAAAATTTCAAAATAAAAGTGATTAATAAAAAATTTCTATGGAATTCTGAAAAAGCGAAAAATCTTTTTTTTATCGAATCCTATCATTATTGACAACGAACATAAATCAAAGAACTTAGTTGAATTAAAAATGAGTCAATTAGATTTAATTTAATTTTTGGTGTGTTATAAATTTTGTAATATGATGTAACCTACTCGGAATAAGTAAATTATATATTTATTATAGTAGAATCAAAATGTACTTAACTAATCAATTCATAAAGTATAATTAAAATGTTTATCTATTTTTGTCAAGAATTATTACAAGAGTAGAAGTTATATCAAAGTGCCTATGTAATTGGACAAACGACTAAATTAAACATCTAAATTGCTCAAACATTATTAAATAACATTTAATTATTTAAAAAGATCAAATTGTCAACTTACATGTAATTATAAGTAGTAAACAATTAATTGTAATAAAAATGACAGAGTTGTTGCTGGTGGATTCCATATCAACTTACTTCCAACTCAACCTCAACTCGTAGATTAAGAGAGTTGGATTCAACTTGACCTACAATTGAAGAAATTGCATTAATTTCTAGCTCAAACTAATGATGAATTAGGTTGGTTTAAAACCTAAGGAAATCCCTAGAGAAGAATTTGGTAGACCTAAAGTATATAAAAATTCCACACCTAACCATTTAGTGCAACAAGAACAATATAATCCTCAAACCTGTTTGTTGGTTTAAAAGACAACGAGGTAGCTAAAGAGATAAGGGTTTGAGGATACCTTCTTTTTGTCTTGATGACAACATGAGTAGTTACTATGGGATAAAAGGTAGAGTACTTTCAAAAGATTCAGGCGTTCAATCTAGTGAAGCCACCTGAATGCAAATATATGTTGTTGGTTGCTAGTGAATTTTGACGAAGGATATTTGTTTAGGAGAGTGAGATAGTAAATTGTTTGATTATTCGTATACAATTTCGGATAGACCACACTTTATTCAAATAAAGATTAATTTTTAACAATACCAAACAACATCGTAATTTCATTTTTTTAAAATTTTTATATTAATTAAAACCAACCAAATCAATAAATTAAAATAAAATTATACATGTGCAGAAAAATATATTTTCCATTATTAAATTTATCGCTTGAGCGCAAACACATTGTCCTTTAATCACGGCATACCCTTTCTTAAGCATCAGTTCCTGAGAGAAAAGACAATGAACAAAATTTTAAAAACGATGTTGCTTCTGGTAATTACTTAGACGTTTAAGAAACACCACTCAAGCAAAATTTGTTCATATAGTTGCCTTGATAAAAGAATTGGAGATGTTGTAATAGTTCAAAGACATTCATCAAATCATATTAATTGTTGTGGCATGCTTACCATCACTAATGAGTTTTTTTGTTATGGTTAAGAAAATACAATTGGTAGATCACAAGTTCAGGGTAGAAATGGAACATGGGAGTCAAGAATTTTTTGTAAGAGTTGGTGGAACCTTGAAGTTTAAAGGAAAAGTTTGCATGCCCAATGACAAAGAATTGTAAAATATGATTTTAGGTGAAGGACTATAATCTTTGAAAGATCTTTTGCAGGTTTGTATACTTTATCATATTGGAGGTTGGGAAAATTCTTATATTAGATTATAAGAATAATTAGTCCATCAATTTATGAAGTTGCCTTACTTCCTTCTCTTGGAAATCTACATATATTTCATGTTTTGTAACTCAGGAAATGCATACATCCCACTCATGTCATTGAACAAGGCAAGATAGAGTTAAAGGAGTAATTATCCTACAAATTTAGTCTCATGAAAGTAGTAGACAAAAGAGTTAAACAACCAAGAGGTAGAGATTTGAACTAGGTAAAAGTAGGAGTAGATAGAATACAATATGAGAATTAGAATGTGAGCCTTTTATCCTCATTTGTTTGTGTTTAATACATTTTTTAGGACTAAAACTTTTAAGTTGGGAAGAATGTGAGAACCAATACTAACTTATGTTTAATAGTTTATTATTTTTGCTTACTTATTTATTTATTTTCATAAGTTAACTTTTATTTAAAAAATGGAATAATAAACTTATCAAAATTAATTATTTAAGAAAATATAGATATTTTAAAAAGAGGAATAAATTTTTAAGAGTTGAATAAAGTTGGCAGTTGGATATTTTTATTGTACTAATGACAATTTAAAAGACTTTTAAGTTAGTATAATTACACATCAACGACAATTAAGATGAAGAATATCAATAAAACATATATTTCCTTATTAAAATGGGGGCTGAATAGAGTAGATGTACATCAAAATCCTTTTAGAAATTATGAGAAGAGGTTAAAGGGAAATAGGGAAAGAAGTAGGCATCAAGAAAGATTTTGCAGCAAATTAGAGTTCAAATACTGGAAACATAATAAGGGAGGTCTAGAGTTTATTTTTATTTTGTTAAGGAAAATCTTTCATGGAGTTTATTATTTTTTTCAAAAAAGTCTTTTATGAAGTTTATTAAAATTGTAAGAGAATTTTGTCTCTTGTACAGTTTATTATTATTTTTAAGTATTTTTTATACATTAAATTATATATATGGTTTAGTTTATTAGGATTTGATTTCCGTAGGATTTAGTTGTTATTAGGCATGAGATCATCTGATATATTTGGAGTAAGATTATAACGTGGCTTGGTATAGAAGAAAAATGATATTCAAGAAGTTCGAGATGGCCTTGAAACATGAGATCAAGGAAGTAGTATAGTACTGATAGGTTCTTTTAATCGAATAACACTAGAAACACCACACAGAACAAGTTCTCTGAATTGTACAGCCTCCTTTTATTGCCAAAGAATCAAGAAGAATGGTGAATACAAGATACTCAGAGAGCTTAACCTCTCCCCAAAGAACTACAAGAGTTCTTGCACAATCAATAAGACTCCAAAACTACTGACATACACTCGTTTCCTCCCTTTTATACCAACTACTAACAGAATTAACAGAAACCCATTTCCCCATTTCCTAACTGCCTTGGCAGTTAGGCTCATTGCCTTTACCTCTTCTCCTATATACAATTAACTACCTAACATTACTCCCCTCTCCTCCAACAACCTTGTCCCCAAGGTTGAACTCTGGATATTGCTCTTGTATAGTCGCCTGATCTTCCCATGTTGCACTCTCTTGTCCCCCTTCTTGCCATTCTATCAATACCTCAGGTATTTCCTCTGTCCCCAGCCGTCGAATCCTTTTGTCCAATACCTTCGCTGGCCAAAACATGGGCCCATCTGCTTGTAGCTCCGCTGGAAGTTCCTTTTCAACTCGCTTCTCCCCCACCGCTTTCTTCAGTTGGGAAACGTGGAATACAGAGTGTATTCTGGCTGCCTCTGGTAATTGTAAACGAAAAGCTACCTTCCCCACTTGCTGTAACACCTCAAAAGGACCATAATACCGTGCCGATAGCTTCGGATGCAACCGAGTTGGCATGGAAGACTGTCTATGGGGTCTAATCTTCAAGTAGACCCAATCTCCTATCTGAATGTCTGCTTCTTTCCTTTTCTTATTCGCCTGATTAATCATCGCTTCCTGCGCTTGCCTTAAATGCACCTTGAGCTGTTTCAAAGCCTCATCCCTTGTCATCAAATCCTGAACCACCGACTCCACCGCTGTCTCACCTGGGATAAAACGGCTCAAAGCTGGTGGAGCTCTTCCATAAACGATTTCAAAAGGGGAGCATCTTGCGGCACTTTGGTAACTGGTATTATACCAGTATTCAGCCCAAGGGAGCATTAACTTCCAACTCTTCGGCTGTTCTGAGCAAAAACACCTCAAATACCCTTCCAAAATTCTATTCACAACTTCCGTTTGGCCATCCGTCTCAGGATGGTATGCCATGCTCATACTAAGTTGGGTACCCTGCATCTGGAAGAGTTCTTTCCAGAACACGCTCAAAAACAAGGGGTCTCTATCGCTGACTACTGACATAGGAATTCCGTGTAATCTAACTATTTCTTGGACAAACCTTTCTGCAACCGTACGGGCTGAATACGGGTGTTTCAACGCTATAAAGTGACTGTACTTACTCATCCTGTCAACTACTACCAAGATTGCATCAAACCCGTGTGATTTGGGTAGCTTTACAATGAAATCTAGACTTATCTCTTCCCAAATGGCTTGTGGAATCGGTAGTGGTTGCAAAAGACCCTGAGGGGAGGCAGCTAAGTACTTATGCTGCTGACAAATCACACAACCCGCGACGAACTCTGTCACTGTTTTCTTCATCCCTGGCCAATATAATGATTGTGCAATTTTTCGGTAGGTGCGAAACACTCCAGAATGGCCCCCTGTACTCGTCACATGAAACTCTGCTAGAAGCTTTGGAATCCAATTTGATTTAGCGGACAAAACCAACCTTCCTTTATAGTGAAGGCGGTCATTCTCCAACGTATATGCGTCGTGGCTAGTTGGATCCCCCTTAAGGTCCTCCATTATCTTCCGAAGCGCAACATCTTCTTCCACTTCTTTCAAAACCTCTTGGAAATCATGCCAATAAGGCCTGGAGATGGCTTGTAGTTCTCCCTCCTCCATACCACCTTCTTCTCTCCGGGATAAAGCATCTGCTACCTTGTTCGAGCTTCCCAACTTATAAACTATCTCAAAATCATACCCCATCAACTTGGCTATCCAATTTTGTTGACTGTGCATTGTTATTCTCTGTTCCAGCAAATATTTGAGGCTGCGCTGATCAGTAAAAACCACAAACCTCCTCCCCAGAAGATAGGGCCTCCAATGTTGGATGGCCATGACCAACGCCATCAGCTCCTTCTCGTATATGGATTTAGTACGCGACCCCTCAGACAGCGCCCTGCTAAAGAAAGCAATGGGCTTCTTATTTTGCATCAACACAGCTCCCACACCACTCCCAGAAGCATCACACTCCACGTGAAAGTCTTGTGTAAAATCGGGCAACGTCAGTACCGGTGCAGACGTCATCGCAGCTTTCAGAGTTTCCATGGCTGTCCTGGCTCTCTCCGACCACTCAAACTTCCCCTTTTTCAACAATTCCGTGAGGGGTCTCGCTAACTCCCCATATCCTTGCACAAACCTCCTATAATACCCCGTTAAGCCCAAAAATCCCCTCAATGCTTTCAGATTCCGGGGCTCTTCCCATTCCAGCACTGCCTTCACCTTATCTCGGTTCATCTCTACTCCTTGCTCCGAGATCTGATGTCCCAAGTATTGAATTCTCCGTTTCCCAAACTCACATTTTTTTGGATTGGCCACCCAAACATGCTGTTCCAGTAGCTGCAGCACCAAATTTAAATGGTGGAGATGTTCTTCCCACGAGGAGCTGTATACCAAGATGTCATCAAAAAAAACGAGCACCCATTTCCTCAAGTAGGGCGCCATTAATCTGTTCATGGCACTTTGGAATGTCGCTGGCGCATTCATTAACCCGAAAGGCATCACCAAAAATTCAAACAAGCCCTGGTGAGTTCTGAAAGCCGTCTTGTGGATATCCTCTTCCCCCATCCGTATCTGATGATACCCCGCCTTTAGGTCCAACTTAGAGAAGAACCTGGCACCCTTAAGCTCATCCAATAGTTCTTCAATTACCGGAATAGGGAACTTATCCGGTACAGTGGCTTTGTTCAATGCCCGGTAGTCTACACAGAACCTCCAGCTTCCATCTTTTTTTTTCACCAAAATTACCGGGCTGGAAAACGAACTCTGACTCGGCCGAATGATGCCCGCTCGCAGCATATCCGCTACCTGTTTCTCCAGCTCTTCTTTCATGAAAAAAGGATACCTATAAGGTCTTACGTTTATAGGGTTTGTGCCCTCCTTAAGCACTATTCGGTGCTGCGCATCACGTGAAGGCGGTAATCCACCTCCCTCCTGAAACACCTTGTAATGGGCATGCAGAACTGCTCTGATTTCTGCCTGCTGCTGCTCCGTCAAATCATCCATCCCGTCACCGTCTACCCTGGGTTCCACTATGCACATTTCCCAAACCAAGAACCATGACTCAGCATCCGTGATCTTTGCTAGTGCGCCTGGCTCTACTAGCTGTCGAGCCAGGGCTGGATCGCCGATAATCTTCAACTTCTCGCCATCCACTACATATTGCATGGACATCTCCCTCCAGTTAACAACCACTTCCCCCAATTTTGCCAACCACGCAATACCCAATATCAAATCGACTCCTCCTAGTTCAAACACATGCATGGCTTCCTCCACCGTCACCTTTCCCAACTTCAATTCCACCTTCTCACACCTTCCGCTCGTCCATCTCTTACACCCGTCACCCAGACTCACGGCATAGGAGGGTGTTTCTACCATCGGAAGTCCCAGTTCCTCCACCAGTTTTCTGCTAATGAAGTTATGGCTGGCTCCGCTGTCAATCAAGACTACTACGCATCTTCCTCCTATCAGCCCGGTCAACTTCATGGTCTTGGGAGGTGTCAGACCCTCCGCCGAACATGCTGAGAGCTCCATGGGTTTCACCTCTAGGTTAGCGCTTTCCTCCAACTCCCCTTCCTCATCTTCCGCGAGTAACAGTACTCGTAACCCCCTTTCCGCACATCGGTGACCTGGTGCAAACGGACCTCCGCATCGGAAACATCTCCCTTCTTCCCGCCTCTTTAGAAACTCTGGGTAGGGCAAGTTTCTAACCATCCGATTCTTGTTTTCTCCTCCGGTCGTGTTATTACCCTTCGCGTTGGTGCTATTCGCCACTGCCGAACCGTCTCTTCTGGCCGGGCCCACTCCGTCTGTCCCGCCGATCCTTGTCGCGAAACTGCGATCTCCCTCAGCCCTTACGATCGACGCCGAGGTTCGCGTACCCGCGTGAGTCGCCTTGATCCCATTCCACGCTCCTCCGCCTCCACGGTTTATGGCGTCCTCCACGTCTCTCGCCACCCTAATCGCAACCATCAAGTCTGGGGGACCCTGGATTCTGACTTGGCCCTTAATGTCTTCCCGCAACCCCGCCAAGAAGAAACCCAGAATCAACTCCTCCGACAGGCCCTAGGTCTGACCCAGTAACATCTCGAAACTCCTTACAAACTCTTCAAGCGTTCCCTCTTGTCTCATAGTGGCCATTTGTTCGTAGACCGTCCCCCTGGACCCACCACCGAAGCGATTAATCAACCCCATCTTCAAACCCATCCATGTTCGGTTCTTGGTTTTCTCCCGCCAATACTTGAACCAATAACTCGCGCTCCCCTCCATGCTAATGTAAGCGAGTTCCACTTTGTCCTCCTCAGCCACTTTCTGGATTTCGAAAAATCTTTCGGCTCGATTAATCCAGATGTATGGGTCTCCGCCTTCAAAGGATGGCAATTCCACTTTCTTCCTCCAGTTGTGCGATATTCCCCCAGTATCGCCTCTCCCCTGATTATCATTCACTGAACTGCTGCTTCCCTCAGAACCACCCCCTTGATGGTTTGCACCCCTACTCATCAACCTCATCATTTGTTGCAAATCGCGTCTGATTGCCGCGGTCTCCTCTTTAATTCCCTCCACTATGATCTCCAAGTTATCCAGTCTTCCCTCCGTCTCGCTACCCATCACTGGTTCTCCTCCTATCGGATCCGGCAGGTCGGACCAAATGATAGGTTCTTTTAATCAAGAACCTAAGAATAACACTAGAAACACCACACAGGACAAGTTCTCTGAATTGTATAGCCTCCTTTTATTGCCAAAGAATCAAGAAGAATGGTGAATACAAGATACTCAGAGAGCTTAACCTCTCCCCAAAGAACTACAAGAGTTCTTGCACAATCAATAAGACTCCAAAACTACTGACATACACTCGTTTCCCCCCTTTTATACCAACTACTAACAGAATTAACAGAAACCCATTTCCCCATTTCCTAACTACCTTGGCAGTTAGGCTCATTGCCTTTACCTCTTCTCCTATATACAATTAACTCCCTAACAAGTACCGTTTTCTATTCAAGAATTTCCTTTATCAGTGGAGAAAGCCATAACACTTGAGCATTTGAAGTATGTGGGAAGAGTAATTCTAAATAATAAGCTTGATTCCTAAAAGTCATATAGCAGATCCCATGCCACAATAAAAATATATTAGGAGCAAAACAAGTAATATGTGGAGTGTAACAATATGCCCACAACACTTCTAGCAAGTGTTCTGGCCACCTATCCTTGTCGAGTCCAATCTCTTACATTCGACAAAGGTAACTATGTTGGTTGCCTCGACCTGTCCATTACACTAAGGGTATTCTATTGAGCTGAATTTTGTGCTTTATGCTAAGTTCAGTATAGAACATGACTAGTTCCTTGTCTATAAATTGGCGTCGGTTGTTAGTGATAACAATATACGACACTCCATACTGACATACTATGTTTTTCCAAACGAAAGGACTTGTTAAGGTGTGATGTAGCTAGAGGTTATGCCTCAATCCACTTACTTAAGTAGTCGATGGTGACTACTAAGAACTTGTCCTTTGCCTGGAGCAAAGAGACCAAGAATATCCATCCCCCGCATCGCAAAAGGCCATAATATAGTGAAAATCTTCTTGTTTGCTATATATGAGATTTCCATGTTTCTTGCAAAGTATATATTTTTGAACGTAGGCAGTGAAGTCCGTCTCCATAGTCAGCCATAAGTACCTACCTTGAAGGATTCGTGTTGTCATGGTACTTGCTCTAGAGTGATACCCATAAATACCTTCACGTTTTTTTACGTATAATCTACTCAGCCTACTCCAAGGTAACACATTTTTGGAGAACCGACTATAGTCCCATATGAAAAGGTCGCCGCTTACTAGCGTATAACATGCTACTCCTCTTATCCAACTCATGTTCTTCTCCATCCATGATACTTCCACTCTTATGTACTATATGTCTGCTACCATCCATAATGCTTCCTCAATGCCAACATGCATGCACTCATCCACATTATTATTATTATTATTATTATTATTATTATTATTATTATTATTATTTCCTCCATCCTTGATCTCTTTCGCTTAAGGATCTTACACTTTTATTACAATGAAAACATGTGATGTCTTTCTTTAACTTTGATTTTCCCCGACTTGCTAAGATCATTAAATCTTTGAGAATGGTCATTAAATCTCTAAAAATTTCTATACATATTTCTTCCTCTTGACTCAATAACTAAAGCTTCATTTGAGTATATTAGATAATCTTACTACAACTCTTCCTCCCAGTTTCTTCATTTAAGAAGCTATCCTTGACATGTCAAAAGTCATTTTTCCATTAGGAGCAGAGTTACATAGACAAACCACCGTTGTCACCCAACTGTCTGGTAATGAGCTAAGCAACAACAATGCTAGTGGCTCATAATCTAATATAATCTCTATAGAGTTTAACTAATTCACCATATTTTGAAACCTACTCAAGTGGTCTGCCACTAAAAAATCATCCTTGTATTTCAAGTTTCTTAGCTTCCTAATAAGGAATGCTTTGTCCAAGGAACTTTTACACTAAAAAACCTTACTTAATTTTTTCCATAAGTTATAAGCAAGAGTCTTACGTGATACATGATGATAAATAGATTGATTCTATCTATTATTAAATCACACCAATAGTCTTCCTCTTTATTTGCTTATTTAATACCCTGATCCTCAATAGGATCACACAAGTCTTTGGAAAATAATAAATCTTCCTCCATATTGAATACTCTGTAGAATTTAGTCATGGTTCCAACATGATCATTATATCCCATCTTCATAGCATAAACCAAAGCTCCTAACTAGAAGTTTGATACTAATTGTTGGAAAGATAACAAATATAACACATAACAAGAAGTAAAACCCATATAAACTCTTTCCTATATAACTAATATGCAAAAATAATGAAACACCTAAAATAAAGGAGAGAGAAATTAGTAAACAACAAAACTCTTTGATGTTGAAAAATCTCAATATGAAAAAAAAAACTATGGGACTTAGTCTACTCCATAGACACTCACAATTTCTGTCTATTTGTCTTCCACTTTGTTTCTGTCCTAAACACCATAGGAAAAGGATTGCATAATTTTAAATTGCATAATGAACTAAAAGTCCATTAAGAAAAATACTTCATTTTTTTCTTGATTAAATTAGTGTGGGCCTAATAAATTGGTGACCCACTATACTTGACATAAAAATTGAAAATATCCAATGTAAAAAATATTTTTATGTAATAACGTTTCCTTACAAGTGCACACGTTATCTAATTAAAATAAAATATTTAATATAATGTAAATTAAAAGTTTCATATAAAATATAACTTAATCAACTTATTTTTGAACTAATCTATTCTCATAAATAGTTAAATTTTTTTTACTAGCAAAGATTGGGTTGACCTTCATGGTGATCAAATCTTAATACAATTACAATGAGACAAACTTATTTCGCAAGACAAATCAGACTCTATGATACCATTATTAATATTTTTTACCAGAAAAGATTAAAATGATTGACTATATATAAAGTTTGAGTTGTCTATATATTTGAGTTTTCTTAATTGTTACTATTTTCAACATAGTAATTAAATGATCTTAATATATTTATTAACGTCTCTTTTACAATAAGAAGGGAAATATCACTCTTCACTGATTGCCTTAAAAATACTTAAATAACATCCTTTAAACTGATAATGTGGACCATATTTAGTAAAAACAAATTAATTCAAAAATTAAATTTTAAACATTCAATGATGTAAATAAATCATTTATTTTTTAATTAAATGTCCCATAAGTGTAATGAGTAGAGCATGCTAATCCTGAACAGCCTTTATATAAATAATGGTTAGGATATGCAACATTCATCTCAGCAGAAGAAAATATCAAACTGAAAAATAAAATTCTCTAGAAATGGCTTCTCGCTTCTGTCATCCTTTTCTCTTCAGTGTTTTGTTGGTTGCTCTGGTTCTGACAGCAGGTAATTAGAAAAATAAATTACTTTCAATTCTCCAATTAGTATCTTCTCTTATTTTTTATTTCTAAAATGAAGGCAAAATACAAAAATCCATAAATCCAAATGAATTTTGTGATGAAATTTGATATAACTTTTTGGTGGTTTTAATTACCTCAGGAGAAGCAACAGCAGAACCAAAATTTGGATTCCTGAATCATTGCATCGGCCTTTGTTCTGGTGGATTAGCACAATGCAAGAGCGATTGCGCAAAAATGGGCTTTAAGGATGCTCTCTGTATCGATAAAATAAATATAAATGAATGTTGTTGTCAATGATTCATTTATGCGATACCGATGACTATTTTATAAAACTTTAATAAAATATGTGTTTCAATTATGTTTTTTTAATATTTATTTATTTTTGTATTGTTTTATTTAAATTAAAAATATTATTTAATAGAGTTAAATTTAAGATTAAAAAAAATTGAAATCATCTTATAAACAGATAAATGATATGTGGAAGAGTAAAAAAAGTTAAAAATTATAAAAAACAAAATAGGGTCTTGAAATCAAGGAAATCAGATTTGATGATTATTTTAAAGATCGTAAAACAGAAATAAATAAACTGATTATATATATATCAAGCTATTAACATCGTTTTAACTTACCTTATCAATTAAACTGTTAATAAATTAATGGAAGCGTTAAGTTATAAGTATATTGCATTGATTGGTGATTAATGGACGAATTTTTGTTTCATAATTTAAACATAAATCAATTTAAAGAATTATGGAATCGTAATAAGTAGTACTAGGAATTTTTTAAGGTATAATTTTCGTTAGGAATTCTGATGTGTTAAAAATTTATGATAAACTCGAATTCACATTGGAAGAAACTACTGCAAATCTAAGTATGAATTAGAAAGTTTTAAGTTGAGTAAAAATTAAAAACTTAAGTGACATATAGCAAAAGAAACAACCATATACATAGTGAGCTTAAAGTTTTATGTTGAAAATGGTATTAAGTCTTTTATAGGAATAAATCATACCTCGTAAGTAGTATTTCTCTCTTCTATCCCGATAAAAGAAATTTCCAACAATTTTATCTATTCCATTACCATAATTATTTTGTGTTATTAATATATATTTTTTAAAATGACTTATTGTTTTTAAATACATCTATCTATTTTTATTATGTGATTAATTTTATTTCATTAAACAACTTAAAAAGATTAATACAATTATATAAAAAGGACCAATTTAGTTTTATTATTATTAATATATATATATATATATATATATATATATATATATATATATATATATATATATATATATATATATATATATATATATATATATATATATATATATATATATATATACACACACACACACGCACACACAATTTTCGTAACACTTGTAATTTGTTATGTTTGCTTGAAACCTTCTTTCTGTATTATTTTGGAATTTAGTCGTTGTTTGGTTGTTGTAGTTTTTTTTTTCTTTTTTTTTATAATGATTTGGAAGATGGAAATCTTATTTACTAGGGTAAAAATGGAGGTTTCTTTTATGGGAAGGTTTTTTTTTGGGCTTATCTCCACTCAAGCAAAAGGATGACAGTGTTGAGATGCTCAAACGAATTGCAATTTTGCTCAAATGAAGGCTTTTCGCTCAAGCAAAAGTGTGGCGGTGTTGAGGCAACTCAAAATGGTTGTTGAAGCTAAAATAATAATAAAAAATTATCCAAAGCTAAAATCAACCATAATTGTGGAGTGTTTTTGGACTCTATCAATGTGAAATTGAAATATTATTGGGTATTTATGTATTTGTATTTTGATATAAGTGATGTGAGACTAATATAGCCAAGAGTTGTCATTTGTAATTTACTTGTTGATGAGATGTATGGTAATCAAGAGATGCAATTGGCATGTAGTGTGGTGAGCTATACTAGAACAGATTCAATGAAATCTCATGTTCTAATTGTTGCTTGACCACGTAAATTAAGGTGTCAAGTGGTGAGACAAGTAGATGGGAAATTAGAGGCATGCCTTGAGGCTGTAGAGAGGTAGAACAGAGGTAAAAAAATAGTCCTAATTTGTGGGTAGGGCAAGTTTATTAGTGTATAAGCAAAGTGGCCTACTACAATGTGACTCAGTTCTAAGTTGGTGTTGATAGGGGAGCCCTTCAATCAAAGTAACTCAAAATAGTCAACATGTTCTTAACTTGGTTTGATGATAATTGAATGATTGTTTTTGATGATGTTGAATAATGTTTCGTGCTTGATTAATATATTGTGAAACCATGTTAAAATGAATGTGTTATCAATTTATGTTGATTGTATGATGATATAAATACCATATTAAAACTGTCAAAAGCCAGTGTCTTAGTCTCTATTTTAATTAGTTAAGAAATTAATCTAATCGATTAAAACAATGTGTAAATTTTAATCGATTAAGGAAATAATATAACCGTTTAAAATTGTCTGATGCACACCAGGAAGCTTAGCTCTCTATTTTAATCGATTAAGGAAAAACCTAATATATTAAAACAGACAATAATGTGTCTTTTGCTATATATATGTGGTTAATTCCTTTTGTAGGCATGAAAAACATTCTAAGAGCATTCTATTGTGAAACAAGAACATTCTTTGAGAGGTCTTGGAGCATTCTTGGAAAAGTCAAACATCAATTGAGGAAATTGAAAGTTGCAAGCCTTCAAAAGTGAGAGAAAAGATCTAAGAAGGGTGTGAATTTTCATTTCTTTGTAACATCAATACTAAAGGTGTACCAGGTTTTCTTTTTATGTAATATTTGTGAATTATAGTTACCTTTGTTGTGTAGGTAAGGTTTCTAGTGTGAGTCTGTGTAGTCTCACCCTTAGGAGTATGTTCTTAGTTCCTAGAGTGAGCGTGTGTAGTCTCATCCTTAGGAGTTTGTTATTATTGCGGTTAGATATTTAGAGTACATAGGTGAATCTTGTATCTATGTAATCTTGACACTTATTCTTAGTGGATTTTCTTTCAACTCAGGTTGTTGGAAGAAGACCTGATGTAAACTTATGAAGAATTGAACTAGTACATATCTTTGTATGATTTCTTTCATTATCCTTGCTTAATAATCTGTTAATTATTTAAAAGGTGAAAAAATTTGTTAAAAATAATTTAATGCACCATAGATTTTTTAAGGAAGGTAAAATAGTTTTAAACCAATTCACTCCTCTCTTGGTTGAGATATATTGTTGTCATAATTTTAACAGTTGGGAAATAATAGTCATGTCTTCTGTAATATGTTTTGATTGCATGTTGTTTATTATATATAATGTGATTGATATATGCATTGAAATGGTGTAATTAATATAGGAGACAAAATAAATCAATCTAACCCCTTTTATATGAGTATGTTGTTGGTCCACTAAAATTGAGATAAGTCAAATTAGCAAGTTATCGCTAGGTAAGCTAGTGAGTAAGCCCACCAGTTTTCTTACAATTTTTCTATTTTTTTAAATTTTTTTAATTTAATATATTTAAGCACATTTAATCATGTAAATATTTTTTAATTGTTTAATCAATTAATTAATATCTCTATTATATAGTGTTGGTGCAAGTTGGCTCTTAAAGAAGAATGAATAGAGCTTGTAGACATTTTAAAATCATTTTGCACATACATTATACTTAACTAAAAAGATAAAAATGCACATAATGTTTATATTGGTTCACATCACACCTTGAGGCTACAACCGGTCTCTTAAGCCATTATTTTAAGAAGTTTCACTAATCAAATCCCTTAACTAGCACAAGTTTCAACTTCTTCAGGTTATAATGACTATCAACCTCTTCAGGTATCACGATTTTAACCTAACCTAGGAAACACAAATATAAATCTTTCCATGTTACAACGAGTTTAACTCCTCTCGTATTTTTCTCAATCTTCCCCAGAGATAGTGATAGCTCCAGGTCGAGGCAGATCAGCGAGGAACTATGAAATCTGGACTTGATCGAGCTGAAGAACCGAGAAGCAGCAGAAGAACACGAATCTACTCAAGAGCCTTAGGCTTCGAAGGTTTGATCGGTGTAGATTTTAGGGTTAGAGGTAGGAAGAGATCTAATCGGTGGAAAATAGGGATTCGTCGATTAAATCGATGAAATGGAAAGAAATCGTGATTTGACTTGGTGAATGGGCGCAAAATGATGGTGGAAGCAAAGATAGGGCACCAAACAAAGGTTTAATCGGTGCGAAGGTGTGAAAAGGCAAGAATAAGGCAAATATGAGATATGGATCAGTAGAGGTGACTTACGTGAAGGTTCTGTGATGGTGGATCTGTGAGGAAAATGGTTGCTGGATGAGACACGCTCGAAGAAAACGAACGCGAGAGTGATGGTTTGTTCTCTCGAATGATTGAGAGAGAAAAATGATGTGTGAGTGTTGGAGCCTTCCAGGGACAAGGCTCGCATGGCAGCGACGTAGGCATGACGGATGACACAAGCCACGCGGAGGTAAATGATTGGTGGAGCATGGTGTCCGATGGCTGAATGAGAATCTGATTTGGAAAATGAGAGAATGGATGGTGACAATGGAAGGTGGCTAAAGGAGATCCTTTGGGATTCTCTAGCCTTGACTTTCAAGGTAGAATTGTTCTGGAGTGCTCTCAACAAAATAACAATTCATTATGCTCAAAAGTGTCTTACAAGAGGTGGTGGCATGTCTATATATAGGACAAAAAGTCCCTCCTATCTACCACATACCTAACACCTTTTACACATGCTTTAATAAAAAATAAAAGAAATACTACACTAAGATAATTGGGCTTGGGCCCCGTCTATCAGATAGAGAACTCACAATTACAATGAATTAGGGTAGGAACGAGTGTTGAGTGTTGGGATGGAGATACTTAGGGCAGAAACTATTAAGACAAAATCGTCTATACAACTAAATGCTCTCATGTTTTGAAGTTTAACCAAATCACATTAAACGAAATAAGAAGATGAAAATACCATAACAAGAAACATAAAGCATAGGTTGAAGGATCCTTAACTTGGAAAAACATTAGGAAAACCTTTAAGATTGTAGAAAACATTAAAACACCTAAGATCAAAACACCAGACGCTATGCTAAACGATTGTTAAGTCAAAGCATCTAAGAGAGTTGAAGCTAAACGCGTAAGCTTACTATACCCAAGGGGTATTCAATTGAACTCTCGGGAAAACAAAGAGATGTCAAGACAAAGTCCTTGACAAAAACATTCTAAAAGCCTAAACCTAAAACATCAAAGAAACATAAAAATGCTAAATGTTATTGCTCTAAAAATATAAAGTCTCAAAAAACATTTACACCAGTCTAAACGATACCATGAACTAAACTATTACTTTGTCCAACGATGAAGGCTTTACTCAACACTTGATATCTTTAGAAGAAAAGCTTAATTGTTAAATGCTACCTTAACAGTAGAAAATTGAAAAGCATTTTGTTGTTATGAGCAAGCATTAAATGACATTAAATGCTTAATGTTCAAAAACAACTAAAGTGATAAGAGATAAGACATATCTGCTGCATGCACAATCTACTATATTATTTGCAAATATCCTACTCTACACGCATCCACAAGCTTCAAATTAAAATATCATAAGAGGACATTAAAGACAAAAGAAATATTCACAGAATGTTCTTCACTCGAAGCGGTGTCTAAAAGAAAGTACAACCTACTTCAAGCAAAGTACTAAAAAAGCAAACCTACTATGAAAAGTTGACTTTAACCAATAGCTATTGTACATGAAGAAAGAGAAGACACAAGAAAGAGGATAACATAAAACGAAAATATTCATCCTTTGAGAAGCGTTCAAAAGAAAAGCACAGAAAGAGCTCAAGAAAAAGAACATATCTGAGAAGAAAAAGAGAAGAAGAGAAAAGAAGAAAAAAAAATACTCTCGAGCTTGATTGTAATATTTGTTTATGATTGTAAGAAAGAGAGAAAGAGAAAAAAGAGAAACACCTACGAATATGTATATTGCATTGTATTATAATTACATCCTTTCCACGAGAATAATAGTCTGAACGACTTGTAAGCAATCGTAGATTGCAATTCTGAAGAGACTTAAAACACTTGTTGAACTCAGTTGAGTTAAGAAAATCTAGGCACGGTTGCTTAGTACCAAGAGTGGTGCGGATACTCATCCGGTCTAGTGTAATAAGAGGTTATTCTCTAACTAATGAGACCAAGAGGGGTGAGAATACTCATCCAGTCTAGGGTAAGAAGAGGTTACTCGGGACTGAAAATACTCATCTCTAAGCAACAATTTTGTAAGTGTTGCCTAATTTTGTATTGCTTTTTATAGTTTTGAAGCCATGCCTACAAAAGTGTTGCATTTACTATTGTAGGTTAGACTCTTCTATTACTCGTTTTTGGTTTTGACCGCTTGGTCTCTTTGTGACCGTTCGGTCGTGTGCTTTCGGTTCTGACTTTGGCTGTGTTGTTCGGTCTTTGCTGTACTTGGCCTATGTTCGGCCTCTGCTGCTGATGACCGCTCGGTCTTTCTGTTTTGTTTGTTTCAGTCGCTTGGATTGGCTATATATTGCAGCCTGTCTTTGCGTTTTGATTTTTAATTCAATCTCAAAGTATTATTCACAAATAATTTTTCCTTTGTCTTTTCTCTCTGTTGTTCTTTCTTCTCTGGGTTTTCTAGTTTCTCTGTTTCATGCGAACCCAACAATTAGCGCCCATCGTGGGGCTGTGAATCAAGAAATTCCAGAAACGATGGCAACCAAGTTTGACGTAGAGAAATTCAATGGATCAAATGACTTCAGGCTATGGAAGGTCAAGATGGAGACTATCTTGATACAACATGGCTGTGATGATGCATTGAAGGGGGAATTGAACATGGATGCTACTCTGACGCAAGAAGAGAAGAAAAGAATGGTAGATAAGGCAAGAAGTGCAATCATACTGTGTCTTGGTGATAAGGCACTGAGGGAGGTTGCGAAGGAGAAGACTACGGCTAGAATATGGGCAAAGTTGGAGTCATTGTACATGACAAAATCGCTGACTCATAGGTTGTGTTTGAAGCAACAACTCTATTCGTTCAAGATGACATTATCAAGAACCATACAGGAGCAACTTGCAAAATTCAGCAAGATTGTTGATGTCCTGGAGAATATTGACGTGAGGTTGGAAGATGAGGATAAAGCTGTTATTCTCTTGAATGCGCTTCCGAGAACCTTTGAGCATTTTAGGGATGCCTTATGATAAGGATAAGGTGATTACTCTAGAGAAGGTTGTGATGTCAGGAGTTTCAAAAGCTCCAAGATTCGAAGGCAACCGATGAGGTGGCATCTGGGCTGATTTTAGTGAAAGGCAAATGGAAGAAGCTGAAACCAGAAGGTACGAAACAGGTGAGATGTTTCAAATGCCAGAAGATTGGACATATCAAGAAGTATTGTCCAAAGCAGGATAAAATCATTCGACCACAGGAAACTACTGATGTGGCAGAGGCTTCTAAAGGATATGAATCTGCTGGTGTTCTGGTGGCTTCATCAGAAGATTCTCAAAGGAGTTGGGTCATGGATTTTGGCTGTATCTATCACATGTGCCCGGTGAAGGAGTTCTTTGAGAGTCTAGAACAAAAGGAGCATGGAAATGTGCTGCTCGATAATAACAAGGCTTGCCGAGTGCAAGGATTAGGGTCGGTAAAGATGAAGATGTTTGATAGCCGGGAGACGGTACTGTAGGATGTGAGGTATGTGCCTGAACTGAAGAGAAATTTAATTTCTATAAGTTCATTTGATCTTAGAGGTTATTCCACAAAAGTTGAAGATGGAGTGATGAGAGTGTATTCTAGAGATACTGTGATTGTCAAAGGCAGAAGAAAGAATGACTTTTATATTCTGGAGGGTTCGACTGTCATTGGTCATGCCTTGGTAGCAAGTGAGAAGTTAGAGAATATCGCTCGACTTTGGCACTTGAGGATGAGACATATCAGTGAGAAGGACCTTGAAGAATTGGAGAAGCAAGGTTTACTTCTAGAAGATAAGCTGCAGAAGCTGGATTTCTTTGACCACCGTGTCTTGGGGAAATCACACAGAATATCGTTCGGCAAAGGGAAACACTTAACCGAACGACCATTCGAGTATGCTCATACTGACTTGTGGGAGCCTACAAGAACTCAAACTCATGGTGGAGGAGCGTATTTCCTGAGTATAATTGATGATTTTTCAAGAAGAGTGTGGATCTACGTTCTGAAAAATAAGTCTGAAACGTTTCAAAGGTTCAAGGAGTGGCATACACAGACCGATAATCAATTGGGGTGTAAGTTGAAATGCCTCAAAACTGACAATGGTCTGGAGTTTGTTTCAGAGGAATTTAATGAGTTCTACAAGGTTAAAGGGATCAGGAGACACAAGACTGTGGTGGGAACTCCTCAACAGAACGGTCTGGCCGAAAGGATGAATAGAACAATTCTGGAGAGGGTTCGGTGCATGCTGCTTGGATCAGGGTTGTCAAAGGCTTTCTGGGAAGAGGCTGCCAATACAGCCGTATACCTGATTAACAGGAGTCCGTCTTCGGCTCTCAATCACAAAACACCAATGGAAGTTTGGAGTGGACGACCGGCTGATTACTCAAACTTGAGGGTGTTCGATTCTGTGGCGTTTGCGCATGTCAAAGGGGATAAGCTCGAGGCCTGAGCGGTAAAGAGTGTATTCCTTGGATATGATGAAGGAGTTAAGGGATACATGATATGGAGGTTAGATACTAAATCGTCCAAGCTGATCATTAATAGTGATGTCATTTTTTATGAAACGAGAATGACAATGCATACTAAAAATCCTGGATGCAAGAAGAAGACACTCGTTGAGGTGGAGCATACTACTGATGGATTCGTTCGGTAATTGACTAAGGAAGACTGAACGGGTGAAGTTCGAGTCGAAACCGTTCGGTCATTAGATGAGAACCGAACGGGTGAAGGGCAAAGACAGTCTATCACAGATCTTGGTGATGATACAGATGGTATATCTGGTTATGTGAGTCACTCAAGAGGAGCTGGTGTTGAATTGAGGAATTATCAGCTTGTCCGTGATAGGGAAAGGAGGACTCTAAGCTAACCAAAGGGTTTAGAGAGGCAGATCTAATTTGCTACGTCTTGAATGCTGCTGAAGATCTTGAAAGCTCGGATGAACCGAGAAGTTACAAGGAGGCTCTTCACAGTAGCGATCGACATCTTTGGCAGGGTGCTATGGAGGAAGAGCTAGAGGCGTTGAGGAAGAATAACACCTAGAGATTGGTGGACCGCCAAAGGGTAAGAAGGTTGTAGGTTCAAAATGGATTTTCAAGAAAAAGGATGCTATACCAAGGGGTGAGAAAGCAAGGTACAAAGGAAGACTTGTTGCCAAAAGACTTTACTCAGATTGAAGGTATAGATTATCTTGAGATTTTTGCTTTTATGGTGAAGCACTAATCAGTCGGAGTTCTAATGGCTATAGAAACTCACCGTAATTTGCACCTGGAACAATTAGATGTTAGGACTGTGTTTCTGCATGGAGACTTGGAGGAAACCATTTATATGAAGCAGCTGGAGGGATTTGCTTTGGATGATAAGGTGTGCCTGTTGCAGAAGTCTCTGTATGGCTTGAAGCAAAGTCCAAGGCAGTGGTACAGGAAATTTGATGGTTTCCTGATAAAGCTGAACTTCAAGCAGTGCAATTATGATGACTGCTTGTATACTCTGAATCGTGACAGTGATGTACATATCTTCTTCTATACGTGGATGATATTCTGATTGCTAGCAGTGATAGGAGCATGATTCATGAGATGAAAGCAAAATTGGGTGGTGCTTTCGAGATGAAGGAGCTAGGAGAAGCAAGGTGGATCTTGGGCATTGACATAAAGAGAGATAAACTTGAAAGGGGGGGACTTGTTTTTATCTCAAAAGATTTATTTGCAAAAGGTGATTTCAAGGTATCAGATGACTGAATCCAAACCTGTTGGCACACCGATCGGTCAACACTTGAAACTCACCAAAGAGCAATGCTCGAAGACCGAGGATGAAAGGAGGAAGATGGAATCTATTCCGTTTTCAAATGGGATTGGGAGCATCATGTATGCATGGTCTGCACAAGACCTGACCTGGCGCATGGGGTAAGTGTTCTAAGTCGGTTTATGGTTGATCTTGGACAAATCCATTGGGAAGCGTTGAAGTGGATGCTTAAATACATAAGGGGGTCTCTTGATACTGGATTACTCTTCCAAAATAACTTTCAAGGTGGAGGTTACATTGAAGGTTTTGTTGATTCAGATTTTGCTGGGTGTATGGACATAAGGAAATCCCGTTCGGGATATGTGTTTACACTATTCGGAACTGCTATAAGCTGGAAGTCTACATTGCAATCAATTGTTGCTCTTTCAACCACTGAAGCTGAATAATGTGTGCTTGCTGAAGGGGTAAAGGAGGAACTATGGTTAAAAGACTTGATTCGAGAATTGGGTATTGATCAAAAGACCGTCCAGGTTCATTGTGATAGTCAGAGCGCCATACATTTGGCCAACCATCAAATTTATCATTCTAGAGCAAAACATATTGACGTCAAGTTGCATTTTTTCAGGAGCATTCTGGCATCCGGTGATGTCCAAATCTGCAAAATTGCATATGAAGACAACCCTGCAGATATGCTGACTAAGCCGCTCGCTACAAAGAAGTTTCTGAAGTTTTTTTTCCAAGATTGGTTCTATACCGTTCGGTCTGTAATTGTGTATCGTTCGGTTTTGTTCTTTCTTGTATAGTCGAGTCTAGGTGGAGATTTATAGGTTAGACTCTTTTATTACTCGTTTTTGGTTTTAACTGCTCAGTCTCTTTGTGACCGTTCGGTCGTGTGCTTTCGGTTCTGACTTTGGCTGTGTTGTTCGATCTTTGCTGTACTTGGCCTATGTTCGGCCTCTACTACTGATGACCGCTCGGTCTTTCTGTTTTTTTTTGTCGATTGGATTGACTATATATTGTAGCCTGTCTTTGCGTTTTGATTTTTAATTCAATCTCGAAGTATTATTTACAAATCATTTTTCCTCTGTCTTTTCTCTCTGTTGTTTTTTCTTCTCTGGGTTTTTTGGATTTTCTGGTTTCTCTGTTTCACGCGAACCCAACAACTATATTTAGTCAACCCTTTTGCAATTAGGGAGAAATTTAGTGTTGCCTAAAACCAAAAATGTTATAGTTATTTTTGAATATGATAAATATGGAAGATGATTTAGATGATTTTGAGTATGTTTATTGTTTTACATAATTTATTTCTTTGAATTTTAAAAAATGATGCTCTTTGACTTGATATAGCTTAAAAAATATCACTTAAGCAAAGTCCAAACCATAAGTAATGATTATCTTAATCGTTCATCATCACTCATGTTATGACAAGGATAACTTAAGTAAAAGTTAACTACTTGAGAGAGACAAACCAATGAAATTCTCTCTCCTCTTAAAGTGATAATGCTCAAGTGACATTTGGTCGTTTAACTTCAAAGTGTGATAATGTTGCAAGGTATCCAAATTCTTAGAGATCATGCAATTACGTTAAGATGCTCAAGCAAGGGTTATCGCTCAAGTGGTGAAACAGTGGGTTTCATGTTTATGGGACTTTGTTCAAAGTAATCCAACAAATATATCATTTAAATGTTATGAACACTCAAGCAAGCAATGAGCTCTCAAACATGTAAATAGGCATTTCGGTAATAAGGGACAAATTCAACTCTAATCTCTACGAAAAAGTCTTTTTCCGCTACCAGATACTTTTAGTGAAAGAAAGTTGCTCAATTGACACATTGTTAAAATGATGGTGTTTTATTTATTTATTTAATATATTATTAATTGAAACACATAATGAATGGTATGACATTGAGATCTATATTATTGACAATGTTAATGTAAATAATTAATATGACATACATATATCTATATTATTGACAATGTTAACGTAAATAATTAATATGACATACATATATATATATATATATATATATATATATATATATATATATATATATATATATATATATATATATAATGTAAGACAAATATGCGTGTGTGGTTTGTTATTTATGGATGTATGGTCCCGCATAGGTGTGTGACCACTTTCTAGGTGTGTTTTGATTGATATTTGACTACTGCAGAATTGGGCTTTAACGACACCTCGTAAATGTTGGACCATAAAATAATCAACGTAAATTATTGATCGGTGACATTTTTGTAAATAAGTGGGCATATAGACGTTTGTTAGGAGGGGCCCCGACATCTATAATATTATAGACGTCGGAGTCCCTCTTAACAGACGTCTTAGTGCCTGACAGGTAGCTGAAAAGTAATTTTTTTCCGCCTTAGAGACGTCCGATCTCGCCACCCCGATGTCTATATTCAATTATAGACGTTGGTGCCCCTCCTAACGGACGTGTATATGTTTGACAGGTAGATGAAAAGTTATTTTTTTCCGCCGTACAGACGTCGGATCACGCCATCCGACGTCTAAATGTCCTGATGAAAAGTTGATTTGGACGTCATATTAGTGAGAGCCCCAACGTCTAGGCCTGAATAGACGCCGGTTCACCTGGGGAGCCGACGTCTAGTTTGCTGTTAAATCAGACATCAAACCCGTTGTTACGAGCACTTCATCGTCTTCCTTCTCGCCTTTTCTCTTCGCGGCATTGCTTTTCCAGGTGCGTTTTTGTCTCTTTTGAACTGTTTAAACGTACTTTTATTCGGATTATATTAGTCTTTGGTTGATTATCTTTCATTTGAACCGATTAAAATGAGTTTTTGTTGTGTTTTGGTGTAGTTTTTCTCGTGTCTTTGGGTAGCGTTGTACCGCATTCTCCCTTTGTTAGTTTCCTCGTAAGAAAAGTTTGCGTCTTTTGGATGTCTTATAGCGTTTCAACCCAAAACCGAACTTCGGTCCTTGTCTAGTTCTATTGTCATCGTTCGTTTTCATTGGCAGTTTTAATGGAACTAGGCAAGGACCCATATTCTGTTTTCGGTTGAAATGCTATAAGAGATCCAAAAGACGCAACCTTTTCTATGTCGAAACTAGCAAAGGAAGAAGGTGCTACTACGCTACCCAAAGACACAAGCTGTAGTAGACGTCGGTTAATGCAATGTCCGACGTCTATGGAGCTCTTTAGACGTCGGGTTCATGCAGTAACCAACGTCTATAAAGACGTCGAGCCTGTTGGAGTCCGATGTTTGATTAACGTCACCCACAAAGACGCCGGTTCTCGAGTTGACGTTAAAATGTCAAAATAACAGACGTTAAAATGTCAAAATAACAGACGTTAAATGCCCTTTCTGCACTAGTGTTTGGGATAGTATTAGACCTTAAGGTTTAATACATGAAGCATGTGAATTTATTAAATAAAGAAGATAGTTTGATTTCACTAATATTCTAGTAATGTAGATTAATACATCAAGTAATGAAAAACTAAAGGAGGTTTATTTCTGGCGTGTACACCCTACCTTGGTAATAGGTGGATGAAGTACCTGTTGATTGATGATGTTTTTGATGTTTTATGTGTTAATATCTTATAAAACATCTTTAATATATGTAAGTCTTGCATATTATTAGTTGGTGGTGACTCAAGATTGCAAGATCTAATTGATAATGTTTTATTTTATATTATTCATTGGAAGCGTTGTTGAAGAATACATATATACATCTTTGAGACAACATATATGTGCAATTTGTTATGTATGTAATTGAGAATATGATGAGATCTAATATGTATGTATGTACAAATTTTATGTAGTTTATGATGGTTAAGATAATAAAATAACTCATCCTTAATTTAATATTTTATGATAAACTTTATAATAAGTTCATGATAGGTATGACTCTCATGGTATGAATTCGTGGCCTTATAATATTATTGTAACTTTTATCAAATTTTATATTATCAATAATTTTATCTAATTTTTATTTAAATGTTAAATTATAAATTCACATAATTATAACTATTTTTTCATCAAACTATTTAAAAATAAACAATAATATTAAATTAATAAAATTCTTTAAATTTTGATAAATTTTAAAAAATATATATAAATTATATAAACTTTTATCTATATAAACCAAACATTTTTATGCGAAAAAGTTTAAATTTAAAAATATTAAAATTTTAATATTTCATGAAAATTGCATTGATTCCACATTAATTAGTAATGTGTGAAGGGTAGTATTATTTTGACACCCAACGAAGTTTTATACACACTTTACATCTACTATTATATCTTTCAATTTCTTTACAGAAATTAACTTTTTTAATAACCAAAATAACCCTAAAAGTGGGGTTATCAAGTAATGCATGTGTCAAAAAAATATGCAGTGAACATGTAGCGCATACATACATTCACACATTTTTAGTTGTTAATAAACATAGTTATAAGTTATCTAGAAATGCTAAACAAAATGAGAATAAATGATATATACTTAGAGGAAGAAATAGATGGCTTCTATGTGTTAAAATGACGTCTCTTTTATAAACAAGAATGGTGTCTTTTTATCTTCAGCGCCTTCATATTCAACTATTAGATCTTCTCACATCAATGAACATGGATTCTCACCTTGCCCTTCTCGAGGTAACGTTTCACTTTCACAACATAACAGTCCGATAGCTTCTTAGGGCTATTATAAAGTGGCCATAAAAAATGAAATTTAAAATATCTCAACGTTTAATATTCTTATTTGGATTATATCGAGTGAGGAAACTAATGTGTTATATGTATTTAAGATTATCTTAATTAGTCTATTTACTTATAATTACATCAAATTTACTTGATATCGTTTTGGTCCATAATAAGTGAGATTATCTCAGGTTTGCTTGACATCATCTCGACGTATAATGATCATGATATGTTTTCCTTTTATATATATCAAGACTATCTTGTTCTATATACCTAAACTTTTAATTCTATATGACTGAGATGAGATGATTTTAGCTCCACTTACCTAAGATTATCTTGGACAATGATAAACATCTATGATGATTGGGATCACATCGATCTCATCACATTGTAATAATAAGGATTAAGTTAGTAAACTTAAATATATTAGCATATGATTAAGCATGCTAATTATGATAATTATCTATGTGGCCTAGCTCAACAAAGCAAGAACTCATAAATTTATTATAAATAACATCATTTACAAGATAATTAGTTATGTGTTTATTGTTGTAGCATTTATTAATTTCGATGTCAAAACACCCCTAACTTAAGTTTTAGAATTTTTTTTTGCCGATACACACTCTCTCGACCTAAAATGATACCTAAATTTTGGAATACATTTTGAAGATTGAAGAAAACATAAAAAAGAAATTCATGGGTATGTAGGAAGAGTTAGCTTATTAAATGTTATAAGCGTTATTTATTGTTTTTAAAACATTTGTCATCCATTAAAATAAAAGCTATTAAATAAAACCGTAAAAAATAAACTTTTATTGATACGCTAAAGGTTAAACTTCTAATAAATACAAGCGGAAACACTGTAATGACGTATTTTGTTATTATACTATTAAATTAGAATTAACATTTAATACTTATTTATTATTTTTAATTTTACATATTTATGTAAATAAAATATATTTTAATTTTATGCATTTTGTTGTAGAGGCACTATATATCTCCATTGAATCCTTTGAAGTCTTCACATCGGTCTTCTAACAAAGCATCTGTAGTGACAAAAATTCTGCATAATGGCTTTTCGCATCAACCAAACTTTTCTTTTGGGGCTTTTATGCCTTGCTTTGCTTTTTTCTTCAGGTAAAGAGAAATAGGCTTTTCATCTCTTATGCCACATTTTCAATCTAGAATTGAAGTTAAAAGTGATTTTTTTTTTGTTCTCTTAGTGTTTATAATGTACTAGTGGGAGATTAACTTCTAGATTTCGGATATCCATGACCCAACAAGGTTTTCTTTTTCAAATGAATTTTAACCTTTTTTTTTCCTTTTTTTTTTTATATTTGTGGTGATTAATTACAGGGTTAGCAGAAGATTGGGGCCTCCCAGGACAAAGCTGCGAAAAAGGCAAATGTGAAAGGGTACAGTGTTCTCTGAACTGTGCTAGGAAGGGTTTCAGATCAGGTTCATGTGTAGCATGGGCTCCTGTTATTATCTTGTGCTGCTGTAACAAATAACTTAATTTTCAACGTATGAAAATAAAACAAAGTTTGCATACCAACTTCGCATTCAAACTTTGATTAGTCAGAAATTGATGTATTGTCTTTGAATTTGATTGAATAATAGGAAATTTGATATTAATGTATTAATCATTTCCATATTTTATGTCGATCGAATTATTGTATTCTATTAGTGTTGTGTTTATTTGATAAAGTTTTTCAAAATATCAATCTAAATCTTGATCATTTTCATTGTCTCAAATTTTTAAAATATAATTGTTTTAATAAAATAAATAAAATGAGTATTTTCTTTGAAAATTGTTTGGTATTCTAGAATTACCATTTTAACTTATTATGATCTCAATAAGTGATTAGGTAATATAACTAAACATAAAATACTTTATATAAAATTTAAAAATTTAATATATATTGGTTTAGTTGGTTTGCATTATTGGTGGTTCCTCTCCTCTTCCTCCCCTCTTCCTCCCCTCTCCAACTGTAGCTTTCTACATCAATATCATTATGATGGAAGCTTATCCATGCTTGAATGACCTGGCCTTGCAGACAAAACAGATGCAGCGGATGAAAAACAGTATTGGTGCAGTGAATGAAATACAGCAGAGTGGATGCAGTAGCAATTGGGTGAGATTTTGGTGTATTTGAGTGGAATAAGTATGTGTGGGAACCTCACAGCTCAGAAGGCCTTCCTACAATGGAAGGAAGCTAGAGGAAAGGGAAGAGAAAGTAGAGAGAATTAGTGACTCAAGAGCAATAGGGCTGGCAATGAATTTCAGCAACAATTTACTAAGCTCAAAAGTGAATCAATACAAGGAAAAGGCCCTCTTATTTATAGTTGAAGAGGAGCCTAATTTCTAATTCTAATTCCCTCCTAAATTCAAATGGTTCAGATTTATTTTGATCAAGCAAGGTCCATGCCTCTTTCCAGCTCATCAAGCAAGGTGTGTGCTTCCTTCCACATCAGCCCATTTCACATGGAAAATCTTGGTGCATGCCGTAAGCACCTCTTTTTGGCTCTTTTGCTTGATCTATTGATTTATCTTCTTGGATGGCTCAATCATAGTCTCCAAGATTTATTAATTCCTACAAAACAAAGTATAAATGCTTTAGTTAAGAGAAGAAGGATTTTTATAAGTAACCTTCCATAGAAGCAAAATAGTATGTGGTCCTTCTTCCTCTTGAATCCTCTTTGCCATGGCTCTAGTAAGAGGTCCAATGTGCATCTTAGATGGTCTTCCATCAGACCCTCCCTCTTGAAAAAGATCTGTCCTCAGATCTGCTTCATCCTATTGATCATCTCCTGTGAAAGGAATTAAATCGCAGATGTTAAAAGTAGGACTGACACCATAACTTTCAGGAAGATCTAATATGTATGCATTATCATTTATCCTTTTGACCACCTTGAATGGACCATCTCCTCTTGGACTAAGTTTGGATTTCCTTTGAGAGGGAAATCTTTCCTTTCTCAAATGAAGCCAAACTAGGTCTCCTTTTTCAAAAACTATTTTCTTTCTCCCTTTGTTGTGTGTTCTGCATATTTTTGAGTTTGTTTTTCAATTTGAATTTTAACTTTCTCATGTAACTTCTTGATAAACTCCGCTTTAGAAGCACCTTCTTTATGAAGAAAAGAAGATGATTCTGGAAGAGGTAGTAAATCAAGAGGTGTGATAGGGTTAAAACCATAAACAACCTCAAAAGGAGAAAGATTAGTAGTCTTGTGGACTACTCTATTATAAGCAAATTCAATATGAGGTAGATGTTCATCCCAAGATTTGTTATTTCCTCTTAATATTACCCTTAATAATGTAGATAAAGATCTATTTACTACTTCAGTTTGCCCATCAGTTTGTGGGTGACATGTAGTAGAAAATAGAAGTTTAGTTCCAAGCTTTTCCCATAAAGTTTTCCAAAAATGGCTTAGAAACTTCACATCTCTATCAGACACTATAGTTTTGGGTAAGCCATGCAATCTCACTATCTCTTTAAAGAAGAGTCTAGAGATATAGCTAGCATCATCTACTTTGTGGCAGGGTATAAAATGAGCCATTTTACTAAAACGATCTACTACCACAAATATAGAATCATACCCCCTTTGAGTTCTTGGCAATCCTAAGACAAAGTCCATGCTTATGTCCTCCCAAGGGGTAGTAGCTATAGGAAGAGGTGTATAGAGTCCATGAGGCATAATTTTGGACTTAGCTTGTAAACAAGCTATACATTTAGAACAATGCCTTTGAACATCTATTCTCATGTGTGGCCAATAAAATTTACTTTTCAAAATGTTTAGAGTTTTATCAACTCCATGATGGCCCATGAGTCCTCCTCCATGACTCTCTTTGATAAGAAGTTTTCTAATGGATCCTTGGGGTATACAAAGTTTTCCTTTATTAAAAAGATACCCCTCAGAAAGATAGAATCCATCAAAAGGCTTCTTAAGACATGATGAATAAGTGGATGCAAATGTTTCATCATTTTCATATAACTCTTTTATGTCATCAAATCCTAATATTTGAGATCCTAGGGTTACTAATAATGCATGTCTTCTAGATAAAGCATCCGCAACAACATTAGTACTCCCCTTTTTGTGTTTGATGACATAGGGAAATTGCTCAAGATATTCCACCCACTTTGCATGTCTTTTGTTTAGCTTTGCTTGCCCTTTAATGTACTTGAGAGATTCATGGTCAGTGTGTATGATGAATTCTCTAGTTACCAAGTAATGCTCCCAAGTTTTCAAAGCTCTAATGAGGGCATACAACTCTTTGTCATAGGTAGGATAGTTTAAGGTAGGCCCCCTAAGTTTTTCACTAAAATAAGCTACGGGATGTCCTCCTTGTATTAAAACAGCTCCTATTCCTACCCCAGATGCATCACATTCTAGTTCAAAGGCTTTGGAAAAATCAGGCAAAACTAGAATAGGTGCATGTGTTAACTTGTGTTTCAAAGTCTCAAAAGACAACTCTTGCTTATCACCCCAAATAAAAGGCATATCTTTCTTGACTAGCTCATTTAAAGGAGCAGCTATGGTGGAGAAGTCTTTCACAAATCTTCTATAAAAACTTGCTAACCCATGAAAACTTCTCACCTCTCCTACATTTTTAGGGGTTGGCCAGTCTTGTATAGCCTTGATCTTCTCTGGATCAACATGTACACCATCTTTTCCCACTTTGAATCCAAGGAAAATCACACTTTCTTGACAAAAAGTACATTTGTCAAAGTTGGCAAAGAGATGATGTTCTCTAAGAAGAAGCAAGACTTTTCTGACATGGTTAAGATGTTCTTGAAGGCTTTGACTATAGACTAGGATATCATCAAAGTAGACCACTACAAATCTGCCTATGCATTCCCTAAGCACATGATTCATTAATCTCATGAATGTACTTGGAGCATTGGTCAAGCCAAAGGGCATGACTAACCATTCATACAAACCAAACTTGGTCTTGAAAGCAGTTTTCCATTCATCTCCTTCATGAATTCTTATTTGATGGTATCCACTTTTAAGATCAATTTTGGTGAAGAGATTTGCTCCATGTAATTCATCCAACATGTCATCTAGCCTAGGAATGGGATGCCTATACTTGACAGTTATGTTGTTGATGGCCCTACAATCTGTACACATTCTCCAAGACCCATCCTTTTTAGGTACCAACAACACAGGCACAACACAGGGACTTAAACTCTTTTGGATCCACCTTTGTTCAACAAGTCATTAACTTGTTTCTCTATTTCTTTTGTTTCCATAGGGTTGGTTCTATAGGCTGGCCTATTGGGTAGGCTTGCCCCAGGCACCAAATCTATTTGATGTTCTATTCCCCTCAAAGGTGGTAATCCACTTGGTACCTCTTTGGGAAATATATCATCAAATTCCTTTAAAAGTTTTTGCAACCCCTTTGGTAGAGAACCAAGTTCATGAATGATTGAAACAAATGCCTCTTTGCAATAAAGAAGGAAATGAGGATGTCCAAGAAAAAGATTTTTGGAAATATTCAAGGTTTGAGGTTGGACAACTTCATGGGCTGAGGCATGGGTTACCAAATTCTTTCTTTCTTTCTTATTTTCTTTTTTCTTTTCTCCATCCAACTTCTTCTTAAGAATGATCTGATCCTCTCTTACTTGTGAAGGTGTAAGAGGACACAAAATAATTTTCTTTCCTTTGTGTTGAATGGTGATTTTGTTGGTGACTCCATCATGTAAGCTTGTTTATCATATTGCCAAGGTCTTCCAAGTAATATGTGCCCAGCTTCCATTGGTACTATATCACAAACAATTTGATCTTCATATTTGCCAATGGAAATAGGTACACTTACTTGTTCTTTAACTACTATTCCATCATCCTCTTTGATCCATTGAAGTTTGTAAGGTTTAGGATGAGGAGTAGTGGTTAAGCCAAGCTTTTCTACCATTCTAGAACTACAACAGTTGCAACAAGAGCCACTATCCACTATCATTGAACATGTCTTTTCTAAAACTTTGCATCTTGTGTGGAATAGGTTCTCTCTTTGTGACTGTTCTAATTCTACATGTTTACTTTCCAGGAGTCTCCTTACCATAAGTAAGTCACCATCACAAGGTAAAGCTTCTTCTTCTTCAGAAGTGGATGTCTCAGACTCACTATATGAAGAACCCTCACTTTCACTCTCATGCTCAAGGATGTAAGTTGACTTTCTATTGCGGCACTCAGATGCATAGTGCCCTTTTTCCCCACATCTAAAGCACTTAGTCTCCTTACTCTTATGATCTCTTGAAGGTTCTTTGACTTTTTCTTTTCCTCTCTCTCTCTCTCTGTCTTCATATCTTGGCTTGGTTTGACTACCCTCCCTCTTATACTCTTTCTTATGGTAAGAATTATGAGGGTAATCTTTCTTGGTGGAGCTTTTCCTCTTTAGTTGTTGCTCAACCCTCACACAAAGTTGGACTAACTCATTGAGATCATTGTAGGGTATAAGTTCAACCCTATCTCTTATGTCATAGTTAAGTCCACTTTGAAACCTAGCTATTGTTATCCTAGGTTCTTCTCTTATCCCAGCTCTCAACATGAGTAACTCCATTTTTTGTCTATATTCCTCAACACTCATGTTCCTTTGTTGGAGTTTATGGAGTTTATCCATTATCTCCCTATCATAGTAGGCTGGTACATGCCTCCTCCTCAAGGCAGTTCTTAACTCATTCCAATATCTAATGGGAGGTAAGTGTCTTAGCCTATAATCTTTGATCAAAGCTGTCCACCAAATTAAGGCATAGCCTTGAAAGCTTAGAGAAGCTATGGTGACTCTCCTTTCATCATCTATTTGGTGGCACTCAAACAATTGCTCAACTTTCATTTCCCACTCTAGATATTCTTCCACATCATCCTTTCCATGAAAAGAAGGTAGATCAATTTTAGGCTCTCTTGGGTAATGTTCTCTAACTCTATGTTGTCTTCTAGGAGGCATTTGGTAGTGGTCATCATTGTGATGACTACTATTTTGCTCAATTTCACTTGGAGAAGATGATGATTCTTCTCTTCTCCTATGGGAAGACCTCTCTTTCTTTTTATCTTGATTAATCAAAAGTTGACTAATCATATCTTTGAGCTCACTAATCTCTTTATCCCTTTGTTCAAATCTTTGCTCAAATTCTTCCCTTAAAGACATTTCACTATTGGGTTTCAAACTTCCTTGCACACTTGATTGACTCATTCTTGTCAAAGGAAAGGTTTTCACAAAGTTTTCAAAATATTTGACAAGTAATAAGTGAAAAGATTTTCACAAGCTTTCTTTGTTTTTGGTGAAAAATTTCTAAAGAGATTCTAGAAGCAAAAGATGTTTCTAAGTAGCTCCCAGGAAGAAGAGGTGAGTCACAAATGGACAAGCTTAGAAACCAAGTTCTTCCTTAGCCAGAGTTTCCTTAGAATGTTCTTTTACTTTAGTTTCTAAGTAGAAATTCTTCAAATTCTTTTTAAATGTTATGAACCTACAAACCAAAGAAAGGTTTACTATATGCTATGCTATCCTAAATACCACGGAGACCTAAAAACAAAAGGATTACTCAAGACATTTAAGGAAAGCAATAAAGATGCAAGAATGTAAATGCTAGACGACCCTAAGTGAAAGTGCAAGTGACACTTGGAGCCCCTTGACACACTTCCACACTAAGAAAACGAAATTGGACTATTACAATGTTCAATTGTGAACTTGGAATTGCTTCAAGAGCATTTTTCCAAGTCACTTGGCTCAAAAACAGCAAAGAAAAAAAATATACAATTTCTAACAGCAAATTCCGTGATATTTGATGTAAATAAACTTGAAATGAGGCCTAGAAGTAATGTGAGCTTTGTCTTCTTGCTGCTGCAGAAAGCTACTCAAAATGAAGGTGTGAGTTGCTCTTTTTCCAGGTTTGAAATGCTGCTGTAACAGAGTTTTTCAGCTGCTGGACAGTGGTGTTTGGGCTGCTGTTGAGTCTTCCTTCTTGCTCCACTTTCAATGCTCAAACCACTTCCTAGGAGACTACCAAAGTAGGAGAAGAATTTTGGTACTGGATGCCCCAAACAGCTCGCACATACTCTCCAAAACTCAGCAAAATCACACCAAACAGATTAAAAATCTGCACCAAATTTCTGCACACTGCACCAGTATAGGCTGCTGTATGGAACACTTTAGATGCCAAAAAAATAGACACAAACAATTGGACAACACACAAATGAAAGTAGGTACACAAGATGAACTTATCAAAGGCACTAGAATGGATGAAGAAAGCAAGAAAAACACAAGCACAACTCAGAAATTATTCCAAATGCAAACTGTTTGATAATTTTCAGAAGTGTTTGATAAAATGCCCCAATGAATTTCAGATTTTGTTTTTGATTTTTCAGGGCCTGTAATCTGGATTGGTTGGTTCTAATCAGCTTTTTAACACTTGATACTTCTTCTTTTGATCATGTATTTTCATTTTTAAACATTAAACCAGCTTTTTCACAATCCAGCAATGAATTTTACACTAAAATTACCAAAACAGTGGCTGGAAAACAGAAACTGCACTAGAAAAATGAACTAAAATGGTGGTTTTGGAACCCAAAATGAGTAGCAGTGTTTCAGCAGCTTGGATGAATGTTCAAACAACTTTTATTCATGATATTAAACATGTTTAAACTCTTAAACAGCTGAATTAATGCTTACTACTCAAATTCACTGGTCCACTTCCAATTTTAACTCAAAATTGATGGTTTAAGTATCCAATCTGCATATAACTTCAATTTTGACCAAATGAACAGTATTAGCAACTTTTAACCATCCATTTAGACTTGTTCAAACTGTCCAAACACACAGAAATAGCAGGATTCGAAAATCACCCTTGCTATGGCCAAATTATGCAGCAAAAACCATCAATGAACCAACCAAATTTAGCTTTTCATGGAATCAAAAACTGGACAGCAAAGGAAATGACTCTAAGAAGTGTAAAAAACACAGATCTAAGCTAGATTTAATGTGCTTAGCATGACCAAACTCAGATTATACAATTCAAGGAAACTTAGCACGGTGAAAAGCTTGGATTAAAACAGTAACAGTGATTTGAAACCAGATTTCAAGCAACTCAACCACTCATTTTTCAATTCTGTGATTATTAGGAGTTGCTATCACTTCAAACACATGTAAAAACAGTAAACAAACTTGTACAAAGCTTGAAAATAAAGAAATCTGGACTGCATCAGCTGATATCAAATTAATCCAGAAATGATGTTTTATGCAGATTTTTCTACTGGAATCAATATTTGCAATGCTAATTGGCTCAAATGATCAAAGCTGGACATGTTGCCATTGCTTTATATGATCAACATAGAGCTAGCAATTGCTCAGGACACACTTAAAACGAAAATGAAAGCTAGAACAGAATCAAATACTTGATGACAGAGTTGAAAAACTGCACAACAGGACATGACCATGACATTACTGGAAAATGAAAAAAATAAAGGTAGAAATGACTCAAACAAATAAAATTCACCGTTTAAAATGAAAGATGGACATAAGGCACTGTAAGAACACAGAATTAAAGGCTGGAACAGAATTACAGAAGCAAAATTAAAACTGAAACAGAAATAGAAAACAGAAACAGAAAACAGAAACAGAAATGGAATTCAGCAGAATTAAATTGCAGAATGAGAAGAAATGCTTAGCTCCTTGGTGCGTGGAGAACCTAAGCTCTGGATACCACTTGATGGAAGCTTATCCATGCTTGAATGACCTGGCCTTGCAGACAAAACAGATGCAGCGGATGAAAAACAGTATTGGTGCAGTGAATGAAATACAGCAGAGTGGATGCAGTAGCAATTGGGTGAGATTTTGGTGTATTTGAGTGGAATAAGTATGTGTGGGAACCTCACAGCTCAGAAGGCCTTCCTACAATGGAAGGAAGCTAGAGGAAAGGGAAGAGAAAGTAGAGAGAATTAGTGACTCAAGAGCAATAGGGCTGGCAATGAATTTCAGCAGCAATTTACTAAGCTCAAAAGTGAATCAATACAAGGAAAATGCCCTCTTATTTATAGTTGAAGAGGAGCCTAATTTCTAATTCTAATTCCCTCCTAAATTCAAATGGTTCAGATTTATTTTGATCAAGCAAGGTCCATGCCTCTTTCCAGCTCATCAAGCAAGGTGTGTGCTTCCTTCCACATCAGCCCATTTCACGTGGAAAATCTTGGTGCATGCCATAAGCACCTCTTTTTGGCTCTTTTGCTTGATCTATTGATTTATCTTCTTGGATGGCTCAATCATAGTCTCCAAGATTTATTAATTCCTACAAAACAAAGTATAAATGCTTTAGTTAAGAGAAGAAGGATTTTTATAAGTAACCTTCCATAGAAGCAAAATAGTATGTGGTCCTTCTTCCTCTTGAATCCTCTTTGCCATGGCTCTAGTAAGAGGTCCAATGTGCATCTTAGATGGTCTTCCATCACATTATCTCTATCAAAATTAGTTATAGTTGTTGTTCAACTTTTTCTATATTGTAATTCCAAAATTGATGCTTAAATACTACATCATGACTAATAATTTTTTTATAATAGAATAATATGATTTGTACGCTTTTGATTGTTCACTAACACATAAAAAATATCTCTTTTGTCAATAAGCTTTTTTTCTATGCTCACCCGTGCATAGGTAATACATTTAGAAATTCTAAAATATCTACTGTGAGCCTCCTTCCACTTCAAGTCTATTCAACAACAAAAAAGAGCCTCCTTCCACTTCAAGTCTATTCAACAACAAAAACGAGCCTCCTTCCACTTCAAGTCTATTCAACAACAAAAGTCAGGCTTCTGTTTAAAACATAAACACTCCAATAAAATCACAAGAAAACACTAGAAGAGAGGTTGAATAGTGTTTTAAAACTTTTTGTAAATAATGTCTCATAAGGTTTCAAGAGATTCACCGTCAGAAGATTTGTTCATTAGCTAGTGTTTATAAAAAACTTTAAGGAAAACTTTTCAGAGAGCAAAATAATAACACACGAATTTTATGCTAGTTTATTAAACCTGAGCTACATCCAGTTCTCATTTGAGACCTCTTAAGAGCTTTCACTAATCTTTAAGAACATTACACAAATTTACCTCTCTAGGTTTACAATGATTATTCGTAACACTTCTGGTTCACATAGTCAACATGACTAGTCCGAGTTTAATCACTCCTAGTATACAAGTATTCTAACTACTTATGGTATCAACCCTAGACAACTGTTAGACTCACTAACTTAACTCAGATAAACACCAAGTGTTTTAATTTTCTTCAAAATATCCAATACAATTAGTGTTATGAGTGCAAATACAGATTAATAACTCTTAGAGAGGGATAAAGTCAATACAATGAAATTTAACAAGATATATGGACAGAGTAACAACAAGCTTGTATGAGTGTTCAAAAGTTCACTATGGTATTCTTCTTATGTTCTCCTCATGCGTTTATCTATTTATAGCTTTCATTGAGATATGTCTGTTAGACAGAGGGTGTTGATTTCATATAGAGTTGGTGGCATTTTTAGCTGAGAAGTTAGCCTTAGGTCTACTTTGCAGAGGTACAATACTTTGTCATAGCTTTTATCAACACATAGCTTGTATGATGTGTCAGAGAAGAGGTCTTTAAGGGAAACATTCCCAAAATGTTCTTCATATTTCTAACTTCTTTATCTTGTGTGTAGTTATTCTAATAAAGTCTTTGTACTTTTATGATTACACAAATATAGAAAACAACGTATACAAGCATTAAAACACTTTATCGTACATGCATTTAAAGTCATTACATGTTTTAAACGTTAATAAACGTTAAGTTGTATTCCATGTTCAAGGCATTCTATCATTTGTCAACTCATTAATAAATGCATCGTTTATCAAAACATTTGACATATAGTTATCAGACGGTATAAAACATTTGATACTTATATTCAAAAGATGTTTGTGATTTATAGCGTTTAGTAGCCTTTCCTTAAACGATACATTTCGTAAGATGCTTGCTTGATTAAAATTGTTTGAATATCTTTTAAGCTTTAGTGTGTTTATTAGCATTGAAATAGACATATATTTTTTCCTAAGACATTGTTTATAAAATATTGTTCGTTTAGACGATATAATTTAGAAAATGTTATTGTAAGTTTGTTTTCGTCTAGAAAGGATGTTCCAAAATATAATTTCGAAAGCATTATTGTAAATTGTAAAATATATTTGATGTAAGAGTGGAATCAAATACATTTTTAGTTTGGGAGACAATCAAAAAGTCTATTAATTCGCAGTGGCATATCCATGTTGTATAACTTCAAAGGAAACCATCATAGATTCCCTAATTTTGGTTGCGTTTAACTTTGTCTCATTCAAACAGTTGACATAAAGACATCTAAACCTGACTTCACAATCACTTCTACCCTCATTACATTGTGCAAATTCTATAAATTCTTCTACCTCTCGTACTCAACACTCATGCATGGTGAATTAATTCAATCTCGATCCATACGTATATATAATGAAATTGTTTACGCAAAATTTCTGTAATCTTGAATGATCACTTTCATTGCTTTTGTATTCAAGGTTTGACCCTATCCCATTTAAGAAGATTTACTTTTTCTAGTGTATTGAAAATATAAATTTTAAACAACATATCTAATATTTCACAAAATTTTGTCAGCATTTCGCATTGGTCTTCAGGTTACACGAAATGAAAGTGATTATAAACCGCGATCAAATATGCACCCGAAGATCAATACAAAACACAGTTGCAAATATTCATGAAATTTAAGATATGTATATTAAAATTTATATGTGTTAATAAACTATGAAAAAGTTATTACTTTAATTAAACTGTCCAACCAAACAATTAAAGATTCAATAATTCTAAATTATTATTATCATCTCCTCTTTAAAAAAAATTGGAGATAATAAATAATTTTTGTATTGAATCTCAAATGGGAAACTAAAACGAATTCAATACAACAATATAATTAAGCATTTAAGTAATCACATATCCAACATACAAAAAATGACAACTTACTACAAAATTATATGTTCCTATTAAACATGATAATAAGAACCGGGAAGCGTGAACGACAGACAATAATGGACAACTCGCATTTGGAACGGTAGAAAATCCCACCACGCAAAAACAAAACCCAGACAAAAATACAAACAACATATTAGTTTTAGAAAACCAAAACAAACTCCAAAATGCCTAAAAAGAGTCACGAATGAAGCAACCAAAACTCACATCTAATGACAGAGAATTGAATTGACGAAGGAAGGAAGAGGTTCGAGACAAATTCGAACCGGTAAGAATGGGTGAAGAGCACTCACAACGGTTATGGAGACACTAACCACAATGTTAGACAACAAAATGAAGCAACATTTAAGGAGCAGCGACACTGGTTTTCGAAAACGCAAAGGAGAACGAAGAAGAAAAATGTTCAATGCTCTGTCTTTTCTTTTCTTTTTTTTAACTCTAAGAACACATACGACATCAGTTCTTTAGAAAATAAAAGCAATAAAAGGCATATGGTCTCGATTCTACTATAAATCGCTGCCTAAAGTCATAAAAAAAAGTAATATCTTTAGTGACAATTTTGAAATTTAATTCAAATTTTAGGTTTCGTTTCACGCTATAACCGAAGCATAAAACCTTTATGGCATTGGTTTCAAGAACAATTGATGCCATATGTTGTGATAAGATAATAAATAAAATAAAATGGCCATTTTTTAAAAGCCTTATGACATCAATTTTGAGATAAATCGAAGTTGTAGAGAACATATGGCCTTAGTTCTGCTGAAAATCGAAGCCATAGGTCAATCTAGAAAGCTTGTCAATTCAAAAGTCAGTTTGTAATGAGAATGTCAAGACTCTATGGCCTCCGTTCTACAGAAAACCGAGGCCAAAAGTCTTGTCCAAAGATGTAAAGTCAGTCTGCATTGGGAATGTTAAGACTTTATGATCTTGGTTCCGTAGAGAATTGAGGCTAAAAGTCTTGTCCAAAGATTTGGTCAGTTGAAAAGTCTTTAATTATCAGTTTTACACGACTTTGTGGCAACGATTTTGAGTAGAACCGAGGTCAAAAGTCTTGTCCAGACATGTTTGCAGTTGAAAAGTCTTTAATTATCAGTTTCACATGACTTTATGGTAACGAATGTTAGAGCAACTAATGTCATAGGTACAATATGGTTTCGAGTGTTTTGAACGAGACCTATACGTTTATGAAAATTGAAAACTGAAAACTGAAACGTAATAAATACGTTAATATGTCTTTTTTTTCTACTAGTGCCACATCTTCACTAATCTTATAGTTGTGTACATGGTAGTATAGGTATCTTTATATATATATATATTATTAGTACTTGAATTCTTGTCATATAATATCATTGTAACCTTTATCAAATTTTATATCATCGATAGTTTTATATAACTTTTTCATTTAAACGTTAAAATATAAATTCATATAATTATGATAATTTTTATCAATTTTTTAAAAATAAACAATAATACTAAAGTGATAAAATTATTTAAATTTTGATATATTTTGAAAAAAAATATACATTATATCGACTTTTATCTATATAAACCAAACATTTTATTTTATGTACAAAAGTTTCAATTTAAAAATATTCAAAGTTTAATATTTCATAAAAATTACACCTTTTTTTTCTACATTAATCAGTAATGTGTAAATTTATGCAGTCAACATGTAACGCAAACATATAAGTTCACACATTATTAGTTGTTATATATATTTAATTATAACATAATTCAAATTTATATATTTAATTATTAGCTTATTATATATGATAAACGTTATTTAATGTTTTTAAAACATTTGTCATCAATTTAAAATGAAAAGGTATTAAATAAACCTTTTAAAAAAGAGCTTCTATTGATACTTTAAATGATATTCTTATAATACGTGTTAAGAAGTGAAATTTAAACCTAACTCAACTCTATAAAATCGACTAATAAATTGAGGTTTGCATCCACTTTTATACTATAAATTGATTTTATCTCTAGTCGATGTGAAATTTCTAACTATAGATACCGACAATGGCGTGCGTTCTCATGTTATTATATACTATGAAATAAGAATTGGCATTTGGCACTTATATATTACTTTTATTTTTATATATTTATTTAAATAAAAATATATTATTATGTTTTTATTTTATTTTATTGTAGATAGATATACTTAAAAGAGTACTTAAACCTTTTACAACTAAACTAAATTTCAAGCACAATGTACCAAAATTAAAATATAAGTAAAAAACTTTTTTAGGTTAATTAATACAAAACTTAACATAAAAAATATATTTTAGATTTAATTATGCTTTTGCTCCCCTTTTATTAAAGAATCTCAAATTGGTCTTCAAATAATTTTTTTTGCTAAATATATTATTATTTTTGGCAACATCTAAGAACCTCTCATACAATATTTAATTTTCACGTCAAACAACTATATCAAACATAAAAACTCCAAAATAATTATTATTTGCAATTTATATTAATGAAATTAATAAAGGAATTGAAATAGTTCAGAGTCTCGCATTTTTCGCATAACTGTCACTCTTACACGTTCAGATATCAACTAATTAATTTAAACGACTAATATAAAATAAAATAAAAGTTTGATATAATTTAACCTACTTAATCTGGAACTAAGTTACTGAATATTTTATTGATATAATCGTACATATTCGAATTACTAAGTCAAATATACTCGGATTTCGCTGTATTTTGAATTAATTATCAAAATATTTAGAGATGATTGTTGTTATCAAACAATGTTGATATAATATAATAATTAATTATCTTTGAAAAGATTTCATATAATATAATTTATTTAAGATATTTATAATTTATGGGTTTCGAAAAGCTTATATCTATAATATACCATTACAGGAGGAAGTACTTACTTAATCATCTCACTTACTATTATACTCACAATTTACAATTTCTTAAAACATAAGTTAGGAGATAAAGGCAGATCACACTCTCATCCCGATCCTAGCCAAGATGAAGGAACATTTATGTAAAGAGATTTCCTACTATCTGATCAAGAGCTTGTCATTTCGAGTTATTTCTAAACCTTTGTTGAACGAGGACACACAAGCTAACCTTTATGGTTTTGAATCCTTCTACTATCACAAAAATAATTTTTGATGTATATTATTTTCAATTTTTAACATCAGATAAAATTCTAACATCTTAGTTAGAGACATCAAATTAATATTGAAGTTGAAAATAGACGTTTAAGAACGTTGGTCATGTGAAAGTATAATGTCCCCAAATGACTTGAAAGTATAGGTAAAACTCAAACGAACTCCAAATCACTTCAAAATTTGTATCAAGGACAAAAAATCATGAAAACTCTTCATAAAACATTTCAACTCAAAATTCAAAATCTAACTATTTTAAATATTTTTGCAAATTTTGAAAAAGAAAATTCCAAAAAGTAGAAAACAATGTTTTTTGGAAAATCTAGAAGGATTAGCTAGCTATGCGAGCTACCACGATATCATAAATTTTTTTCTACTTCAAATCCATATATAATAATAGAAAAAACGGTTAACTAGAGTAAAAGTTAAGGCCATTTTAAGATCTACAATCCAAATATATTTTAAACTTCAGATTCACCCAACTTAAAGGTTCCTGGGATTTTTCACCTGAAATAGGAGTTTAAAAGAGTGCTCAAAATATTTTCCGTTCAAAGATAATAACCATAGCTATGAAAACCAAAAATCACATTAAGTAGTTACCTGTATTTTTAGGTTGTGGATATATGCAAGTATGTTTCTGGGTTTATGTTAGAGCTGTCAAAACGAGTAACCCGGCTTGACCCAGTCCGGCTCACCACGGGTTGATCATTTAGTGAGCCAACCCAACTCGGCTCACTTATTAGTGAGCTGAAAATATTCGAACCCGATCAACCCACCATGGGTTGGTGGGTTAAACGGGTTAGCTCACTAGGTCGTTTAATTATAATTTTTTTAAAATAAAAAAATTACAATTCTTTTTAATTCAAATCTAAATAAATGTTACACTTAAATGATGTTAAACTCGAAAGACACTTCAAAATAAATAAAAAAGTATCATACAAATCCAAAAACATGTACAAAGACGAACAAATAAGTTTTTAATATTGATAATTTTTGTATCACTTTTTCATTTATAATATTAGAGTCTTGAATAGATAAATTTATAATAGTTTTCTCTCTTAAAACATCTTTTTCTTTAACTAATAATATTGAAACATAAAAATAATAAATAATTAAATTAAATTAGGTGGGTTGGTGAGTCAACCCGGCTCATCACATAAAAAAAATACATTTTTTTCAAACTCAACCCGGCTCAAATCCGTGGTAAGCCGGGTTGGCTCACGGGTTACAACCCATTTTCACAGCATTAGTTTATGTGATATGGAATGTTTATAAAAATGACCATTTTTAAAAAAAATACATTAGATAACGATTCTAGTAAAAATTGAGGGAAAAAAGGGTATATTGCCTCAGTTCTGGATCCAACAAAGGCCATAAACCCTTTAATTAATTAATTTTAACGGTCTACGGCCTCGATTGGAACCAGAATCGAGACAATAGACCCAATTTTTTTTATTTTTTATTTTATTTTTTGGTTTAATATTTTGGGTTTTTTGAACTCAAACAAAATCCTAACATTTTTGCTTTGATTCTTGAACTGAGGCCAAATGTTTCAACTTTTTATCTCGCCTGAATATACTTTGGTTCTACAACCACTGTCATATATCCAAAATAACTGTTGTTGTATCTCTTGGTTGCACTAGTGTAAGTGTTAACTTGGAAGGAGCTCATAACATCATTATTGAACAAGCTATTCAATTCAATTTTTTAAGTCTATTTAATACACATGAATGTTGCATTTAATTCCATTATATAAATTATTACATTTAATATTAAAAATAAAAAATTATAAGAAAAATTCATATAAAAAACAAATAACCTCCATTAATTTATTAATTAAAAATATTTTTTGGAACATCACAGAGAAGAGTAGAATAATTATTAATTACAATCTATATTATGAAATTATTAATTAGTAATGAAATGCTTAACGCCCTTTAAACTGACAATATGAACCTTGTTTAATAAAAACAAAAAATTTAACATTACTTTTTGAACTATCAATGTATTAAACAATTCATTAATTAAATAACTTTTGTGGGTTTTTTTTGACCAAAAGTTTATTTTTTTTTCCTCCAATAACGTAAAATGAGTATACATTTTCTTTTATATATAATGAGTACAATATGAAGGTTGATCTCATCAGAAAAAATAAAAATAAAAATAAAACTATCTTGAAATGGCTTCTCGCTTCTGTCATCCATTTTTCTTTGGTGTTTTGTTTGTTGCTTTGGTTCTGATATCAGGTAATTGTTATATCAGGTAATTGTAAAGAATAGACATTATTTTCATCTCTTCCAATTTAATATGAATGCAAACCACGTAAATTTATAGATCCGTGTGAATTTAATTGTGAAATTAGGTATAATTTTATGAGAAAAATTGATATAATTTTATGGTGATGTGAGGTCAGGAGAAGGAGCAGTAGCAGAGGCAGTAAAAGGAACGATAGATGCAGACCTTAAGTGCTTCGGCCTTTGCATTCCAAATTGCAAGGAAGATTGCACAGGAAAGGGATTTACGAATGGTTTCTGTATCCAACAGGGATCTCTCAATCAATGTTGTTGTCTCTGATTTATTCTATACCTACTATGCATTTATAAAACTTTAATAAAACGTCTCTTTCAATTATCATTTTTAATTATATAATTATTTATCTTTTTCTTCTTTTATTCAAATTTCAAACATTATTTAACAGATTTAAATTTAACATAAAAAAAATTGAAATCATCCTTTAAATAGATAAATGATCTGTGCAAGAATACACAATTTGAAAATTATAAAAAGCAATAATGGAATCTTCGAAGCAAGGCAACCAAATTGGATGATTATTTGAAAGATCATAAAAATAAAAAATAAATAAATTTATTTTATATATATCAAAAGGTATATTTAAAAGTAAAATCTTAAAACACGTTACAATTGGTTCAAGCATATGAATTTTGTCCAGTGTTTGCCTAATGACTTTCCATAATTCAAAATTAGATTTTTCTTTCGTTCTTATGTAACAAAATAATTATAATTTTACATATTATTATTATTATTAGTTAATTTTTAGTGTAATATGTTCACAAATATTAAAAATATCCTTTGAAACATTTTATGGAGAAGTGTAGTTTAACATGCTAATTAATATATATATATATATATATATATATATATATATATATATATATATATATATATATATATATATATATATATTGTACTAGCAGAGTCCGCTCGGCATAGATCGAGCGCCCAGCCATTCAGTAAATGGACGCTCGCCCATGATGTCAACGAGGACGAACGTCAAGCCATTCAAGAGCTGGTGGTCCGCCCAAAATGGGACGTTCGCCCAAGGAGGGGACGTTCGCCCAAGGACTGGACGTTCGTCCAAGGACTGGACGTCCGCCCAAGAGCTGGACGTCCGCCCAAAATGGGACGTTCGCCCAAGATGGGACGTTCGCCCAAGAATGGGACTTCCGCTCAAGATGGGACGTCCGCCCAAGATGGTGAGCGTCCAGCCATTCATGGTGGCGGGCGTCCAGCCGTTCATGAAACAAACGACCGCCTAAGAGCGTCCGTCCAGTGTGACAAGTAGAACCAGGCGGACGCCCACCCAGGGTAACATCCCTGACCGACCACCATTCCCAACCGACCCGCACTTTGCTGATTACACGGTTAAATACTAATGACACATTAAAGTCCTTAATAAAGATTAAGGCATTATTGGGGCATTTCTGGGCCCCCAAAAGGTAAAAGCCCATTACGATCAGTATAAATAAAGGTCTCAGGTATGATTTCTAGACGGATTGCTTAGAACGCAACACATGCATGCATTATATAACGCTCTGTCATATTACTGACTTGAGCGTCGGAGTGCCTTTAGCAGGTACCCGGCCCCTCCCCAATTGGGAGTGTGGAGCAGCTCCAGGAGAAGATGGGATGTCCGCCCGACTTGGAGTGTGGAGCGGCGTCCGTCCGCCCAGCCTGCGTCAACTGGAGAAAAAGCGTTCGCCAAGTCCGTGTCAGCTGCGTCGTTCGTCCGCCCGTCTCTAACATTCGCGATCATCCGTTATCAAATTGGATGATTATTTGAAAGATCATAAAAATAAATAAATAAATAAATTTATTATATATATTAAAAGATAAAATTTTCACCTCACAAAAAAAATCTCTTCTTTATATATATATATATATATATATATATATATATATATATTACATTTAATTTATAAAAAAATATATTATAATTACATGAATATTAATCAATACAATATTACGAAAGAACCTTTATTTAAAACAAAAAGGGTTTAGGTTTAGTTTTTAATAAAAAAATTATTAAATAATTTAATAAGTAATATAAGTGATTAAAACTAGTATATATTAGGGTTAAATATGTTTTTCGTCCCTTAAGTATCACACGTTTTTGGTTTTAGTCCCTACTCAAAACTTTGATGGTTTTTAGTCTTTATAGTTTTGAAACTCTGAGTTTTAGTCCTTCAAATTGAACGGTGTTAAGTTTTAGTAGAGGTGGCAAACGGCGTTGCCACGTGAAATACCAGCTACTCTCTTCTCTTTCTGCCACGTTCTTGATTGAAATCAAATTAACAATTAGGATTCTTAATTGGGCAATTAGGATTCTTAATTGGGGCAAAGTTAATTAGGGTTCTTAATTGGGGCAAAGTAAATTTTTTCAATTGGAGAAAATTTCACGAGCACCGGAACGACCACCGCAAGGAAACCTCGTTTCATCAAACGCCACATTTGAGCTGAGCTTCTTTTCTCCTGGCGAAAAAAGTGGAGGGAAATATCTGGGGATTTGGTATCACGGCTTGAAACAACAAACAGTGGTGTGGGTTGCCAACAGAGAAGATCTTGTTGCCGATTCCAGTGGAGTTTTTCGAATTGCGGAGGATGGAAATCTGGTGGTAGAAGATGCATTCAAAAGTCGCTGGTCTTCTGAACTTGGACCATCCACGTCCTCAAACAGAACACTGCAGCTCCTAGATTCGGGGAATCTAGTACTAATACAAGATGACTCTGAAACGACATACCTATGGCAAAGCATTCAAAACCCAACGGACACTTTCTTCTCTTTTTCTAATTTCCTTTTCAACTTGTTGTTCTTCAGATGTTGGGAAAATGATATTGAAAAGAACACCAACTCCAACCTTCAGTGTACCCAAATTCTTTGCCCCCAGCTGCAGCCACGAAGAAGAACCCAACTTCTTCAAATCTCATTTATAAAAGATGACGAAGTGCTCTTGACTTAATCTCAGTTCAACACTTAAAGATCCAACGTGGCAGAGAGTGAACAGAGCAGATCAGTGATCACGTGGTATCGCCGTTTGCCACATCCACTAAAACTTAACACCGTCTAATTTTAAGGACTAATAGTCAGAGTTTCAAAACAATAAGGACTAAAAACCATCAAAGTTCTGAGTAGGGACTAAAAACAAAATCGTCTGATACTTTAGGTACTAAAAACATATTTAACCCTATATATTATTAGATGCATTTGTGGTTGATAATTTAAAAATAATATTAATTTAAAGAATTGGGGAATTGGAAGAATTTATTTAATTATTTAAAAATAAAAGAAGTATTTACTAAATAAAAGTTATATAAATAGAAATCAACAAGCACATAAGATAGAAATATACTACTTACAAGTAAGTATTGAATATAGTAAGTTATATTTATACACTAATAGGAAATTAGAGTTTTCTTTTTTATATAAAAAAAGTTATAGATGGTAGAACAAAACCTAATTATGCTGTTGTATCTTCCTTATCAGGTACCGGATCAATTTGAACGTTTTTGTCTACTCACACCATTAAGGTTATCATCACAAACAAATAAAAAAAGAAAGGTTAAACTAATTTATCAAAAGATTAATCATACAACAGAAATACAGTTGTAAACAAATATACATGTTATAATCAATCCTAAGACGTATATCATACATTCTACACTTGACCATTCGGATAAAACATTAATGTGAAATATCGGGGGATCGTGCACTTATGGTAGCTTTTACTACTCTACAGAATCATTGTCAATGTGTTTCACCCTACCACACATAAGGTTAGTCCATTAACGCCTTAGGCCAAGTTAAAACCCCTATACTAGGTCCTCCTACTCCTCTCACACATACCACACTCTTCTTTATTTAAGATTGGATGGTTATTATAGTGTCAAGATAACCTCTAATGTTTGGCTCCCATATAAGTACTTACACTACTTAAACACCACCATAAAATCTCTCCACGAGATTCATGGAAATATGCCCCATATGCCAAGCACATATACCAAACACATGACGAATAACAAACTCAACATAATCACCATATAATATATGAATAAACAATATGCACACTTTCACTCATATTACAGTTCATGAAGCATTACCTATTTCATACTAAACATGTATAGAATCTAAAACAAATCACTTCAAATGGATAAAGAGTTAAAAAACACAGAAAACGACATTAACACTTAGATTGATGCTCAGTGCAAAGACCCTCGCAGCAAGGAACACTCAATACAAGTTTCTAACACTTAACGTCAGAACTCTTACATTTTCTCTCGCTGAACACAAACAACCTGTCGTTAAGTGAAAATATTAAAAAGGTTTCACACCTATAGTGGCAACTAGTGCTCAAGATTACCTTGTCAGTAGGAAAAATATTATCCAAATAAAGAACAACCTATATAATTCTTTAATGGTGTGTATTGTTTTAGAGTTACTCCATTCACTAGCGTAGGAAGAGGAATAAAATCAAAGAAGCCAACTTCAAGGTTTAGATATCCTTATAAGATTTTCGAAAAAGAATATTCCATCACACAAGAGCTTGTTTGGTCTCCTCCTCTAACCAACATTCACAATACATTTTTTCATCACAACTAAGGAAATTTGCATCTTATCTGAATCATATTGTAGATAGTTTTATGCATAAAGAATTTATTTTTTAAGGTGAATCTCCTTATAGTTTTAGATCTTAGGAACAATTCCGTTATATGAATATCATTTTGGTAAAAGTGTTGTACTCATTCATGTATGTATATATATATATATATATATATATATATATATATATATATATATTATTTTTTATTTATTACGATGATTATACTTGAAAATAAAAAATAAGATAGATAATTATACCCGGCTCCTTTTCCTAGTACGATAATGTTTTAGGATAAAATTTTTCTTATGGGGAATAATTGTGATGGCCCCTACCTCACTCACTTTCTTTTTCCCTTCTTTCTCCCTATCCCTCTCTATACGATATGTTATCTGTCTTCTCTCCAAATTATTTCATCTTTTTTCAGAATCATATTTTACAATAGTTGAGAAAATGAAATCATTTCTAACTTATCAGATATTAAGATAAAACATATATTTTTTTTGTTTCGAAATATATTTATTTAAATAAGTGTTCATATTTTATAACTTTTTAAAAATATTTAAAAAAAATGTAACTAATAAACTATTTAATTTATGAATTTGAATTTGTTGGATTGATGAAAACTAAAAATATCTTTTGAAACGTGTAGGATAATAATTCATTAAAATCTATATTAATGAAATAACGAAAATATTAATTAGTGATGAAAATAATTAAATAAAACCCTTTAAACTGAAAATATAAACCTTGTTTAATATAAACAAATGAATTTAAAAATTAAATTTTAAAGTTTCAATGAATTATAAAGATCATTTATTAAATATTTTGGTTGTATTTTCTGATCAAAATTTTGTTTTTGAATCTATGTCCAATAAGGTAGAAGGGGTAGTGCATGATGATCCTCAAGCCTTTATATATAGTGAGTGGAATATGAAACTTTCATCTCATCAGCAAAAAAAGATCAAACTGAGAAATAAAATTCTCTTGAAATGGCTTCTCGTTTCTGTCATCTTTGTTTCTTCAATGTTTTGTTTGTTGCTCTGGTTCTGACAGCAGGTAACTAAAAAAAACAAATTGATTTTATTTTTCCAATTTAGTATCCTTTACACGGTTCCTGTTTTTTCTTTTTTTTTTTTCTAAAATGATGGCAAACAACATAAATCCATAGATCCATATGAATTTTGTGATGAAATTTATAATGTTATGGTGATCTAAACGCAGGAAGAGGAACAGTAGCAGAAACCGACGTAGCAAAGGGAGTAGTTTGCATCAGCCATTGCTTTAAAGATTGCCATGAAGATTGTTTAAAAAGGGGGTTTAAGGAGAGTTTCTGTTTGCAAGAAGGAGTTGATTACTCCTGTTGTTGTAAATGATTAATGTATGATATACCTATGCTTATTTCATAAAACCTTAATAAAACTGAGTTTTTTAATATATATTTTTTATTTTAATCTGTTTTATTTACATTTGAAATATTATTTCTGAGTTTTAAGTTTAAGATAAAATTTTGAAACCATAATTTAAAGAGATAAATGATGGGAGAGTTAAAAGTTTGAAAATTATATAAAACAAGTGGAATCTTGGAATTATTTGAAAGATCATTAAAAAGAAGAAAATAAATAAATAAATTATATATATATATATATATATATATATATATATATATAAATAAAAGGTATATTTAAAATTTTTTACAGAGGTTTAAAGAAATTTTGAACCAGACAGGTGTAGGCAGAGGATGAGACCAAGCGATTTATATTAAAATGAGAGTGATATATTAATGAAAGTTTCAAAAGTTCATTCCATTTTCTGAATACTCTCTCTAAAACTTCTACTCTCTTCTTTACTCCTCTTTCTCTATAGATTTCCTTAATCTCACTCCATTTGTTCAACAATCAGATCGTGCCTAAGAAATCAAGTGTCAAGAGCTTCCATTCCACCGATCAAATTTAGTGTTTAGAGTTGGTAAGTTTCGTTCCTTTAATTCTCGTGAATTTATGGAATTTTTGGCACATACAAGTAAGCCTTGCTGTTTACATGTGTTCATCAACCTTCTCTTCCCCTTTCTAACTTCATTTTTGGTACTTTGGTTGGTCTCTTCTTACAAATCAGTGAGCTATAGGTGTTCTTAGGATTTTGGAAGGGTAGAAGTCATTCGGTTTGGTTAAGAGGTAATGGAAGTTAGTTAATTTAATTGATTGGTTGTTGATGTATGAAAATGTTGTTTGATGGTTTTGCATGTGTGTGAAATTGAATGTTTGTGTTCGACACTGTTTGTGTGGGATGTAAATGCTGTGGTCATTGAGTTGTGGATTATGCAAAATTATGTAGAAAGATGAGCACGCATTGTTGACCGCTCGGTCATATTCAAGTGTTCAGTCATTAACGGGACGCGGTCTCTTTAGAGTCTTCCCAGTTCATGACTGTTTGGTCTTAGTAGTGCTCGATTTTGTACTAGCGTTCGATCTTAGTAGTGCTCGATTTTGTACTAGCGTTCGGTCTTAGTAGTGCTCGGTTTTGTACTAGTGTTCGGTTTTAGTAGTGCTTAGTTTTGTAGTAGCATTTGGTCTTAGTAGTGTTCGGTTTTGTACTAGCATTTGGTCTTAGTAGTGCTCGGTTTTGTACTAGCATTTGGTTTTAGTAGTGCTCGGTTTTGTACTAGCATTCGGTCTTAGTAGTGCTCGGTTTTGTACTAGCACTCGATTGAATATAGCGTTCGGTCTAGTTATAGTTTTCGGTCTTGACCTAGTGTTCGGCCTAAGATAAAGTATTTGGTATAGTCTAAGTTCTCGGTCTCACACTAATACTCGGTTTGTATTGGTGTTCGGTCTTAACTACGTTCGACCTCTTATGGACCTTATCTATTAATGATCTTTCGGTCATGTTTTAGTGTTCAGTCTAAGCTCTAAAGTGTTCGGTCTAAGTTATAGGCATTTGATTTAGCTCTAGTGATTTGGTTATTATAATGTTCGGTCTCACAGTAGTATTCGGTCTTACATTAGTGTTTAACTGTATTCGGCCTTATGTTAGAGTTAGATCCTTAATAGTGTTCGGTCACTTCTTCAGCCTTACCTATTATGGACCATTCGGTCCTGTTCATTGGGGTAGTGAAAAACCGTTCGGTCTCCAACGTACACAGCGTGGTCGGTCTTGCATGTGGTTTCCATTGTTGTTTGATAACTTGTTTAAATTCAGTTATATGAACATACTATGTATGAATAATGGAGTGGATGTTTTTATAAAGTATTATGTTCCAACTGGTATGAAAGAGAATTCTAAGGGGGAATGTCTCAGTGATTGGTTATCAAGGTGGTGATAAAGTATGAATATGGACAGCGAAATCCACGGCGTTCATCCTAAAATTTTAATGATTACCAATTCTCAAGTAGAGACGGGTAAGTCATGTTGTGAGAATAGCAGGTGGCCCTAGCCTAGGGAGGGACCTATAGTGAGTGATAACGAGCTAACCTCGTGTGGCAACTGATGGGTTTCCAGTTACTTCACCCACGAGTGCATTAACGACCATAGCTACATATTCATACTAGTCCGGATAGTCAAGTGAAAGTGGTCGGTCAATATGTGTTCATATGCTTTATACATATGTATGATTATCTAATTTGTTTGTTTGAATAATATGCTCACATGACCATTAAATTACACTAGCTTACCCTTCTTTTCTGTCTTGTATATGTTGTCTATTCGATATTTTCTTTTTTGCAATGACCATCCTGTGGGTGTGAGCAGAGGATGACGAGTGTTCTCTAGAGTAGGCGCTGGATGGAGAGGACCCAGCTGCTTAGACTAGGGTCGTTCGGTCGTGTGTATAATTTTGTAGGGACCGTTCGGTCATGTATATATAGTTTTGTATTACGATAGAATTTTGTAAAGTTTTAAATTTATGGTTATTTTAGTATAACTATAAGTTAACTTTATTCCCAAAAATTGTTCTATATTATTATTATTATTATGTGATGACTTTTATACATAGTTTTCAGCTATATTTTTTATGTTACATGCACAAAAATTAAAAATTAAAAATCACACACATATATATATATATATATATATATATATATATATATATATAAGGAAAAGAAAATAAACAAATTAATTATATATATATAATATATATATATATATATATATATATATAAATCTATTTTTAGCCGCCATTTCTTTTTAGCGGCTATATAAATTGATAGAAATAATTTGTGATAATTACTTTTAACCGCTATAATTTCTTTATGTGATTTTAAATTTTGTTTCTTATTACTAAATAAATTTTAAAATACAAAGTCACGTACAAAGTCACTGTATTTTTTTTGTTTTTGGTTTAATCCTTTTCGATATCCCTATTTTTGTAGGATCGTCTCAAACAGGTCCTCATATTTTAAAGTCTATCGGTTAGGTCCTTAATTGTTAAAATTTGAATCAAATTAAACCTTGCCGTTAAATTAGGTAGACGGCGTCAAAAGAATTGATTCGTGGCTTAGTGACTTGACTAAGTGCTGTTGATGTGGCACATATTAGTTATCTGAGTTGGTTTTTTTTTTATTTATTCATTTAAAAAAATTAACTTTAATCAAAACGCAACGTTTTGTCTACGAAAAATGATTATAGTTAGGTTTTTTTATAATCAGAATTGACTCAATGTGGAATTTGGAGAAATTTGGGAAAGTAACTGGGATTTCAAGAAATCCCTAAATTGGAAGATTGAAATCCTGAGGGGAGCCAGACCAGAACGTCGCGCCGTCCGTCAACATGGACCTCCCATTCCTGGGATGAAGTCGGACCGGAACGCCGCGCCCAGTGGCGACTTGAACACCGCGATGGGCCCCCCGCCCTGCAGGTAGAGGTGGATCTCCACCTCGGAGACCTTCGTTCGCACATGCTTCGCTCGCTCGCTCGTGCGGGGAGTGACCTCCCCTAGTGTCGCCTCCACCTCCTCGATTTCTCCCACCATCAGGGGCGTCTTGAGGTCGCCGTCCATGATCGGTGCGGTTGCCGACCAAGACGAGGATGCAGAGTGTGGATCTGGAGGAAGAAGATAGGGTTGTTGTTGATGTATGGTGGAATTATATATGTTTTATTCGTTGCGGGGCTGAAGTTTTGTTGGATTGTTAGATGATATTTTGTTGATGGAAGATTTGGGAAGAGGAATCAGAAACTTCAAAAAAGTGTTACTTATCTCAACATTGGTTTTGTTTAATTATGTTTTACTGTTGTTGATAATATCCGATTCAATATCACTAAATAATCTATTCACTCCTTTACATATTCTTTAAAAATTATTTTTTATTGAATAAATAAAAAATATATTTTTCGAATTTTTTAAATGAATAAATAAAAAAAAGCCAACTCAGATAATTAATATGTGCCACGTCAACAACACTTAGTCAAGTCACTAAGCCACTAATCAATTTTTTTGACGCCATCTACCTAACTTAAGGGCAATGTTTAATTTGATTCAAATTTTAACAATTAAGGACCTAATCGAGACTTTAAAATACGAGGACCTGTTTGAGATGATCCTAGAGAAATAGGGATATTGAAAAGGATTAAACCTTTGTTTTTCTATGATCTATGTTCTGCTACTTCTTTATCCTGAAATTGATGAAAACTTGTCCAGAATCTTAAATCTATGTGCAAATGAAATGCAAATTATGTGCCATAAACCTCGGCCTATGTTTTGGTTTTGAGTAAATAACCTATGCAATCACTTTTCTTTGTAAGTATTGAACTTATTGTTTTTGGATTATCCTAACAAAGTTTTCTTGTGATATCATATCTGACTTCGAGAAGAATTTCCTTCATACTTCATCAGTTGTCCCTCGACCTATTTATTTGTGTAAAGTAATGAAATTATTCTCTCAGTTCTACAAGGTTACTTGAAACAGGCCCTTTTTGCATTGTTCAGTAGCTTTTGTTCTTTTGTTTGATGTGCAAAAGCACTGATAAGTACTCATGAAGCATTGATTCTCACGGTTCAATCAATTCTATCTGATTTTTATTACTTTTGCTGTTTTCTTTAGAAAGGAACAAAAGATTCCATCGGTAAGCTTGTCGCTGACTTGAACATTGCAAAGTTGGAGCCCCACGTTGGTGAGACGTGTTCAATCTGTATTTATGTGTTTCTTGCTAAAAGATGTAGAAGATTACAAAAAAGTATGTTATGCTTCTTCCCTACTACTAAATAATTCGTTGAGTTTGAACATGATTTTTTCTCTGTATGCTAGTGCAGTAACACATTTGGGGTTTGGTTAAAAAATGCTAATAAAATGATATATTTTCTGTTTACTTATAAACTGATATATATGTTGGTAGTTTGAGTGTCAAGATATTGAGATTTTCTTTAATTGTAATGGTACTGTTATCTATATGCACTTTCAAATATGTTATCTTTTGGTGGTGATTTCTCCTTGGATAGGACGAATGTTGTCGGTACACTTCAGGTGTGTACCTCTTCCTTTTCTACTTTAGATTTGTTTATAGAATAAACCATAAATTTGGACTCGTAATTCGTACTGTCTCATTAGTAGTCTTTGACGTAGTAAAATAAACTATTTAAGCAATTTTTGAAGTGTTGAATATGTATCACTTTAGTCCATAATTAAGTTAATGAATTTCACTAATGTGAAGGATATTTTTAGTACTTAGATGATCATGACCAGACATATCAAATTTCAACTTTTCGTGAGCAAATCTAATATGAAGGGATTGTAGTTGATTCAGATGGGTTACCAGACCACCCAACTAACTTCACTGCTATTATGCGTTTTTCTCTTTCTCACTGGAAAAACATGGTAAAATCTCTGTCCATGTTCGTGGAACATGTAGTAGAGAAAATCTTAAGTTCCTTTTAAAATAGCTTCTCTTACTATAATTCACGTCTAAGACCTATTTAAACGTCAAGGCCAACCACTGGACGCCAATGAAGTAGTTAGAATTCCAAAAGTTATCATTTAAACGTCCGATCTCGTCACACCGACGTTTAAAGTCTTATTTAGACGTCGGCCCCTCCTAACCTGGACGCCAAATGTGTCCACTAAAATTATATTTTAAACCCTTTAGACGTCGACTAGGAGGGAGCCTTACTTCTATAGTCATTTATACGTCGGCTAGGAGGGGGCCCGACTTCTAAACGCTATTGCCGAAACCGTGAACGCGAGGCAGAAGTTACACGCGCTCAGTGTTCATCATCTTCCTCGCGTTTTCTCTCCACGGCGAAAGCTTTTGAGCTTCGTTTTCTCTCTTTTGCACCGTTTAAAATTAGTTTTACTTCGATTACATTACTCTTTGATGAATTATCTTCCATTTGAACCGATTATAATGCATTTTCATTACATTTTGGTGCAGTTTTCCGCGTGTCCTTGGCCGGCGATTTTGAGCATTTTTGGTCCACGATTCTTGCATTTTTGAACGATGCACTCCTCAATTTCCCTCCATTATGTTTTTGAACGGTGCACATGCAGACATCTATTGGATTACAGAGCCAAGATTTGTCCAGGACATTAAACGTCGGTCGCCCACAGTCAGACTTTTATTAAGACGTCTAACATGTACTATCCGACGTCTATATAGACGTCTGACCTGTACTATCTGACGTCTATATAGACGTTTGACCTGTACTATCCGACGTTTATATTGACGTCTACCAATAAGACGTCGGTACGGGATCAAACGTTAAAAGCCCTAAATAACAGACATTAAAAGCCTTTTCTACACTTGTGGCCACATGAGTTTATATATGTAATGTAATTGGGGAATGAAATCATGGATGTTTAATGTAATTTTAAGTTCTATTTCTCATATGGATGTTTTTCATGTTTTACTGTTTGTGATAACATGGTTAGAAATCTAAGTATAGGTCTAAGTCTGACATTGAAAAGTGAGAAAATGAAACACTATGTAATTTTAAGTTCTCTTTCTCATATGGATCTATTAATCCATTGTTTTATAAATTGAGAGCGATGTCAATTTCTTATATGATTGGACTCAGTTCTATGTCTCTCTTTGATAAACCCATCAAGCATTAAGTCTAGCTTTGTTCCAATAAGTTAACATAGCTTCTTGATTGATTACTTAAAAAAGATAACTAATTTGTTGTAAAAGTGTTTTGTCATATATTAAGTTCTTACTGTACTATTATTTATAGAAGAGTTGTTGAGCCTATCCTGCTCTCAAAGGACCTTGCATGCTTCCGGTCAATGTATCACATCGTGTAGGTAGGATTTGAGGGGCTTGTCATCAATTAAAATGAGGTAATAACATCAAAAGTCATTTGAGATGATACTGAATGAAAAACATAGAATTCCACCTCTTCGTGACCAAATCTTATAGTGACATAATGATATTGACCATACTAAATTTCAACTCTTCGACATTCACATCCATTTTCTCACCACGAGGTCAGTTTGGTTCTAGGTGAATTAATCTTTCAAAGAATTACATAGTGTAAATGTCAATATATCTAGGCAATGTGATTGTAAACTATGTTCTTTTTAGTCCACTAATATCTCTAGGTGCAATTTTCCCTTCCTTCCTTCAATTATAGGGAAATTATAAATTTGTAAATAGATTTGCAAATTGATTTCACTTATCGTGGGTCCTATTTTATCTGATGTGATATGATTGATTATAAGCATATATGCCTTATTCTCCAATGGTTTAAATTAGTTAACCAGAAAACTTTAGAAGCCATTGGGGGAGAAACGCACGACACAAATTAATAATTTTTCCTATTCACATAACTTTTCGCACCAAATTTCATTAGTGAATTGTGGTTAACTTTCCATTATTTTTTCAATTTTGCTATTTCGACTTAATTTGACCAATAATTCATATTTTAATTAATTTGAATTATCTCAGCTTAATTATTTCCATTATTATTTTCAAGACAAATTTTAGAATTATAATTGGGACTTCAAGAAGGTTGTCACGTCATTTTCTATTGTCCACATTAGCATTGTATTTTAGTTTCGTTTTTATTTTGGACCAGACTTTGTATTTTGGACCAAACTTGGCTTTGGACCCATTTCGGGTCAGATAGAGGAAAAGCACAATTGTGGGGCTGACTAGGGACCTAGGGTTGAGTGGCCATGCCCTCACTTTATTCCATTCTAACTCATTCTATTTTTTCATTTGGGTGCAAAATGTGAACAATGTTTTTCTCTCATGTTTTAGTTTTTCGTTTTCCAATTTTAATCCTATTTCAGTTTCAATCTAATTTCGCTTTTACTATTCCAAGTTCGTTTTATTGTTCTAGTTTCATTTTTGTTTTTGGTTTCGTTTGCCTCCACTGGGGTTTTTGTTTTTCTGTCTTTCCCTTTCTGTGTTTCGTTTTCCATTTCATTTTTGTTGTTACTTTCCTATTAGGTTTTTATTCTGTTGCGTTTTAATGATGCTTTGCTCTGTATTTTCCAGTTACATTTTGTTTTTAATTGGAGCTTGGATTCTATTGGTTGGTGACAAGAGAGATTGGAAATGTGCCCTTGAGATTGTTGTGTTATCATTTGATTTCCCTGTTCTTGCCTTGCATTATGTTTAATCTGTTTTGTACTTGCAATTAGGACAGTTTAATGGTCTAATTGGTGTTTAATCTCTGCTTAGTTGATTTGTGTAGTGCATAATTGATTAGATGTATGCATTGTGTTTACTTAATTCGCTTAATTGGTTAATTTGTGTTGGATTAGGGGTGACAAGAGCGTGTAATTTGTTGTTAATCAAGGATAGGAAACATTGCAATCGAACTAGTGACCGACCATTTTTAATCGTTGTTTAGTCCAAGTTAATTGTTGTGTTAATTTAGTTCGCACATTATACTCAAAATCCCCCCAATACATGTTTGATCCTATGACAAAACAAAAAATTGTTCCTTGAGAAACGACTTAGGAGTCATTCCCTAGTTACTGCATTGAATTTGAGTCAAGCGCGACATCGAAGATCACACATGATCAAAAGATGGAGTAAGGATAGATATTTTGTCATGTGCCAATACTCTAGATATGATCTAAAGACATCTGCATTTGGGCCAAATGCTACACTAGTGATCACATTAACATCCACAGGTGTCCTGTCACCACTATTTCATTTGATCATCAATTGCCTCAACTTGATGGCTCCTCTAGTGGGTCTAGATGGGGGAGCTTCATCCCCTAATGAATATGGATGGTCAACCATATATCTTTCAAAATAGATACAAACATGAAATATTAATAAAAGACTCATGTAATAACATATTATTTAACAAAACATGTAAAGATATGGATTGGTGATATGCGTATTCCCTCATTATGATCCTCAAGAACTGCATGTACATCGTCAACTAGAGGGTGGTCTACAATATGAATACTAGTCAGATTGTCTTCGTTAACTTCAATTTATTTTTTTCCTTGAAGAGTGACATTCCAATAATCAGACACAAGATCTTTGACATACAAAACCTGAGATGTTTGATGTACCATGATAAACAGTTTGTCTTAGTAACCCACCTTTCAAAAATCAACTACTCAATTCATCTATTTCCACACCACTCTTATTGTCAAACCACTTAAATTTAAGCAATGGAACAAAAAACATAGTGTAATCAACCGCCCATATCTCTTCTATTATACCATAATATCTCATTGATCCAAGTACAAGATTTAGATCTTTAGATTGACTCCATTATTTTGTATTGTGCTTTTATCATCCAAAGTCTTCGTACAAAATGTTGAATTATTAATTTCATAACATGTATAACATATGACATCAAACTTTAAACTATTTGCAAGCCATAACAAAGTCTCAAAAAATTGTGACTCTTTGTCAACTTTGGATTCGAACCAAGACATGAATGTTCTGTTATGCTCCATCAACTATTATTTTTCTGATTGTCTTGGATTTTTATCCTTCACAATTGCTTTGTGTGCTTCCAAAAAAGGGATCACCTCATATGTGTTTTTTAATATACATAAATACGCTTGCAACTATTCTTCACAATCTTTCGTCACCACATTCACACCTCGAATCCTTTTACTTGTATAACATCTATTTAACCCTTATTTACGAGGAACTCTTATTGGATTTTTTTAGTTATGTAATCTGAACAAAACTTGATACTTTCTTAGCAATATACCTTTCAATCATTGAACCTTCAGGACAATATGGATTTTTGACATACCCTTTCAAAATTTTCATATAACGCTCAATAAGATACATCCATCTTAAGCATATCGGTTCACACAACTTGATTTCTCTAACCAAATGAACAAGTAAATGTATCAAGATGTCAAAAAATGATGGAGGGAAAAACATCTCTAGCTGACACAAGATGATAACAATCTCGCCTTGAAGTTTATCTAACTTTGCAAGATCAATGGCTTTACCAAATTGACGAGAAAAATGAACACAATCGAGTTATGGTATGCCTAACATTTTTGGGAAAAATTCCATGAATAGCCACTAGTAACAATTATTGCATTAAGACGTGAAAATCGCGAGACTTCATGCCAACAAGCTTTAAGTCCTGAATCAACACTAAACTCTTAATATTTGAAGATCATCCTTGTAGTACCTTCACACTCTTTAAACAACGGAAAAAAATTATCTTCTCTTGTTTAAACATTGTGTAACTTGCAGGGGGGAAATAAATACGTTTACCAACCTCTCTTGGTGCCAAGTCTTCTCGAATCTTCACGTCAACCAAATCCAAATGAGCATTCACTCTATCTTTTGTCTTTCCGTGAATGTCGAGTTGTACCAATCAAGCTATCACACACATTCTTCTCTACATGCATGACATTTATGCAATGTCTAACTTGGACCAATATGGAAGATAAAAGAATATTGATTTCTTCTTCCAAGGGCTCATTACATATGACTTCTTGGATGTTTTCCCAAATACATGATGGATGTACTTTATTAAATTTTTCAAGAATTTGAAGGCCAGTAAGTGGATTTGGTGCATCGTCTTTCTCTTGATGTCCATTGAATGGTGTAGTGTTTCAATTGATGAGTTGTAGTGTTTTATTCACATATAGGACATGTTTTATGACCCTTGACATTGTATCCTGGAAAATTACCGTAAGCTGGGAAGTCGTTAATGGTGCAAAATAACATTCATCCATCACGAAAGTTTCAGAAGTGTAGGTGATGAGTGCATATTTATGCCTACTATTATGCTTTAAAATTCAAATTTTTTATGAGATTCTTATGCTTAATGATTGATTTAAAATGAATTTGTGGCGATTGGATTTATTGGGTTTGATAATTAAAGAGACGTAAAAAGTGTTTTTTAGCGAATAAATTATTCTTGGATGTCATAATGTTTATTGGTGCAGTGAAATTAGAGCTTAATTGATTCAAAGCTTGAAGATAAGTGGCCCAAATTGCAAATTAAGGCCCAAATCAGATTTTTTTTAGAAAATAATATACAAATGGGCCAGACAAGTAGTTTTTACCCTTGGACCTTCTAAAATTCCCTACATACACTCCTATTTCTGAAACGGACCCAATAAATAAACCCAACACTAAGCCTTTTATCCTACAACCCTAAATTTCCCTAAACACACCACTCCTAAATCAAACCTACCAGATGTTGTCATGTTAGTGATCCTTGCATTCACCATTCACCCAATGACAGATTGCCACATCAGTAGCCTTGCCACATCACCTACCTCGTCATCACCATCTTCTCTAACAAAAGAAACCCTAACACTAGTACAAAAATAGCATGCAACGTCGAATATTTTTGGCCTTTCACGTCGAATTCAATCATATTGGAAGACATTAAATTGACGTCGAATTAAAAAAATTCGACGTTAATTTAACGTCGAATTTTGTCAATATACGACGTTAATTTAACGTTGAATTTTGTCAATATACGAGATTTATCAATTTTTTTTAAAATAATTGTAATCTTTTTTTACAACTCTACGAGATCTGAAAAGCAGAACTATGAACAGTAATATAGGATCAACAACAAATAACAATAACAAACAATAAACAAGTTCAATCAAACAACAAACAAGTTCAATTAAACAACAACAAAAACAAACAAGTTCAACCAAACAACAACAACAAACAAGTTCAACCAAACAACAACAACAAACAAGTCAACAAAAAAAAAACAACAAACAAGTTCAACAAATAAGTTCTTCAAAATGAAAACGAAAACTAACCTTCAAAAGGTGGGTTCATCGGAATAAAGTGTTGCCACCAGTGAAAGAGAAAGTAGAATGCGCCTATGAAGGAAAAGAACACGAAAATAATCAGTGAAAACAAACGAAAATCATACCTAAAGTAGTTAATTAACATGCACTTGTATCAAATGAAAGAAATATTACATGTGATGGTCGTCAAACTTTGTTCGCGAAAAGTTTGAATAGAGAAGAGGGTCTCAAGCGCTAAGATAAAGTGAATGAATTTTCAATCTCCCGCTCAAATATTTATTGAATCGTCTAACCTTTTGATGTCTGACGCTGAGGCATTCGACGTTTTATATTCTTTTACGTCGAATTATAATTCTAAACGACGTTTAATAATTACATTTATTTACAAAATTGTCACCGGTCATTTTTAACGTTGGCTATTGTGTGGTTAGACGTTGAACGCGTAACGTTATACGTTATTTTTGCACTAGTGTAATCTAGCCAAACCCTAGCCTCCTTGTGTAGTCACCGTGAAACACTAGCCGTCGCCTAACCATTCTCGCTGACAGCCATCACTACAACCCTCACCGCGCCACAATTGTACCGCCACCAAGAAACCGCGTCGCCAATGGCCACCATCACAGTCATTGTCGCGCTGCCGTTAAGCTTCATTGCATCCTCTTCTTCGCAGAACAAGCAGTAGGCTACCATGTCGCAAGATCGCCGGCGCCATTAGCCACCATAAGAGCAATGCCGCAACCACCCAGAAAATCCTAGTCGTCGCGATTCACACCCTCCTCGGACCTACATAGTGCTTTCATCATCCGCGAGAGCCATCTCTTTCAAACACCTACACTCAGAAAAACCACAAAGACCCAATTCGGAAAGCCATTTGAACCCCGAATCGCCACTATGAGGGAAAAACTTCACCTAACTGCCGCCAATGCCGCACCGCCAATGTTGCACTGCCAATTTCGCGCCACCATCATCTCCTCCGTCGCGTCTTCATCGTCAACCTGAAATGTAGAAAACCCAGAAACAATAGGGAACCCTAAATCAATTTCACCAGTTCGCAAACTTCATTGATGCACAAAGCTTCAACCTAACCTCCAAACGTGAGATGCGCCATCCAAAAATCATGAATCACCCCCTTGCGATTTAGATCCATCAACCTGCACAAACCCAAATTCGTGCAACTCAAAAGCTAATGAATCCAATCCATCATCATCACACCATGGCCATGACAGTTTGCGAACAAGATTGAGTAGAAGGTCGTGGGTTTGTCTCTTAACAGCGGTGCAGGAAGCCTTTCCCCCTTCCCTCCAATCTGAAACCCTAATTTTAGGTGGGGAAGGGGTTTACACGTGGCAAGGCCTCATTGGTTGCGTCATGCCTTAGGTCAAAGCAGGTCAACAAGTCTTCTCTGGTCAAAACTTGTAAAACAAGGGTTTTGGTGCAATTTTGGGAAATTCAGAAGGGGTTAAAGTGCAATTAGAAGAACTTTTAGAGATTTTTCTGCAATTTTAAAAAATTGAGGAGGGACATGAATGGAATTCTATATATGATTTGGTTGATATTTTAAAGATAATTAAGTTAATACCTATCAAATATTCTTTAAAACTGATTTAATCTAATAAATATTTGAAAGATATAAGATATAAGATAAAAGATCTTATCAACAGAATATTCAGAGTCTAAGCCTAATCAAGTTCTATATATATAAAGAGGCTCAGGGGAGGCATAACTCATTCATTCTCAAACTCTTCGAATGGAAGCCATCATCCACCACTCATCTCACTTTTATTTTATTATGTGTTTCACTCCATTCATGGAGGGCTAAGCTCCTATGGCTATTCCACTGTGTTTTCATTTTGGATTTTGATGTTAAGTTGAATTAATGAATTTGTTTCTTTGCATTATTGATTTGAGTTATTCTTCTTCTATGTCTTTCATCTCCAAATCATATTAAAACCAATGATTTTTGCATCATAAGGTGTTTGAATCTACATGCATATTAGTCATGTGAGTTCAAGGGTTTCTAGGTTTGGTTGAGAATCTACATTGATTAAATTTAGGAACTTTCATATGATTAAACGAGTTTTTGCTATCAATTGAGAATGTACGTTGATTGGTGGTAATAATTTCAACTATAATTAATTGAGAATTTATTTTGATTAATTAGCTTTTAATTTCGTTAGGAGATGTAAGAATAGATATGATTAAACACAATAGAATTTGATTGAGAATGTACTTTGGTTGGATTCATTATGAATAATTTAGAAATGTCTTGCATTTGATTGAGAATCTACTTTGGTTAATTACATGATCGCCCTCAAATTAATTAAGAATGTACTTTAATTAATTTGAAACTTGAACAATAATCAATTGAATAATGATTTGTGGATAACCGATGATGAATCTATCTTGGAAAAGTAGTGGAATTAGCCTATTTCATCATAATTGTTTCTAAGTTTCTTGTTTGATTCTTCAAACATTAATTCTATTAGCATAGTTTCTCACTTTTATTCTTGAGCATTGCATTGCATTCATAAGATTCAAATATTGAAAAACAATTTTGTATTCGTTGGAAGACGACTCAAGGTTACTTTAACCCTATCTACTTTCTTGAATATTACTTGGCAACACTGAAGTTGCCTTAAAAAGTAGTATTAAGTTGATAGCTTCAACGACAATATATCAATAGACATTAAATATTTCAACCCCATCAACCCACAACAAATTTAAGTCTTCAACTAGTGGGCTGAGATAAACATCTATGTCATTTCCAGACTGCTTTGGACCAGATATCATCATAGACAACATCATGCACTTTCTCTTCATGCACAATCTAGGAGATAAGTTGTAAATTATCAATATAACTGGCCAATACCTGTGATTGATACTTAAATTACCAAATGGGTTCATTCTATCATTGGCTAAACCAAGCCTAAGATTTCTATATTCTTGATCAAATTAGGAGAATTGTTGATCAAAATTTTTCCATTGCTTTGAATTAGCTGGATGACGAAGCAACCCGTCAGTTGTTCTTTCATTTTCATGCCATCTAAGGATTTTAGCGTATTTTAGATTCGCAAACAAACACTTAAGTCTTGACACAATTGGAAGGTACCAAACTACTTTCAAAGCAGAACCATTTTTTTTCTATTTGATCATTATCTTCCTTGTTGTTTTTGACTTGTATCGTGATAACTCACATTTTGGACACATTTTCAAAAATTAAAACACTTTCCTGTATAATATGTAGTGATTGGGATATGCATGTATCCTTTTATACTCTATACCCATCGGACAAAGATATTTCTTCGCATCATAATTACGAGTTGGTAATGTATTTCTATCTGACAACATTTAATTCAACAACGTCAAGATTTCTCTGAAACTCTTATCACTGCATTGTTAAACTACTTTTGGTCGCACAAAATCAGAACAAAGTTTGGTCACCACTAATGTAATATAGGGCTGACCAAGATATCAATATGTGGACTCAACAGAATTAAGTTTCAGAATGTAGAGTTAAAGTTTTTTATTTATTTACTAATTAGTTACTATTAATGCAAGGTGGGGACACTAAAAAATGGAATGAAATTTTTTTTTAACTTATCTAAAATTTGTTTGAAAGAAAAGAAATAAAGTAAAATAAAAGAATAAGAAATTTGAACTACCTAAAACATATACGGAATCTAAAACTAGAACTAGTAAGATCTACCTAAACTAAAACTAACCTTATTCTTACATTCAATCAAAACCAGCAACAATGAAACCAAACCTATTCTATACTACAATGTAATGCTAAATCTATATAAGGTAAAATATTAACAGATTCAACTCATCACAAACAACAACTAAAATGAAGAAATAGACTAAGCTACTTGCAATCACAAAAGAGCCTAATTAAAAGCTACTTGAAACAGATTTGAAACTAAATGAATTTAGAAAATATACCTAAAATTTGGTAAAACAATGCTCAAACATAAAAGCAACATATGCATGAAAAATGAAATGAACAATTCGAATCTAAATGCTGAAACATAACAATACCGAATCAAAAAAATGTAAAATGCATCAATCAATTTTCTAAAGACATCATAACTCAAAATGGAACAAACTACGTCTATCACTACCAAAGCAATTAATCATCTAAAACTACAGCTGAATCAATAAAAAGCGTAAAGAATCGTTCAATTGAAAACAAAACCATAATTGAAAGTATATAACAGAATAGAATCAATGCATAAAAGTAAAATTTATTGAAATGGAAATGATTATACAAAGTAAAGTCACCGAGAAAAGCACATGATCGAGACCTCCACGGGCTGTCACCACCGTGAGCCTCGATCAAGAACCTAATAATCCAGCAGTTACACTAAGAAAAACGCATAAACCCTAACTACTTGCTCTCAAAGTCTCTCTAGTGGAGTCTGTCACCCTCCACCATATCCCTCACTCTCGCGCGATCTTGAATCATTCTGTGGACTCTGTCACCCTCCACTTCTCTCTCTCTCTCTCGTGCGGAGCCTCTCACGGTGGAGTCTCTCACCCTCCACCATTCCCACTCTAACCTCACTATGTGCATGCTATATAACTATTTAATGTGTAACTATGTTAAGTAAGTATGTTAGGTAAATATATTTAAGAACTTTGTTAGGTAAATATTACATTTTGATGTGTTAATAGAAACAATATTGTTAGGTAAATCTAGGATTGAATTTTTTGCAGGTCTGAATATGGATAGTAGCACATACAAATCAAATATTAAAAAAACATCAGTTTTTACACCGGTTAAAGCCACATTTGGTATAAAAAGTCTTGTTTTTTCACACCGGTTATAACATCATCAAGTATAAAAGTGAGTTTCTTTTATACCTGTTATGTTTCCAGCAGGTATAAAAGTGAGTTCTTTTAATAAGAGAGGCGGCTTTTTTATACCTGATCCTAGAATATCAGGTGTAAATATCAAACTTTTATATCTATTACAGAAATAATCGGTGTAAAAAATTAAACTTTTATACCGGTTCTAGAACCGACGTAAAAGGATGAAAACTTTCTATGCCCCCTACCTGCATCTATAACTAATCAAAAAAGGTATAAAAAGTTTTTTTTAACAGGTATAAAAAACCTTTTTTGACATAGTATAAATTGGATATTCCTATTGAAAGGTTCACATAGTAACAAGATTATACATATTAAAATATAACTTATCCTACACATAGAAAAACCAAGTTACTTAGAAGACATGCTGTGATAGATACACAATCAAATAACTACTTATAATTTGAACTTACAATTCTCTGTGAGATCAAGGCAGCTGAGGAAGATGTCATGTTCCCATCAGATTTAGTCCGAGCAGCCTTCCACAGCTCGTACCTAGCAGGTGCAGGTGCTAGGTCCGGCGACTCAAGTCCCAAGGCATCCGCTCTAGACTTTCTCAGTTTCTTCTCCAGTTTTACATATCCACCTCGTGATAACAAGTGGGGTGCGTCGTTTAGCCTTTGTCTTTCTTGGGCGGCTAACCTTTTACCCTGTGAAACCATGTATATAATAAGTGTAAAATCATAAAACTCAATGAAAGACGATCTTAAGAAACATACCTTCCATTCCTCAGACTCTCTAGATGCACGAAACTGCATCCAATCCTCCTCTGTGAAGGTATAATGCTGACATGGATTTTCATGTTGTCTATCTCCAAAGACATATAGTCGTGTTAGTCTTGTCTTGAAATCCCTCCATCTTACGCTATATGCGATAACACTTTCTTTCTAATTTGCATTGTGTTTGGAATATCAAAATGTTGCTGTTTAAAACAAAAAACTTGTTATTCCAAAAGAAAACATAAAAGATAAGTATATCACAAATTGCATGAAGTATAAACATACCCGAACATCTTGCCATAAGAGGTTCTTGTCGACCTCTGGGACGTCATCCCAACATGCATCAAGGATAGAGACATGACTTTTTGCTAACTTACCCAGATAACTCCTAAACCTATCAGCATTTGGCCCTGATGGATGACCTGATCTGGAGTCGATGTCAACATGCCTCCTCTGACCATCCACGCGTCCGGATGTCACATCTGTCACTCGGGTGACGCCTCGTCCACGTCTGCTCTTTCCCGATCCTGAGTCTGAGGCCGACATACCTGAAAAATTATACAACGTTAGTAATAATTCAATTATGATGAACATACATATAAAGTCAATAAAAGTGAAAATATTAACCTATTAATTAATTGTTTTTTCCCAAATGCCTTCGTTGTGATCACTACGAATTGCCTGCATGACATCGGCAACGTCATCAACTGGGTCTTCAGTGGGTCTACATGCAACAGATGTTGTCTCAAGTATATCAAGAGAATCGTCATCATCATGTCCATGCATGTTTTTTCCTTCTAAAACCACTGACCATTTGTTATTCGATGGATCATTTACGTAGAATATTTGTCTTGCTTGACTAGCCATGATAAATGGTTCATCAGTGTAATTCATCTTGTTCAAGTCTACCAATGTGAAACCAAGGTCATCCATCATGACACCAGAATTTATATCAACCCATTTACACTTGAAAACTGGGACTCTAAAAGTGACGTAATCAACTTCCCATATTTCTTGTATTATTCCAAAATAACTGATGGATGCTTGATTGGATTTTTGTCTTTAGAACTAGCAAAGTGCACAGCCTCAGCTTGTAGTGTGACGCCACTATTTTGAACTCTGCTTTTGTCATCTTCTACCTTTGTCTGAAAAGAAATATTGTTTATATAGTACCCACCATATGTAATGACATCTGTGTTCGGCCCGAGATAACCTCAATAAAGTTTCAGAAACATGTGGAGTCGCATAATCTTTTTCTTAAACCATCGCAAGAAGGTTTTCACATGTTCATTAAGATGCCATTTTTCACTCATTTTTGGGTTTGCTGCCTTTATTTCATTAACGTGGTCAGAAATGTAAGGAATCACATCAACAGTGTTGTTTAAGACGTACAAATGAGCTTGGTCAATTTCTTTTCTGCTAACACTTTGAATTCTCACACCTCGAACACCCTTACCTTCACATTTTCCTTCATTTTTGCTCTTGGGAAGACTGACGGGTTCACAAGATGGCATATAACTTGAACAAAATTCAATGGCTTCTTCTGCAACGTATCGCTCTATGATTGAAGCTTCTGGTCTATACTGATTCTTGACATATCCCTTTAAGATCTTCATGTATCTTTCAACTAGGTACATCCACCTTAAGAAGACCGGCCCACATATTCGAATTTCTTTGACTAGATGAACAATCAAATGTACCATGATGTCAAAAAAGGAAGGTGGAAAATACATCTCCAATTGACATGGTAGTCTTATTCCCTCATTTTCCAATTCATCTAAACCTCGAGGGTCAACAACTTTCTTGCAAATGGCATTAAAGAAAAAACTCAAACGTGTCAGAATACCCTAATAGAATGAGGTAATATGCCTCGAATAACAACAGGTAACAATTGTTGCATCAATACATGACAATCGTGAGACTTTAAACCAACTAGCTTTAAGTCTTGCATAGACACAAGGTTACTATATTTAAGAATAACCTTGCGGAACCTTCACACTTCTTAAACAGTTACAAAAACTTTGTTTTTCTTTTTTGGAAAGTGTGTGACAGGTTGGGGGCAGATAGGTGCGTCTTCCTATTATCTGTGGATGTAACTCAGATCGGATTCCCATGTCAGCCAAATCTTGTCTTGCTTTAATTCCGTCTTTGCTCTTCCCTTTGACGTTTAATAAAGTTTCGATGACACTGTCACAAACATTTTTTTCAACGTGCATCACATCAATACAATGTCTAACATCAAGTTCACACCAATATGGAAGCTTAAAATATTGATCCGTTTCTTATTTTTCTTTTTATCTTCCGTAAATTCTTCAAAATGTTTCTTTGCAGAGGTACTTTTATGATGTTTTCCAAACACAATGTCAATGTTTTTGACTTCGTTGTACACCTCTTCACCATTTCGGGGCCTGCACACAACCTCATCCTCAACACTTCTATTAAATGCTTTTTTCAATCTACGATAAGGATGATTACGAGGAAGAAATTTTCGATGTCTTGTATATATCGTCTTCTGACCATGCTTCAACTGAAGGTAACTAGTGTTTTCTTCACATATGGGACATGCAAAATGACCTTTAACACTATAACCGCTCAAGTTTCCATACGCTGGGAAATCATTTATAGTGCAAAACAACATTGCAGGCAAACGGAACTGTTCCTGAACATGTGAATCAAACACGTCGATGCCTTCTTCCCACAACAATTTCAAATCATCAATTAAAGGTGCTAAGTAAACATCAATGTCATTTCCAGGTTGTCTAAGACCCGATATCATCATGGACAACATCACATATTTTCTCTTCATGCACAACGAAGGAGAAAGGTTGTAAATCATCAACATAACTGGCCACGAACTGTGTTTGCTACTTAAGTTTCCATAAGGATTCATACCATCAGTTGCAAGTGCAAGCCTTAAGTTTCTTGGATCTGCACCAAATTCAGGGAATTTGTATCAATCTTTTTCCATTGTGGAGAATCAGCAGGGTGTCGAAAAAGATTATCGCACTTTCTTTCGTCAGAGTGCCATTTAAGGTTCTTTGCATCTTCTTTAACAGAGAACATACGTTTGAACCTAGGTATTATAGGCAAATACCACATCACCTTAGCAGGTGAACCATCGTTACCTTCATTACCAGTGACTCTGTCAGATTTCTTTTTAAAACGGGATAAACCACATGTTGGACAATACTTTAACGAAGCAAACTCCTTTGTGTACAAAACACAATCATTAGGACAAGCATGTATCTTTTGATATTCAAGACCCATTGGACATAAAAAAATTTTGGCCTCGTAATTACGAATAGGTAGAGTATTATTTTCTGGAAGCATCTCCTTCAACAACTCCAACAATTCGGTGAAACTTTTATCGGTCCATCCATTCCTTGCTTTTAAATTAAACAACTTTAAAGTTGCAGACAGATGTGTAAAGTTCGAGCATCCTGGGAACAACGGTTGTCAAGTACGTAAACCTAATGGCAGCGGGTGTCTTGGAACTAAGGTCATATTTTGATTCAGCTCTAACTTAATACCACTTAGAAAACTTAATCTTGACATAATACTTAAGCTGGGATGCAGAAGCCTTCCCAAAATCGTTAATAAAGCATAAAGAAAAAATAACAATTTTCTCATAACTTAATCTCTCTTTGGTAGGATGAAAGATGTAAGATATCCAAGTGGCTGGGTGAAGAAAGAGAGAGTATTAATAAAGGTATACTAGTTGCTACCTTCCAGTCACCTCCTAATATAGTCACTCTATATTTTGGAAGTTACATGCAAACATTCTTATAGTGAAATTTAAAATGAATATTAATTAGTACATTTCAATTCTTTTGTGTTTTGTTTACATATTGTATGATAATGTTTCTCGAGAATAATAAAATTTGTACGAAGTTGGAGTTAAATATCTGGGATAATGCATGAATTATTATTTAAATTATATATTAAGTATTGACACATATGACATATCAAATATTCAATTGATTCAGTAAGAATATATTACAATTAATAACTATTCTTTTTCAACTGATAGTGAGAGCAGTGATACTTTTACATGTTTTTATTTTTTTTTATTTTATGATTATGTTAAACTAAATCTTAATTAACAATATTAACGAGTAAAAATATTATTATTTTATATCAGTTATTCAAATTTAAATTAATAAATAAATAATATTAACTATTCAAAAAGTAAGCTATATTTAACAAATTTTGTTAACATGTATTTAAACAAAGATATGAAACATGTATTTAACACATTTCGTAAACATTCAAACATTTGTTTTAGGTTAGAATTGCTAACTAATGTTACATGGGCTTAAGTATCAAGTAAATTATGTTTAAAATTTATTTGTTTTTTATTACTTAAATTCAGAATAATATTAACTTTTATTTACAACTTTGATTAATTTATATTAAGATAAATAATATAAGGTTTTGATTTTGAAATGTCTTTATTTAAGTCTTTATATATATTATAACAAAATTTATTAAACAAAATTTATTTTTAATACAAGTAACTAATATTATTTAATTATTTAATTTAAATGTGACTAAATAATAAAAAGTAACATTTTTACACATTAATTTATTATTTGAATTTTAATTTAATATGTTCAATAAAATTAAAAATATACTAATTATGGAGAAGTGTAAAATAATTATTAAGTACAATATATATTAATGAAAAAAAAAAGAAACATTTTATCACTCTTCACTAATGGAAAATATGAAAATTGTTTAATGGTAACAAATAAATTTAAAATTTAAATTTCAAACTTTCATGGAAATGAAGATATCATTTATTAAATAACTTTTTTGGAGTTGTTTTTACCAAAACCTCATCGTTTTTGTCCAATAAGGTATAATGAGTACTGGATGTGAATCCTGAATAGCCTTTATATAGAGTAAGGAGATGTGAAGCCTTCACATCACCAGGAAAATAAAATCTCCGAAAAAGAAAAATAGTTAGAAATGGCTTCTGGCTTCTATCATCCTTTTCTCTTCAGTGTTCTGTTTGTTGCTCTGGTTCTGACAGCAGGTAATTAGAAAAAAACATTACTTTTATTTCTCTAATTTAGTATTATTTATCATATAATCAGTTGGAAAAATGGTTTTTGTTAATATTTATTGTTTTATTTTTTTTCTAAAACAAATGCAAATCACATAAATCCATGTGAATTTTATTGTGAAGTTTGATATGATTTTTATAAATAATTTTATGGTAATATGAACGCAGGAACGGCAGTGGCAGCAGAAGCAGGAAGAAAAATTATAGAAGGCAATCTTAAGTGCGTCGGTCCTTGCACTGGAGATTGCAAGAACGTTTGCGCAGGACAAGGGTTTAAGAATGGTTTCTGTAATGAGCAAAAATTTTTATTTCAATGTTGTTGTTTTTGATTGATTTATACTCTTCTAAGAATATTTTATAAAAGTTGTGTTTCAATTAAACTTTTTCAATAAATATTTGTTTGTTAGTAAATTGTTTTATTTAAATTTGAAATGTTATTTAATTGGTTTAAAATTATGATGGAAATTTTAAAATTTTTAAAGACATGGAAAATTAGAATCAGGAAAATTACATTTCATGATTATTTGAAAGATTGTACAAAAAAATATATTTTATATATACAGGTGAAACCACATATGTCGTGTTCAGTTTTTTACATTATAACAAAATATTTATTAAATATAAAATATATTATATTAAAAATAATTATAAGAATAAATTACTTGAATAAGTTTTTTATTATATAAATAATCTTTTACTATTGATAGTTATTTGAATTAAAAAAAAATTAATTATTAAAAGAATAAGTTTTATAGAAAACATGTAAAAATAATTACTTATTTAAAAAAGTGAATATATAATTATATTTTAAAGAATAAAATGGAAATAATAATTATAGATAAAAGAAGAAAATATTCTCTGTATATATAGTTATAGATATATATGTTAAGGTAAACATAGACACATGTATTCATATTTTTAAAATATTTGTATTGTATTATAAATTAATAATATATATAAATTGATTAAGTTAATATAAAACATAAAAAAAAAGTAATAAGAAGTTGTAATATAAATAATAAAAAAGAAAGAGAGAGAAAAAAAGCAGTGACAGTTTTATACAAAATATTTAAAAATAGCAGTTACTTTTAGAAAATTAGTTAAAAATTTATATTTTTTTTAAATAATTAATAATTATACTTTAAAAGATAAAATAGAAATAAAAATTCTATATTCTAAATATGTTGAAAGGCGAGTATTTTCTTCCTAAAGTGGATGAGAGGATTTTCATAATGAGTAGAAAATAAGTTAATTCCAAATTTTATTAATGGACGAACATAATTCATAAACAAATGTTTAAAATTTTGAGTTTATGAATAAAATATGTTTAAACAGTTCAAATTTGCAGTTTTTTATAGTATTAATCTATTAGTAATTTTATATATTAAAACAAATCAGAACTGATAAATTAAAATAGGGTAAAATTGTTCATTTTAATCGATTATATTAGTTATATAATCGATTAAAACAGAAACTTTAGCCTAATCGATCAGAATGAAACATAATTGTCATTTTAATCGATTATATTAGTAATTGCGTAAGACTTTTGTTTTTCTATATAAACAAGTTTTGAAACTTGACTCAATTACAAAATCAATTTGCAATATAGTGATATTTTCTTTAAGTTTGAGTATGGGCACAAATTTAGAAGAGTTCTTGGAGCTTTCAAGTTAGATTGGTGAACAAAATCACAATAAATCATTCAAGACTTAAAGGATCACATATGTTTTGAATCATCACCTGTGTTGGGTAGGCTAGGTTGAAGAGTGTGAGAGTGATTCTCTCTTGATTTCTTTGTTTTAGAATTTAAGTGCTGATGAGGATAATATTGAGTGTATTATTATATTCTTAACTCAATTCTTGATTAGTGAATTATCCCAAAGAAAGATTGGATATAGATTTCTTTTGAGAATCAAAATAGTATAAATCTTGGTGTGTTATAATCGTGTTTTTACATTTGATTATTTGATTGATTCATATATAATTGTCTAATGATTTCAAGATTAAAGATTTGAAAAAAAATTAAAATTCAATTCATCCCTCTTGAAATATAGGAACTATTTTCTAATAATAAATAAATATATATATATATATATATATATATATATATATATATATATATATATATATATATATATTAATTAGTACAAACACATGCTTTGTTGCATTATGTATCTACATTTTTTATATATCTATGAGTGGATAATATTTAATTCATACAAAATTTAAAAGGTATAAGTATGTTTTTAAGATAATATTTAATTCATACAAAATATAAAAGGTATAAGTATGTTTTTAAGATAATATAAATATTAAGAATTTAATGATAATGAAGTAAGATTAAGTAGTGTACCATATATATTTATTTTAGTGTTAAGCATATTACTGATGCGACATATATATATATATATATATATAAATATAATATTTGTTATAATATATGACATTTGTATATTACTTCATTACATTATTTACAAAGTAAGTCATTATATTATTTATTTATTAAGTCAAATGTCTGAATGTATGTCAATTTCACCCTTGAAGCAATATTTTTCATTTGAATTATGTTATTTCTCCTTTCTTTATGAGTTCTTCTTTTAGATAGTTTTATAAATTCTTCTTTTAGCAGTTATTTTTATCTTTGTTATATGATCATTCTTTGTCTTTTATTTGCAATATTTAGTCTCTATTTTTTTCTTTATTATTTGGTAAATTATGTTTCTCATTTTGTTATGTTATCTATTAAAATAGAAAACATTTAATAACAATACATACGATGACAATAAACTTCTTTATAATCGTATTTAGTCTATTTACTCAATTCTACTTTGTATAGTAACTAATACAATATGCTATAAAAAATATTGTCAAGTTAATATTAATTAGGTTGTTAATTGAGGTTTAATTTTGTTAAAATGTTGTGTAGAGACTATATTGTTTAATAATCAGGTTTTAAAATTTAATAAACAATATTATGTATAAAATATTTTTTTAAAGAAATAATGTCTATATGAGAAAACAAACTTATAATAACATTTTCTAAACATGGATAAAACTTTATGAAGAACGTCTAATAAAATGAATCCTTTTTAAGTTAGAATTGTTAATTAATGTTATATAGGCTTAAATAGGAAGTAAATTATATTTAAAATTTATTTATTTTTTTACTACTTAAATTTAGAATAATATTAACTTTCATTTACAACTATGCTTAATTTATATTAAGATAAATAAAATATAAGGTTTTGATTTGGAAATATCTTTATTTAAGTGTTTATATATATTATAAAAAAATTTATTTTTAATACAAGTAATTAATATTATTTAATTCATTAATTTAAAAGTGATTAAAAGATAAAAAAACAATAATTCATTTAATTATGGAGAAGTGTAGAATAATTATTAATTACAATACATGGTAACAAATTAATGAAAAAAAAAGAAAGATTTTATCACTCATCATGGAAGGGCCTGTAAATGAATAAGGGGCCACTGGGCCTTCTGTGGGGCAGTCAAGCCCATCAGCCTAAGGCCAGCTTAACCTTAGAAAGGGCTCCTCAAAGTTCTTTTTCACCTAAACTGTTTCCCTTTCTCTCTCTAAACAGAAACCCTTTTTTCCTAAATAATTGCTCTGCCTTCTCTCTAAAAGATCCAAACACTGAACCGTTTAGATTTTAATTTGAAGGTGCCTAAACGATCGCGATGGCAATAGCTTCATTTTGAACCGAACAACTTTCTGTTCTGACTGGTAAGTTCCCTTTTCCCCTTCTCTTTCACTGTTCTAGAACCTAGGGCATGCAACTTTGTTGGGTTCACGTGCCTTGTACATTTTTCCTTCCATTCTCTGTCTATTCGAGCTCTAAGAGCTATGTTCTATCACCAATTTGGTGATTTGTAGGTTCTGTCATGTTCCCATCTGTGTGGAGGGTACTATTAGGGCATCTACTGTGAGTTGTATTGAGCAACCCAAAAGAAGAAGGTAAGGGGAGCTAATTATTTTTCTTTGAATTTATTTCTTGAATCTGCTTTGTAAATGAATGCATGTTGAATTTTGGACTGTCGTGCGGTTTTGTACAGTACTTTGGATTTTAAGTATATAGGATGGTTTGAATTGAATGGTGTAATTGATGGAACTGTGATTGATTGCTTTATAGTGAGTTACTGTATTGGATCATGTTAAAAGTGATTTGGAGTGTTGTAACTTTAGCTAGGTAGAAAACTTGGTGATTCGGTAGTGTTTTAGGTTCTTTTGAAGGAAGTGAGATAGTGAGTGACTTGTTTGAGTCACTAAATTGGTCAAAATAGGTACAAAGTGTTAGAATGGGGTTTGAGGTTATTGAGTTTGATGTTTTGGAGTAGAAATTGAGTTGGTTTAGTACATTTAATTCCTATCCAAATGACCAATGCAATACTTTACTTTCCTCTATAAACATGTTTCATATCAATATTAGTGTTACAAATTTTAAATTGTTCATTTGGATATGTCTAAGATGCACCAAAACCAGAAAAATCACGTTGATGTCAAAAACTGATAAGAATAATTGATTATCTCACTTGATAATCGATTATTTTAGTCAGAGAGTTGTATCATCTTCAAAGCTCTCGCAAATAATCGATTATCACATATGATAATCGATTATTGTCGTCGAAAAATCATCCAAGACAAATTTGGGTGGTTTTCGGGGCTCCGGATATCATTTTTGGACGTTCTTTAGGTCGTTTTAGGGGTTTTGGGCCTTTTCGGAACTGATGGTGATAGTTTCAAAGTTATTTTCCTTGTCTAAGTATGAGTTTAAGGGGTTTTGTGTTGTTTAGTAGGTCTTCTTGGATTGTTATTGTACATGGAATGGTTTCATGTGATTTTTTTATGACTTATTAAGTTGTTTGTGGTCTTTTGAAGTGTAATTAGTATTATATCTATGGTTGTATGCAATGTAAAAGTGAAAGTATGTGATTTTCAAAGTATGTTTGATGGACGTAATTTCATGGACCTCACAAGGGGTTACATGGTGGTGCCTCATGTTGTGATCCACAGTGAATTCTCTTGTTGAGATTCAAGTATGTTTAGAATGAATGTAGGAGCTCAGTCTTGGGGGTCATCCTGAAACTCCAATGGTTTTTCTTCTCACGTAGAGAGGATTGAACCATGTGGTGAGGAGTAGCAGGAGGTCTTAGTCTCGGAGGCTTCCAGTATGCTCCAAGGCGCGGAACGGACTAACCTTGTGAGTGTGGCAGGGTGGGGAACCCAAGTTTCATAAGCCACCATGGGTGCATGACCCGCCATAGCTCGACTCTCATTCTAAAGTTCGGACGAGTCAAGTCTAGTGTTCAACATGTTAGGATACCTGTCTTAATCTGTTTTGATTTGAGAATAACTCTTGAAGATTCTATGCTTGACATGATACATGTTTTTATATTTAATTAGCTTACCCTTGCTTGCTTGTGTTTGTGCATGTTGTATGTGTTTCCTTTTGCGATGATCATCCACTTGGGTGGGAGCAAATGGCGAGGAGGATACTTTGGAAACAACTCTTGATGGGGACGGTAGTGCTACAGCTTAGATTTGCTAGCTTTTATTTCCATGAACTCATATTATTTTTGAAGAACTTTAGTGCATTTAAAGTTTTAAATTCTCTGTAATTTCTAGGAAGGAACTTTAATACTCTAATTTTCAATTCCACATTCTTCTAAGAATGACTGTAATTTTAATTACTTTTGACGTCTTTATTATATGTATGCCTTTTCTATATATTTTGGGACGTCACATTTCACTAATTTCCTCAAAATACTTAAATAAATAACACCATTTAAACTCGATAATATGAACCTTGTTTACTACCGAAACATCCTAAAAAAAATATTTAGAATTGGCTTCGGGCTTCTATCATCCTTTTCTCTTCAGTGTTCTGTTTGTTGCTCTGGTTCTGACGGCAGGTAATTAAAAAAACCATTAATTTCATTTCTATAATTTAGTATAATTTAGCATATAATCATTTGGGAAAATGGTTTTTGTTAATGTTTCTTGTTTTTTCTCTACAATAAAGGCAAATCACATAAATCCATGTGAATTTTATTGTGAAGTTTAATATAATTTTTATGACAAAACTTAAAATAATTTTATAGTAATATCAACGAGCAGAAGCAGCAAGAAAAATTATAGAAGGCCAAGAAGGCCACCCTCTTAAGTGCGTCGGTCCTTGTGGAAATTGCATCGAAGCTTGCTTAGCACATGGGTATCAGAGTGGTTACTGTAATGCGAAAAACTTTTTATTTCAATGTTGTTGTTTTTTATTGATTTATGCTCTTCTAAGGACATTTGATAAAAATCTAATAAAAATTGTGTTTCAATTGAAATTTTTCAATATATATTTGTTTGTTAATAAATTGTTTTATATAAATTTGAAATGTTATTTAAGAGACTTAAATTTAAGATGAAAAAATTGAAAACTTTTAAAGACATCAGAAAAATAGAATCAAGAGAATTACATTTCATGATTATTTGAAAGATTGTACGAAAAAAATGATTTTATATATACAGCTGAAAACACCTATGTCAGTGTTCACTTTTTAACATTATAACAAATTTTTTATTGAATATAAAATATATTATATTAAAAATGATTGTAAGAGTAAATTACTTATAAAAATAGTTTTTATTATTAATAATTATCTGAATTAAAAAAAAGTAGCTATTAAAAGAATAAAATTAGAAAAATAAATTATTATGACTTAAGATAGTTTTATAGAAAACATGTAAATAAATATTTATTTTTGAAAATAAATAAATAATTATATTTGTCAGACCTCAGAAAAACGCACTCAAACCCCTCCTGTCAGCTCATTAAAACGCACTTAGAAAACCCCTCTGAACGGACGCCAGGTGTCAGGCAATGAAGATTCGAAAATCAGATAGTGGAAGGCAGGTGTCAGTGAGTAAGCGGAAGTTCGTTCTAACGAAAGAAGCAAAATCTGATTTTCTGAAATTCCCGTTTCACTCACTCTGCATGCACCCTTCTTCCAAAACTCTGATCTTTCATTTTCTCCTTCTTCTCACTAGAAAATCTATCTTCTCTCTAAGAAAACTCACCCTTTCTCTTCTCCGATCATCATTCAGAGACCGTAGAAGCGTTCCCAACGGCCTGAGCTTCATTCTGAACCGAGCAGTTTCTAGTTCTGAAACTTGTAAGTTTCCTTCCCCTTAGCCGTTCGTTCTTATAGACATGCAAACCAAGTTCTGGTTGCATGAGTCCTTAGTTTAATTCTGAACCCTCTTGGTCTGTTATTTGATTTTAGTTCGAAGAGTAATGGAGCGTTGAGGGTAGAAGGAATCTTAGTTTGGCAAACCGAGTTGCAGTATGTAGGACGTTCGTTCACACTAGAGGTAAGGGAAGCTTATTTAATTTAATATGTATGCTACTATACTGTATGACCATTCATTAGTTAACTGAATGACTTTGAAGCATGATGATTGATATGAGTGGATTGCATGAACGTTCATTTGTTTAATGAGTGGAAATGAAATATGGTTGAGTTATGTTTTAATGCATGAAAGATATGAACCTTATATGATATGGATTTTATGAAGTATGAAAGTTGATCATGATATGAATGTATGAAGTTATGAAACTATATGTCAAGAAAGGAGATAAATACCAATGAATTCTGAATATGAAATTTCTCATATGAAAGTGTACGTTCGTAACGGAACGGTCATTGACCGTTCGGTTCTTCTGGTAAACATAGTTGAAATGGGATTCTTTCATTTGGAGAGAATCCTGGTTGAGGACGAGTGTCCTCGTATGGTAATACTATGCTTGAGCGTTCGGCCAAGCACAATTGTATCTGAGTATCCTGTGATAAGTTAAATTTATATATATATATATATATATATATATATATATATATATATATATATGTATGTATATATGTAATGGTATATTTTCGTTGTTCGTAAACACTACTTCAATAGTATCTGATTATATTTATCAAGTCTTTTATTATAAGTTCATTAGTGCTCGGTCTTACACCAAGCGCTCATACTGAGTAGTGCTCGGTCTTATACGAAGCGCTCGTACTCATTTCTTGTATAATCAATCTTGGTGAAATAGCGTTCGTCCAACTTCAGTAGAATTTTCCTTTACCATGTTCGGTCATTTACTGGCATTGGATTTCTGTATGTGAATTACTCTAAATATGGTTCGTTAACGTCTTGACGTGTCTACATTCATTGGATTCGGCCTAGAGCCTCCATACTCGATTTATTCTTTGAGTATTGGTTTGAACTCACGAGAGTCAGTTCATTCAACTGATTTACGTAGTGAATAACGTTCGTCATATAGAATATGATAGTACTGGGTTTATTCTTAAACCTAATCGTAATTCTCTCGGTCTTATTCTGATCTGGAACGGGCGACCTCTTGGTCTCGTCCACAGTGTTCATCCTCGTTCTTAGTGAGGACTGAACGTTCGGTATTTGATGGTCTTAACATTGATGATAAAGATGAAAGTAAAATGATGGATAATAAATGATGAAGAGTATATGAGATGGAGGAAACGTTGTGATTTTTGAACGAGCGTTCCGGGGAGGAACGACTCATGAATGACTATTGAAATTGTAAAGTATGAATGTGGTAATGCTTAGCTGGCGGTTCATCCTGATGTTCCGTGAGTACTCGTCCTCACGTAGAGGAGGGTAGGTCATGTGTGGGAACGGCAGGAGGTCCTAGTCCTTAGGGTACTTTGGACGGAACAGACTAACCTCGGGTAACAGCTGATGAGAGTATTCCAGTTACTACATCACCCGGGTGCACGAACGACGTAGCTACACAGAATTGATACCGTCCGGACAGTCAATCTAGTAGTAGGCCTTGTTTGAATCGTATGTTGAAATGTACTAGGTGTGTTTGAATATGATAAATGTATGTTATTATTTGAATTAAATTACATAAGCTTACCCTGCATTGTTCCTGTGTTGTCTGGTTTTGTACGTCCGTCCTTGTCGTTGCAATGATCATCCGTGTGGATGTGAGCAGAAGGAGACGAGCTGCTGGAAGAGGCGCTGCTAGAAGAGGCGCTGGAAGAAGAAAATTTGGTAGAAGTAGAAGTGAAGACCGAACAGTAGGACGTTCGGTCAGTAGTTTAGTTATTCTGTAAAGTGATTGTTCGATCACCTTTTCCTTTCATTTTGTATGACCGTCCGATGCTGATTTTGTAAACCGTTCGGTCAGGTTTGCTTATTCTGTACATTTTAAGATTTTAACTTTTTGTAAGGTCGTTCGGCCATAAACCGTACGTTCTTTTAGATTTCAAGGCTGATCTGAATTATTATTAAATGTAATCATTCTATCATATAGTATATTGTTGTATTTTTGGGATGTTACATTAGTGGTATCAGAGCAGTTTTGTTCCTCAAGGAACACTATAGGTTATGAGTACACCATGTTCTTGTTGTGTGCTTAACGTTCGTTTAATGAGTATTTTAAACTCTTTGAACTTAACTAACGATTGTTTTCTCTGCTTCTCAGAGAACTAATGGCACCAAGACCTCCTCCTCAATCGGTCGACCGTGTTGTATCCGACAACACGAGACTGTTAGAATCAGTGATAGAAGCACTCCAACAGCAGAACGCTGCCTTGGTGTAGTAGAACACTACCGCCTTACAGAGTTTGGAAGCCGCTCGTGCTAACTCTGAAGCGACCCAAAGACAGCTGATGGAGATTATCGCGACTACGAGGAATACATCTGGAGCATCCACTTCCAACGCTACCCATCAGACCGAGTGGAGTTTAGAGAATTTTCTCCAGCATCACCCTGCAAAATTCAGTGGAAAGTGCCTTCCTGACGAGGCCGATCAGTGGCTGCGAGACATGGAGTGGATCTACAATGCCAAGAGGTGCCCTGATGATAATAAGCTCGCATTCACTGAGTATCTGCTGACTGGAGATGCCAGTCATTGGTGGACGAGCATGAAGATGATATTGACGGACGCTCGAAGTCCCATCTCTTGGGAAGTTTTCAAGACCAAGTTTTATGAAGAGTATTTCCCGGATAACGTCTGTTTCGCTAAGGAAGTAGAGTTTCTCCAGTTGGTGCAGGGGGTATGTCGGTTTCTGAATACACCAATAAGTTCAAGCATCTGGTTCGTTTCAATACCATGGCGACCAATGAAGAGTGGCAGTGTCGGAAATTTGAGAATGGGCTGAGAAGTGATTTAAAGTTGCTGATATCCAGCCTATGCATTAGGTCGTTTCCTGCAATGGTTGAGAGGGCCAAAGTGTTGGAGAAGAATGTGGTCAAAGTGGAGCAGCAGAAGAGGCAGCAAGAAGCAGCTAGGGGACCGGTTTTGACTAGAACTAATCTGAATCGGGGCAGGACGCCCTACTCTCGTCCAGCGTTACAATTAATAACTATTCTTTTTAAATAGATAAGAGTAGTGATACATTTATATGTTTTTATTTTTTTATTTTATGATTATGTTAAATTAAAAACTAATTAACAATATTAATGATTAAGATTATTATTATTTTTTATATCAATTATTCAAATTTAAATTAATTAATTTATAATATTAGTTATTAAAAAGTTAAGTTTTATTTAACAAATTTTGTTAACATTTATTTAAACAAAGATATGAAACATATATTTAACACATTTTGTTAACGTTCAAAAACTTTTTTTAGGTTAGAATTGCTAATTAATGTTATATAGGCTTAAGCACGAAGTAAATTATGTTTAAAATTTATTTATTTATTTTTACTTAAGTTTAGAATAATATTAACTTTTATTTACAACTATGATTAATTTATAATAAGATAAATAAATATAAAAGGTTTTGATTTTGAAATCTTTTTATTTAAGTGTAATTGATTGTAATTGATAATTAATCTGAATAATAACATATATTAATGAACAATTAATAAAAATAATAGTTATTGATTGAAAATTGAAAGAAATAATAAAAATTATTTATTAATAATTAATCTCGTTATAATATTTATAAATATATGTTTGAAGGGAGGTAATTAATTGTGATTATTAATTTTATTATAATATTGTAAAATTAAAAATATTAATTATGGAGAAACGTAGAATAATCATTACTTACCATACATATTAATAAATTAATGAAAAAAAGAAAGATTTTATCACTCATCACTAATTTCCTCAAAATACTTAAATAACAACTTTTAAAGGTGGAAAATATGAACTTTGTTTAATACTAACAAGTGAAATTAAAATTTTAAAATTTTATGGAATTTAACATGTCATTTATTAAATAATTTTTGTGGAGTTTTTTTTTACCGAAACCTCCCTTTAAGTTTGTGTGCAATAAGATATAAAGAACAGTGCATGTGAATCCTAAATAGCCTATAAATAGTGAGTAGATGGTGAAAGTTTCAAGTCACCAGAAAAGAAAATCCCAAGAAAAGAAAAATATTTAGAAATGGCTTCTCGCTCTTATCATCCTTTTCTCTTCAGTGTTCTGTTTGTTGTTCTGGTTCTGACAGCAGGTAATTAGAAAAAATCATTACTTTCATTTCTCTACTTTAGTATTATTTATCATATAATCAATTGGAAAAATAGTTTTTGTTAATCTTCCTTGTTTAATTTTTTTTTTCTAAAATAAAGGCAAATCACATAAATCCATGTAAATTTTATTGTGAAGTTTGATATAATTTTTATGGTAATATCAATGCAGGAATGGCAGTAACAGAAGCAGCAAGAAAAATAATAGACGATCATCTTAAGTGTGTCGGTATTTGCGTTGTAAATTGCAAGGATGTTTGCGCAGCACAGGGGTTTAACTTGGGTGGTTCTTGTAATAATTTGATGTGTTGTTGTAATTGATTGATTTATACTCTTCCTAAGAATATTTTATAAAAATCTAATAAAAATTGTGTTTCAATATATATTTGTTTATTTGTTTCTTAATAAATTGTTTTATTTAAATGTGAAATGTTATTAAAGAGGTTTAAATTTAAGATGAAATTTTTAAAGAGGTGGAAAATTAGAATCAAGAGAATCACATTTTATGATTATTTGAAAGATTGTAAAATAAATGTTATATATACAGGGGAAAACACATATGCGGTGTTCACTTGTTTACATTATAATAAAAAATTTATTATATATAAAATATATTATATTAAGAATTACTGAAAGAATAAATTACTTGAATAAGTTTTTTACTATATAAATAATTTTTATTATTAATAATTATTTAAATTAAAAATGTAACTATTAAAAGAATAAAATTAGGAAAAAAAATATTATGAGTTAAGATAGTTTTATAGAAAACATGTAAAAGTAACTATTTAATTTTGAAAATGAATAAATAAATATATTGAAAAGGATAAAATACAAATGATAATTGTAGATAAAAAAAGAGAGAATGTTCTCTATAGTTATAGATATATACTAATGTAAATATAGATATGATAAAGTTTGTGTGTCCGATTATTTAAATATTTGATTGTATTATAAGTTAATAATATATAAAAATTGATTAAATTCATATATAAGAAAAAAAACAAAAATATCTTAACATCCATGGTAGAAAGTACCATTATAATACAAATAATAAAAAGTAAAAGAGAAAAAAAAAAGAAATAGAAAAAAGAAACCAGTGACAGATTTATACAAATTTCAAAATAATAGTTACTTCTAAAAAAATTAGTTAACAATTTTATTTTTTTTAAAAAAATTAATAATTATATTATAAAAAATAAAATAGAAACAAAAATAGTATGATACATATGTGAGTTTGTTAACATATTTTTTTTATTGATACATTTTAAGAAAGTGGATCAAGTTTTAATAAATAAAAAAGTCTCTATTATGAAAAATTTCTACAAGTATTTTAATAATTTTTATTTATAATTTAAAATAAAAATTAAAAAAAAAAATCAGAAACACATTCATGATCCTAATCCACAATTTTTATTTATTCAATTTATTTTTCTCTTATCTCCATTTCTCCCCCATACAGCAATCCACCACACATCGTTATGTTGTTTTTTCTCTTTTCATTTACTTATTTTTCACTAATTGATTTTTCTCTTTTCATTTACTTATTTTTCACTAATTGATGATTGCAAAGCAAATAAAGTAACAATAATGTCTACTAGAATAATAAAATATCACAATTTCCTCTATCTCAGGTCAATTAAACCAAGCTTTCAGCATATACCAAATTTTCAGAAATTATTAGTAATCATATTTCATTTCCTAATGAAACCAGTGCAACTCTATATAAATGTGTAGCAGCTACAAATTTTGGACAATTCAATTTGCTCAAATCCTTTTGAAAAAAATTCTTCATTTCCAAGAAAGTGACTGAGAATGAGAAGTTCAATTAACAGGTCTGGAAAAAATTGGGAAGAAAACTAATGAAGTTGTAAACAATTGATGTAAAAATGAAAAATTACCTATCCCCGTCATTGACAACCTTTTTGGAAAAAAAAAATATCAGTAGAAAAGAACCACTCCAAAACTTTTTTTTCGCTGATTGTTGACATTTTCTTTGTAATCAAGAACTTGGCCCAAAACTTTCATGATCTAAATCTCTTGGACTGTTGTTACTTTAATTAAAAAATAATTGAGTGATGTTAATATTTTATTGGAGAGGTGTTATATTTTTTTTTCTTATTGTTATTAAATTTTAGAAGTAGTAGTTTATTTTGAGAGAGGTATGATATTTTGACTAATACTTGGCCTCCATTCTTTGGTGACTTGCCTTTACCTACTTTGTTTAATGTAACATCCCAAAATACAGTAATTACCATAATTAGAATTAATTACAATTAACAGTAAACATTTCAGTCTTTACATTAATAAAACGAGGTTCCAAAGCCGAACGACTTTAATACAGAATTAAACGTGCACTAAGCGGAAACAGGGAAAGTCTAGAACGAACGGTTTTACAAAATATTTAACCGAACGTCAAAATGGTAACTAACATTTACATTCCTAACATAAACGAGCGTTCTAAGGCTCGGCTTTGACTTCCACCTCGACCAGATTTTTTTCTTCAATGACATCTTCCAGAGTGGCCTCGCCTTCTGCTCACATCCACACGGATGATCATTGCAAGACAGGACGAACGTACATAGACAGTAGACAACACAAGGAAAGAACAAAAGGGTAAGCTTAAGTAATTTAATTTATACTTCAACATATACTCTAACATTTCAATTCACATAAGCACATAACTTAACATATAACATCATCCGTAAAATATATATATATATATACTAGACCGACCGTCCGGACTGTATGAATCTATGTAGTTACAAGCGTCCTTGCACCCGAGTGATGTAGTAACTAGGATACACCAAACAGCTGCCACTCGAGGTTAGTCCGTTCTTACGTCGCCCATGTTAACTTATGGACTAAGGACCTCCTGCCGTTCCCACACATGACATACTCCCTCTACATGAGGATGAGTACTCACGGAACATCAGGATGGACAACGAGTCTTAACTTATCCACAGTCATACTTTACCAAATTTAATATTCAATATATGTAAGAGTCATTCCTCCCTGGAACGCTCGTTCAAATTCCACAATCATAAATTCAATTCTTATAGTGTTCGCACATCATAATACTTCCTCTTAAATACATTTTCATTCTTTGTTCCACTTTCATAAAAAGACGAGCGTTCAACCCTCTGAAGGACGAGGACGAACGTGAACAGTGAGATCGAGTAGAACTCTTACCAATTAGAATAGAACGACACATGATTATTTGACGAACGACACAGCTACTCAATTCATTTGAATGCAATGACTCTAGAGTGATACAACCAATATCCAAAATATTCTAAGTACCAAGGTGTTAAGTCGAATCCAATTGGATGAAGATACAACAAGACAAGAAATTGACTATACTGAGAATCATTAGTTTAAAGGAATTGATTGCCAGCCAATGACCGAACGCAACCATATACATTTACTAAGTAATTGGACGAACGCTAGTTACGTCTGTTAAGAATTCAAAGATAAGGACGAGCGTAAGGTATAAGACCGAACACTACATTAAAACGAACGCTGGGTAGATGACCGAGCACCAATCATGACGAACGCTTGGTACAAGACCGAGCGCTATTTAGGATGAACGCTTGGTATAAGACCGAGCGCTATTTATTTTAATATTATTTAATTTAATGTATATGACATCTCTATACTGAGCCGAACGCTCAAACATAGTAATTCGAATGGGGACGCTCGTTCTAGATCAGATTTCTTTCCGAATGAAAGAATTCCATTCTAAGTCAAATTTCAGGGAAATCGAACGGTATAAGACCGTACGGTGACAAGCGTAATTTATCATAGAGAGAATTATTATATCCAGATTTTTCAACTATCTTAACTCACATTTCGCATACGATTCATAATCTTATGCTTTCATATACATCATTAATTCACATACTTTATAGAACTCATCATATTAACAAATCAACTATACAGAAAATCATCCAACGTTCAAACCATACGTATCAAAATCATAATGCAGTTCAACCAACAGATATCATATTCATCTCATGCATAACAACGATCGTTCACAACCAATCAATCAGCATGCAGCTCATGCATCCAGTTCATCTCATATTTTCATATAACATACAAGTATAAATTAAATTAATAAGCTTCCCTTACCTGGATAGCAGTGTACGTCTAACAGTATAACTTGGACTTGCCCAACTATGGCTTTCTACCCTCCACGAACTTTCTTACGCTCTTCAACTACGTCTAACCAAGGAAAAATTGAGAGAACTCAGTTTATACCCTTGCATGCAACTGAATATTTGTTTGCATGTATCACAGAACCAAACGTCTAGGCTGGGAAACTTACCGGTTACGGAACCGAAAGTGGTTCGGTCCAAAATGAAGCTCACGGCGTAGGGGACGTTCCTACGGTTCTGAAACGTGATCGGAGAGTACACGGGTGAGTAACAGTAGAGAGAGGTTGAAGGATTTCTAGAGAGAAGGTGGAGAAAATGAAGGTTTAAGTTCTGAGGAAGATGAAGAGTGCGTGCAGGTGAGAGAGAGATTTTTTCAAAACTCAGTTTTGTTAATCCCACGTCCAAACATACGAGCGTCTCCTCTGCTGACACCTGCACTCCCGCTTCTGACTTCAGAAGCTTCGAACGTGACAAGTGGCGCTCGTGCATGTGGTGCAAAGTGCGTTTTTAATTACTCTGAACCATTGACGTGAGTGCATTAATTTGATTTGACAGATATTTGCAGAGTTAATTAACTAGGGTCTCACATTCCCCCTAACTACAAAAATTTTCGTCCTCGAAAATTAATACTTACCCGGAAATAAGTGAGGGTATAAGTCCTTCATGGCGCTCTCTACTTCCCACGTTGAATCGCCAGTGTTCTCGTCCCACACCATTTTAACTAGACGAACGTCTTTACCTTTGTATAGCTTGGTGCGGCTACCATCCACCCGAACCGGTTGCAACTCCAGCGTTCGGTCGTGACGTAGTGGAACGTCTTCCAACTCCAAGACATGAGAGGGATTGGCTATATACTTCTGGAGTTGAGAAACGTGGAAGACTGGGTGCAGATTCGACAGTTGAGGTGGCAAGGCTAGTTCATACGCCACTGGTCCGATCTTCCTCAAAATTTGGTACGGTCCAATGAATTTGGGGGATAGCTTCTTTAGACGAACGGCTCTGCCTACCCCAGTGATCGGATTGAGTCGAAGGAATACATGGTCTCCGGCAGCAAACTCCAAAGGTCTTCGTCGTCTATCTGCATAGGATTTCTGTCTGCTCAGGGACGTCTTCAACCTCTCTTGGATTAACTTCACTTTCTCGGTCGTTTGCTAGATGAGTTCAGGTCCAGTTAGTACGTTCTCTCCTTCCTGGAACCAGCAAAGTGGTGTTCGACACTTCCTACCATAGAGAGCTTCAAACGGCGCCATACCAATGCTAGACTGGAAGCTATTGTTGTACGTGAACTCCACTAGCGACAAGATCTCATCCCAAGTGCCTAAGTGATCTAGGACGCACGTCCTCAATAAGTCTTCAAGCGTCTGGATGGTTCTTTCAGACTGGCCGTCCGTCTGAGGATGATAGGCTGAACTCATCTGTAGTTTGCTTCCCAATTCGCCTTGTAAAGATTGCCAAAACCAAGATGTGAATCTCGTGTCTCGGTCGGAAATGATGCTTGAAGGCACTCCATGTAGACGAACGATCTCCTTGATATACAACTTAGCCAAGTTGGTCATCGACATCTTCAAATTTACTGCCAGGAAGTGGGCGCTCTTCGTTAGCCTATCCACGATCACCCAGATTGAGTCATGATTTCTGACCGTGCGTGGTAGATGGGTCACGAAATCCATGGATATGCTATCCCACTTCCATTCAGGAATTTCCAATTACCGTAGTAGGCCGCCAGGTCTTTGGTGTTCCGCCTTCGCTCGTTGACAAGTTAAGCATGACGCTACAAAACGAGCGACATCGCTCTTCATTCCAGGCCATCAGAACGAACTCCGGAGATCTTGATACATCTTAGTCATGACAGGGTGCATGCTAAGACGACTATGATGACCTTCCTCCAGAATAATTCTCTTCAGCTCGCCATCATTAGGAATGCACGTCCGACCCATGTATCGTAATAGGCCGTCCGTTCCAGTGTTGAAATGTTTGGCCTGATCCGTACTGAGCGCGCTTAAAATCTTTGCCAAGTCCTCGTCCTCGCGTTGCTTCATCCTGATACGGTCAAACACGTTGCTGGATATTCTAAGGTTACAACACTTAATACTGTTCGGCTCCAACTCAAATTGTAACCTTAGATCTCTAAAGCTTTCCACCAGGCTGAGTTCCTTCACCATCATAACCGAGACGTGAACTGCTTTCCTGCTTAGGGCGTCCGCTACTACATTCGCTTTTCCCGGATGATACAGCAGTTCAAAGTCGTAATCCTTTAAGAACTCCAGCCAACGCCTCTGCCTCATGTTCAACTCCTTCTGATCAAATAGGTATTTGAGGCTCTTGTGATCACTGAAGACTTGGAATGTGGATCCGTACAAGAAATGCCTCCAAATCTTCAGCGCAAAAACGACCGCTGCCAACTCCAGGTCGTGCGTTGGGTAATTCCTTTCGTGAATCTTCAGCTGACGGGATGCGTACGCTACCGCTCGCTTTTCTTGCATCAGCACACAACCTAAACCTTGGTGAGACGCATCACAATACACTTCGAAAGGTTTGGTCGTGTCTGGAATGACCAACACTGGAGCGCTCGTCAATTTCACTTTCAGCCCTTGAAAACTAGCTTCACAACGATCAGTCCAAGCGAACGGCTGATCTTTACGAGTCAACTGAGTTAGCGGCGCTACTATCTTAGCAAAGCCTTCAATGAAACGTCTGTAGTAGCCCGCCAGTCCAACAAAACTACGCACCTCAGTGACCGAACGCGGACTCTCCCATTCCAGTACCGCTCGAACTTTCGTTGGATCTACCGAGATGCCTCCAACCGACACCACATGCCCCAAGAACTGAATTTCCTTCATCCAAAATTCACACTTAGACAACTTGGCATATAACTCCTTCTCTCGCAACACTCCAAGTACAAGTCTAAGATGCTCCTCATGTTCGTCTTCGGTCTTGGAATAGATGAGAATATCATCTATGAAGACGACCACAAACTTATCCAAATAAGGCCTGAAGATGCGATTCATATACTCCATGAACACTGCTGGAGCGTTCGTCACTCCAAACGGCATCACCACGTATTGATAATGTCCATACCGAGACCTGAACGCTGTCTTCTGGATGTCATCCTCCTTAACTCTTATTTGATGATATCCGGATCTTAAATCAATTTTTGAGAATACTGCAGCCCCATCCAATTGATCCAGCAAGTCATCTATCCTCGGCAATGGGTATTTATTCTTGATGGTCAGCTTGTTTAACTGTCTGTAGTCAATACACAACCGCGAGCTGCCATCCTTCTTCTTTACCAATAGTACGGGCGCTCCCCAGGGTGATACGCTCGGCCTAATGAACTGTTTCTCCATCAACTCTTCAATCTGCTCCTTGAGTTCAGCTAACTCTGTAGGCGACATCCGATAAGGCTGAACCGAGATAGGAGCTGTCGTCGTCACCAAATCAATGGAGAATTCAACTTCACGGTGAGGGGGAAGTCCAGGTATCTCTTCCGGAAAGACGTCCGGAAATTCGTCCACAACCGATCGTCCTTCAATCTTTTTCTTGGACGATCGTTCATCATTCGCAATCCCAACTTCCCTGTCTTCGTGTGTCATGATGAGAAAACAGCTAGCACCCTCCATAATATCTTCTTTTAGTTGACCGAGCGTCACTGACAGTACTTCTTCTTCTTCCGGAAAAATTAATTCCTTCCTACCACAATCTATAAGGATGCGATTGGTAACCAACCAATCCATTCCTAAAATCACCTCCAAACCTTGAAGAGGTAAGCAGATGAGATTGACTTTAAACTTACGCCCCTCCACTTCTATAGAACATCTGACGCACATAGTGGACGTCCTAACTTCGCCAGCCGCTGGGGTTGACACCACCAAGTCGAACTGCATCTCACTCACTTCTAAACCCAGTTTTTCAACACACGCCTTCGAGATGAAGGAATGAGTTGCCCCCGAATCATACAGTGCACAACACGATCTACCAAACAGCAAGCATTCACCAATTATGAGATTACCTGAGCTCGCTGCCTCAACGCTCGTTATAGCGTATACGCGTCCCACTGCTTGTGCTCTACCACCTCTCGGTTGGTTCCTTCCAGCGTTAGGTGGCCTCATCACTGCGCGTTCGCCCATATTGCACTCGTTATCCGAGTGTCCATTCCTTCCACAACGATTGCAGTGCTTTCCTCCCACCAGCTGAGGGCATGAAGAACGATAATGTGGCCCTCCACACCGGAAACAAACAACGTTTCCTTGTCCAGACTGTCCGACAGGAACCATTGCTTGTGATCCGCTTGCATTAGAGGGTTGGTTTGGACGAGCGTAAGGGGGTCTCCTCTGAATCATACCTCCCCTGGACACGATCGGTCCCCTACTAACTTGTTGCTGCTTCTTCTGCCGTTCCGCCTCTGCCATATTTTTCTCCAATACCTTTGCCCGCTCAACCATAGCAGGAAAAATCCGTATGCACAAACTGGAAATCAGAACCTTCAGATCACTCCACAGGCCGTTCTCAAATTTCCTGCACTACCACTCTTCACTCGTGGCCATTGTGTTGAATCTGACGAGGTGCTTGAATTTATTAGTGTATTCTGAAACGGACATACCCCCCTGGACAAGCTGCAGAAATTCTACTTCCTTGGCAAAGCGAACGCTATCTGGGAAATATTCCTCATAAAACTTGTTCCGAAATACTTCCCAGGTGATGGGATTTTGAGCGTCCGTTAAGATTGCCCTCATACTCGCCCACCAGTGGCTTGCTTCCCCAGTAAGAAGATACTCGGTGAACGCCAGCCTGTTCTCGTCCGGGCACCTTTTGGCATTGAATATTCTCTCCATATCCCGCAACCATTGATCTGCCTCGTCAAGGAGACCCTTTCCACTGAACTTCGCTGGATGGTGTTGGAGAAAACTCTCCAAACTCCACTCAGCAGTAGGTTGGGCAGCGTTGGAAGAGGACGCTCCAGGCGTGCCTCTAGTGGCAGCAATAATCTCCATTAGCTGCCTCTGTGTGGCTTCAGAGTTGGCGCGTGTAGCCTCCAGACTCTGTAGGGCAGCAGCGTTCTGCTCCATTAAGGTGGTGTTTTGTTGTTGAAGCCTATCAATTACTGTTTCTAATAACCTATTGTTGTTGGACGTATCTGGCTCGTTAGGTTGAGGAGGAGAAGGGAGTCTAGGCGCCATTAGTTCTCTGGATCAGAGAAAAACGAACGTTAATAATGTTCAAGAGTTAAAAACAATAACTCATTAAACACACAATAAGCACACAGCAAAAACACAGTGCACTCAAAACCTACAGTGTCCTTAAAAGAACAAAATTGCTCTGATACCACTAATGTAACATCCCAAAATACAGTAATTACCATAATTAGAATTAATTACAATTAACAGTAAACATTTCAGTCTTTACATTAATAAAACGAGGTTCCAAAGTCGAACGGCTTTAATACAGAATTAAACGTGCACTAAGCGGAAACAGGGAAAGTCTAGAACGAACGGTTTTACAAAATATTTAACCGAACGTCAAAATGGAAACTAACATTTACATTCCTAACATAAACGAGCGTTCTAAGGCTTGGCTTTGACTTCCACCTCGACCAGATTTTCTTCTTCAATGACGTCTTCCAGAGTGGCCTCGCCTTCTGCTTACATCCACACGGATGATCATTGCAAGACAGGACGAACGTACATAGACAATAGACAACACAAGGAAAGAACAAAAGGGTAAGCTTAAGTAATTTAATTTATACTTCAACATATACTCTAACATTTCAATTCACATAAGCACATAACTTAACATATAACATCATCCGAAAAATATATATATATATATATATACTAGACCGACCGTCCGGACTGTATGAATCTATGTAGTTACAAGCGTCCTTGCACCCGAGTGATGTAGTTACTAGGATACACCAAACAGCTGCCACTCGAGGTTAGTCCGTTCTTACGTCGCCCATGTTAACTTATGGACTAAGGACCTCCTGCCGTTCCCACACATGACATACTCCCTCTACATGAGGATGAGTACTCACAGAACATCAGGATGGACAGCGAGTCTTAACTTATCCACAGTCATACTTTACCAAATTTAATATTCAATATATGTAAGAGTCGTTCCTCCCTGGAACGCTCGTTCAAATTCCACAATCATAAATTCAATTCTTATAGTGTTCGCACATCATAATACTTCCTCTTAAATACATTTTCATTCTTTGTTCCACTTTCATAAAAAGACGAGCGTTCAACCCTCTGAAGGACGAGGACGAACGTGAACAGTGAGATCGAGTAGAACTCGTTACCAATTAGAATAGAACGACACATGATTATTTGATGAACGACACAGCTACTCAATTCATTTGAATGCAATGACTCTAGAGTGATACAACCAATATCCAAAATATTCTAAGTACCAAGGTGTTAAGTCGAATCCAATTGGATGAAGATACAACAAGACAAGAAATTGACTATACTGAGAATCATTAGTTTAAAGAAATTGATTGCCAGTCAATGACCGAACGCAACCATATACATTTACTTAGTAATTGGACGAACGCTAGTTACGTCCGTTAAGAATTCAAAGATAAGGACGAGCGTAAGGTATAAGACCGAACACTATATTAAAACGAACGCTGGGTAGATGACCGAGCACCAATCATGACAAACGCTTGGTACAAGACCGAGCGCTATTTAGGACGAATGCTTGGTATAAGACCGAGCGCTATTTATTTTAATATTATTTAATTTAATGTATACGACATCTCTATACTGAGCCGAACGCTCAAACATAGTAATTCGAATGGGGACGCTCGTTCTAGATCAGAATTCTTTCCGAATGAAAGAATTCCATTCTAAGTCAAATTTCAGGGAAACCGAACGGTATAAGACCGTACGGTGACGAGCGTAATTTATCATAGAGAGAATTATTATATCCAGATTTTTCAACTATCTTAACTCACATTTCGCATACGATTCATAATCTTATGCTTTCATATACATCATTAATTCACATACTTTATAGAACTCATCATATTAACAAATCAACTATACAGAAAATCATCCAACGTTCAAACCATACGTATCAAAATCATAATGCAGTTCAACCAACAGATATCATATTCATCTCATGCATAACAACGATCGTTCACAACCAATCAATCAGCATACAGCTCATGCATCCAGTTCATCTCATATTTTCATATAACATACAAGTATAAATTAAATTAATAAGCTTCCCTTACCAGGATAGCAGTGTACGTCTAACAGTATAACTTGGACTTGCCCAACTATGGCTTTCTACCCTCCACGATCTTTCTTATGCTATTCAACTAAGTCTAACCAAGGAAAAATTCAGAGAACTCAGTTTATACCCTTGCATGCAACTGAATATTAGTTTGCATGTATCACAGAACCAAACGTCTAGGCTGGGAAACTTACCGGTTACGGAACCGAAAGTGGTTCGGTCCAAAATGAAGCTCACGGCGTAGGGGACGTTCCTACGGTTCTGAAACGTGATCGGAGAGTACACGGGTGAGTAACAGTAGAGAGAAGTTGAAGGATTTCTAGATAGAAGGTGGAGAAAATGAAGGTTTAAGTTCTGAGGAAGATGAAGAGTGCGTGCAGGTGAGAGAGAGAGTTTTTCAAAACTCAGTTTTGTTAATCCCACGTCCAAACGGACGAGCGTCTCCTCTGCTGACACCTGCACTCCCGCTTCTGACTTCAGAAGCTTCGAACTTGACAAGTGGCGCTCGTGCATGTGGTGCAAAGTGCGTTTTTAATTACTCTGAACCATTGACGTGAGTGCATTAATTTGATTTGACAGATATTTGCAGAGTTAATTAACTAGGGTCTCACATTTAACATTTGAATAAACAAATAATTGATTATGCTTTGAATTAAAATGATGTTGATTTGTAAGTTAAAGAATCATTACTGGGGTGAAAAATCATTACCCATGTTTTTTTTATTTTACTATATTTTTAGGTTGAACTTTTTTCTAAATTTTTATAAGCATAAATGATATTCGAACAAATTGGTAATTGATTTAGAGTGTTTTTTAGAGATGTTTTATCATCTGTCGCAGTGGATTAACGTATGTGGGAGATAAGATCGAGATAAGAGAGAAACAAATTGATAAGTGAGGAATATGGATGTTAGGTGAATGTTTCTAATTTTTTTTTATTTTAAAATAAATATAAAAATTATTAAAATATCCATATATTTAAAGTATTTCTTTTTACAAAAAATTTTTTTTTGTCCAACTAAAACTTAGTCACTACGCTAAAATCTACCCAACAGAAAAAATAGCTTACATAGGTTAATAAACCCTGTATGTTGGTACAAACACATGCACTATGACATTTATGTGTCTGCGTAGTTTTAGATATTTATATTCTGAGATATTTATAATTTTATCATAATATTCAATTCATACAGAATTTAGAAAAAATATAAGTAAATTTTTTTAAAAAAAAATTATTAAGAATTTAATGATAATGAAGTAAGATTGAGTAGTGTACCCGTGTTTATTTTAGTATTAAACATATTACTTTTTAAGTGATACGACAAATGTATATAAATATAATATTTGTTATAATATATAACATCTGTATATTACTTCAATATTTATAAAATAATTCAAATATCGAAGGTCAATATCATCCTTGAAGCAATATGTTTCATTTAAATTATATTAATTCTCCTTTTTCTTATAAGTTCTTCTTTTTTATAGTTCTTTTTATCTTTCCTCTATGATCATTCTTTGTCCTTTTTTTGCAACATTTAGTCTCCATCTTTCTCTTTATTGTTTGGAAAATTATGTTTCTCATTTTGTATGTTATTTATTAAAATAAAAAAAATTAAATGTCAAAACCAAATTTCAACTAGAGAAATACCAACACTTAAAAAAAAAAATTAAATCTTACAATATCTTTAACAATCCTTACCAAGCTAATAAATTTGAATATAATGATAATACTCTCTAACCTACTTAAATACTCAAATATGACACTTTTGTAAAAGAATAATAAGTTTTAAAATAATTTTCAAACAATCATATACATATTAAAGTCCGACAAAATAGTTAAATTCAAAATTAAGAGTTTTGATAACAATACATACAATGATAATAAACTTCTTTGCAATTGCATTTGGTCGATTTACCGAAAGAGTAACTAATACAAGAGGTTGTAAAAAACATCGTTAAGTTAATATTGGGTCTCATGTTAATTCTACACTATTACGACAATGGTTAATTTCGCTTATACGCAGCAGTTCTGCAACCGAGATATATACAGACGAGGCAAAAAGAAGTAGACTTTTTTTCCTCAGTTCTGAACTGAGGCAAAACAGTGTGTGCTTTTGCCTTGGTTCAAATCCAACCAAAACAGTAAAGGGGTTTTTTCTACTTTTTTTGAGTTTTTTTTTTTGTTTTCACCATTCGCTAGGTCAGTTCTTAGCCCCTGGCCGCAATCCATCAACACCTACCGCTCCATCTCACACCATCATCATCAAAGGTTCCCAATTGCGAAGAACAAAGAATCCTAGAAATCCAAATCAAATATCCCAATTTCAAGATCAAAATAAAATAACAACAAACTCTAAAAGAAAATTCCTAAATCATAACTCAATCACTCTTCATGGCTCATCCTACAATCAATCAGAAACCTAGAAAATCAACTTCCAAGATGAAATGCAAACTCCAAATCACTACAAGAACGAGGACAACGCGCTCCTATCACCACCTACATAGAATCAATTCAAACACCATCATTCCTCCAGACAATCAATCAAAATGAAAACAACCCAATCGAAATCAGAAAAAGGGGAGGGAAGAAGCTTCCTCCTTCGCTGCAAATCAAAACGGAGAGAAGAAGAATAACAAGAATGACCATCGCGCCCTTACGGCCCTGCACGTCTCCACCGTGCTTTCGTCACGCCATTGATGATCCCTCCGAGTTGGTTGTCTGCGCGAGGCGAAGGACCCTAGGCTAGGTTAGATGCACGACTTGAAGCAAGACGGATCGAAACAAAGAAGAGGAAGGAAGCCTCCTCTCGGCAACGCGAAAGAGAAAACCCTCTTCGGCTTGTGCGAGACCCCAGGTGATGCCCCAAAGTTGGGTCTCTCCGTGAGAAAAGAATTAAGACGAAGAAGGAGAAACGAAATCCCACGCCCTTGCGCAATGCAGATCCAAATAGGAAAGAAGGGTTCTTGTGTTGAACATAGAAGAGGAAGAGTAATCACTGTTTTACGTTTTTAAATTTTAACTATCGAAGAAACTATTACCTTGGTTAAGTAGAAAACAGAGGCAATAAGACTTTATTGCCTCGGTTCTAAAGACAACCGGTGCGTAAACCTTTCTGAAAAAATTCAAAATAAAAGTATAAATGGAAAAATTTAAAGATATTTCTAACTATAGGCATCGATTCGCGGTTAAACCGATACATAAAGGCCTTATGACATCGGTTCAAATGGAACTGAGGCAATATTAGGTTGACAAAATGGATTTAGAATGTTTAGATACAGAGGTTGTCAAGTTTTGGTAGGACATTCTGCCTCGGTTCTGCATAGAACCGAGGTAGTAGGTCTATTTTGAAAAGGTTGTCAGGTGAAAAGTCTAATTTGTAGAGGGGAAGCAAGGTTTTTTGCCTTGGTTGGTCAGAGAACCGAGGTAGTATACCCCTTAGGCATCAGTTCCAATTGAATCGAGGCATATAGTTTCGCAAAAATTATAAAATTGCCATCGCGTTTTGACAGGCTTCGGTTTTTTGAAACCGAAGCGTAATGTGTGACTTAAAAAACTCTTTTTTTACTAGTGCTAGTTTAATATTGTTAAGACAAGATCGTCTAGAGACTTGTCAACACTCAATTTTGTCCGAGTTGTAAAAAATGTGTTTTTATTGGTTTTTTTTATTATTTTCCTTTTATTTTATTTTACCTTTTGTTTTATTCTATGTTAATGTATTTAGATCTTTGCTTTTAATTCAATTTTTATTTTATTTCTTATATTCATTTTGTTTTAATAGAGTTAATTAATCAAAATAATTGAAAAATTGAAAAGTAAAATTAAAATTAAAAATAAAGTAAAAAATAATAAAAAAATAAAATTGAAATAAAAATATATATAAAAAAAAAGGAAAATAAAAAAAAAACGTGGAAAAGGGGGAGAGGATGTATGGGATGCGTGTCTGGAGTGAGGGGGACAAGGTGGTTAGCAGAGAAGATTTTCCAAAGATTTTTGGGCAGGATTTTGTTGGGTCAGAGAGAGAAAAAGGAGAAAAGAGGGCACACGAGGAACGATCTTTTGGAATCATCATCCAGAGTCAGCATTGGCATCGGCACCGGCGAGAAGAGATCACCGGCTATACAACTAGCAATAGCAGCAGCCATAGCAGCAGGTAAGTCTTTTATTCACCTGTGCATCCAGATTCATCATGTATGCTTACTGCTTAAACTCCATTCACCCCTATCTCGCCAACCCATACACCATTATCACAGAATCATCTATCCCACTCATGCTCATATGCACACTACACACTCATCGTTTCCAGTACCGAATAGGCAGGAATCAATCAAAAAAATCAATCAATAAATGATAAAATTAGGGGAAGCAGAGAGGGAAAAGTGGGGTTGCGGGATCATTTGGCATTCGAGAAAATCCTCGAATGGGGAAGGAGAAGAGTGGCGCCAGTGGCACCGGTGAGGTTAATGGCGCGATGGCGTTGAGTCCCGGTGGCCTAGGGCTGTTGAGAGGGAATCCGGTGGCCGTGGAGGTGACCGAGGAGGTAGACGAGGATAGGCACGGGGAGCATTATCGTAGCAGTGGTCGGGTTCGTCGTGAAGGTTTTAGCAATGGTGAAGTTGATGTTGATGGGTGATGATGACGCGAACGGATCGGAGATGAAGGCGGAGGAAAATCCTCCCTGAGCATCGCTGGTTTTCGAAGAGAGAAGAGTGGAGATGGTGGTGTCTTGGCTGACGGTGGTTCTGGTGGCGCGAGGTGCCACCGGCGAGGCCAAGGCGTGTTCTGGTTGAGGCGACGGTGGCCGGTTATGGCAGAGGCGACGGTGAGTACGTGGTGCAGAGTAGAAGACCTTAGGTCTCTATAGAAGGCGCGAGTTGGAGAGTGAGGAATGGGGATGAACCTCCTGAACCCCTAGGAAATTCTAGGTTAGAAATCATTCCATTGGGCCAGGCCCAGAATTAAGCGTACGTCCAGGAACCTTGGGCCTTTTTTGGTGCGTTCGTTATTTAGCCTCTTATCCAAACGTCCGTTCGGACATTTCTTGGACGGATTGTTTGACAGCCATCTCCCCAACGAACGTCCGTTCGTCATTTTCGATAACGAGCGTTCGTCATTGAGCTTCATTGTCCAAACGTCCGCTTGTCATTTCAACAACGAGCGTTCGTTATTAGGCTTCCCTGTTTAAACGTCCGTTCGTCATTCCAATAACGAACGTTCGTCATTAGGTTTCCCTGTCTAAACGTTCGTTCGTCATTTCAATAGTGAGCGTTCGTCCTTGGGCTTTCCTGTCTACACGATCGTTCGTTTTCAATAACGAACGTTCGTCATTTAAGCTTACCTGTCTAAACGTCCGTTTGTCATTCCAATAACGAACGTTCGTCATTAGGTTTCCCTGTCTAAACGTCCATTCGTCATTTCAATAACGAACGTTCGTTCTTTGGCTTACATTTATGAACGTCCGTTCGTCGTGTCAATAACGAACGTTCGTCCTTTAGCTTACATTTTTGAACGTCCGTTCGTCGTGTCAATAACGAACGTTCGTCCTTTAGCTTACATTTTTGAACGTCCGTTCGTCGTGTCAATAACGAACGTTCGTCCTTAAGCTTACATTTTTGAACGTCCGTTCGTTGTGTCAATAACGAACGTTCGTTCTTTAGCTTACATTTTTGAACGTCCGTTCGTCGTGTCAATAACGAGCGTTCGTCCTTAAGCTTACATTTTTGAACGTCCGTTCGTCATTTCAATAACGAACGTTCGTCCTTAAGCTTCCATTTTTGAACGTCCGTTCGTTATTTCAATAACGAACGTTCGTCATTAAGTCACTGTTTAAACGTCCGTTCAATAAACGAGTGTTCGTCATTAGGCTTCCATTTATGAATGTCCATTTGTCATCTCCCCAACGAACGCTCGTCTCTCAGCCTCAATTTCTCAACGTCATGTATTCAATGAGCGTTCGTCATTCAGCCTTCGTTCCCAACGTCCGTTCGTTATCTCTCGACGAACGCTCGTCATTCATCTCACATTTTTAAACGTCTGTCCGTTATATCCCCCTATGTACGTTCGTTATTCTTAACGTCCGTTCAGCCATGTTCATTTCTTTTGTTTATTTATTTTATTTTTATTTTTATTTATTTATTTATCTTTTTCTCTTATCTTATTTTGTTCTATTTATTTATTTTAAACATCTATTTATCCTTAAATATATATGTAATAATACAATATTTTGAATAAAAGAATTTGCAAAAAAAAATATTTTAAAGGTTTAAGTGCACGTGTGACCGCTCGCGTCGTCCTTGTGCTAAAAACCTCTTTTTCTTTCTTATAAAATTTATTACAAAAATATTTTAAAGGTTTAAGCGCACGTGTGACCGCTCGCGTCGTCCTTGCGCTAAAAACCTTTTCCTCTTTTCTTAAATAAAATTTACAAAAATATTTTAAAGGTTTAAGCGCACGTGTGACCGCTCGCGTCGTCCTTGCGCTAAAAACCTTTTCCTCTTTTCTTAAATAAAATTTACAAAAATACGTTTTGAAGGTTAAGCACACGTGTGACCGCTCGCGTCGTCCTTGTGCTAAAAACCTTTTTCTTCTTTTCTTAAATAAAATTTCAAAAATACGTTTAAAGGTTGAACACTCGTGTGATCGTCCGCATCGTCCTAGTGTTCAATACTTTTCTCTCTTATTTACGTAATATTAAACGAGGGTATGAGTGCTCGTGCGATCGTCCGCATCAGCCTAGCACTCAATACTCTCAAGTCTTCCTAAATAAGTAAATAACGGTATGAGTGCTCGTGTGATCGTCCGCATCGTCCTAGTGCTTAATATCGTTATTTCTCTTTTTAAAGAAAATAATTAAACATATTTAAATACCATTCTAAAGGTATGAGTACTCGTGTGACCGTTCGCGTCGGCCTAGTACTCATTACCTTCTTTTTCTCGAAAATGTCAAAAAACAAATATATAAAATCTTCAAAAGCTAAAAACATCAACACTTTCAAACGAACAAACAATCTTTCAGCTAGAACTACGTAACCCTGATTTCTCATTTTGAATGAGAATACGTAGGAGCAAGGTCAATCCTTGTCGGGCCCAAAAAACTAAAAAATATGTTTTGTTTATTTAGAATTTTATTTTTATGGAATAATTAAACATTTTGAAAACCACATCATATTCGTGCATTTAGTTAAAGGTACTGCCTTAGGGCAGGCGTTGTGGGGTGCTAACACCTTCCCCACGCGTAACCGACTCCCGAACCCAATCTTTGGTTTTCGTGGACCGTGCTTTATCGTTTTTATGGTTTTTCCGTAGTTTTCCATAATAAACTATGGTGGCGACTCCAAATCTCTTTTCTAAAATCCGTTTCTTTTTGGATCGTCGTCCCGTCGCGATTCCGGTTGCGACAAGACTAAAATTGTGAAGTTTAATAAAAAGTATTGAATCAACTTTATGAATGTTGTTTTAAAGAAATAGTGTCTAAGAGAAAACAAACTTATAATAACATTTTCTAAACCATACTGTCTGATGGATAAAGCTTTATGAACATCGTCTAACAAAAGGAAGCATCTTTCTTAATGTATCATCTAATAGAGGATATGTGTAACAAACAACGTTTCATGAACAACATCTAAACGTTTAAACAAACAATGTCTAACAGGCTAGCGTCTTATGAATAGAAGCGTCAATGGTAACACCATAACTTAAAGAATGTTATTCAAAACAGTGTTAATTCAAGCAAGCGTCTTATGAAATGTACCGTCTAATAAGAGATTGTTAAACACCACATAACTCAAACAACTTTTGATAAAGCATATAATGTTTTACACCATATGATCATCATATATGTTGAATACTTTACCAAATGATGCATTTATTAATGAAATAAAAAATGATAAAATGTTTTGAACATGCAATACAACCTAATGGTTATCAACGTTCAAAATATTTAATGCATGTACGATGAAATGTTTCAATGCTTGTATAACTTGTTTTTTTATATTTGTGCAAATCACGAAAGCAAAAAAACTTTATCAGAATCACTACATCCAAGAAAAAAAACGTTGAGAGATATACAGAACATTTTGCGAAAGTTTCCCTTGAAGCATTCTACTCTATCACATCGTACAAGCTACGTTTTGCTAAAAGCTATGACAAAGCATTATACCTCTACAAAATAGAGTTGAGTTTGACTTCTCACCTAAAAAGACTACATATTGTACATGAAGTCAACCTTTCTGTCTAACGAGAAGACAAGAAGAATAATATAGTGAACTCGTGAACATTCAAACAAACTTACTATACTGATACATCATTTTAAAGCTAAATTTTTTAAGAGAGAAAAACCTTAGCAACATCTCATATTCTTTTCTATTGTATTCATCTTCTCTTTGAGAGTTGTCATTCTGTATTTTCTCATAACACTAATTGTGTTGTACATTCTAAAAATAACTAAAGCACTTGGTGTTTAGCTCAATTGAATTAAATAGTCTAACGAGTTGTATAGGGTTGAACCAGAAGTCATTAGAATACTTGTATACTAAGAGTGGTTAAACTCGGACTAGTCGTGTTAACTAGGTGAACCAAGAATGGTAAGAATAATCATTGTAAACCTGTAAAGGTAAAACTTGTTGAAGATTAGTGCAACCTCTTAAGAGTTCTTAAGGAAGAACTAGATGTAATTCAGGTTGAGTAAACTAATATAAAATATGTGCTTTATTGTTTTGCTTATTGAAATGTTTTCTATATATGCACTCCATAAAATTTAACGTGTAAACATCGTATTTAAAATATATATATATATATATATATATATATATATATATATATATATATATATATATATATATATTACACTTCATTAAACATTGCTTTGCGAAAGAATATTAAAAACATTATTCACCCCTCTATTGTTTTCCTATGATTTCGAATATGGGGTTTTATGAATTTTTCATATTTTAACAGTTTGACATACCTCTCATGCCTAGTTATAGTGATTCAATTAGGCCTCATGCATCTACATTGCACATAACTCAAGTATGCATATACAATCACATTTTACACTTGTCAAAAGCTGACGAGCATTAGTACATTTCCAATTCTACCAATTTTAGTTTATATGGTGATTTCTTGAATTGTAAGTTATTAAACGGTTCCACATGTATATAATACTTAGTTTTAGGTATCTAAACTTGTCCCAAGCATTTGCATAGTATAAATCATAGTTTTCATTCATCGTGATATTATAACAAATACTTTGTATATTAGGGTTTCATTTAGGCATTTCATCAAACAATTTTCGTAGTCATAGCTCTTCATCAATGTTTCCTATCTTTATGTTTTATTTATAGTCATTTTGCCCTAATCTATTTTTCATTTTTTTTAGAGTTGGCTTTAAAGTTGTATTGATGGACTCTAATAGCGTAACTTTTGCACCAACATTATTTTTTTGAAGCTAAATGCAAGCATTCTTGTAGCAAAATGTAAAATGAATATTAATTAGTACATTAGAATGATTTGTGTTTTATTTACCTGAGTAATATTGTATGATAAGGTTTACCAAGAATAAATAAATTTGTATGAATTTAGGATTAAATATTTAGGATGATAAGTGAACCATTGTTTGAATTGTGTATTAACTATTAACATATATGTTGTGCTAAATATCCACTTGATTCACTAAGAGTATATTACAATTAATGTAAGATCCCATTTTAATAGTATAAAACTACTAAAATATTACGTTACATATATGATAACAAAATCACTTAGATGAAAACAAATCTACATAAAGACAATATATCTACTTCTGTAGATCCATCTACCAACTCATCTACTTCACTCTCACCTTTCGCTAAAACAACTGAAAATACTTTCTCCCTAAGTTCACACCATTTAAGTGATCATCACAAAAGAGAAAACAACACACAATAAACAACACAAAAGCAAGGGTAAGCTAGAATACAAACATTTAATGGTATATATAAACATTTACACATTATACACATGATACACATATCACACCAACCAACTAAACACTTTATACATGACCATACTTTGACTAGACTATCCGGACTTAGAATGAATGTCGAGCTATGACAGGTTTTGCACTCGTGATTGTCATTACTGTTTTGTAAAGCCCTTGCCAATTGGGTTTCACCCTACCACACATCACAAGGTTAGTTTGTACCGTGTCATAGGCCATAATGGAAGCACCTAGATTAAGATCTCCTGCTACTCTCACCACTTGCATCAAACCTCTCTATACAAGAATGTGTGACCATTAGAGTGTTAGGATAACCCCTAAGATTGAGCTACCTGCATTCATTCTAACAATACTTGAAACGACACAAAGAAGTTCCACCTTAGAACTAACCTTCATAACTTTGAATCCATCTCTAAAGTGTGGTTTTGATTAATTTTTGATTGGAATCTTGTGATCAATCAATTTAAAATGAGTTTAGGTTAGATTAGATACATTTGTTTAGGTTCATTTGAGTTTAGAATACAATCTAGGATGTTAGGAGTTGAGAAAGACATTAGAATAGGTCATGAGTCATTGAGGGGTGCAAATTTTACAATTTTGTTGTTGCATAACTATGGAGTCAATATGAACGAGTGTATTCTAGCTGAGTGAGCAAAACACGTCTAATTGAGCGAGTGTAGTCGTTGAGCGAGCATAAACCACTGTTTCTGTTTTCTCACAACGAGTCATGGTGGCTGAGCGAGTGGGCTAACAAACACTTTTAGGTGAGCGAGCAAACTTGGTGGTTGACAAAAAATATCATATTTTGAACTAAGTTTTTATATACTTCTTAAGGTGTAGTCAATGTATGTGATTGTTGAATGATTGGTTTATAATACTTGTACATCAAAGCCTGTTCTAAAAGACCAAATAACTATCCATATACTTCGAAATCATCCCTCCATTAAACAGATAAATGCTATCTGGGAGGTTAAAAAGAATGGTTGAAAATTATAAAAAACAAATTCAGTATAATTCTGTTTTTATATATGTATATAAAGAATTAGATGATGAAAAATAATACTTTAAAATACAAAAATTTTATAGTTTGGCGATAAATGATGGAAGAGATTTTCATTAACACCACGGCTATAAATAGAAACTGAAATGGTTTGGCGATAGTAGAGTGAACATAAACGCAGTAGTTGGAGTTTATAGTATCTAGGGTTACGAATCTGGTTTTCTTCGTTGTGGTTCACGTGTTCTACCATGGCTACTACTGAAGCGCAAGTGTCGTTGAAACTTGTAGTGAACAAACACACCAACAAAGTGGTATTTGCCGAAGCTAAGAAAGACTTTGTAGATATCTTATGTAGCTTCTTAACCCTACCTTTAGGAACCATCATCAGACTTGTGGAATACGAGTCCAACAAGGGTCCAGTAACAATAGGTTCTCTCAATTCACTCTATCATAGTGTGGCAGCTCTTGACGACAGGAATCTGTGGAGACAGGGATATAATAAGGAAATGCTATTGCGTCCCAGGAACACGGCCGCAGATTTTTGCAATACTCTTAAGGTTAACATTGATGACACTCCCCCCAGACAAACATTTGTCTCTCCTGGGCCTTTCTCGGAATCTTCACAGAATGGATTTGTCAATGATGTTGCCATTTTTGTCATCACTGATGATCTCATTCTAATGCCAAAACCTGCGGACTATCCAAGATTGGCTATACTGCGCGATTTGGGAATCAAAGGTCCGTTTTCATTGAAGGAAATTACAGTGGATGTCACCAAGAAAAAGGTTCTTCTTTTTTACATCTAATTTCCCTAAAACACTCCTTGTTCTTATCAATTCTATTTTTCTTCTCATATTTGATATCAATATTTTGTATAGGTACTGGATTTGTTGAAGTGTTCTCTCCTTTCCAAATCATGTTTGACAGATCTGCTTTTAGAAAAGAAAACACTCATTCAGAGGCCAACGTTTTTCTCAGGTAGTGTTGAGAATAATGGCGAGATCAAATTCCCATTGAAGCTATTTATAAGAAAATCGGATGGCAAAGTTTTGTATGGTCTTGGGCCCAACGACATCGCAGACATGCTTTTTAGTTTTCTGACCTTTCCTTTGGGAGGAATTGTGCGTAAGTTGGGAGGAAATAGCGGTGTGGGCAGCATCGATGGATTATACAAAAGCATAGTTGATATGAATGATGAGTTATATTTCATGTCAAGATTAACAAAAAACAGGCTTGTTGATCCTTACTTGCTCCTTTTGATGCCCCTGATTCGTTTTGAATCATCGACAACTAATGAAGGTAATGAGAGGATGTTTGTTGTTACCGATGATTTGGTCGTAACACAATCATCTCCCACTTCAGATTCAAATTTAATCTCCGGTTTAGATAGTTCTTCCCTTGATCTGAAGGAAAAGGTTGTCAGCATTGGGCTCGTGGAGGTAATTCTATATGTAGTTTTATTTTATTTTTTTATTGTGTTTTGAACATTTCTTCCACTTTTATCATGGTTTCTCATTGCATAGTTGTTTTGATGCAGTGTCTTAATATACTGAAAGCATCGATGACGTCCACATCTGCTCTCACAACTGGTCTCGCTCACTTGTTATCTGAATTTATTGGATGTTCATCACAGGATGTGCTTTCATCACACGATGATGCGTCTCCATCACACGATGATGCGTCTCCATCACACGATGATGAGATTTCATCACAGGACGATTTGTCATCACACGATGCATCTTCATTAGACGGTGTGCCTTCAGCAGAAGAAATGGCCAGTTCTTCTTCATCAGACGAATCAGACAGTGCGTGTTCATCAGACGGATCAGACAGTGCGTGTTCATCAGACGGATCAGACAGTGCGTGTTCATCAGACGGATCAGACAGTGCGTGTTCATCAGACGGATCAGACAGTGCGAGTTCATTCGTGTTCATCTGACGATAGGTATTGCTATTAGATGTTATGCTTGTTATGTGGGTTAAACAATATGCGTTTATTTAGGAGTTTGTTAGATACGTTTTGCTGTTTTTATTTCTTTAATTGTTATATGTTTAAATAAAAAGTTTAAAGTATTTGAATAAAAAATAAAATCTACTCAATTCAGTTAAATTATTATTTGAAAAGCGTTAGGTTAGTTGACACGGGCCAAGTTTAACAGATATCACATTAGGTTATTCAAGTTTTAATTCTCTTATAAGTTAGATACTTCTTATGAAGTTTTAAAACTAATTAGATAAATTAACTTTTGGAATCTTACAAAATGTTTTTTTTTTTAACTCAACTAAAATGTTTATTATTTTCACGACAACACTTCAAATTTTATAAAATTACAAAAATCATTTTTATTTTCTATTTTATTTTAATATTCTTCAACAATTTGGAAAATATTATACTAATAATTTTACACATTTTACAAAAATAATAGACTTAGATGACTATTTTGTATTATCATGATAAAAAAATATTATATGAAATTCGATTACACGTGACATATATAGATACTTAATTTCGTCAGGATAATGAAATAAATAACTAAATAATTTAAGAAAAACAACTACAAAAATAATAAAATATATGAATAAAAAATAAATTATTTAACTTTATTTTTTATTTAATATATCTAAAAATTCTAATATATTAAAAGGAAAATATAAAATAGAAAATATGTTAATTAAAACGTTGTAATAAGTTTCAAAACAATAATAATAAATAATGTCTATAGTTAAATTAAGCTTTTATTTACACCTAGTGAAAACATATCTTTTTCATTTTAATTATAATAACCAAAAGAAGTTATTATTATTATAATTATAAAAGAAAATATAATTGATTTCTATAATTTTATTATAAATAATTATTTTAATTTAAAAACAGTCAAATAAAAAGTAACAACTTTAAAAATTAAACACTTAAAGGATAAAACTAATAAAGTAACTATTTTAATTTTAAAAAGAAGTTATTTAAAGGATAAAAATAAAACATTAAATATTACACCAAAATAAAAAATCCCTTTACATATAATATGTATTAGTCACATGCTTTATGTGTTCATAATTTTTTTATGAATAATTAAAAATAATACAATTATTATTTTTATTATTTTAATAATAAAGTTAAATATAAATACTTTTTAATTTTATTATAAGTAGTTTCTATTTATTTTTATAAATAATTTTTTAATTGAAAATTTAATTTAAAAAATATCAAATCAAATAAACGGGTATATTTAAATAAATAACCACCTAAATTATATTGATACAATAATTATTTTAATTTAAAAATTTATTTAAAGATAAAATTGAAAGTATAGAAAAAAAATTACAGATATTTTTAGTATAGATATAGATAGTATGCAATGTAACTACCTTCTCTTTTCTCCGTCACGCGTCGCTTCTTTGTGCGCTGCGAACAGGCGCGTGCAGTTCACGCGTCGCCCTTTGGCCGCCAGAAAGTCACCGCAATACCTTCATAGCCGTCGCCTGGACCTCCTCTCTCTACTCTGTCCCTCAAAACCCTGCTTCAGTGAGGTCCAGAAGCTCCCCTTGAAGAAAACCCTAAGAAACCCCTAGGTTTTTCTAGTTCCTCTCGGTTTTCTGGCTCCTTTCTGGTTCCTTTCTTATTTTTATCAACAATGGCGTCTGGAAATGTTCTTTCTTTCTCTGGAAGTCCCTCAATTACTTCCGAAAAGCTAAACGGAAAGAATTACCTCTCTTGGTCTGCTGCCGTGGAAATGTGGTTTCTCGGTCAAGGACATTATGACCACCTTGAGTAGGATGGAAGCCAAGTACCTTCTAAAAAAGCTGAACAATGGAAACAAGCAGATTTCCAATTGTGTGCCCTATTGTGGCAATCTGTGGAACCCTGACTTTTGATATCTCTTAGAGCCTTCAAAACATGTCACTCTTTTTGGAAGAAAGCTCAAAGCATTTATGCTAATGATATTCAACGTCTTTTTGATACAGCAAACAAGCTTGCATGTCTCAAAATGACAGACCATGATATGGTCTCCTTCATGACTGAAGCCCAAGCAGTTGTGGAAGAGTTGAGAATGTTCTTGGAAGTGGAATCTTCGGAAGACATCAAGAAGAAGCTTGATAAGTATTATATGGTGATGATCCTCCGTGCTTTACACCCTAATTTGAATCATATCAGAGATCAACTTCTGACAAGTCATGAGGTCCCTTCCTTAGAAGCCTTGACCACACGTCTTCTTCGTGTTCTAGTGCCTCAATCTCAGGAAGCTCCTAAAACAATGGAACCATCTGTCATGGTTGCTACGCGGGGAAGAGGAGGACGGGGCACTAGAGGAGGAGGATGTGGAGGTAGGGGACGTCCATAGTGCATTTACTGTAAGAGGATGGGTCACACCCAAGAAAACTGCTACTCCTTGCATGGTTTTCCTTCAAAAACAACCAATATCTCTAAGGCTGAAACTCCCACTTCCAACTCCAAGTTCACTGAGGAAGTGTATCAAGAGTATCTGCGATTAAAGTCTAACAGCTTGGCGCAATCATCTCAATCCCCAAGTACATCCACAACTTGCATTTCTCAATCCATGGAAGGTCAAAATTCATGGGTAATTGACTCGGGTGCTTCTGATCACATCTCTGGTAATACCTCATTGTTCTCATCCCTTTCCCTCCAAGAAAAACCCCATTTCATTACTCTTGCAAATGGCTCTAAAACTTGTTCAAAAGGAGTCAGTCAAGTCTCCTTGTCTCCCTCTCTAACTCTGAAATCTATTCTTTTTGTCCCTAATTGTGCATTCAATTTAATTTCCTAAAGTTAGTTAACCAAAATGTTACATTGTTCAATAAATTTCAATTCAAAATCTTTTGTTATACAAGAGCGTGGCTCGGGGAGACAGATTGGAGAAGGATATGAAGTTGGGTTTATACCATTTTGGATCTCGTCCACGGGTATCCTGTGTTGCAGCTCTTCTCCCTAAAGTGTTACATGACCGATTTGGCCACCCTCACTTGTCAAAGTTAAAAAAGATGTGTCCTGAACTTAGTGGTCTTCAGACTTTAGAATGTGAGTCTTGTCAACTAGGAAAACATGTTAGATCTGTCTTTCCTAAAAAGTCTCAATCAATGTGTAATTCTAGTTTTTCTATTATTCATTCTGATGTCTGGGGACCTAGTCGCGTCTCTTTTTTTGGTTTTAGGTACTTTGTTACCTTTATTGATGAGTATTCTAGATGTACTTGGGTTTATCTAATGAAAGATTGCTCTGAATTGTTACCCATCTTCACATCCTTTTTGAATGAAATCAAGAACCAATTTGGTTAAGTGATTAAAATCTTAAGAAGTGATAATGCTAAAGAGTAATTCTCATCCAATTTTTCTGCAATCCTTAGCTCCCATGGTATTTTGCATCAGTCCACTTGTCCTCATACACCCCAGCAAAATGGTATAGTCGAAAGAAAAAATAGACACTTAGTTGAAACTACTCGTACCCTTTTGCTTAGTGCCCATATACCTGTCCATCACTGGAGGGATTCCATCTTAACCGCCTGTTTTCTTATTAATAGGATGCCATCCTCCTCTCTCAATAATAAAGTCCCTTTCTCCATTCTCTTGCCCAATGATCCTTTCTTTCATACCCCTCCTCGAGTTTTTGGTTGTGTATGTTTTGTTCACGACATGTCTCCGGGGCTAGACAAGCTCTCCGCTCGTGCGATCAAATGTGTCTTTTTGGGCTATTCTCGGCTTCAAAAAGGGTATTGGTGTTACTCTCCTGAAACCAAGAAGTACTACATGTTTGCCAATGTTACATTCTTTGAAGAGACACCTTTCTTCTCTCCATCTGTTCAAGATGTCCATATCCTCCAACAGGTCCTTCCTTTTCTAGTAGTTGAGTCCAATATCTCTAATGTCACTGTCAATCCAAGTCATGCTCAAGGTCCTCCCGAACCTTCCTCTCCACATATTGATATCTTCCGACACAGTACCCCGATGGGTAGTCCTCTTCTAGAAAATGGTGGATCTCCTCCTTCAGATTCTTCTCCCTCATCGCCTCCTGCCACGCCTCCTGGTGAAGATGATTCTGGTTGGCCCATTGCTCTCAGAAAAGGTACTCGTTCCACTCGAAACCCTCATCCCATTTATAATTTTCTTAGGTATCACAGATTGTTGCCCTTCTTTTATTCCCTTTTATCCTCAGTGTCCTTTGTGGTTATACCCAAAAATGTGAAAGAAGCACTTGATCATCCTGGATGGTGACAAGCCATGATTGCTGAAATGCAGGCTCTTGACCACAGTAATACTTGGGAGCTTGTGCTACTTCCCCCGGGCAAAAAGGCTATTGGTTGTCAATGGGTCTTTGCAATTAAAGTTGGCCCTAATGGTGACATTGATTGGCTCAAAGCCCGGCTAGTTGCAAAAGGGTACACTCAAGTGTATGGCCTTGATTATTGTGACACATTTTCTCCCGTGGCCAAGATGACTACCATTCGTCTGTTCTTTGCAATGGCAGCAATTCGTCATTGGCCACTTCATCAATTGGATATCAAGAATGTCTTTCTCCATGGTGATCTTGAGGAGGAAGTTTATATGGAGCAACCTCCTGGGTTTGTTGCTCTGGGGAGTCTGGTATGGTTTGCAAATTGCACCGATCTCTATATGGGCTCAAGTAATCACCACGTGCTTGGTTTGGAAAGTCCAGCTCCATTGTTCAGAAATTTGGGCTAAAACGCAGTGAAGCAGATCATTCAGTCTTTTATTATCACTCGTCTCTCGGGAAATGTGTTTACACTTAATTTTATATGTTGATGATATCTTTATTACAGGGAATGATACTGCTGGAATATCTCAATTGAAGGAGTACTTGTGTAGAAATTTCCAAACCAAGGATCTTGGAAGCCTCAAATACTTCTTAGGCATTGAAGTAGCTCAGTCAAAAGATGGAGTTGTAATCTCCCAAAGGAAGTATGCTCTGGATATTTTGCAAGAAACAGGCATGATTGATTGTAGACCGATTGAGAGTCCTATGGACCCAAATCAAAAATTAACAACAGAAGAAGGTGAGTTATTCTCCGACTCGGAGAGATATAGGAGGCTAGTTGGAAAACTAATCTATCTCACTATTATAAGGCTAGATCTATCTTTTGCTATTGGGGTGGTTAGTCAGTTCATGCAAGCTCCATGTGTTGGCCATTGGAATGTTATCATTCGCATTCTAAGGTATCTGAAAAAGGCTCCCGGGTAAGGGCTGTTATATGAAGAAAAAGGAAGCCTTAAGGTACTGGATATTGTGTTTTCCTTGGAGGAAACATTATCTCATGGAAAAGTAAGAAACATAATGTAGTGGCTCGATCAACAGCGGAAGCTGAATATAGGGCAATGGCGTCACTAACATGTGAACTTATATGGGTGAAACAGTTCCTTCAAGAGCTTGTGACATCCAGAGTGTGAAGATGTATTGTGATAACCAAGCTGCTCTCACATTGTCATTTTGTTCGGGAAAAGTTATTGTCAAAAGAAATATGTACCGAGTTTGTTGGATCAAATGACCAACTCGTAGATGTGTTGACTAAGTCATTAAGGGGACCTCGGATCAAGTTTATTTGTTCCATGCTTGGTACATACAACCTGTGTGCTCCAGCTTGAGGGGGAGTGTTAGAATAATTACTAAGTCTACTTGTTAGTGTAGTCAGTAGGACTAAAATAGGGGGTAGTGTGTTGGATTATCTCTAATCATTGTCCCTAGTAGTCTAGGACAGTGACTTGACCTTCTATCTCTCTATTGTATCAACTCTTTATCTATATAAATAATAGAACATGAGAGGTGTCTTTCAAGCCCTCAAGAACATATTTTTATCTCAAGTAAAATAATACGACGTTGTCATCTTAAAACCCTCTTCCATGGCTAACCCGAGAAAGAATGTGGGTCTTATTTTCTAATTGCCACATGATTCACTTAGAAACCCATAACTAGGTTTTATAAATTGTTCTGATCGGGGGTTTGGTGTGACCCTACTAAAACATTTCTAATTGTATTGAAGACTGGGTGGATGTTAGAGACCGGACGGACGAACCCTGTTCAACGCGCTTCAGGATGAAGACCGGGCGGGCTTTGCTCTAAGCGGGCTACCATTGGGAGCTGGACGAACGTTGAAGACCCCTTAAAACATTCCAAGATGGTTTCGAGGCCGGACGGTTCTTGATAACTAGACGGACACGTTGAGGGGTAGACGGATTCATTGAAGGCCGGACGGCCACCTTGATCTTCCTCATGTTCCAAGTTGTTCGTTCTCCCTCCTCCTCCGAGCCGAGTGGGTACCTGTCAAAGGCACTCCGACGTTCAAGTTAGTAATGTAACCGAGCGGTAAGTAATGCATGTATATAGTGCATCCTATGCAACCTGTCCAGAAATCATACCCTAATGGCGGCCCAATCACGCCTTAATCTCCATTAGGGGCTTTAATGAGCTATTATCATTTGTAATCTAATCATGCGGTCTGTTCGGTCAGGATGATCGATCAGTACGGATGGTCGGCCTGGTTGGCCAGGATAGTTGGCCTAAAAAGAATCGTTCAATCTTAGAAATAATCGTTTGGTCTGGATCATGTGGTCGGCCAAAATAATTGGCCTGATGATTGACTCAGACGGTCGGCTCGGAAGAGACCTTACGGTACTTTGGGTAACGTACCATACATAAATCAATATTTTATGTTAATGCATTATGCTCAATATTCATCGGTCAATGTCTATAAGTTCCTGTGTATATATTTTCTTAGAGTTTTAATCCTTTGGGTATTGAATTCACGTGACTATCAAAAAATCTAAAGGCATGCAACTATCTTTTGCGCATGGCATGGAGGTTGACTCGCGCAGTCCGTGCAATTTTTATCCATACCTTTTTAGTTTTTTAGATGGTTAGTTATGATAATACAGTTGTTTTTAGCCTAGATTATAAACAATCATGAAAATCTAGAATATTAATATTTTGATAAACTTTTTTTTATTTTATCCTTTAAATTTTATGATTACTTTTTCAGTTTAATTAAGTATTCATTATCTATAATAAATCAAATTTAAAAAAATATTTACTTTATATTTTTAATAATTATGATAAAAGTTAATTTATTTTAGTGAAAACACATGCTTACGTATATGTATTATTTTCTTATGATCGTCTAAATGTAATGTGTTAAAATAGAATCGTTTACGCAAATCTAGTTTTAAGGTTTTAACAACACATCTAAAACGAAATAGCGATAAAATAAACCGTATAGGATTCCTCATAGAACCTAACCCGTGATTCACTACCGAACCAGTTTATACTAGAACAATATACTCAAAGGAATGTATATGATACCTAATCATACTCATAGAAGGCTAGCTCTCGTTACTTGGATGAGTTATCTCTTCTTCCCAACATCTTTCGTCGCTCTTTCCGAAATCACCATGCATGCAAAAGAAAAAAAACAAAGAAACATGTTTTTACAAAGCCCCATATACTACTAGTGCAATCAGGGGTAACGACAGCGGTTGTTTTCCACCTTTGGCAGCGGTTTCTCAACCGAGGCATATACAGGCAAGGCAAAAAATCCAGACTTATATGTCTCGGTTACGAACGGAGGCAAAAAGCTGAAAGATTTCGCCTTGGTTCATACCCAACCGATGCAGTACTTCTATTTTTTTTTATTTTATTTTTTTACAAGACTTTATGCCTCGGTTCCCTGTGAACCGAGGCAGTATATGCACATCTACTGCCTCGGTTAACAACAACAATTCTGTAAAACTCTTATCAGTCCATCCATTGATCGCCTTTAAATTCATGAGCCTTAACACCGCTGACCATCGTGTGAACTTAGTTGAACCGACATACAGAGGAGTCTCCGCATCAGCGGACATCGTTTCATACACATGCGCTTGGGCAAAAGCTTCTGCGCCAACATCGCGGATCATGTCCTCTAAGTTGTCTTCTTCTAGTCGATCTTCCATATCCATGGTGGAATCATATACATTTTCAGTTGGAAAGACAGTTGGAAAGTCTGTTAATTCGCCGTGCCATATCCATGTTGTATAACTTCGTATGAAACCATCACAGATAAGATGCTCCCTAATATCAGATGCGTTCAACTTCCTCCCATTCAAATAGTTCACACAGGGACATCTGAACTTGACTTCATCATCACCACTTCTACTTGCATTACGTTGAGCAAACTCTATAAACTCTTCTACCCCTCTCTCGTACTCAATGCTGATGCGTGGTAAATAATCCACCCTCGATCCATACGCATATTTACTGAAATTGTTTACATAATTTCAATAATCTTGAATGATCACTTTGATCATTTTCATATTCAAGGTATGACCTTATCCCATTCAAGAAGATTCACTTTTTTTAGTTCATTAAACATATCAATTTTAAACAACATATCTTAATTTCACGAAATTTTGCCAGCATTTTGCATTGGTCTTCAGGTTACACAAAATGAAAGTGATTATAAATCTCTTCCAAATATGCACCCGAAGATCAATACAAAACACAACTGTAAAATTCCATGAAAAATTTAAGACATGTGTTTAAAATTTATATGTATTAATAAACTATGAAAAAATTATTACTCTTCTTAAACTGTCCAACCGGACAATTCAAGATTCAATACTTGTAAATTAAACTTACTATCTCCTCTCCATTCATTTGTAAAAAGTACATTTGTTCAAAAAAATCTGGAGATAGTAGATAATTTTTGTATTGAATCTCAAACGGGAAACTAAGACTAATTCAAAACAACAATACATTCAACCAAACAAATAATTGTAACATCCCAAATTCTCACATTGGATAATTCATAATTTATATATTGTAACATTACATTTACGGTGACATCCCGTAATCTCACCCTTTAAAATTTCCTAGTTGATATAAGTCTATACATGTAAAAATGTCCTAATTATAGTTCTTCTACTTCTCCCTTCCTTGGCACTGAGTGAGGCAACATTCCTTCATCTGCTCCCGTATAACGAATTATACGATCATCGCACATACCCAAACACAAACAAGTAGGGTGAGCTAACATGCAACCAATCATTTATGAAACATGCATGCAAACCTCATATAATAATTATGTCATACATACTCATACCATCATACAACAATCACATCATACAAACACAAACAAGTAGGGTGAGCTAACATGCAACAAATCATTTATAAAACATATATAATTACCTTGATATAAACATCATATAATAATTATGTTCGACACTCTCATACCACAATTCCTATTAGACACTCATCTCACAATACCCAATAGACACCACAATACCCAATAGACACTCATCCGGATGATACGTTGATGAGCGGTCACGGGAAGTTATGCACTTGTAATGACTTCTACTTCTTTTTACAAATACACTTTCAAAATACTTCATACCATTTACAAGGTTAATCCCCTCACTATGTCCAAAACCGGCACATAGACCAGGACCTCCTGCTCCTCTCACCACATAATTCATCCCTCTCTACTTGAGACTAGATGATTATTAGAGTATCAGGATAACCTCCAACTACGGGACCCTCAACATCAACATATACACAAATACCATAACATTTATTTAATCTCTCCACAAGACTCATACCATACTAATATTCCTCAACTCACATTATACCCTTACAAAATCTCCCCATACTACCCATAACATGTTCAGATGCATAAATTCAAATGCAGTATAATAAAATGCAATTATCACAATTATAATTCATAATTCCATATCTACCACAAAAATGAATTCATCAGACATTTCCATTCCAACAAGATATATTGCACAATATTTTAATAGTACAAAATCTGTTCAATAAGATTTAAGTTAAAAACTTGTCGAGTAGACTTCCAGGAAAGAGAGGTGCGTCACAATGGACAACTTAAGTACCAAATCTTTCCTTAGCCAAAGTGTTCCTCAACTAGTTTTTAACAAATTTCTTATTTACAGATTCAAAACAACAGCATATAATATTAACACCGAATTTCAATATAGATAAACATACAGTAAGCATTAACAGTATTCATACATAATTTCAAGATATGAATAGTAATAAAACAATACTAAGTCATAATATAAAAGCATAGAAATACTAAATCATAATATAAAAGCATAGAAAAGTTAGCTCCCATACCTCTATTCCAGACGTCTCTTGCTCTGAATTTATTTCTCCGAAACCTTTCAGAACCTCTACCCTTCTTGCAACTAAAAATTTCTCTCTAACTTTCTCTCACTTGATTTCTCTTCTCTTGGTGCAGAATAATCTTCCCTCCCATGGTTATTTATAGTAAAAAAAATTTACTATTCATTAATATTTTAATATTATTTATTATTTTAATATTATTTAAAAATAATATTTCAATCATTTTCTCACCAAATCTGATCCTAATTTCTACCTACTACTTTCTTCCATGCTAAGAAATCCAAATGCTGAAAATTTATTTTTACTATTCACTTTTTACTATTTACTATTTACTTTTTACTATTTACTATTTACTTTTTACTATTCAATTTAAAAAAATTTACTAAATAAGTTACCAAAAATTTGAACCTCTCCTTCTAAAATTACTATAATTTTATATCCAAAATTTACATTTTTCTATCCATTAAAATTATTATTACTAATAAAATACTAAAATTTACTACTATAAATATATATATATATATATATATATATATATATATAGATTTTTTTTTATGGGTCTTACATTCTCCCCAACAACAAAAATTTTCGTCCTCGAAAATTCAAAAATAAAAATTTTTAATTTAATACTCATCTGAACGCATTCAACTAGAAAAGTCTCACACTCATAACCTGAATCATTTCTCTACTTATTTTGTGCATAAAATTTCTAGCATCTCAAATTGAAATGTACTCACAAAAATTAAAATCATAAACCTTCCAAACACTCTTACTTTAGCCCTATCACAACCATCATTAAACCTACCTCAATTATAATGTGTTTCCCGAGATCAAAACCATATCCCAAGGATATTTAGTGTTAACTAAATCTAAATTTTTTTTTTATCTTATGCGAATTAAAAGTAATTATCAACAAGTTCACTCATACACATCACTGGATAGAGATCAAGGTGCGACATCACCATTGAGGTTTGAATACTACCATATAACTATGCCTGATGAAATTGCTCCAATTACAACCTACAACTTCTTAATTATTCCTAATTCCCTAATCACATTAGTGTTGCAACCCTCCTTTTTATCTATTTCCAAACTCTTCTTCTTCCTTATCTTGCCATATTCATAATAATATCAATTCCACCTACACTACCTCTACTAACTTTAACATTCCAAAATCAATAAAATTTACAACCATAAATCATGACATTTTAATCCTATCATAAAAATACCAAATATTTTGCATAAGCCGAAAGCCAAAATTTTCGTACCTGGATTTTCTCCACTACTCCTCATACCAAAATCACATATTCTCAAATCTTATCTCTAATGTATTTACTGAAAAAAATCTAACCATCTCCTTTTAATCATCCATTTAGCTTAGAATCCTTCCAATACTTCATTCTTCTCTAAAGACCTCGTGTTCTCTTAACTTATAAATTTCTCCTCCTATTAAACTTTCTCTCAATCCTCTTTATGCCTTATACAACTTCTTATTTACTCTTCTTCGTCTAATATTTGATTTATTCTTAATCTACTTCAGTATTCCTATCCCTTTTTATTTTAAGCTTTATCTTCAAATCTTCATCTATTTTCTTTCTTCAGATTCCAATCATCACTGATACATCAATCCATGTTACCAATCTCACACAATGCCACTCTGTTTCTCATCAATACTTCCTTCTCTTCTGACTTCTAACGTTGCTGATATACTAAACCAAACTGATTTCTCAAACCTTGCCACATTCATGCTTATCCAAAGCTTCTCTTAATCTAGCCTTTGAACTCAACTCCTTTTTGTGAAACGTAAGATATCTCATCTATTAATTTTGTTCTAGAAACTTCTAAAAATTTACTTCTAAACACCAACATCTTCACTCATCCTTTGAAACTTAAACTCTAGTATTATATCTCCCTATCAAGGCTTTAACTAATTCTAATATATTTCCTCAAACCCTCATAATTAAGAAAGGAAAATCATCTATGGTAAAAGTCATGGTAGTTAGACACAATACTCTACTATCTAGATTTAGAGGAAATGGTAAATTATACCATTTAGACTCAATTCTTCACAGAGAAGACACGGAAGACCCACAACACAGAGGTCATCCTAAGGACGAACTGCTCTGATACCATTAATGTAACATCCCAAATTCTCACATTGGATAATTCATAATTTATATATTGTAACATTACATTTACGGTGACATCCCGTAATCTCACCCTTTAAAATTTCCTAGTTGATATAAGTCTATACATGTAAAAATGTCCTAATTATAGTTCTTCTACTTCTCCCTTCCTTGGCACTGAGTGAGGCAACATTCCTTCATCTGCTCCCGTATAACGAATTATACGATCATCGCACATACCCAAACACAAACAAGTAGGGTGAGCTAACATGCAACCAATCATTTATGAAACATGCATGCAAACCTCATATAATAATTATGTCATACATACTCATACCATCATACAACAATCACATCATACAAACACAAACAAGTAGGGTGAGCTAACATGCAACAAATCATTTATAAAACATATATAATTACCTTGATATAAACATCATATAATAATTATGTTCGACACTCTCATACCACAATTCCTATTAGACACTCATCTCACAATACCCAATAGACACCACAATACCCAATAGACACTCATCCGGATGATACGTTGATGAGCGGTCACGGGAAGTTATGCACTTGTAATGACTTCTACTTCTTTTTACAAATACACTTTCAAAATACTTCATACCATTTACAAGGTTAATCCCCTCACTATGTCCAAAACCGGCACATAAACCAGGACCTCCTGCTCCTCTCACCACATAATTCATCCCTCTCTACTTGAGACTAGATGATTATTAGAGTATCAGGATAACCTCCAACTACGGGACCCTCAACATCAACATATACACAAATACCATAACATTTATTTAATCTCTCCACAAGACTCATACCATACTAATATTCCTCAACTCACATTATACCCTTACAAAATCTCCCCATACTACCCATAACATGTTCAGATGCATAAATTCAAATGCAGTATAATAAAATGCAATTATCACAATTATAATTCATAATTCCATATCTACCACAAAAATGAATTCATCAGACATTTCCATTCCAACAAGATATATTGCACAATATTTTAATAGTACAAAATCTGTTCAATAAGATTTAAGTTAAAAACTTGTCGAGTAGACTTCCAGGAAAGAGAGGTGCGTCACAATGGACAACTTAAGTACCAAATCTTTCCTTAGCCAAAGTGTTCCTCAACTAGTTTTTAACAAATTTCTTATTTACAGATTCAAAACAACAGCATATAATATTAACACCGAATTTCAATATAGATAAACATACAGTAAGCATTAACAGTATTCATACATAATTTCAAGATATGAATAGTAATAAAACAATACTAAGTCATAATATAAAAGTATAGAAATACTAAATCATAATATAAAAGCATAGAAAAGTTAGCTCCCCTACCTCTATTCCAGACGTCTCTTGCTCTGAATTTATTTCTCCGAAACCTTTCAGAACCTCTACCCTTCTTGCAACTAAAAATTTCTCTCTAACTTTCTCTCACTTGATTTCTCTTCTCTTGGTGCAGAATAATCTTCCCTCCCATGGTTATTTATAGAAAAAAAAATTTACTATTCATTAATATTTTAATATTATTTATTATTTTAATATTATTTAAAAATAATATTTCAATCATTTTCTCACCAAATCTGATCCTAATTTCTACCTACTACTTTCTTCCATGCTAAGAAATCCAAATGCTGAAAATTTATTTTTACTATTCACTTTTTACTATTTACTATTTACTTTTTACTATTTACTATTTACTTTTTACTATTCAATTTAAAAAAATTTACTAAATAAGTTACCAAAAATTTGAACCTCTCCTTCTAAAATTACTATAATTTTATATCCAAAATTTACATTTTTCTATCCATTAAAATTATTATTACTAATAAAATACTAAAATTTACTACTATAAATATATATATATATATATAGATTTTTTTTTTATGGGTCTTACAATAATTACATATGTAACCTACAATTGGTAGTGATGAAAGGACAATTAGCATTTAGACCTTAGTGTAAATAAGAATAATAATTTATTATTTTAATACAAGAAATTTTGATAGTGACGTTAAATGATAAAAATAATATCTTTAGTAATAAATTTATAATAATAATATTAATGAATATCAAAACTATAAAAATATAAAAATTTAATAGTCATATCAATAACGATAATTATAAATAATGCTATAATATAAATGTGAGGTTATAATTTGTGATTCAAATGTTACGGATAAGGAATGGATAAATATTATTTTTTGAATATTAGAATATTTTAGAATTGTAATCAAAATTCAAAACGTTATAACAATTAATATTAATTTTTAAGTCTTTTTTTAACACTAAGAGTCTTAACTTTTATAATGGGAAAATCGTATAATTAAGATCCATGATCCAATTTGATTATAATTCCTTGTTCTAAGCATATAATTATTACTTAAATATCAAAATAATTTGAACCAATATACGTGCTCCTTTTTCATGCCAAATTTCCTTTATCGGTTTTACAATTGATTTGCATGAATGACCAAGCATAAAATTAAGCAGAATTAGCATAATTTTTCTGCAAAACAAATGAAGATGGAGAAACTTTTAGCACCCTCAAGTACCTGGGAGCGTGGCAGCAAGCTTGGCGAGACAGAAAATGGAGGTAGCTGCGACAAATGGAGGCAGAGGCAGCAGCGAACCCAGAACTGAGAAGCACCGATGGCGGAGATGGAAGCAAAGGCGCACTCCAAACGTTGTAGAGGAAACGACCAAAGCACTTGGCGGTGGTGACCACAAGGAGAGAACGAGACGACGACGACAAACGGTGGTCACCGACGATGGGAGCAAACGTGATGGAAGCAAACAGCGATGGAAGCAAACGTCGATGGAAAGGGTTTTTCTATTTCGCGTTGAGAAGAAGATGAACATGAGAGTGTTTCTGTTTCGCGGAGCAATTTAAATAGCTTACTGCCTCGGTTCTCCACTTAACCGAGGCATAAACACCTTACGACCTCCGTCAACAACTAAACCGAGGCGTAAACACCAGACAGAATTACGTGAAAAGGCATCGGTCTTCCAACACCCGAGGCATGCAAATGTTACTACCTCGGTCAGCAATGTAACCGAGGCGCAAAGTGTCGACAAAAAAAAAAGCTGCATCATCACCTCGGTCAGTGTGGAAATGCGAATTGTAGGCTTTTATGCTTCGGTTCTGAGTACAACTGAAGCAGTAGTCGTACATCAGAACAGCTAGCAGGCAGAGCAGTCCCATCTGGGCTGGCGGAGCAGGGAGAGTTTTATGCCTCGGTTTAGCTTAGAACCGAGACAGTAGCAGGCTTTAGGCATCGGTGTCGGGGCAGCCGAGGCATATAGATCTATACACTTCTGTTTCTGTAAAACCGAAGCCTAATATGACACTTTCTAATCCCTTTTGTTTACTAGTGTACCTTACAAAACGCACAACCAACACAAAGCCAAGTTCAATTTGTTGATATATAACCGTAAAACCTAATATTTAATATATATATTTTACATCAAATATAACATATATAACCCAGCAAAAATTAAATTTTATGCACCACAAAAGTCATGCAAATAAATAATTAATATTTATTACAATAATTTTGAAAGGCCCAAAAATTATCTGGTTTGATTTTCGCGGGTCTTACATTCTCTTAAACTCCAAAAAAAATTGTACTCGAAAATTGTCTTATTTTCGAAAAATTTTCCTCATGTACTCTTTTAACTCTCGCTTCATTTCTTGTGTTTTTAATTCTAAAGTACCTTCACTATACGCATGTCCTTCCCTCTCAGTTTCTTGGTTTGCACATCTAACACTCGCTTGTGGCTTGCATTCAAAGTCAAATCCTCTCTAATTTGAATATCATCCACTTCCAATACATGAACTGGATCTTGAACATATTTCCTCAATTATGACACATGAAACACATTATGTAGATTTTCCAACTTAGGAGACAAAGCCAACTCATATGCCATTGACCCTATCCTTTTAAGAATCTCATAAGGTTCGAGAAACTTTGGTGTCAATTTCTTAGTCTTGATAACTCTTCCAACCCCTGTGGTTAAGGTTTCTCGTAGAAACACATGATCTCTTTCTTCAAACTCTAACGGTGTTCTTCTTTTATCTGCATAGGACTTTTGCCGACTCTGAGTGTCTCACATACGATCATGTAATAACTTCACCTTGTCAATGGTTTGTCACATCTATCTGCATGCATATCTACTCTACTCTTTGCAGTTTTCTATGTCAAGTATTCACCTGTTATATCATATACAAGTCAAAAGGGTTTTAGAGACAAAGAAGACATTCACGGAATGTTCACACCATTAAAAATCACGCTGAAAAGTTCGTACAACCTAGTTTCAATAAAGTACTGAAAATACATGCCTACTATGACAAGTTGACTTCAACCTACGGCTAGTACCAACGAAAAGGCTATGAAGATCCAAAGATAAAAAACAATCACTATTTAACAAATATTTCCCCATGAAGCCTACTAAAGATCTTTGAAAAAAAGATTAGGAGAATAGACACTCAAATAATGAAAAGAAAATCTTGTTAGAAATAAGGAGGCTTGTTTCTCAACCACTAAGAGGGGGGTGTTTTATAAAAACTTAAACTTTTCAAATCTTTTTGAGAAATTAGAATGATCTTTAAACTTTCTTGTGTTGTAAGTAAATGTGCATGCAAAGAAAGTAAAGAGATAAGGAAAGAAAATCAAACTCAAGATTTTTATCCTGGTTCGGCCTCAATACCTACATCCAGTCACTCTCTCAATCAACCTTAGATTGGAGAGTATTTCACTATAATGATCAGAGTATTACAACAAAGGTTCTACTGAGCTCTCTCAAATGAAAACACCTTCCAAATTCTCAATCAAATATAGAAACAGAATACACCTGCACACACAGAACCACTTGTCCTCGTTGCAAAAACCCTTTGAGAATCCCCTCTCAAAGTCAAGAGCTCCTCACTCTTCTTTACAAAATCAAATATTGCAAATTTTCTTCTAATCAACCTAGATACACCTTCAGTCGTCTTAATGTGATCAGCCAATCTAGTCCACGAAAATGCTTCTCAAGAATGCCACAAGATTCTTAAAATTCTTAAGATATGAAATTGTTAGAATGATCAAAAGTCTTAAATTTACAAACAATACGTCAATTTACAGTTACTGTCATATCAGACGCAAAGTAATCGATTACGTTAGTAATGTAATCGGTTACATAAAATAGATGTAACAGTATTACAACTATCTTAGCTCTTAATTGTATACTCAATTAATGTAATCGATTTGCATTTAATGCTAGTCAGACATATTCAAAAATATGACTGTTAAAGCAGTTATGACTAGCATGATCAGTTTTTAAAAATACAACATACTTAATTGAATACACAACATATGTAATAGATTAACCTTAACACTTAAACACATTTGAAAACTTTTATTCTCAAAAACTCATCACGACACATTTAAAAAATATATACGCAAACACACGAGTTTTAATCGATTTAACAACTAATGTAATCGATTCAAACTAGTTGTTTTGCAATAATTCAAAACATAAGATGTCTGATGACCTTAATTGATTACAACAACATTATAATCGATTATGTCATGCAAATATGCTTTTGTGCTTGTGGTTTTCATTACACAAAAACATATAGTGTGCATACACAGATATAATCACATCATAATCACAACAGTATGCACAACCATGATTAATAAAACAACCATGATGTACAGTACACAATCAAGAATTGTTTCACACAGTTTCAAACAGAGACATATAGACACATATATGTCATACACATTCAACTATCTCATCCAATGTTCAATTATTTCTCCCCCTTTAGGCATTAGCAAAAAAGGATTTATAGCATAATGTGATTGAAGCACATAGATATTGATTCTCATAGAGATGTGATGAGTCGTTATTTCTTGAACTATATTTAGTTTATTGCACTTAAATAAACCAGGGAATTGTGTTTAATTGTCTGTTATTTCCCCGTTTTCCGAATTCTGCTTAATTTGGTCGGAAATTTGTAATTGTGCTAATTTGGGTTTTCTGAGCTGATTAAGTGCATTTCTGGTTGCAGGGAAGTTGTGGAAACATCATCTGGAGCATTGGGATATGGAGTGACACACTCAAAGGCTCAACATTTAGTCATTTAGATTCTAATTAAAGTTGTAATTTCGTTTTCTAGAAGCCCTTAATTGGAATTAGGTGTTTTGGACCCTTTTAGGGGCAATTTTGTAAAAAAATATCATTTGTAGGACATGTGCCTTTTAGGTTAGGGTTTTTAATTTTTTGTGTGGACCCTACCCTTATTAAAAAAGGTGACACACGGCCTTTATGGGTCCAGCCGCCACCCCTCACGGAGCATTCTCTCGGATTCTGATCTTGGATTTTGGGGAACGTTGTTTTTGAATGAGAATAGAGGAGCACACGGCCGGGAGGCAACCAGTTACCATTTGCTTGTTTTTACTTTGAACATTTCGAGATATGGGATGAATGAGAGGAAGACACGTTCTGCTGGAAGAGAGCTCCAAGAGGTTCCTTTTCATTGTTTTCTTACTTGAACAGATAAAACGTTTATATTTTCTTCATATTGGGATGCACACATTTACTCATTAATTTATTTTCACCGTTCATCGCTCGTTCATCTTGTTCACTGTTCATCGTCACCTTCCTGCATTTCTGGTTTGCGATTCTACTGTTCACGTTGCATTTCCAATGTTGTTTGATTCTCAGTTTGCGTTGGATGGTGCCCTTACTGTTGCGAATCATTTTAATCCCATTCGGTGTATTTTCATTAGCGTTTAGAATAGTTTTTGGCTTATCTGTGCATTTCGAAGTTAAAGTTTAGTTTCTGTCGCACTGCGTTCAAAGTTTGATGAATTTTGCTGCATTTCATACCGATCGGTTACCTCTTTAGACCGTTCGGTTATGTAAGTGTTTGTCCATTTACTACCGTTCGGTCGAAGTTCTTACTGTAGACCATTCGGTTTGTTCTGGTCATTGTTGATGCATGCGTTTGGCTGCCTTCGGCTGCCTTCTTTGTTGCTTAGTTTCAATTGGTTGCTTATTTCCCGTTCGGTTATTCTTGAAGTTTTAACTTGTTTCCATTTTACTGCTTAATTACCGTTTAGCTGTTTTCTGTATGCGTTCGTTTCTTTTGTTAATAGTACCGTTCGGCTTATGCGTGTTGATTTTCCCACTTCATTTTATTAGTTTGCTTTGAACCATTCGGTGCTCACACTTTATTCTTATTACCGCTCGGTCAAGAACGTTCGGTTTACAATTTTCCTATGCTTTTCCGCTGTTGCACTGTTCAGCTTTAATTACTGCATGCCGCTCAGTTTTACCTTTACACTGTTCGGTCTCTAACATGTTTCATTGTTAGAGACCGTTCGGTTTTTTTTGGTTTAGTTTTCAATATCATTTTCCATTGCCTGTTGTCTTCATACTGTACGGTCACCTAATATCGTTCGTCCTTTTCCTTAGTTGTTTAAGTTGCTTTTACCGTTCGGATATACTTCTGTGTATGATCGTTCGGTCTGTTTGTTATTGTAAACGACCGTTCGTTTCATGTCAGGACGTTCGGTCTTTACCGACCATTCGCTCATTTCTTTTTTCGGAGACCGTTCGGTCTCAATGTTATTACCGTCCGGTTTTTACTTCTGTGCAATTATAGTGCACCGTTCGGTCAGTGCTGAATTAGACCGTTCGGTCTTTTATATCACCGCTCGGTTTTAACACTTATGGTTAGAACCGTTCGGTTTTCTGCTTTCAGCTTTTTAATTTTGTTAGTTGTCTTTAACTTCCAATTTTAATTTAATTTAATTTTCCTTGCAAAAAAAAACACTTTCAAACCCCCCCACTACGTGTTTGATCTGAGACTGAACCACAACATTGGTCCTTGAGAGACGACCTAGGAGTCACTTCCTAGTACTATACTGCATTAATTTTGCAAACAACTTTTGTGTGAGGTGCGACCCTCTCATCAAGATGCATCAACAAATGTTATCAGAAAAATATGATGCTTTCCCTATTAGCAATATTCACATGATTTAAATTTCTTCCCCTTTTTAACATGTGATCAATTACGTAACAGGATACAAAACTCCCAATATCAATATGCATATTATATTTCAGTATCAGAGTGTAGGATATAGATATAACAGACTATGTATCACTCAAACATTTTCAAGCAGTGTATCGGACATTTATCACAAATATAACAGCATTTCATATACAACTAGAATCAAACCAACCTGGTGTTATCATTCATAAACTCATACGGATTCACAACAGATTTCAAATAAAGAGATTTATGATGAGTAAACACACATGAAATCAAAAGTCAAGGTTTAAAGTAAATGTTTCAAGAGTTTAGAAACTTCAAACCAGTTGACGAAAATTAATCGATCATGAACCTTCCTTAATCGATTCGGTTCTGTAGTACATTTGAAATATCCCTTTCATCTCAGTTATCAATCAGCACTCCTGCAAAATCTTTTCATTTCAACTAAGTTGAGCATTAGTCCTCATGCAATATAATTGTGAAATAACCATTATCACAGTTCATGTATGAATATGCAATGTAATGATGTAACATTGAAATGTTCAATTTGCAATTATACAAGTGACTTTTATTAGATTGAATAAACTTAGCTAATTCAGTCAATCAATCATCATTCATAGATTTAGTACCAAGAGATAATTTCATGGATATTGAAAAGATGGGTACAACCAGAAATTACTAATGGCTTTAGATATCTACTAAAAAAACAAATAAAAGAGATATTTAAGCATTGACTCTTTCAAAAACTCCTATCTTGAGTTAGATTCATCCATAAACTCCTCTTCACTTGAATCATCAGTATCATCTGATATTTCTATTGAAGAGCTATCTACATAGTTCTTAATGAGCTCATTCACTTTGTTTTCCATCCGTACTAACGAGTTTTCCAATTTCCCAATCTTTTTAAAAGTTATTTCGAATCTTTCTACAATGTATCTTTCAAATTCTGACTTGGGAGTGAAGGAAGTAGAACTTTCTTCTGTGTTATTCAGACTTCTAACTGGATTTTGAACATCTCTGAATATCCAGTCATTAGTAGTTTTCTTCAAACCAATAAACGTCAGTATTGCCTTCCCAATCTCGTTTGTCCTGTTGCACACAACTCAATTTTCTCCAGTGAGAACTACTTGATTTAGTTTCAGGAGTTTGCCGATGAACACTCCATATGGTAGATTGTGCTCATCTTTAATTCCAGTGTTAATCATATGATTTAAGCATAGGAACCCAGTTTGTTGGTATCCTTCTTTGTACTGCATTCAATAGAAATAAATCTTCTGTTGACATTCCGTCACACAAATATCTACTTAGTAACAATATCCAAGCAAGAACATATGCACACATATTTTCTTCCTTATCCATTCCTTTATGCAGAAACAATTTACCTTTTTCGTACCTTCCAGGATATTTAAGAAATTCTTTATATATTCGTTTATTTGAAGTTCATTTGTTATACTCAAAATCTTGCTCATGAGACATACATCCTTCAGCTTTGAGACCAGTAAGCAACCAGACATCATCAATGACTATGATATCTACACCCTTTACCCGCGAATGAATATCACCATTGATGACTTTGAGATTGTTGTAGAACACTTCAACCAACTCAGGATAGCAATCACCTTTCATATGAACAAAATCTACAAGTCCCTGATGAGCAAGCCACTCAGGAAATAAAAACCCTTCACCCTGGAATAGAAGTAGGTCAAGTGACTTATGAGGAACAAATGTCTTGATTCTTCTTCAGCACATAAACCTGTTATGAGCAACATCATCGCTTATTTATGACAAATTTATGAACACCGAAAAACGGCGCCACAAACTTGTTTAACAATCGGCAAGTGTGACCGAATCGTATCAAGTAATAAAACTCGGTAAGACCAAGTATCGTTCTCCCAAAGGACTCACGGTCTAGTTAGTTATATGATTTGTTGATTATTTAAGACTTGTTAACGATTGACTGTAGGGTTTAAATGCAAAAGACAGTAATTAAATATGTATGCATGAATTTGATCAATGGAGAAAAACAGAATACAAACACTTCAATGAATTAGATGGATGAGTATGTTGTTGGGGTTATCAATTTCATCTTATCCACTCTCATATATTTTTAGGAATTCATCATTCTTATCATCAATGCTAATGCCACTCTCTAAATCACCTTGCAAGAAGGCCTATCCGTAATTACGAGTTCATACAATTCCTAGCATTCCTAGTAATTAGTTCTTAAAGTGCAGGAGCTTAAAGGCAACCAATATGCTATTGGGAGAAATTCCCCGGATCTAGACTTCCCCGTACGTTCCCGTATCGACAAAATCAATAATCATGGCAATGAATGAGTTAAACAAAGCAAGCAATAAGCAAAGAGGAAAAACCCTAGCTAAAGATGAAAGAAAGCATATATCTTAAGATAAGACATTAAATCAAATTCCATATATGAGAGTTTCACAAGACTACATTGATTCCCCAACAACAATACAAGGTTTAGTTCACCATATTCATGGTGAAACTAGATGAACAATAATGAAAGAATGAAAGATAAAACCCTAGAAAGAGGAGGAGGTAGCCTGAGCATCCAAGATCTTCCTTCAAGGGGTGGAAAAGAGAGTGTTTGCTTCGTCTTTGCCAAAGATACAAACCCTAGGACGTCCTAAAGCTTATATACTATTCTAAAATTACAGAAAATTAGGCCCAAGCCCAAAAATAGTGCCGCTCAGCGGTAAACTACCGCTCAGCGGTACGTGCGTGAGTTGTTTTTCTCCCCTCAGCGGCCTTTTCACCCCTCAGCGGATCCAACGTGACTGCTTGAGTGCCGTTCAGCGGTAAACTGCCGCTCAGCGGCCGTTGCGGCTTCTCCTTTTGCACTTTTTGATGTCTTTACTGATTCCATCTCTGTCCTTCTTCACTTCTTTCACCAAATTCACCTTAAAACCTACACAAAAACACTGAAATCAAGCATAAACCTGTCCAGCTCTCTTATTTATAAAAATATGACCAAAAGCATGATTTCAAGCTAGTTTCTAAGTGTTAAAGGTTGCTTTTAGTATCAATTTTAAGCATGAAAATAATAGTTTTTCAACTGTTATCACTTATCCACCCAGTTGGGCTTGTGTTTCTTGCGGTTCGGGCAACCTTCTTGCTACGTTTGGATGATGAAGATGAAACCATTTTGTGTAGGATTTTTATGGAGAATCTTTCTCATATTCGGGTTTTTAACTTTTTCAGTTTTAAAAGTAATGAGTGCATAATCAATTTTCAAATCTAGTATTTATAAAGACATGTAACATCCCAATATCCCACATTGGATAATTCATAATTTATATATTGTAACATTACATTTACGGTAACATCCCGTAATCTCACACTTAAAAATTCACAGTTGATATATTTTAAACTCAGATTTCAACTATAAACTCCTAAATATAACTTGAATTCTTCTAACTTATTCTTCGATCTCTTTCTTCCTTGGTATTGTTTCAGACGACATTCCTTCATCTGCTCCCGTATAACGAATTATACGATCATCGCACATACCCAAACACAAAAGAAAACACAAACAAGTAGGGTGAGCTAACATGCAACAAATCATTTATAAAACATGTATAATTACCTTGATATAAACATCATATAATAATTATGTTCGACACCCTCATACCACAGTTCCTATTAGACACTCGTCTCACAATACCCAATAGACACCACAGTACCCAATAGACACTCATTTCACAATACCCAATATACACTTATCCCCGACGATATGTTGTTGAGTAATTCAACGAAAGCTTCCCCACTTGTGATGCCATTCTTAGTCCCCTCACTATGTCCAAAACCGGCACATAGACCAGGACATCCTGCCCTTCATACCATCCACAATGTTAGTCCCCTCACTATGTCCAAAACCGGCACATAGACCAGGACATCCTGCCCTCCATACCACCCACAAGGATAGTCCCCTCACTATGTCCAAAACAGGCACATAGACCAGGACCTCCTGCTCCTCTCACCACATAATTCATCCCTCTCTACTTGAGACTAGATAATTATTAGAGTATCAGGATAACCCCCAACTACGGGACTCTCAACATCAACATATACACAAATACCATAACATTATTGAATCTCTCCACAAGACTCATACCATACTCATATTCCTCAACTCACATTATATCCTTACAAAATCTCCCCATAATACTCATATCATGTTCAGACGCATAAACTCAATTGCAATATAATAAAATGCAATAATCACAATTATAATTCATAATTTCATATCTACCACAATAACATGAATTAATCATACATTTCCATTCCAACAACATATATTGCATAATAATTTAACAGTACAAAATCTGTTCAATAGGATTTAAGTCAAAAACTTGTCGAGTAGACTTCCAGGAAAGAGAGGTGCGTCACAATGGACAACTTAAGTACCAAGTCTTTCCTTAGCCAAAGTGTTCCTCAACTAGTTTTTAACAAATTTCTTATTTACAGATTTTAAACAACAGCATATAATATTAACACCGAAATTTAATATAGATATCAAAAAAATAGAAATTTAGCAATATTGAGATCCCTGAGAAGATACGAAATTAATATCTCTAAATCGGTAACTCCGATTTCAAATCTGAATGGTCACAAAAATTCACTTTTTGTTATAAACTACATATTAAAATTTCAGGTTGATCCAACGGTTAACTAGATAGATATTGAGGTTTTTACCGAGGTAACTCAGGTGCAGAATTTTAAGTGGTTTTCAGTTATACTCAAAATGCGGAACTAATTTCCCTAATCACAGACATTTAATTACAAATCTGAACGGTCAAAATGACTTAATATGTCTTATGAATTACATACTAAATTTTGGGCTCAATCTAACGGTAAATGAAATATATATGAAATATTTACCATGATAACTTAAGAACAGAAATATAGTGTTCATCAGATTTTTCAAAACTTAAAAATTATTTTCTCCAAACATAGACTTTCAATTAAAAATCCGATCGGTCAAAGTGTATTAATATATCTTAGGAATCATGTATAAAATTTTCAATTTGATCTAACGGTCAAATAAGTGATAATATATATTTTACCGAGATGACTCAGTAACAGATCTACAGGGGTAATTAATTTACTCAAACATGCAGGATTTATTTCTCTAAGTACAGACATCAAATTACAAATCCAAACGGTCAAGGTGAAGAAATAGGTCTTAGGATTCATATATTAAAATTTTAGCTAAATCCAACGGTCAAAATAATTAAAAGAAAAGTTTTACCATACTAACTCGAAAATAAGAAAATTATAATAATGAAAACTAAATTTATATAAGTGAATAGATAACTACCATTACCAAAATTTTAACATACTCATAACTCATATTCATTATCATAACATGAATAAAAATCATATGCAAGAAGGATTAGCTCCCCTACCTCTATTCCAGACTTAATCTCCTGCTCCGAATTTGTTTCCCCGGAACCCTTCACAACTTCTACTCTTCTTGCAACTAAAAAATTTCTCCCTAACTCTTTTTTTTTTCTATTTCTCAAGCTCTCACTTGATTTCTCTTCTCTTGGTGCAAAATACCCTTCCCTCCCATGGCTATTTATAGTAAAAAAAAATTTACTATTCATTAATATTTTAATATTATTTATTATTTTAATATTATTTAAAAATAATATTTCAATCATTTTCTCACCAAATCTGATCCTAATTTCTACCTACTACTTTCTTCCATGCTAAGGAATCTTAATGCTGAAAATTTATTTTTACTATTTACTTTTTACTATTTACTATTTACTTTTTACTATTCCATTTAAAAAAATTTTACTAAATAAGTTACCAAAAATTTGAACCTCTCCTTCTAAAATTACTATAATTTTATATCCAAAATTTACAATTTTATATCCATTAAAATTATTATTACTAATAAAATACTAAAATTTACTACTATAAATATATATATATATATATATATAGATTTTTTTTTATGGGTCTTACATTCTCCCCAACAACAAAAATTTTCGTCCTCGAAAATTCGAAAATAAAAATTTTTAATTTAATACTCATCTGAACGCATTCAACTAGAAAAGTCTCACACTCATAACCTGAATCATTTCTCTACTTATTTTGTGCATAAAATTTCTAGCATCTCAAATTGAAATGTACTCACAAAAATTAAAATCATAAACCTTCCAAACACTCTTACTTTAGCCCTATCACAACCATCATTAAACCTTCCTCACTAGTCTCAAAATAATCCATTAATGTTTTAAAAGAACTCATCACTCATAAACTATAAATCACAAGATTAGAGAAAACTTTTCATTCCTACTATAATCAGAAAGTGATTCTCCTTAGAGATCCTTATTTAAGACTTCCATGACGCTCTAAAACTCTAAGAATCATTCTTTTTCCGTAACAACTTTCCATTATATTTTCTCAACACAGTTTCCACTCCTAGAAATCGTACGCCTCCAAAAGCCACTTATGTTTACCAAAATTTTATACTAGATTGCTCCACCTTACCCTATACTTCTATTTTTCGTAAAATTTCTAATTACTCTAATGATTACACGGAGTCCAAAACACTATTACTAAATAATTCATCCTTATGTTTTCTTTTCTATACTCATTTATCAAGAACTTGTCCAAAAGTAATACCTATATTGAGTATGCTTTATAACATCCATATAAACCCTTCCACACTTAAGATCATGCATCATTTCCTTCACTCGTCCTTGATGAACTTATCTGATTCTCGGTAATACTGCCTTCACCCTTAACTACAACAGTCAACTCACAATTCTTGAAGACCATAAACTTCTAAAAACATATTTGAACCAAACCATCCTTTCGATCATACCCTAGACTATAATGTCTATCCTTCACTTGCATTGGTCAGATATCCCTAAAATATTGATCCTCATCTTTTATTTAACCCACACTAAATGTTGAACCACTATTTTCTTTCCCTGATAAACACTTCTGAAATATTTAACAAAACTAGAATAATCAAGCTTATTTCAAGATTATACTCCAAATTACTTCAACCTTCATGTAATTATTTTCCTAGCAAACATTTCTAGTCTAAGTTAAAACATTCTTCAAGAATTAACTTATAAACTCCAAATTTTAGGAATATAAACCTTGTCCTCAAAATACCTTCCCACATCCTAAGCTAATATGAATTCACAAACTTAATGTTGTCTCTAATCCAGTACCTAACAATTGCATATCTCTGATAAGACTCAACAGATCACTCAATCAACAATGTTATAAATTCTGAAACCACTTATTTTAATCTCAATAAGGCCGAATTTAAAACTAACTAGATTCCTTATCAATACTGCACCTACTCATTTAAATAAACCACTTATGCCACATAAGTTAAACGATCTAGAGAGATTATCAGGGCAATCAACCACAACCCACCTCAATTATAACGTGCTTCCCGAGATCAAAACCATACCCCAGGATATTTAGTGTTAAATAAATCTAAAATTTTTATCTTATGCGAACTAAAAGTAAGTATCAACAAGTTCACTCACACACATCACTTGATAGAGATCAAGGTGCGACATATAAATCTTTACCTATCCTTTACATCACCATTGAGGTTTGAATACTACCATATAACTATGCCTGATGAAATTGCTCCAATCACAACCTACAACTTCTTAATTATTCCTAATTCCCTAATCACATTAGTATTGCAAACCTCCTTTTTATCTATTTCCAAACTCTTCTTCTTCCTTATCTTGCCATGTTCATAATAATATCAATTCAACCTACACTACCTCTACTAACTTTAACATCCCAAAATCAATAAAATTTACAACCGTAAATCATGACATTTTAATCCTATCAAAAATACCAAATATTTGCATAAGTCGAAAGCCAAAATTTTCGTACCTGGATTTTCTCCACTACTCCTCATACAAAAATCACATATTCTCAAATCTTATCTCTAATACATTTACTGAAAAAAATCTAACCATCTCCTTTTAATCATCCATTTAGCTTAGAATCCTTCCAATACTTCATTCTTCTCTAAAGACCTCGTGTTCTCTTAACTTATAAATTTCTCCTCCTATTAAACTTTCTCTCAATCCTCTTTATGCCTTATACAACTTCTCATCTACTCTTCTTTGATTTATTCTTAATCTACTTCAGTATTCCTATCCCTTTTTATTTTAAACTTTATCTTCAAATCTTCCACCATTTTCTTTCTTCAGATTCCAATCATCGCTGATACATCAATCCATGTTACCAATCTCACACAATGCCACTCTGTTTCTCATCAATACTTCCTTCTCTTCTGACTTCTAACGTTACTGATATACTAAACCAAACTGATTTCTCAAACCTTGCTACATTCATGCTTATCCAAAGCTTCTCTTAATCTAGCCTTTGAACTCAACTCCTTTTTGTGAAACTTAAGATATCTCATCTATTAATTTGTTCTAGAAACTTCTAAAAATTTTACTTCTAAACACCAACATCTTCACTCATCCTTTGAAACTTAAACTCTAATATTATATCTCCTATCAAGGCTTTAACTAATTCTAATATCTTTCCTTAAACCCTCAGAATTAAGAAAGGAAAATCATCTATGGTAAAAGTCATGAGTAGTTAGACATAATACTCTACTATCTAGATTTGGAGGAAATGGTAAATTATACCATTTAGACTCAATTCTTCACAGAGAAGACACGGAAGACCCACAACACAGAGGTCATCCTAAGGACGAACTGCTCTGATACCATTAATGTAACATCCCAATATCCCACATTGGATAATTCATAATTTATATATTGTAACATTACATTTACGGTAACATCCCGTAATCTCACACTTAAAAATTCACAGTTGATATATTTTAAACTCAGATTTCAACTATAAACTCCTAAATATAACTTGAATTCTTCTAACTTATTCTTCGATCTCTTTCTTCCTTGGTATTGTTTCAGACGACATTCCTTCATCTGCTCCCGTATAACGAATTATACGATCATCGCACATACCCAAACACAAAAGAAAACACAAACAAGTAGGGTGAGCTAACATGCAACAAATCATTTATAAAACATGTATAATTACCTTGATATAAACATCATATAATAATTATGTTCGACACCCTCATACCACAGTTCCTATTAGACACTCGTCTCACAATACCCAATAGACACCACAGTACCCAATAGACACTCATTTCACAATACCCAATATACACTTATCCCCGACGATATGTTGTTGAGTAATTCAACGAAAGCTTCCCCACTTGTGATGCCATTCTTAGTCCCCTCACTATGTCCAAAACCGGCACATAGACCAGGACATCCTGCCCTTCATACCATCCACAATGTTAGTCCCCTCACTATGTCCAAAACCGGCACATAGACCAGGACATCCTGCCCTCCATACCACCCACAAGGATAGTCCCCTCACTATGTCCAAAACAGGCACATAGACCAGGACCTCCTGCTCCTCTCACCACATAATTCATCCCTCTCTACTTGAGACTAGATAATTATTAGAGTATCAGGATAACCCCCAACTACGGGACTCTCAACATCAACATATACACAAATACCATAACATTATTGAATCTCTCCACAAGACTCATACCATACTCATATTCCTCAACTCACATTATATCCTTACAAAATCTCCCCATAATACTCATATCATGTTCAGACGCATAAACTCAATTGCAATATAATAAAATGCAATAATCACAATTATAATTCATAATTTCATATCTACCACAATAACATGAATTAATCATACATTTCCATTCCAACAACATATATTGCATAATAATTTAACAGTACAAAATCTGTTCAATAGGATTTAAGTCAAAAACTTGTCGAGTAGACTTCCAGGAAAGAGAGGTGCGTCACAATGGACAACTTAAGTACCAAGTCTTTCCTTAGCCAAAGTGTTCCTCAACTAGTTTTTAACAAATTTCTTATTTACAGATTTTAAACAACAGCATATAATATTAACACCGAAATTTAATATAGATATCAAAAAAATAGAAATTTAGCAATATTGAGATCCCTGAGAAGATACGAAATTAATATCTCTAAATCGGTAACTCCGATTTCAAATCTGAATGGTCACAAAAATTCACTTTTTGTTATAAACTACATATTAAAATTTCAGGTTGATCCAACGGTTAACTAGATAGATATTGAGGTTTTTACCGAGGTAACTCAGGTGCAGAATTTTAAGTGGTTTTCGGTTATACTCAAAATGCGGAACTAATTTCCCTAATCACAGACATTTAATTACAAATCTGAACGGTCAAAATGACTTAATATGTCTTATGAATTACATACTAAATTTTGGGCTCAATCTAACGGTAAATGAAATATATATGAAATATTTACCATGATAACTTAAGAACAGAAATATAGTGTTCATCAGATTTTTCAAAACTTAAAAATTATTTTCTCCAAACATAGACTTTCAATTAAAAATCCGATCGGTCAAAGTGTATTAATATATCTTAGGAATCATGTATAAAATTTTCAATTTGATCTAACGGTCAAATAAGTGATAATATATATTTTACCGAGATGACTCAGTAACAGATCTACAGGGGTAATTAATTTACTCAAACATGCAGGATTTATTTCTCTAAGTACAGACATCAAATTACAAATCCAAACGGTCAAGGTGAAGAAATAGGTCTTAGGATTCATATATTAAAATTTTAGCTAAATCCAACGGTCAAAATAATTAAAAGAAAAGTTTTACCATACTAACTCGAAAATAAGAAAATTATAATAATGAAAACTAAATTTATATAAGTGAATAGATAACTACCATTACCAAAATTTTAACATACTCATAACTCATATTCATTATCATAACATGAATAAAAATCATATGCAAGAAGGATTAGCTCCCCTACCTCTATTCCAGACTTAATCTCCTGCTCCGAATTTGTTTCCCCGGAACCCTTCACAACTTCTACTCTTCTTGCAACTAAAAAATTTCTCCCTAACTCTTTTTTTTTTCTATTTCTCAAGCTCTCACTTGATTTCTCTTCTCTTGGTGCAAAATACCCTTCCCTCCCATGGCTATTTATAGTAAAAAAAAATTTACTATTCATTAATATTTTAATATTATTTATTATTTTAATATTATTTAAAAATAATATTTCAATCATTTTCTCACCAAATCTGATCCTAATTTCTACCTACTACTTTCTTCCATGCTAAGGAATCTTAATGCTGAAAATTTATTTTTACTATTTACTTTTTACTATTTACTATTTACTTTTTACTATTCCATTTAAAAAAATTTTACTAAATAAGTTACCAAAAATTTGAACCTCTCCTTCTAAAATTACTATAATTTTATATCCAAAATTTACAATTTTATATCCATTAAAATTATTATTACTAATAAAATACTAAAATTTACTACTATAAATATATATATATATATATATATAGATTTTTTTTTATGGGTCTTACATTCTCCCCAACAACAAAAATTTTCGTCCTCGAAAATTCGAAAATAAAAATTTTTAATTTAATACTCATCTGAACGCATTCAACTAGAAAAGTCTCACACTCATAACCTGAATCATTTCTCTACTTATTTTGTGCATAAAATTTCTAGCATCTCAAATTGAAATGTACTCACAAAAATTAAAATCATAAACCTTCCAAACACTCTTACTTTAGCCCTATCACAACCATCATTAAACCTTCCTCACTAGTCTCAAAATAATCCATTAATGTTTTAAAAGAACTCATCACTCATAAACTATAAATCACAAGATTAGAGAAAACTTTTCATTCCTACTATAATCAGAAAGTGATTCTCCTTAGAGATCCTTATTTAAGACTTCCATGACGCTCTAAAACTCTAAGAATCATTCTTTTTCCGTAACAACTTTCCATTATATTTTCTCAACACAGTTTCCACTCCTAGAAATCGTACGCCTCCAAAAGCCACTTATGTTTACCAAAATTTTATACTAGATTGCTCCACCTTACCCTATACTTCTATTTTTCGTAAAATTTCTAATTACTCTAATGATTACACGGAGTCCAAAACACTATTACTAAATAATTCATCCTTATGTTTTCTTTTCTATACTCATTTATCAAGAACTTGTCCAAAAGTAATACCTATATTGAGTATGCTTTATAACATCCATATAAACCCTTCCACACTTAAGATCATGCATCATTTCCTTCACTCGTCCTTGATGAACTTATCTGATTCTCGGTAATACTGCCTTCACCCTTAACTACAACAGTCAACTCACAATTCTTGAAGACCATAAACTTCTAAAAACATATTTGAACCAAACCATCCTTTCGATCATACCCTAGACTATAATGTCTATCCTTCACTTGCATTGGTCAGATATCCCTAAAATATTGATCCTCATCTTTTATTTAACCCACACTAAATGTTGAACCACTATTTTCTTTCCCTGATAAACACTTCTGAAATATTTAACAAAACTAGAATAATCAAGCTTATTTCAAGATTATACTCCAAATTACTTCAACCTTCATGTAATTATTTTCCTAGCAAACATTTCTAGTCTAAGTTAAAACATTCTTCAAGAATTAACTTATAAACTCCAAATTTTAGGAATATAAACCTTGTCCTCAAAATACCTTCCCACATCCTAAGCTAATATGAATTCACAAACTTAATGTTGTCTCTAATCCAGTACCTAACAATTGCATATCTCTGATAAGACTCAACAGATCACTCAATCAACAATGTTATAAATTCTGAAACCACTTATTTTAATCTCAATAAGGCCGAATTTAAAACTAACTAGATTCCTTATCAATACTGCACCTACTCATTTAAATAAACCACTTATGCCACATAAGTTAAACGATCTAGAGAGATTATCAGGGCAATCAACCACAACCCACCTCAATTATAACGTGCTTCCCGAGATCAAAACCATACCCCAGGATATTTAGTGTTAAATAAATCTAAAATTTTTATCTTATGCGAACTAAAAGTAAGTATCAACAAGTTCACTCACACACATCACTTGATAGAGATCAAGGTGCGACATATAAATCTTTACCTATCCTTTACATCACCATTGAGGTTTGAATACTACCATATAACTATGCCTGATGAAATTGCTCCAATCACAACCTACAACTTCTTAATTATTCCTAATTCCCTAATCACATTAGTATTGCAAACCTCCTTTTTATCTATTTCCAAACTCTTCTTCTTCCTTATCTTGCCATGTTCATAATAATATCAATTCAACCTACACTACCTCTACTAACTTTAACATCCCAAAATCAATAAAATTTACAACCGTAAATCATGACATTTTAATCCTATCAAAAATACCAAATATTTGCATAAGTCGAAAGCCAAAATTTTCGTACCTGGATTTTCTCCACTACTCCTCATACAAAAATCACATATTCTCAAATCTTATCTCTAATACATTTACTGAAAAAAATCTAACCATCTCCTTTTAATCATCCATTTAGCTTAGAATCCTTCCAATACTTCATTCTTCTCTAAAGACCTCGTGTTCTCTTAACTTATAAATTTCTCCTCCTATTAAACTTTCTCTCAATCCTCTTTATGCCTTATACAACTTCTCATCTACTCTTCTTTGATTTATTCTTAATCTACTTCAGTATTCCTATCCCTTTTTATTTTAAACTTTATCTTCAAATCTTCCACCATTTTCTTTCTTCAGATTCCAATCATCGCTGATACATCAATCCATGTTACCAATCTCACACAATGCCACTCTGTTTCTCATCAATACTTCCTTCTCTTCTGACTTCTAACGTTACTGATATACTAAACCAAACTGATTTCTCAAACCTTGCTACATTCATGCTTATCCAAAGCTTCTCTTAATCTAGCCTTTGAACTCAACTCCTTTTTGTGAAACTTAAGATATCTCATCTATTAATTTGTTCTAGAAACTTCTAAAAATTTTACTTCTAAACACCAACATCTTCACTCATCCTTTGAAACTTAAACTCTAATATTATATCTCCTATCAAGGCTTTAACTAATTCTAATATCTTTCCTTAAACCCTCAGAATTAAGAAAGGAAAATCATCTATGGTAAAAGTCATGAGTAGTTAGACATAATACTCTACTATCTAGATTTGGAGGAAATGGTAAATTATACCATTTAGACTCAATTCTTCACAGAGAAGACACGGAAGACCCACAACACAGAGGTCATCCTAAGGACGAACTGCTCTGATACCATTAATGTAACATCCCAATATCCCACATTGGATAATTCATAATTTATATATTGTAACATTACATTTACGGTAACATCCCGTAATCTCACACTTAAAAATTCACAGTTGATATATTTTAAACTCAGATTTCAACTATAAACTCCTAAATATAACTTGAATTCTTCTAACTTATTCTTCGATCTCTTTCTTCCTTGGTATTGTTTCAGACGACATTCCTTCATCTGCTCCCGTATAACGAATTATACGATCATCGCACATACCCAAACACAAAAGAAAACACAAACAAGTAGGGTGAGCTAACATGCAACAAATCATTTATAAAACATGTATAATTACCTTGATATAAACATCATATAATAATTATGTTCGACACCCTCATACCACAGTTCCTATTAGACACTCGTCTCACAATACCCAATAGACACCACAGTACCCAATAGACACTCATTTCACAATACCCAATATACACTTATCCCCGACGATATGTTGTTGAGTAATTCAACGAAAGCTTCCCCACTTGTGATGCCATTCTTAGTCCCCTCACTATGTCCAAAACCGGCACATAGACCAGGACATCCTGCCCTTCATACCATCCACAATGTTAGTCCCCTCACTATGTCCAAAACCGGCACATAGACCAGGACATCCTGCCCTCCATACCACCCACAAGGATAGTCCCCTCACTATGTCCAAAACAGGCACATAGACCAGGACCTCCTGCTCCTCTCACCACATAATTCATCCCTCTCTACTTGAGACTAGATAATTATTAGAGTATCAGGATAACCCCCAACTACGGGACTCTCAACATCAACATATACACAAATACCATAACATTATTGAATCTCTCCACAAGACTCATACCATACTCATATTCCTCAACTCACATTATATCCTTACAAAATCTCCCCATAATACTCATATCATGTTCAGACGCATAAACTCAATTGCAATATAATAAAATGCAATAATCACAATTATAATTCATAATTTCATATCTACCACAATAACATGAATTAATCATACATTTCCATTCCAACAACATATATTGCATAATAATTTAACAGTACAAAATCTGTTCAATAGGATTTAAGTCAAAAACTTGTCGAGTAGACTTCCAGGAAAGAGAGGTGCGTCACAATGGACAACTTAAGTACCAAGTCTTTCCTTAGCCAAAGTGTTCCTCAACTAGTTTTTAACAAATTTCTTATTTACAGATTTTAAACAACAGCATATAATATTAACACCGAAATTTAATATAGATATCAAAAAAATAGAAATTTAGCAATATTGAGATCCCTGAGAAGATACGAAATTAATATCTCTAAATCGGTAACTCCGATTTCAAATCTGAATGGTCACAAAAATTCACTTTTTGTTATAAACTACATATTAAAATTTCAGGTTGATCCAACGGTTAACTAGATAGATATTGAGGTTTTTACCGAGGTAACTCAGGTGCAGAATTTTAAGTGGTTTTCGGTTATACTCAAAATGCGGAACTAATTTCCCTAATCACAGACATTTAATTACAAATCTGAACGGTCAAAATGACTTAATATGTCTTATGAATTACATACTAAATTTTGGGCTCAATCTAACGGTAAATGAAATATATATGAAATATTTACCATGATAACTTAAGAACAGAAATATAGTGTTCATCAGATTTTTCAAAACTTAAAAATTATTTTCTCCAAACATAGACTTTCAATTAAAAATCCGATCGGTCAAAGTGTATTAATATATCTTAGGAATCATGTATAAAATTTTCAATTTGATCTAACGGTCAAATAAGTGATAATATATATTTTACCGAGATGACTCAGTAACAGATCTACAGGGGTAATTAATTTACTCAAACATGCAGGATTTATTTCTCTAAGTACAGACATCAAATTACAAATCCAAACGGTCAAGGTGAAGAAATAGGTCTTAGGATTCATATATTAAAATTTTAGCTAAATCCAACGGTCAAAATAATTAAAAGAAAAGTTTTACCATACTAACTCGAAAATAAGAAAATTATAATAATGAAAACTAAATTTATATAAGTGAATAGATAACTACCATTACCAAAATTTTAACATACTCATAACTCATATTCATTATCATAACATGAATAAAAATCATATGCAAGAAGGATTAGCTCCCCTACCTCTATTCCAGACTTAATCTCCTGCTCCGAATTTGTTTCCCCGGAACCCTTCACAACTTCTACTCTTCTTGCAACTAAAAAATTTCTCCCTAACTCTTTTTTTTTCTATTTCTCAAGCTCTCACTTGATTTCTCTTCTCTTGGTGCAAAATACCCTTCCCTCCCATGGCTATTTATAGTAAAAAAAAATTTACTATTCATTAATATTTTAATATTATTTATTATTTTAATATTATTTAAAAATAATATTTCAATCATTTTCTCACCAAATCTGATCCTAATTTCTACCTACTACTTTCTTCCATGCTAAGGAATCTTAATGCTGAAAATTTATTTTTACTATTTACTTTTTACTATTTACTATTTACTTTTTACTATTCCATTTAAAAAAATTTTACTAAATAAGTTACCAAAAATTTGAACCTCTCCTTCTAAAATTACTATAATTTTATATCCAAAATTTACAATTTTATATCCATTAAAATTATTATTACTAATAAAATACTAAAATTTACTACTATAAATATATATATATATATATATATATAGATTTTTTTTTTATGGGTCTTACAAGACACACATCACATTACTTCAGTTTCAGGCCCATTTAAGTTTTCAGAAATTGAAAGCCCGGATAAAACATTTTAATCGATTTTATTAATTTTGAAATCGATTTAGTTTTGCGTCATAGTTTCACACCAAACAGAGAAACACACAAAAATCTAATCTATTTCACTAATAACATAATCGACTAAAATTCGTGAAAACTGTTTTTCATACAAATTTGCCTAACAGGCAAGTAAGAAACACTCATACACATCAATATACATTCACAGACAGAAACAGTGATGCATGAATGCATGAGTTGACAGTAAGTGTTACCACACAATGTTACTCAAGAAGTTTTCATATGTCCCATTGTAATTCATCCTTGAGCACTTGTTTATTGCTTGATCAGCTCACTTCCCTACAAAACTTTCAAATGGTTTTGTTGTAGGTGCCCAGATGAACTTGGGGCCTTGTTTGTTAGTTACAGGAATTTGTTCTTTAGGAACTCATTTGTATTTTCCTCTAGGAAAACCAACCTTCCAATAATAACAATTCCTTACAATCTAGCCTATAGTATTGCAGTAAAAAGAAGCATTGGTTATAGGTTTGCTTAAAGCAATAAATTTCTTAGTATTGATTCTTTCACTCTTAGCCTTATAACCAATTCCTTGCCTATTTATAGCTCTGCCCTGTGACCTCAACACAACATCTAAATTTTCTCTACCAAGTGTAAATTTAGCCAATGTGATAGTCAGATATTTTATTTTTTTCAACATTAGGATTGCAATTTTCACAATCTTTTTCTACAATCTTAATTTCAGTTTTAACATTATTAGCAGAATGCAAAGTAAGATCAAGTTCATTTTTAAGCTTATCATTATCATCCACAAGGTTATTGATTCGATATTTAAAGTCCTTTCTTTCAGAGTTTAATCGATTAACCTTGCATTGTCGCTTCATTGTTTCTACATGTAGCTCCTAAAACGCGTCTAACATCATATCATATTTGACCTCGATTGGTTTATTTTTGAAATTGTTGTCGCTGCTTTCAGAGCATACAGATCCAGCCATGAAACATAGATTTGTCTCTTCTTCTAGACTTTGATCATCATCACTGGATGAATCCTCGTCACTATTCTCCCAAGAAATATAAGCTTTTCTCTGCTTGCTCCTCCTCTTGTCTTGAGTGTATTTTACATCAGCGTTTTGCTTGATCTTCAAGTCTAGACAATCTGGCTTGATGTGTCCTTCTTTCCCACACTCATAGCAAGTTATAGTGGTGATATTTGCACTTTTTGTGCCTCCTTTAGAGTTTCTTGCAAAGTCAGTTGCAACATTTCTAATTTTCATAAACTTAGTAAATTTCTTTACCATCATGTTCATGACTTTCTTTTCTGAAATGTCTGCCTCAGAATCTGCATCTGATTCAATCCTTCTAGAAGTCTTCTTGCTAGTAGCGTTGAGAGTTATAGACTATTTCTGCTCAGTCTCCTCTTCTTCTTGCAATCTCCCTAGCTTTAGCTCATGTTCCCTAAGCTTACCAAACAGTGTAACCATATTCATAGTAGTTAAATCTCTGGATTCAGAAATGGTTGTTACCTTTGGCTTCCAACTCCTGTTGAGACTCTTTAAAATCTTGATATTAATCTCCTCCTTCTCATAGACCATGTCGAGAGCTATCAAGTGATTGACAATGTGTGTGAACCTCTTCTGCACATTGTAGATGGTCTCTCCAGTTTTCATTCGGAACATCTTGTATTCTTGCACCAAGGAATTCTATCCTGCTCTCTTTACCTCATTCGTGCCTTCATGTGTTACTTCAAGTACTTCCCACGTCTCTTTGGCACTCTTGCAAGTAGATACCCTGAAAAACTCGTTAATAGTGAGAGTAGAGGAAATAACATTTCTAGCCTTAATATCATACTATGCTCTTCTATTTTCCTCTTGACTCCACTCAGAAAAAATTTTTAAAACGGGTTTTCCATCAATCATTTTAGTGTGTTCAAAAGGATCATTTTGAACAACATACCATCTACTGACTCAAGAAAGATCCTCATTCTAATTTTCCAGAAAGCGTAATTTTCACTAGCAAATAGAGGTGGTATGTTTGTAGATGCACCTTCACCAAAAGTTTGATAAACAAAAGTCACCAGGGTCACTTAATCGATTTCACCAAAAATATAATCGATTATTTTTCAAATAATTTTTGAAAAACCAGCTCTGCTGCCAATTGTTATAAATAAGGAGGCTTGTTTCTCATCACTAAGAGGGGAGGGGGGTGAATTGATGTTTTATAAAAACTTAAACTTTTCAAATCTTTTTGAGAAATTAGAATGATCTTTAAACTTTCTTGTGTTGTAAGTAAATACGCATGCAAAGAAAGTAAAGAGATAAGAAAAGAAAATCAAACTTAAGATTTTTATCCTGGTTCGGCCTCAATGCCTATATCCAGTCACTCTCTCAATCAACGTTAGATTGGAGAGTATTTCACTATAATGATCAGAATATTACAAAAAAGGTTTTACAAAGCTTTGTCAAATGCAAACACCTTCCAAATTCTCAATCAAATATACAAAGAGAATACACCTGCGCACACACAGAACCAATTGTCCTTGTTGCAGAAACCCTTTGAGAATTCGCTCTCAAAGTTAAGAGCTCTTCACTCTTCTTCCTAACGCCCACGTCCAGGGAAACAACAAATCAAAGATTGCAAAATTTTCTTCTAATCAAACCAAATTCATCTTCAATCGTGTTAATGTAAAAGCCAATGTAGTCCACAAAAATGCTTCTCAAGAATGCCTCAAGATTGTTCAAATTCTTCGCGTTCTAAATTCTTAGAGCATACGTAAAACCTGTAAACTTTTCTAAGATCAAAACTGTAAGATATGAAATTGTTAGAATGATCAAAAGTCTTAGATTTACAAACAATGCGTCAATTTATAATTACTGTCATATTAGACGCAAAGTAATCGATTACGTTAGTAATGCAATCGGTTACATAAAACAAATGTAACAGTATTACAACTAACTCAACTCCTAATTGAATGATCAATTAATGTAATCGATTTGCATTTAATGTTAGTCAAACATATTTAAAAATATGACCGTTAAAGTAGTTATGATTGGTATTAAATCAGTTTCCAAAAATACAACAAACTTAATTAAATACACAATATATGTAATCGATTAAGCTTAGCACTTAAACACATTTGAAAACTTTTCTTCTCAAAAACTTATCACACCATATTTGAAAAATATATATGCAAACACACGAGTTTTAATCGATTTAACAACTAATGTAATCGATTCAAACTAGTTGTTTTGCCATAGTTCAAAACATAAGTTGTCTGATGACCTTAATTGATTACAACAACATTGTAATCGATTATGTCATGCAAATATGCTTTTGTGCTTGTGGTTTTCATTACATAGAAACATACAGTGTGCATTGATAACAGTTGAAAAACTGTTATTTTCATGCTTAAAATTGACACAAAAAGCAACCTTTACACTTAGAAACTAGTTTGAAATCATGCTTTTACCCATATTTTCAGAAATAAGAGAGCTGGACAGGTTTATGCTTGATTTCAGTGTTTTTGTGCAGGTTTTAAGGTGAATTTAGTGAAAGAAGTGAAGAAGGAGAGAGATGGAATCAGAAAAGTCAACCAGAAACCAGAAAAGTCAACCAGTCAACCAGAAAAGTCAACCAGTCAACCAGAATACGGAAAAAGTCAACCATACGAGTTTTGGGCCAGTTTTCTGCGATTTTATGATCTGTTTGGGCCTGGACCCGTTTTTTATTATTTTTATGTCCTATTTAAAGACCTAGATGTCTTAGGGTTGGGATCTTTGGCAGAAACGAAGCAAACACTCTCTCTTCCACCCCTTTGAAGGAGGATCTTGGATGCTCAGGCTACCTCTTCACCTTTCTAGGGTTTTATCCTTCATTCTTTCATTATTGTTCATCTAGGTTCACCATGAATATGGTGAACTAAACCTTGTATGTTTGTTGGGGAATCAATGTAATCTTTTGAAGCTCTCATATATGGAATTTGTGCTTGCATCTTAATCTAATATTTATGCTTCCTTTCATCATTAGTTAGGGTTTTTCCTCTTTGCTTAATGCTTGCTTTGTTTAACTCATTCAATGCATGATTATTGATTTTGTCAATACGGGAACGTACGGGGAAGTCTAGATCCGGGGAATCTCTCCCAATATTATATTGGTTGTCGTTAAGCTCCTGCACTTGATGAACTAATTATTAGGAATGCTAGGAATTGTATGAACTCGTAATTAGGGAGAAGCCTTCTTGAAAGGTACTTTAGAGAGTGGCATTAACAATGATGATTTGAATGTTGAATTCCTAAAATATATGAGAGTGGATAAGATGAAATTGACCCCCAACAACATATTCATATATATATTTCATTGAAAGTTCTTGTCTTTTGCTTTTGCCATTGATCAAAACCTCATGCATACATGTTTATTTTCTGTTTTGCATATTAAACTTCAATTATTTCGTTCTTAAGTCTTAGCTAATCAACAAACCACATAACTAAACTAGGCCGTGAGTCCTTTGGGAGAACGATACTTGGTCTTACCAAGTTCATTACTTGAACAATTCGGTCATACTTGCCGATTGTAAAACAAGTTTGTGACATCATATTTTGGTGATCATAAATTTGTCCATCATGCATACACAAATATAATGACATCATAATCACAATAGTATGCATAACCTACATAGTATGTCCAACATATGCATTTATCAAAAAATGTGTGTATAACATAGTAAGCATGTACATATTCCACATATGTATAACACAACACAAAAACACTTTTCTGTTGTGACATGACAACATTCATGTGTTGTTGCTATTAATGTGTTGTCATCATCAAAAACAACATAACAGGGATTGGGTTCAGCTATCACATAGCTCCCCTTATCAACAAATCTGAAAAACAAAACTCATACTAGTGAAAGAACACATTAATTTTGAAGTTTCATAGAATTATAATCTTACACTTGTAAGTGGAGAGAAAATTCTATACAGTTTATTGGATTGAATTATATTGTAAACGCATCCTCTTGGTGAGAGTAATTGTCTAAGACTTGTAAGAAATCTAATTGATTGCACATTCTAAAGAAAATCCAAACACTTAGTGATTAACTCAGTTGAGTTAAATGCTTAGCTAGGTAGCATATCAGGAAGATATCGAGATTGTCTAATGAAAACTAGGAGTAGGTGAAACTTAACTAGGAAGTGTATCAGGAAGATACTAGGATAGTCTAGGGATACTAAGAGTGGTAAAAAAATACTACACAACTAGGAGTCGGTGCTACTCGGTTTAATGGAAAAGAGACTCCGGGAAGATGCCGAATGTGATATGTGAATCCTCAAAGCTTCCTCCAAGAGTGAAATACGCAGCGTAAAAGGGACGAGAACATGAGTTCGAGAGATGACTCAAGGAAACCAAAGGATGAATGGTTCAAAAGTGAGACTGACTCATAGAAACAGAAGGAACTAGGGTTTGTTTGGTGGAAACACCATAAATGAGAAATAAACCCTAACTTGACTGATTAATCGATGAAATATGATGTTTAATTAGTCAAAAAGAAGGAAAACGCAAAATGAAGAGGAAAACCTAGCAGAGGATGAAGATTGAACGGTGGAAAAGCTTCTAATCCTAGCAAACAATGGTTTAATCGATTGAAAATGAAGAACAATTAGTGAAAATGAAGAACAATTAGTGAAAATGGAAGAACAATCGGTGAAAATGGAAGAAAAATGGATAATCTGTGGCTAGAGAAGAAGTAGCTCTCTCGAGAGAAAACTCCAGGGTTGATGCTAAGGTCGTGAGGCTAAAAATGAGAAATGCAAAATGGTTTGAATAACCTCAGCTCGCGAGAGGATTGAGTGAAGATGTGGCAAAGGTACACTGACGTGCACGAGAAAACCTAAACGTAGCTGGTGAGCCGCACCACGCAGAGGAAGCAGATTGGTGGAGAAGCTACGCTGTGGAGATGAGAGAAGCAAGGTGAAAGCACAATGGTGAAATGGAAAAATGAAGATGGAGAAGTGTGCTTGGAAGGTGGCTAGAGGAAGTCTTTGGAATCTCTAACCTGACTTTCAAGAGAGAATTAATTCTGAATGTCAGAAATTTTAATTCTCGTTATGCTCAAAAGTGACAATACAATGGTGGAGATGGGTATTTATAGTAACCCATGCTCCATGAAAGCTAAAAAGCGTGTACAATAAAATGTAAAATATACAAGAGGATACTGAGAAAGGTACATCAGGCAATATTCCATCACGGTTCTAGTCAATGTAACGAATGTTACAAGGATTAACTAGGTGTAACCAGAAGTGGTGCTATTACTCAGTTGTAATCTCGTTGAAGATTATAATGAAACCCTCTAAAATGTCTTAGAGAAAAACTAGACGTAGCTTATTTGAGTGAACTAGTATAAAACAACTGTGTTACTACTCCAACCTTACAAAATATTTTACTTATAAACTCTAGAATTGCTTATTCACATAATCATTTATAAAAGCTCTTGTTAATAAATGTTATCTTATTTAAGTAAATGTTATCTTATTTAAGAGTTGTCCTTAAAACACTATACCAGTTTTACTAAAACACTTTAAAAACATTTCATAAAAAAGTTAAACAATTTATTCGTAAAATTTTTTCACAACACTATTCAAACCCTTTAGTGTTTTCCAATTATTCCATAAACATGACGATGGCTCACAAGTAGAGACAATTTGAATTAGAGTTTGTTAGTGAAAAGGGAGGAGTAGAGTTTTTATGAACTTTTGTATTGGGTTAACATATGTGGCCGGTCTCTCATTAATATTATGAAATTTATTAATATTTTTAAATAATTTAATAATAAATCATTTACTAATAATAAAAATCTTATATTATTAAAGAAAGAAAATTGGGAATAAATTTTTTGCTATAATTAAAACTATTTCTGTTAATAAAAATTTAAATGAAGTAATTAATTAATTAACACAAAAAATGAAAATGTAATAATTAATTAATTAATTAATTTAAATTTTTATTGATAAATCTTTTCCTATTACTATAATTAAAATATTACTATAAAAAAAGAAATTTGAGATAAATATTACTATAAAAAAGGATTTATCTCAATTTCTTTTGAGATAAATGTTTTCCTATAATTAAAATTATTTCTATGAATAAAATTAAAATGAATTAAGTAATTAATTAGTCCAAAAAAAAGTAACGTATACATTGGCTTATATATATATGAGTAGAATATGAAACATTCATCTCATCAGAAAAAAAATACACAGAAAAAGAAAAATATCTTGAAATGGCTTCTCGCTTCTGTCATCCTTTTCTCTTTAGTGTTTTGTTTGTTGCTTTGGTTCTGATATCAGGTAATTGTAAAGAATAGAGATTATTTTCATCTCTTCCAAATTAATATTTAGCATATAATCCGCGGGAAAGTAAATTTTTTAATTCTAGTGTAGTTTTTCTGAAAGGAATGCAAACCACGTAAATTGATAGATCCGCGTGAATTTTATTGTGAAATTAGGTATAATTTTATGAGAAAAATTGATATAATTTTATGGTGATGTGAGGTCAGGAGAAGGAGCAGTAGCAGAGGCAGTAAAAGGAACGATAGATGCAGACCTTAAGTGCTTCGGCCTTTGCATTCCAAATTGCAAGGAAGATTGCACAGGAAAGGGATTTACGAATGGTTTCTGTATCCAACAGGGATCTCTCAATCAATGTTGTTGTCTCTGATTTATTCTATACCTACTATGCATTTATAAAACTTTAATAAAACGTCTCTTTCAATTATCATTTTTAATTATATAATTATTTATCTTTTTCTTCTTTTATTCAAATTTCAAACATTATTTAACAGATTTAAATTTAACATAAAAAAATTGAAATCATCCTTTAAATAGATAAATGATCTGTGCAAGAATACACAATTTGAAAATTTATAAAAAGCAAATAATGGAATCTTCGAAGCAAAATATCAAATTGGATGATTATTTGAAAGATCATAAAAATAAAAAAATAAATAAATTTATTTTATATATATCAAAAGGTATATTTAAAAGTAAAATCTTAAAACACGTTACAATTGGTTCAACCACCATCTTGTTTGCTGAATTAGAAGTGTTAGCACACCCAACAACTTTCATTCATCCAGTGAATAATTGACCCAATGATTACACTACTGGGAGACTCAACGAGAATTGTCTCTTCTAGTAACCAAAACTCTAGGATTTTCAAACATATGAATTTTGTCCAGTGTTAGCCTAATGACTTTCCATAATTCAGAATTAGATTTTTCTTTCGTTCTTATGTAACAAAATAATTATAATTTTACATATTATTATTATTATTAGTTAATTTTTTGTGTAATATGTTCACAAATATTAAAAATATCCTTTGAAACATTTTATGGAGAAGTGTAGTTTAACATGCTAATTAATATATATATATATATATATATATATATATATATATATATATATATATATATATATATATATATATATATTTTGATACTATTTTAATCATTATAGAAACAGTAATAGACAATGCCCATTATACATACTAATATACAATGTATATAAAGCTTTTTAAAAAAACAAAGCTTAACTTGGCATAAGTAATACTTCACAATGCAAAGTAACTAGTTAAATAGTTAAATACGTACATTGTATTCACTTTTTTCATATACCGAATAGTAAAAACAAATCAAACTCTACAATCTCATTGTTACTCAATATCCCTAGCAGGGTCATCTATCTTGTCTTTTGGTCATATATAATACATATTGATAATTTTACGTGAGTTTCACAACACTAAACATATAAAAGGATAAGCTAGTGAAGATTTACTATACTATAAAATTAATTCATATTCAATTCAAAATTAACCGTTCATATAGAGAATTAAATATGTATTATATACTACAACATTTAAGAATCATCTCAACGCATTTCTCATAGCTGAGTTCTTTTGACTTAATCACAACATAGATATTTTTCTATATTTCCAGAAGACATGTCGATGGAGTAGACTGAGAGACTTTGCAACCATCATAACCTATTATTGTCTCTCAATAGTTATAACTATATATCACATCAGAGACACCAATACCTCTCTAGTATGACTAGAGTAAATTCCTTAGGCGAAATTGTTACCAATGAAACATTGATGCTTTAAAGTGATTATGATGATGATATACTTGTAGACTTGAATAACCTATATTGTAAATGTTAGAAGCATACATTGTAGAAATCATTGTATAGGAATCGTTATGCAATTGTAAAGCACTTAGAAGTTTCATAAATTAGTGATTCATTATGGCAATAATTGATTATAACAGGAGATAATCGATTATCACAAGCCAAAACAGAAAAGGGTTGGTCGCGATAATAATTGATTATCACAGGGGATAATCGATTATCACTAGTAGTTTTGATATTGTCCAGGATCTGGCAATAATCGATTATCATTAAGGATAATCAATTATCACGATTTCTAAAAACCCTTAACGGCCTGAAATAATCGATTATCAGTTATGGTAATAAATTATCACTGGCACTTGGGAGTAGTCTTTTCATTTTCTGACCCCTCGCCTATATATACAAACTTCCTAAACCTTTAAGAAGTAACCTAAACTATTTGAGGGCACATATAAGTTCTGAGGAAGTTCTCTAAGTTTAAGTGTGAGTTCAATCAACTCTTGTGAAAAGGAGAAGCTTATGTTTAGTGTGTCTAAGGTCAAACCGGTTCTCTTCAAGTTGATTGAGCTGGTTTCTTTCCATCGTGTGTCGAAGGAAGGTGTTTCTGCTCCTAATCTTTGCATTACTTTGATTGCAATCTGAAACTGAATTATAGTGAAAAGGTTAATCACTCTGTATATTGATTAACGTCTGGACGTAGAATCTGTTGATTCGAACAAGGATAAAAATTCTTTGCGTGATTTTCTCTATCCTTATACTTTTTGCTTACAAACTATTCCATAAAATTACTGAAAGAAAATTATAATTTTTAAAAGAACCAATTCACCCCTCCTATCTTGGTTATAGATTGTTTTCACGCTCTTTCAACATCTTCTTACACGATACCAATCTCAACAATTGATATCAAAACTTGCTTGTTTTTAAAACTTTACGAAATTGGCCAGTCCTAACCAAGTGGGTGCTTCCATCAACAGACCACCACTTTTTACTGGTGATAATTATGCTTTCTAGAAAGTCAGAATGCAAATCTTTATGATGTCTGTTGACAGAGGCATTTGGGAAGCAGTTGAAAATGGTCCTTTTATTCCAATGAGAACTATTGATGGTAAGAAAACCATGTTTAAATTGGACTGTTGAGTAAAATAGAATAGCTCAATTTGATATTAAAGCTCACAATATAATATCTTTTGTTCTTATACTTGATGAGTTCTATAGAATTTCAATTTATAAGACAGCGTAGGAAATGTAGGAAGTTCTCAGGGTCACTCTTGAAGGTACAGATGACATGAAACGAGCTAAAAAGAACACGTTGATCTAGGAGTACAAAATGTTTAGAATGCAAGCTGGAGAGACAATAGCAGACGTGCAAAAGCGTTTCACTCATATCGTCAATCATCTCAAAGGATTAGGTCAAACATTTGACACTCATGAATTGAGTGTTAAAATCTTAAAATCTTAAAACCTATCCAAAATGTCACTACTACAGAAATAACATTTAACATCACACGTTTAACGTCTAACGAAAGGAAATCCAACGAAAAAATGATCGATGGCAGTTTTGTAAATAAATCATCTTATAGAAGTGGGTTAAATGGGCCCCCGACGTCAAATAAGCTATAGACGTCGGCTCCCCCAAGGTCAGACGTCAAATGGCCTACATACAGTACTGAAAAGTCACTATTTTATTGTCTTAAGACGTCGGCTACAGGTCCCCTCGACGTCTGGCTTCCCCCTCCACAAACGTAAAAAATGTTCGGAAAATATCTCATTTGGGCACTAATATTAATTTTTTTCCTACTTATACGTTGCCCCACCCCCCCTAAGATGAAAAAAAGGTGCAAAATTACGTCCTTTCGAACACTAATATTAATTTTTTTTACCACTTAGAAATCTGGGAAGGGGGTTGATGTCAAATACCCTACATTTTCACCCACTCTAGAATGCGACTAGTTACGCGTTTTCTCTCGCTGCGTTTAACTTCTTCCTCTACTTTCTCTCGTTCGTCATTAACGTTCAGGTAAATTTTCTTCCACTTTGCTCCGTTTAAAATTCGTTTCCATTGGCTTTTGGTGAAGTTCTTAGGCGCGTTCTAGGACAACTACTCCCTCACCTTCACAGTTAGTTTCAGTTTTGGGTTTTATGTATATTATTTGTTGCATTTTCATTGGTTGTTTGACTTTTTTAATTGGTTGTTACTACTTCTAAAATTTCGGAAATTTTTGTGGTGTACTCTTGTATTTGATATTGATTTTTCATGGTTTTAGTGGAAGAAAATATTGGCGATGTTTTTTTTTAAAAAAAGCACATAAATTGACATTTGTTTTTCTTACAACAGACGTCAATTAAAGTTTCTTATAAATGCAATAGATGTTAATTGACGTCTGTTCAAAGACAAAAAACGTCAATTTAACGTCTCACGCTATGACGTCGAACATTTAACAAACATCAAAAGCCTAAAATAACGGGCGTTAAAAGCTATTTTTGTGTTAGTGAGTCCATGGCAATACTCTTTGGAAAACTCCATGGCATGAGCTTGAGCTCAATAGATTGACTACGAAAGAAGATCAAGGTAAGAAGAAGACCTTGGGTTTCAAAATCAAAGTCTCTAAAGGAAAATGCTCAAAAATAGAAGATGATGACTCTGATAATGATGAGCACATGAGTCTTATGATCAAGAGGTTTGCAAAGTTCATGGGTGCAAAGAGTAAAGACAAGTTCATAAGTGAAAATAAGGATAATCAAGGATCCTCATCTAGCATCAACTGTTATGGATGTGGAGAAAGAGGACATGTCAAGTCAGATTGTCCTAAAACAAAAGAAGTGAAGAAAAGAAAGAAAAGAGATTTCCAAAGAAGAAGAAAGCATACATTGGTTGGGAAGAAAATGATTCTAGCTCCTCTAATTCAAGCGACTCAGATGAGGAAGCAAATTTGTGCTTAATGGCTGATCTTGATGACACTGCAAGTCAAGTAAGTTATTCTAACCTTGAAACTAGTGAAATTGACTTGCAAAAAACATTTGTTGAATTGTTAGATGAATCTGAGAAATTAAATGCTGCACATGAAAAATTGAAAAGTGATTTTCATGATTTACAACTTAAATATGAAAAGGCATTAGATGAACAAGTATTTCTAAGAAATAAAATTTGTAATCTATAGTAGAAGGAGTATGATGTTGTTGTAAATCCTACTGAATGCTTGTCATGTAAGAGTCATATGTTTGTTGTTGACATTTTAGAAAATTTACTTACTAAAGCAATTAATTTTGCATCCTATGTGAAAAATGACATTAGAAAGAATACTTTTAAAAACAGATATGTGCATCAACATAGGAAAAATCAAACTAATAGAACACATAGAGTTTGGGTTGAAAAAGTTACAATTGCGAGAACCAAATTGCATAGTGTTTGTTCCTTTTATTGTATGAAACATGGTCACACATCTAGCAAATGTAATATTATTTTGGTGTCCCAAATGGAAAATATTCTTTGATCAAACTTGTAAAATGATTTTTCTTTGTTTATACTAACCTCATGGACCCATAATCATATTAGGGACCTAAATTCTTGCTTAACTTGTTTTATAGGAACCTTCAAAGTCAAAGAAGTCATCGTGGTATCTTGATATTGGATATTCAAGACACATGACGGGTGATAGAAAAAGTTCATAAGTTTTGAGAAAAGGAAGCAAGAGTTTGTTACATATAGGGATAATAACAAAGGAAGAATCATTGGAACTAGAGACATTGGAGGAGGAAGTACATTGACAATCAAAGATGTGCTATAAGTTAAAGGACTAAAGAACAATCTCCTAAGCATAAGTCAATTATGCGACAAGGGTCTCAACATAACTTTTGAAAATGATAAATGCACTGTCTATTATAAAAATTTATCTATCATTGTATTACAAGGTGTTAGGCATAACAATATCTATTTGATTGACTTTGAAACTACATTTAGTCATAGTATAACATGTTTAGTTGCAAAAGAAGAAAATCTTTGACTATGGCATAAAAGAGCTGCATATATATATATATATATATATATATATATATATATATATATATATATATATATATATATATATATATATATATGCAACATTTGAACAAATTGACTTCAAAAGATCTTATGATTTGTTTGCCCAAATTAAAATTTGAAAAAGACAACCTATGTCTAGCTTGTAAAAAAGGAAAGCAAACAAAATCTTCTTTTTCATCTAAAACCATGATTTCTACATCAAAACCTTTAGAATTATTGCATATGGACTTGTTCGGTCCTTCTAGAATCAAAAGTTTTGGTGGAAACTACTATTCACTTATGATTCTGGATGATTACACTCGGTACACTTTGACTTTCTTTTTAACTTTGAAAAGTGAAGCTTTTAAAGCTTTTAAAACCTTTGCAAAAAGAGTTCAAAATGAAAAAGATTTGAAAATCAAGATTTTGAGAGGTGATCATGGTGGAGAGTTTCAAAATGAGTCTTTTGAAAAAAAATTGATGAATATGGTATAACACAACTTTTCTGCTCCTATATCTCCCCAACAAAATGGGGTTGTTGAAAGGAAAAACAGATCTCTGGAAGAGTTAGCTAGAACTTAACTAAATGAATCAAATGTGCCAGAATAATTTTGGGCTTATGCAATTAGTATTGTTTGCTATGTTTTAAATAGGATGCTCATTAGACCAATTCTAAAGCTAAGAAGAAAGGCAACATGAACTCCCATAAAGGAGTGAAAAAGGAAATGTTTTCCCAAAAAGAAATGTTAGTAGCTTATCCTAGTGGTTTCTTCCCCATTCCTTCCAAGTCTACCCTCTAGATGTCCTCAATACTTGTCTTTAGTCTTACATGAGTACAAAGATCTTTTTCAAGATCCTCCCAAAGGGCTTCCACCTCTAAGAGGAACAGAACACAAAATTGATTTTATACAAGGTTCATCTTTGTCTCATAAGCTAGCCTGTAGGACCAATCCTTAGGAGTCCAAGGAGATCCAAACACAGGTGGGAGAGCAATTAGAAAAAAGGTGGGATCAACATAGCATGAGTCTTTGTGTCATGCCCATTACTCTTGTCCCTAAAGAGGATGAGAGTTGGAGGATGTGCATAGATTTTAGGGCTATAAACAACATAACTATAAAGTATAGGTATCTCATTCCTAGGTTAGATGACTTGCTTGATAAGTTACATGGTGACACCATATTTTCCAAGATAGACTTGGAGAGTGGGTATAATCAAATTAGAATAAAAAAGGGAGATGAATGAAAAATTGTCTTCAATATTAAGTTTGGACTGTATGAGTTTTTATTCATGCCTTTTGGTTTGACCAATACACCTTGTACCTTCATGAGACTAATTGCATCATGTCATTAGAGAGTTCTTAGGCAAGTTTGTAGTAGTATAATTTGATGACAATTTCATATATAGCTTGTCTAAGGAGGAGCATATGCCTAATTTGAGGAATGCAATATAGACCCTAAGGAAGGAGTCATTTTATGCCAATTGAGAAAAATGAATCTTTGGGATGGATCATGTGATCTTCCTTGGGTTTAAGATAAATGCGCAAAGGGTCCATGTGTACCAAGAGAAAGTGGTAGCTATAAAGGAGTGGCCAACTCCAAAAAAGTGAGTGAGTTTAGACGTTTATTGGGTTGGTTAGCTTCTATAGGAGGTTTGTGCCAAACTCTAGCACAATATTCACCCCTTTAAATGAGTTGATTAAGAAATGTGTGAACTTCAATTGGGGTAATGATCAAGCAAAGGTCTCTGTAACTTTTTAAGATAAATTGATCAATGCACTACTTATAATCCTTCCTAACTTCTCCAAGACATTTGAGGTTGAGTGTGATGCATCAAATATGGGCATTGGGGTCATGCTTCTTCAAGGGGACACCCCATAACTTGCTTTAGTGAGAAGCTTAAAAGGAGTCACATTAACTACTCCATATATGACAAAGAACTTTATGACCTTGTTAGGACTTTGCAAACTTGCCAACACTACCTTCTTTCAAAGGAATTTGTGATCTATCATGAGTCCTTAAAACTTTTGAAAAGTTAAGGCAAGTTGAACAAGAGGATGTTAAGTGGATAAATTCATATAGCAATTCCCATATGTGATCAAACACAAAATGGGAAAGCCAACATTGTGGCTAACACAATCTCTATGTATCATTCCCTCATCACCCTTCTTGAAACTAAATTCCTTAACTTTGATCACATTTAAGACTTGTATTCTCCATATTGTGACTTTTACACTATTCATAGTGAGTGCCACCTAGGAAAAAGCAAAGACTTCTACCTACATAATTATTAGAGTTGTCAAAATGGGTCACAACCCACGGGCCAACTCGGCCCACCACGGGTTCGAGTTGGGTTGGGTTTGAAAAAATTGTATTTTTTTTTATGCGGGTCAGATTTAAACCCGGCTTATTTAAACCTGGCTCATGCGGGTTGAACCCATCAATCCACCTACCTAATTTTATTTTATTAAAATTTAATTTTAATTTTATAAAAAAATATTTATTATTATTTTTGTTTGAAAAAATTATTTAAATTTCTTATTTTCAAAATTAATTAAACATCCATGTTGGAAGTGAAATTTGTTTAGATTTGAATTATAAAACGTTTGTAAATTTTTTATTTAAAAAAATTGTAATTAAGTGAGCTAGTGAGCCAACCCATTTATCCATCAGCCCGTGGTGGGTCGGGTCAGGTTCAAATTTTCCTGACTCACTAATAAATGAGTCGAGTTGGGTTAACACACTAAGTGACCAACCCGTAATGGGTCAAGTAATCCATTTTGACAGCTCTAATAACTATTATCTCCTCAAGGATAGAAGGCTTTGCATATCTAAAAATCCATTAAGCTACAATTTCTGTTTTTCTTTAATTTCTTCCACATATATCTTGAAATTGCTCAATTAAGTCTTATAATTACTCTCACTTTGTATCATGAACTGTGTCAACTTGATTCTGGTCAAATTTTGTTGTAACATTTTTACAATGTCTTACCATCTATCCAGACAATAGATGTCGTGATTCTGACATTTGACATGGGGTCCACATGGTGTTCTATAAGGCTGATATCCTGCCATTTGAGGTGAAGGTTTAGATGGTGTATAATGCTGGGGTGTCATTAGCAGCACTGACATGTGCGTTTGAGAAGGACGTTCAGAGGAAGTAGGGTGGTGAGGCTATCCCGATATATAAGGTGAAGGTCCTAACATTTTTGTTATGAATATTCGAAAGATATTTTTGATATCGGATATTTTATTGATTTGATTATAAATTAATTTATGTATTGTGTGAGACCTTTTATGTTAATGGTTAATGACAATGAATACTTATATTATTTTTATTGAACTATAATATCAGTTTCTTTAAATATGTGGAGCTTAAATTTTTCAGAGAATTTAAATTTGACAAAGAAACTGAAACTTAAATTTAACATAGAAATTATAACCTGACACGTATTCCTGTGCATTTAAGTAAGAAATCAAGCTCATGGTTCTTGTTTGTCTATTTTTTTCTTCATGTATATTTGTAATTAATTTGACATATTATATTATATATCATATTAATAATACTTCTTGTTTTGGTAGATATTTTGTGGGATTATGAAACTAACTTGTTTCGACACGTCTTCTTTTCTTCTGAAAGTTGGGATCGTTTGAGCTGCTTGTCTTTCTTCTGTCTGAGCCGTTCGGTTGATTTCTGTCTGGGTTGCTCGGTCACGTCACTCTTGGTCGATCGGTTGCCTTCGTGTTCCAGGGGGGAGGTACCTGCAAAAGATACTCTGACGCTAAAGTTAGGCGTGAATTTGAAGAACCTTGGTTCTTAGTTGAATATTTAGTGAAGGGTTATCACTATTGAATGTTTAGGTGTCAGGAAGTGTGAGTTGAACATGATTGAGACGTACCTGGCTGATGGCCCTGGCTTTCTATTTATAAGTTGTCTCATGGACCTTAAACTGACACAAGCCCAATAAAATATAAACAGAATAAAATATAAACAAGCTTACCTAAAAATCTAGCTAGTTGCTTATAACCTGCTTATCAATATCTTTAATTAGATATTCTTGATTATCGTTTGATTATTTTTTCTTCTGCTAGACCTTTGGCCCAATAACTTAAACGCTGGTCCAACTTCGGCCTAATATTGATAAAACCATTTGACCTAGTTGACTGGTACTTTTACTGTAGCTAGACCGAACAATGTTGAGTGGAAGACCGTTCGGTCTCTACTAGGTACAATACATATGCCCCCCAAGTCCGAGGTAATTGTTTGGCTTTTAGCCATGATTAACTATAGGACTTATGATTTTAAGGGAGGTTGTCTTTAGTCGTTGCTTGTAGATGACCGAACGATTTTCTTCAATCGAGACCGTAGAATGCTGAGCATAAGGGGCCGAATGGCTCAATACCTGAGACCGAATGGCCGAACACCTATGGACGAGAGTGAGCGTTCACGGAGAACGTTCCCCACCGCTCGGTTTAGGACGAGAGTGAGTCTGTATAGAACCTCACCGCTCGATTTAGGACCAAGGGTTCTCAGAGAGCGTTTCCTGGATTTTGTGGACGAGAGTGAGCGTTCACAGAGAACGTTCCCCGCCGCTCGATTTAGGACGAGAGTGAGTCCGTATAGAATCTCAGCGCTAGGTTTAGGACGAGAGTGAGTCTGTATAGAATATCACCGCTCGGTTTAGGACTAGAGTGAGTCCGTATAGAACCTCACCACTCGGTTTCGAATCAGGGGTTCTCATAGAGCGTTCCTTGGGTTTTGTGGACGAGAGTGAGCGTTCACGGAGAACGTTCCCCACCGCTCGATTTAGGACGAGAGTGAGTCCGTATAGAATCTTACTGCTCGGTTTATGACGAGAGTGAGTCCGTATAGAATCTCACCGCTCGATTTAGGACGAGAGTGAGTCTGTATAGAACCTCACCGCTCGGTTTAGGACGAGAGTGAGTCCGTATAAAACCTCACCGCTCGGTTTAGAACCAGGGGTTCTCGGAGAGCATTCCCTGGGTTTTGTGGACGAGAGTGAGTGTTCACGGAGAATGTTCCCCACCGCTCGATTTAGGACGAGAGTGAGTCCGTATAGAATCTCACCGCTCAGTTTTGGACTCAACTTGGCCGAGTGGTAGGCAGGATCCTGCCATCTGCACTGTGAGGCTAAATGGCCAACACCTCTGAAGCCGAATGACTAAACATATGTGATTGAAAGGAACTTTCTGGCTTTATTCATACCAAAAGTGTAAAAGTGTAAGTCTTGTCAAAATAGTTTAATTGAAATAAAACATGACATCAAAATTCAACTAATGTAAACTTCAGATGAGTCGCATTCTTAGTGTTAGGAAGGACTTTTCATCATATCTTCTAGTTGATACGCCTCAGGATTATGCGGTCAGAGCTATGGTTGCGGCTGCGACTCCGCCTGTGTTTCCGCTCCTCCTTTCTATTCGATCGTTCGGTATTTCTTTATGGAGACCTTGATGAGCTTCTTTTCCGCGATCGATCCGTCTTTACATACTTACGGAGATGGCCTGCACGAATGAGCTCTTCGATTTTATCTTTGAGTGTTACACACTCTTCGGTAGTATGTCCCAAGTTTTTATGGTATTGGCAGTGCTTTCTTCCATCAGCATTATTAGGTGAATGAAGCTTCCTGACCGAAAGAAGTTCAGCACTAAGGGCTTCATCAAGGATTTTTGCCCTAGGTGCATTAATAGCTGTGTCATGATCAAACTTTGGCATTCGGGGGAAGTCCTTTGGTCGAGAACCCCCTCCCTTGTTGTAGTCGCCGAAGGTTTATCTGTTGTCCTTTCTCTTTCCGCCTACATAAGCTTCCTGTTGTTGCTTTCGTTGTGAGATTCGCATATCCTCCATACTGATGAATTCAGCTACTCTTTCTTGGAGCTCTTCCATAGTTTTTGGTGGTCGCGCATACAATTTGTCAGCAAAATATTCTGGTCTCAGGCATGAAGGCAAATTGTTGATAATAAAAGAGTGATTAACCTCTTTAACTCGCCGTGCGGTTTCAGTATACCTTTTCATAAAGACCTTCAAAGTTTCCCATTTCTCTTGTTTAGTATTTTCCAAATCCATTGGTGTTATCTCCTATTTCCGATTGGAGGCGTATTGCCTTCTAAAGAGGGTTTCTACAGTGACGAAGCAATCCACTGTGTTTGGGGGAAGAGTGTTATACCACTCCAATGCCTCGTCCTTGAGTGATAAGGAGAAGGCCCTACATATGACCAGATCACTGTCCGTGTAGAACGCCATTGCATTGGTGAAGATCCTAAGATGATTGTCAGGATCCGTTGAGCCATCATACCTCTCTAATACCGGAGGATTCTTCTCTGGCACTAAAGTTTGCATGATGCTCATCGTAAAAGGGAGTAAGCTGGTAGGCCGAACGGTTTGGACGGGCGATGGTCCTCTCCTTCCTTGACTGTTCGGGTTGTTGTGCTAGGATGGCTGCCGATTACGACTTGCCTCATTTTCGTTCACGTGGTTTGAGGCAGACCGCTCGGTATGGACTCGTTCTGCCCTTAGTGCTGCAATCTCCTTTGCGTGCTTTCGTTGCATCTCTTGTTGTGTGTGCGCCTGCGCCTGTATGGTTCTTGTATGTGCTTGTATCTGTGTTTGCATCTGCACTATCAAATCTCTAGTATTCTATTGTTCGTCCATGCTCCTCGTGGTCACCATCTAGCCCTCTTCTGCTTTCTCTGAGCCCCACGGTGGGCGCCAAAATGTTTCGATAGATATTTTGTGGGACCGAAAAACTAACCTGTTCTGACGCGTCTTCCTTCCTTCCGAAAGTTGGGATCGCTGAGCTGCTTGCCTTTCTTCTGTCTGAGTCATTCGGTTGACTTCCGTGTGGGCCTGTCGATCACGTCAGTCTTGGCCGATCGGTTGCCTTCGTGTTCCAAGGGGGGGAGGTACCTGCAAAAGATACTCTGACGCTCAAGTTAGGCGTGAATTTGAAGAACCTTGGTTCTTAGTTGAGTATTTAATGAAGGGTTATCACTGTTTAATGTTTAGGAGTCAGGAAGTGTGAGTTGAACGTGATTGGGACGTACCTGGCTGATGGTCCTGGATTTTTATTTATAAGTTGTCTCATAGACCTTAAACTGACACAAGCCCAATAAAATATAAACAGAATAAAATATAAAGACTTACCTAAAAATCTGGCTAGTTGCTTATAACCTACTTATCAATATCTTTAATTAGATATTCTTGATTATCTTTTGAATATATTATCTTATGTTGGACCTTTGGCCTAATAACTTAAGGGTGTTGCTCCCTCCACCACCACAGTTTCTCCCTCCACCTCCCTAACTCCACTACATCTTTTTTAATTACAAAAGTAACCTTTTTTAATTACAAAAATAACCTTTTTACTTTTAATCCTAATTATTTACTTTAACCCCAAACCCTATCTTTCTACCCATTCTCATTTTTCACTCAGCCCCTTTCCAGATTCCCACCCCCAAGACTCCACCACATCCGTTCTTCTCATCTCTCATCTCTCCTCCATATTCGTTTTGTTGCTTCAGCGATTCGGCGATGCGACGGTGCCGGTGCGGTGCGATAGTGTGTGCGGTGGTCATTGGGTCTACGAGAGGTTAGGATCTTCGTTTTTCATGATTCTTTTAAATATTTTTTAAAATGTATTGAATATGTTGTTTTGCTGTGGATCTGTGGTGGTTTTGTGTTTTGTCTGTGTTGTGTGCGTGTGTTCGGAGAGAGGAAGAAGATAACAGGCCATGAACGAATGTCGCATATCTGTTCTAGATGTTTTTTTTTTAGTTTTTAAGTTTATTATTAGTTTTAATTTTAATTTTTTAGTTTATTAATTTATTATATTTTTAATTAATTTAAATTTAGTGTTTTTTTCTAATTTGTTATTTATTTATATCTAAATTAAAATTATTTTATTTAATGAAATAATTATTATTAAATTAATGAAAAAAATAATATTAATTTAATGAAATAATTTTAAATTTAATTAAAAATGTTTTTGTTAGAAATGGTAAGAACACGAGGTGCATCTTTTAGTTCTCGTGGAGAGAGTTCTCGAGGAGAGAGTTCTGCACAGGGTGAAGGTAGGAGACGACCTACAACTTCAACTCGGAGAAGACATGCAGCTCCAATTCAGGATGACCATATAGTCGAGGACCGAGCGTTTGAGGAGGAGGCATATCAGGCCTATGAGGGTCCTGTTCACGAGGAGGCATTTGAAGCTCCTCATGACGATAATGAGGAGAAGGAACATGTCGATGTTCCTGACATACAGGAGGAGGATGTCAGTGGATTTCCTAGAGGTCCACGTGATGCTTCTTTGCTGACGCACTATGTTCAGCATGTTGCTTATGGTATATCGCAGGGCTGGGTGAGTGCATAACTTAAATTTTAATTATTAAGTTTTTTTCGAATACAATTGATATTAAATATTGTTGTGTAGGATCGAGGGGAGATACTGAAGTTGATCTCCCATGGTAAAAAAGTTAATAAGTTAGGACCATGCGCCGAAGGAATTCAACACATTGTGTTGAATTCCTCTTTGATGCCTCTCACAGGTATTTGTTATGATTACGTTGATAAGGGCTTGTTGCTCAATTTCATAGAGAGATGGCACTTTGAGACGAGTAGTTTCCATCTCCTTGTAGGGGAGATGTCGATCACTCTTGACGATGTCTCCACTTTACTTCACCTCCCGGTACTAGGACAATTATGTGATTTGGAGGAGTTGGAGTTTGAGGAGGCTCGTAGAGCCCTTGTAGACCTGCTTGGCGTTGATGGTGGCGCAGCTGATGCTAAGATGGAGGATGCACGTGGTTCGAAAGTCATACTCAGCTGGCTCAGAGAGATATATGTTCAGAGGTGTCAGCCGCAACATTGGGATTATGCTGCCAGAGCATATCTGTTGCATATAGTAGGATGCACTATTTTCACAAATAAAAGTGTCACTTCTATACGTGTGTCTTACCTATTATTATTTAAAGATGTACACGCATGTGGCAGATATGCTTGGGGTGTTGTTGCACTCGCCTATTTGTACGACCAGCTCAGGGATGCGAGTCTGGCTTCCTTGAAGCAGATGGCTGGATTTCTGACTTTGTGTCAGGTACAGACATATACCCTTCACATTTATTTGATGTACTTATTTCCATGTTCAAAGAAGAAAGATATTTAATTGAATAATTGCATTTTTAGAGTTGGATATACGAGCATTTCCCTAGAATGGGAAGGAGGCGGTTGGTGTCTTCTTATGATGAGACCACATCACGTGCAGTTAGGTGGCAGAGCCCTCGGCAGAGTTCGACTCTTGCAGAGATTTGGTCACAGTTGGATGGCCTGACATACAGTGGAGTTGTATGACATCCATATGAGGGACATCAGGGCATTCGTCCATTCTTCGGCATATGTATGTATTCTGGATGGATTTGGATTGGTGACACCCTTTCCCGTCATTTTTCTGAGCGTGTGATGAGGCAGTTTGGGTTATACCAGGAGATTCCACGACCACCCACTGCCGTTGCAGATGCAAATGTAGTCGTTGTTGATTATGCGTGGTTGCACTTCATGAATCACGTTATTATGAATGTGAGACAGGCATCATAGCCTTCTGAATGTCTCGATGGATACATACAGTGGTTTAGGAGGGTTTCACATCCCTATATTATTCCTGCTCCTCCTGACGCGAGACCGGCTCTTGCGCCTACACAACGCCCCGATGTTCCACAGGAGGCACGACCCCATCGTAGATCCTCTCCACCTTCACCATCTGGCATCGTGGTATGTTATTTTTCATTGCTTATGTTATTAAATTTTCTTAACCATGTTTATTTATTTGTTTGATATAATTATAATGCAGGCTAGATTTAGGCGAATGGCGAGAATGTTACAATCGTTGATATTGTGTTGTCATGTGACCGAGGGTACTGTTGTACATCAGGTGTCGGTGGACCTACTTCAGATTGCTAATGAGGGCATCGACGAATATTCTCCGACTAGGAGAGGGCAGAGGCATGTGCGTGGTAAACGGTCGACGTCTAATTCATAGGACTTTGTATTTCATTTTTTTAACAAGTTATGACTCACGAGATTATGTATTATTTGGGATACACTAATTTTTACCTTAAATGTTCGTTAAATAATATTCTTTTCCAAAATTTGGCCTTAAGTAAATTACTACATTTTGTATGTTTTTCATTTCTTAAAATTTTTTGTATTTCCTCAATATACAACTAATATTATGAGAGTAAAGTCTTTTGTGCATCGTTGTTACTGGGTCTGTGCATGCTTAATGAATGTTGGAAGGTTCTTTTAGACAAGTTGTAATATATTATGCCATTCACCCTATTTTCATTTAATATGATTTTCATTTTATAAATATGGTGCAGAGGTTTATTTCAACTAATGGCTTAGAGTTGTAATTTAATTTTTATAAAACTTGCATTATTAAATGTGGTACAATACTACGATTTTCTACAAAGATTATATTATTTGTTTTATTTTTATTAATCTAAATATACACCATTAATCATACTTTATATACTTTATATGGAATCCTTGCATGTAGTACTTATTTCAAAGTAATATGCCATTCATTATGAAATTTTTATGGATTCCTTTCAAAACAATTGTCATTCATCACATTACTTTTATAGAGTACATAAGTTTTACTTTTCTTCCAGGTATATTAGTGATTTTATGCCAGGTATATTAGTGATTTTAGCATTGGGCATTGAAGTGGGGCCGCTTTGATATGCATGCTATAAAAGTTACGTACATATATGTATATATAAATATATAATATATTATATTAGGTGTTATATATATATATATATATATATATATATATATATATATATATATATATATATAATATAATATTATATTAGGAGTTACGTAAAGGAAAAGAAGGGAGAGATATACGTCCAGGAGTTTTTTTATAAGATAGAAACGTAAATGTTTAGTATTTTAGTTGAATGAAGGGTGTGGCTCCATAAAAAGCTTAAAATACACCTTAACAAAAAGTAATAGTGTATTTTTACATATCTTTATAAATATCACGAATCACCCAAGTCAACATAAGATGTCGTTACGCTCATCAATTGTGCAAATGATTGCATCCTACTAGTATAAATAGATGACCATGTTCGTGCCTCAGGATAACAGTGGATTGAGGAGATGATATTCACCATGGGCAAAGGACAACCTTCTTGTAACTTAACCTGCCATAATACAAATTACAATAGTTAATTGAGTTATAAGTAATTTTCAAATGAAATCACAAAATAATACAATTACCTGCACGAAATGACATCCATGAACATGTCCTATACAAATTAACCGATGTTGAGTTATTTCATAAGGTGTTGTGGAACGTAGTGGGAAGATAGTATTTGAGATGATGACATACACACTAAGATGACATTATATCGGTTAGCAATTGCATAACCAATGTCTGGTAGTGTCATCCACTTATTCCTATTAGCCTGTTATGAATAAAAGAAGTTGTTAGATAAAATAAATATAATAAATAAAATACATAAAACAGGAAACACTTACTGTCAATTGTGATCTCACCAACAAAGAGTTCCTCAGTTCTTCTAGTCTATCATACCCTCCTACTAGGCTTGCGTATTCATCACGCCATTGACTGAGTTCTTTGTACAAATCATTTCTGATAACGGGCCATGAATCTTCTCCATGTCCCAACGACGCAGCAATGCATCTATATCCACAGTGACCATCAGCCACAACATCAACAACGTCCACAATGAAGGGGTAAGTAATAGAATGAAACTGGTCTATCATTGGAACTCTCTTTTCTTCACTACATTTGGCTTTGATTGTAATTTACTTTTCACAGTTGAAGATTCTATGGTTGAATGAAAGGCATCGACATACTCAAAATATGATGGATCCCGCGTAGTAGACCTTTCTCTTCGTTGAACTTTACTTTTTTGGGCACCCTTTGTCTTGACTTTATGTAATGGAGGGACCATTGATGTCAATGTAGGACAAGTAATTTCAAGTAAATTCTGCTTGATGATGACTTTACCTCCAATGTCAACCTCATTGAATCGTTCTTCTACTTGTTTCAACTCATCTTTAATGGATAACTCGAGCTCGGTTTCATTTAATTCAACATTTGAGAAATGCAATCTTCGCCACATGATATGAAATTCACCCAGAGGGATCAATCCAACATCATAGCGTGCTAATTCACATGCATAGGGGACACCAAATGTACGTCTCAATACGCATCCACACTTTGATGAGTCCAATCCTATCTGCTGCACTCTTTCCAATTCCTTAGCAATGAGATCCAATGCATATCGAGAGACACACCCAATAAGTTTTTTATATATGTATCCTTTAAAAGGGTCACTCGTGAGCAATAGACTTCTTTCAAATGACGCCTTAATCTTGTTGTGTTGTAGGATAACGACGTTATGAATACTATCCCAACAAGAACACAAATCATCCATACTATTGCCCAGAACTTTCTTCAGACTCCAATGACCAGACTCAAGCCTGAAATAAAAAAAAACATCAACAAGTGTAAATAAATATTTCTCTACAAAACTAATAAATAAAATAACATTACAACATACCTATTTGTGGTTGTGTTCCCTAAATGCATTACTCTGTTCGTCTAAAACTTTACAAAGTATGTATTGTATGGAATAATCCAAGTCTGATTCACATATTCAAATAACAAAGGCCATGAACTGCTCGCGTATTGAAAACCATTCACATACTCACCAATCCATCACATTTTGCCATGCATCCATCAACACACCCCAAACCTCAGTAGAATGAACTAACATTTTTGCATTTAGCTTTAACATTTTTAAGCATGTGGAATTGACATAACATCTGATATGACTCAGGAAATACATTTGCAATGACATTCATCAAAGCCAAGTCTCGGTCAGTCACAATGACTTTAGGACCACCCTTAGATGTTAAAAATAAACCTTTCAGCTTTTCCAAAACCCATGTGAAATTAATCTTTCGTTTAGTAGACAAGAAAGCAAATGTTGAAGAGAAGTTTAACCCTGTAGACGTCACGCCCACAATCTCAAGCAATGGAAGTCTATATCTGTTTGTTTTATATGTGAAATCCATCAAAAATACAACATTAAATGAGTTTAACAATTTCACCGCTTTAGGATGTGTCCAAAATAGGTCAGTAACAACCTCTAAATCGTCGGCACACCTACTCCAATGAATGTACTTATCCCGGTCCAACAACATCATAAGTTGTTGTAGTTCAGTTCTGGACCCTCTCAATGATCGTTTATACGCTTGCCTTGCATTGTAGATTTGTTTAATCGTTGTGACATTTCGATCATGATTTTGTTTGAGGGTTAATAAAATATTTTCAGGTGTAACTTTACTCTTTGTCATATCAACAAGTAATGACTGCTCACTCATATTTAACCTGCCAGCATAAGGATGTCCAACTAAAGTTTCAGCCAACTCATGGTTGTGATGTCCACACATCACCTTCAACACCATCCATCACCGTCTGAACATGGTTTACCCTTTTATCTAAACGGACACTCACATTTACGAGTGTCGTATACACTAGGCACCACATCGGCTTTGTATTTCCAATATTTCCCTCCTCTTTCACATCCAAGTATGACGAACGTTTTTCTTCTTCGTACACCGGTAGCTATATCAGATCTTACTATTACCACAACAAATCATAAATCATAAGTCATCTCTCTCACCCAATCAATTAAGTGCTCCCGTGAACGAAATATTTCATTTGTGGTAAATTTATTTGTCAAATCCCCCTCTCCAACTTTGCTAATGAATGAAGAGAAATCGGATATCAAACTAGAACCAACTTGAGAATCCATATGAAGATATTCATCCATTTTAAACAATAATCACCTATAAAATTATAATAAGTCTTATTAATATAATTAATAATTAATCAAACAAATATAAAAATATTAATATAATAAAATTATATATTTCATATCATTAAACTAATAAATAATTTATTATATAATTATAAAATTGTTAAAGAATACAAAAATCATATATAAAAAACATATATTATACAAAAACATTAAAACAAGAAACTAATTATATATAACGAGCAAAATATAAAAAAATCTAAATATATACTAACACAATAAAGATCTTCAAAAATACATTATTAAAATACATCAAAATATATTCAAATATAATATATCAAAACATATAAATTACATTGTTAAAATATCTCTGAAATTAATATAAAAAATAACTCGAAGATAAACGTATAATCTTTAAATGGATGTGAGCATCCGTCAGCGGATGTCAACATCCGTTTAAGGAAAAACGGATATCGACATCCATTTTCTCTTAAATGGATGTTGATATCCGGTGACGGATGCTCACATCCGTTTAAAGATTATACGTTTATTTTTTAGGGTTTATTTTGCACATTCAGGACAAATCTCTGGACCTGCACCTTCAAGCACCACCACACCACCACCACATAGCACGACTGATCAATTGCTTCCACCACTTGCAATCTCTCACTAGGCACACTGAAAGTCCACCACACTCTCTCACACCACAATTCTATAAACGAGAGGAAGAAGTGGAACGTGAGAGGAAGAAGAACACAATGAAACAATGAGGGACAAATGATAAAGAGGAAGAAGAGTTGTTGCACTTCATACATGTAGAGAGGTTAAAAAATATTAACCCTAAAATTTTATTAAGGGTAAAATAGGAATGGGAAAATAAAGAGAAGGGTAAAACAGGAATCGGGTGGTGGAGGAAGCAAGTGGTGGTGGTGGAGGGAGTAACACCCATAACTTAAACACTGGTCCAACTTCGGCCTAATATTGATAAAACCATTTGAACTGGTTGACGGGTACTTTTACTGTAGCTAGACCGAACGGTGTTGAGTGGACGACCGTTCTGTCTCTACTAGGTATAATACACTTCTTATTTGAAAATATACTATGATATAATTATGTAAAGTTTTTATTGATGAATTTGTATGTTTATTGTTAATCTTGTTGAATTCCTTTATCTTGAAAGTATTAAATTTTTTGTATGATTAAATTTTTATATTTGGACAATATATGGGTTAAAAATTACAAAAGTAATAATAATGACATTTAAAATACGCTATTGATTCTTTTTCAAATAAAAATATGTGTAGTAGCTAAAATCGTAAATACACAAAAAGAATAAAGGTTTAATCGCCAATAATAATGGTATTCATTGTTGCAAAATTACCAGCGCAGAGATAAAAACCGCTAAAAGTCATTATTTAGTGCCAGTAAAATAATTATTTGTAACCTTTTACAACCGTAAGAAACAATATTTTTAACTGCCATAAACTTAGTCTTTATTTTGTAGGGGTGTTATATAATAGGTTTAAACTCTCGGATCATCTTTATATTTGTTGGGGAATCTCAAGTGGGTCCTTGTCTTTTAAAGTGTTAAAATTGGGTCCACATAAGTAAAATTGAGTCAATTTTGTCCTCTCCGTTAAATTTTGACAGACGGTGTTAATTGTGATGACGTGGTCCACTCTTAAAATGCTGATGTAGGAGTGTTTTATTACGTGGAATTTTTTTAGGTGATTCACCCAAATTTACTATTATTCGTAAATTTGAACCAGCCAAGCGAGATCGCGATCCCAGATCGCCTCTACCACGCAAAACGAGCTCCACCATGCGCAGCCAAACAACCATCCTTCACTTCCCACGCGATAAACGCACCAGGAAGGCGAGATCACCCCTTTGCAAATCTAGCGAACCAGCAAAGGCGACAATAGTTTGCCGATCTGAACTCAGACGACGGTGTATCTCAGGCCAAATTGTTGAAAAATTGTTCCTTTTCCGGTGAGAGAAGAGAGAGAACAATGCATGGTCCAAGGAACAATGTTAGGTCTGTGAGGCTAGTTCAGTGGAGAGACCAAACAGCTTAGAAAACGGGCAGCGGTGGAACACTTCGCCAGCGAGATACAACCGAGAAATCTTTTCGGCAGTTGAGGTCGATGGGTACCGGAGGATCTAGGTCCATTGTGATGTAGGTTTTGGAAGTGGTTGAGATTCGTTCGAGGTCGGGGAGGAGTGTTTGGTGGAATCTATTTGGTAGATCTGTGAACTCTGAAACCAATTCGTCATCCTCGTCCAGAATCCAACTCGACGGTGTCTGTTTCGTAGGTTTGTTCTTGGATTGTTGTTGTGGAGTCTTTTGTTTCTTGTTTGTTGCCTCGTGAGTTTGATCTGCTTTTGTTGGTTTGGTTTTTTAAGGAAATGTTGTTGGATTTGATGGTCTTGGTTTGATTCTTTGAAGATAGAGCAGTGGGTTTGATGAGTTTGGTTTGATTTTTGGTGGATTGAGTGGTGGTTTTCTTTTTGGAAGGGTTGTCTAGTACTTCTTTTTCTGCATCCAACATATTTCTTGTAGCAGACAAGTGTGTAGTCTCACATTGAGGTTCCAAAGAAGAACTGATGCAAAGAACAATAGTACCTTTCTGAGATTGAGTTGAGCCATTGGTTTTGCTGGTTTTTGCTTCAAGATCTACAAGATGGGTGGCGGCTGAAGAAGAGGCCGTCGCGGCCGGTGGGCCGATTCTGGGACGGTTTCCGGTGGTCACAGAAGAAGTAGAACTTGTTGGGTTTGGTTGACATCCACGTTTTGTTTGCACATCCACGTGGAATTGTTGATTTACAACAAATCGCCTATTCAATTTAATAGACAATGTCACGCCATGTAAAAAAAATACACCTCAGCATCTGTTTAACGCGTCTTGGAAACTTAAGGGGAGAGGACCCAATTGGTTCAATTTTACAAATATACTCATTGGGATTATATAGTGTGATTGATATTCAAATATACTCATTGAATATCTTTATAATCATGAATTAACTTAGATTAGCATCTTAAATTAAATTATGTTAGCATCTTTAGGGTAGGTTAGGTTAAATTGTTTTACAATTAGCTTTATTAAAATGTAGTAATAAATACCTTTATTAAAATTCATCGTAGAAGAATTTTCAAATTCAAAACTCAAATAATTAAATAATATTATTGATTAAGATACGATCAATTAAATTATTCATCAAACATTTCTTTAAAAACGTTCAAGTTACCTATGGTTTTTAATTAAATGATTCAAGTATACGTTTCAAATTTTTTTAAGAATAATATTTTACAAATCGTAACTATAATTTCTGTAAAAAATTAAAGCAACATTCTTTATTTGAACGTTGAACCTATGATTAAATTAAACATGTAAAATATTATACAGATTTAAAGTAAAAAATTTTAAGGTACATTTTGACTTTCAAAACTATTAAATAACCTGTGATTTATTTTGACCAGAGAAAAAAAACATTTTTCATTCAACAGATATTCCTGAAAAATAAAATATTCTTTAACATACCTAAATCTTTTATATTCATATTTGATATTATCTTTGTTTTTTTTTTGTTTTTTATTAAAAAAATACAAAATGTTTCATTTTTATAACTATTTTATCTTTATACTATGTGTCGAATGAAGATAAAAGTACGTAGTGTTACCGTTTTCCTAAAAACAAAATTCTATATATATATATTATACAGTGAGCAGCATATGAAACATTAATTTGAGCAGAAAGAAATATCAGAATTTCAGAACTAAAGTTCTCTTAAAATGGGTTCCCGCTTCTGTCAATCTTTCATCTTGGGAGTTTTGGTTGTTGCTTTGGTTCTGACGTCAGGTAAGTGGAAGAAAGAAGTTTTTATTTTTATTTTTTTCACAACTGCAAAAATCCATATTTATTTTTCAATTTATGGTGAAATTGTGATCTGAATGCAGTACCAGAAGCAGTAACAGGAATAACTGATCCAGGCTTTCACTGCATAGGGCAATGCAGTCCACAATGCAACACAGGTTGCACTAAGAACGGCTTTAAGAATGGCTTCTGTCTCAAGCAAGGATCTCTTAATCTATGTTGTTGTTCCTGATTCACTGATTCACTTATATTTTCTACTACTTTATAATAAAATGCGTGTTTTGAACTACGGATTTTATTGTGATTGAATTCAGCACCAGTAGTTTGTGATTTCTACTATCACTGAATTAGACAAAAAAACGCTCTTCATGATCATCTGTATTTCTTTACAAGACTATACATGTTTTTAAAATAATTCATTTCTGAAAACAATTGTTCATAGAACTAGAATATTCACATTTTATTGAAGTTAAGTCTACAACAGATTAACCATGTAATTAATCTAAATTAATTATAAAAGAAATTTCGATCACAGAACAAGATTTCTCATTTTAGAATAAAAAACATGTGATAATTACGGATTTTATTGTCTCTCCTTTTATATATATTTATGTTACATTTAAATTATGGTATATATTCAATTAATTGATTTGAAAACGAAATATATTCTTTCATTGATGAAATTGAATTTTCCAATTATGAAATATATTTTTGTTCAATATTTTGTTAATTTCAACTTGTCACGTTTCAGTAGATTTTTTATTTATTACATATTTTATTTATGGTATACGTGAGCTTAGGTGCTTTGATATACTTTTGTAACAATATTTTTTTTTAAAATTATATATGTTTATAATCTCATAATTTATGTAAAACATTCAAATTTATTTTTATTTCAAATTTTAATATATTTTAATTTTAAACTTTAAAAGTAATTTATAATCATTCTAATTAATAACATCAATTTAAAAATTTGTTTTCATTTCAAATTTTAATATATTTTAATTTTAAATTTTAAAAATAATATATAATCATTAATCAATAATATTAATTTAACGTAATATTTATTTATTTTTTAAGTTTTTGACATTAAATTATATTAAAATTTATAACAAAATCAAATTTTAATTTCACGATCAACATTTTAAAAATAAAAACATATTTTAACGTATCATCTATTGATATATTTAATGCCAAAATCATACTTCGTTCCGATAACTCTTACATAATTTTAATATTAATAGCTTTCCTTGAAGTCTCATTAAGTGAATAAGACAATCAATCATCAATATGAATTTAATAGTTTTTCTATGAAACTTTCAAAATAAAAAATAAATTATTTTAACTAAAAATAAATAGAATTTTACCGGTTTACATTAAAAATTTAGAATATTTTTTTTCTTATCACGTCTAATAATCCTGCATAGCTTAGGAGTGAAGACCTAAGGTAGTTTAAATATTTTTTCGTGCCGATAAAAGTGTGATGGAGCACAAACTCCAAAACTAACAATATCTCATATGAAGGTGATTGATCCTAGTGATGCTATCTCGTTGGACTTTGGATAAAATCATTGGAGACGATAACAATATTTTAAGACGAACCATAGTTCCCCTAAGTCATCCATTGAGGATGAACCTTCATTCCCCTTGAATCTCGATTGGGGGCTTATGTTCCTATCACACTTCACATCGCTTAGGAGTTGAGGTCTAAGGCAATTTAAATACTCATTTCTCCCCCAAAGGAGTCTTTATGGATAAAACAGTGATGGAACACAAACTCCAAAGCGGACAATACCTCAGATGACGAGTAATTGACCCTAACAATGTCACTCGGTGAACTTGGCTCAATAATCCCACATGCTTAGAGGTCAAGGTCAAAGGCAATTTAAATACTTCTTTCACCTTTCATCCTATGAGTCATCTTTTGAGGATAAACCTCAAAGCTCTACACAAGTGACAATACCTTGAATAAGGGGTGATTGACCCTAATGAGGTTACTCAATGAACTTGGGATTAAAAAAAATTTCAATTTAAATATCTTAAATTAATTTTAAAAATTTAAATGTGCTATGCTTAAAGTGGTTTCATTATTATTATTTCAAATATTCAAAATACAAAAAAGTAAAAACTTTGTGTACTACATATAAAACATGAAAATCGAAAAAAAATAACTTAATTTTTTTAAAACATAATTTGTTTAAAAGAAGTTTGATAATATAAAAAATTAATATGCATTAATTATTTTCCAAATATAGGCCACATGTAGTATCTGTATATTAAGATGGATGTGTTGGGAAAAAATGCACCCTTTTTATTTCGAGAATCACCTAATAATAAATAAATAAATAAACACAAGGATAAAAAAATATAAAGTGAAAACTCCAAATCCAAAAAAAAATACATGATCGTAGAATAATACTATGTGAAAATTTATAACGTAGAAAACACTAGCAAACTCTTTGTATCTAAGTACTTCCACATTCTTCAAAGCAAGAATTTAATAACACCTTACAACATTCTACTCTAAGAGTAGAAGAAAAATCAAACACTAACTCAAAATGTCTTAGACTTAAGGTAACTAAAATCACGAACCTAGATTTCATTATATAGTCACCAACATTCACTTCTTTACTTATCCTAAGAGATGTGAAATTTTATAAAATACATAATTTTCAATCTCACTCGTTACAAGAAATTATAGAATCTTGTAAAAGTTCTTCGGTACATTCCTTTGTTGTTTTTTATTTTTACTTCTTTCTACTTCTTTAAATAAATTATATCTTTTTTTAGATTTTTTTTCTATTCATATCTTTTCTTCAAATCTTAATACAGCTGCTTGAGTAAGGAGTCAAAGATCATTTCTTTCCAATAAAAGTTTTAAACGGATTAAGTTTTTCTTCACTTTAAAGATTTTCTAATGTCTTGTTTTTTTTATATGATTTTTTCATCAATTTTAGTGGAATTGGTCGAAAAAAGTTATTTGTCTTAATCATATACTAAAATTTTATTATGTTAGATATTTTACTCTAAGTCCTTAGATATTTGACAAATCATATTGTTTGATTATAGACATTACTTTGAATATAAGCATTGCAGATAAGAAAAAATATTTATATTTTTTATAAAGCATTAGGTTAGATGATTATATGAAAATAAAGTAGTCATAATATCTTGAGTTTTGTGCATGATATGTATTATTTCAGCTCTCAATGTTTTGAGTTTGAAATAAGAATTGATAGTTTGAAAAAATAAAATATATTGAGTATCAATGTTGTATTAAATCATTGCATTTGAGACAACTTAGTTCAAGTAATTTGTTACTTGAAGCAATATATATATATATATATATATATATATATATATATATATATATAATAATGAGTTTGAATGATGTAAAACCTTTTTCATTTCTTGTCTTCTTTTATTTAAAAACATAAATGCATAATTAACTTTTCTCTCAAACAACTTCTTTTAAAAATAAAATCTTCATCTTATATATTTAAGTACTCAGACAAATCTCATCCTTTTCTTGATCAAAGATTGATGTTGAATTCACACTGACAAACTCGTTAAGTCTAACCGAACAGATTCTACATTTTAATAAGTCGTAATTTTGGTATCCTTTGGTTCTTAATTTGTTTTTTCTTTGTTTTCGACCTTTCTTGGGTTGTATGTGCTTCCAAAGTATTAAATTTCACTCTTTGCTAATATGGTATGTTTGGTTCGGTATGATCATCTTCATTTTATCTTGAGCTTGTAATAGAGCTTTCGCAAGTTCAGAGGCAACTTGGGGTTCTTAGAGTTTTCTCAAAGGTGAGGGAAGCTAAAAGCTTTTACAAATTCCATGATTCACTTTCTGGAACATGTTGATTTTGTGATTCTTCTTCTTGGAGAAAATTGTAAACTGTTATGAGTTATGGCATGTGATTGAGTTTAATTTTCTCTATTTGTTTTTTTGTTTGAGTTATTTTGATGATTAGTATGATGATAAATGTTAAATGAGACCTTTGTAAGTGAGACTAATTTCAGATTGTGAATTGCCACAATTTCTAAGATTTTTGGAGTTAAAATTGTTGAATGTTGGTGCATAACTAAATGTGAGAATTAAACTTGGAAAATTGGCCTTATTGGTAAAACTAATGACATGTTTTAAAATTGATTGATGAAGTGTTGAGAATAGCTATGTGTGAGTCTTAAATTAAGGAATATGACACTTCCTTAGTTATGAAGCTGAAAGTTTAGGGATTTAAGGGTTTATTAATTGAGAATTAACTCAAGAGTTCCAAAATACTAGGAAGTTCATGGGATTGATACATCATCAGACCTTGTTGCAATGTCGCATGGTGCCACTAAGGAAGTGGCCACTAACTTAGGGGAGCTGGGCGCCACTTTTGGATCGTCGGGCACACTCAAATCAATGGGTTCTAGGGTGTTTTAGCTTCATGTGTCACTTTTCCAGCATCGAGCACCACCCTATTTTTTTATTCTATGTCATCTTTGAAAAAATGGGATTCGCGCTTCATTCACTGTCAAATCAACCTGAAATTTTCACAGTAGGTTCTTGACACATGAATTGCAACTTTGAGTGGTGGGATCTTTTATTTGAGGTTTGTAGTTAGAAAATTTAGTCTCTTATGTTTGTCGTATTTTAGGTTTCTTTCTTTTTATGTGAAAAGCATTCCTTATTTGTGGTTATGGTTTGATCTTGGAATAAAAGAAGGTATATGCTTGTTAATAGAATTGTTGATGGACTCATTGATGATTATGGATGTATATAATGATGTATGAAACTGTGATGATGATGGGTTTGTTAATGGAGATGAGCATGTAATAAAATATATGATTATTTTAATTGATCAAGAACATGATGTTATTTAGTATGGATGAATACAAATATCAGTGGTATTAGAAATTTGATGTGAATAATATTTATGGGTGAAAGAATGAGATTGGCATAATTTCAAGAATCTTGTAGGGAGATTATATGGTAGCATTCCTTCAATACTAGAGGTTTATATTAATACTCTAATATCCATTCAAGTCTCATGTAGAGTAAAATAGGTTATATGGTAAGAGGGACATAAGGTATTGTCAATAAAAACAACCCTAAGGTTCTTATGACAGTTAAAAAGACTAACCTTGTGTGTGATAGGGTTAAACTCATTGACAATGTCTCTAATCATAAGTGTAAATCAACCAAAAATTATACATTAATGCTTTATCGAGATAATTGAGTCTTTTATAGTTTTCTTTTATGAATCATATGTGTTGATGAATGATTAATAAAATCTTATAAAATAAATTATATGTTCTTTATATAATACTTTTTTTGTAAATTAGTTTAGCCTCTCTTGTTTGTTTGTTATGTGGTATGTTCTTCTTTTGCAATTATCACATTATTGGTGTGAACAAATAGAGAGACGTGTGATAGATGCACATCTTATGTTTAAGGAGTCTGTTATATGGGCGATTAAGAAGTATTAGATCATTTTAGTCACAGTCTTATAATAGAATCATAGTATGTAGCTTGAGAATGTATATGGGTGATATTAGTATAGCCCTATCTTGTAAAATTGTACTAATATATGATATTCATTGAATATCTATCTTTTAAATATTCATAATTAAATGTTTTATTTTAGTGGTGTTATGCTATTAAAATAGGATGTAACAAACTAGCAATATGTTTGATTGAAATGAGTAAAAAATGATATTTAAACTAATCATTTTGAATTACTCATTTTGAAGTTGTATAGTTAAAATACTTTTGAAAAAAAAAAAGTGATGAAAATTTGTTTGATTCTGTTATTGAAAAAATGATGAAAATTTGTTTGAATAAATATCTATCCAATTTTAACTCAAGTGAATGCATTTTCGCTTCGGTAAATAATGTGATATAAAAATTATTATTGGATGATAAGACTAATATGAATATATGTATTAAATAACACATATCTCTTAGCTTCAATGATAACCTAAATTAAGTATAGATTAAAATAGTAAGTGGTGAGAAGCTAATTAACTAGAAGAGTTCTTATATATTGTGATATGTATATAAAATATGCATATTTTATAAATTCAAATATTAGATTAGATAAGATGCTACTGTATGATACAATATACTTAATATGTGTATTTGAAAAAAAATTATTTTGATATTCTACTTGTTATATATTTTTTATGTATTAGATCCTTATGTAATTTAAATGATTCTTTTATATTTGTATTTAATTAAAGTTATATATTTTTTATGTATTATATCCTTATGTAATTTAAATGATTCTTCTAGTATTTAATAAAAATTAAATTGTTTGTGGATTGATAATAAAATTGTTCCTTTTACATGGTTATTTTATATATTTTTTTAATAACTTACCCCTTATTTTTTATTTTGTTTTAACCTATAATGAACATAAGTATAAGATAAATGTAGTATTTAAATGTAAATAAAATTTATATATATATATATATATATATATATATATATATATATATATATATATATATATATAATGTAGGTTGAATCTGAATTAAGTGACGAAACTTGGATAAAGACGAAAAATTGAAGGTAAATTATATTTTTTTTACGTATAAAATTTTTTTAATTAATTTTTTTTTCATTTTCTCTATTTAAAACAAGAACATAAATACTAGAAATAAAAATATGAAAATAATAAATATGAAATGTAATATTATAAAGTTTATCATAAAAAAAATAGAAAATGAATTTATTTAAAAGAATAAGTTGTTCAGTCCAAAATGTTTCTTAATTATTCTATTTCACTTGGTACAATTTAATATTGAAAATAAGAAGAGGTTAAAAGTAAAGATTAGGAAAGAAAGGTGAGTAAAAAATAAAAGTAAAAAACTAGGGTAATTTTTCCTTTTTATAGTTCAACTTAAACTGTATATATAGTTCATAATAAAGTTTGGTTTTAATTTATTTTTTTGATTCTTGTTATACTAAAATTATTAAAAAAATTATGAAATATCTTTTAATAGGAAAGTTGTTAAAAATTTTACAAATATGAATTATTTTAATATGATTATTAATTTCGATTTTCTCTATTCTTTATAAACTAATTATATAATTTTATAATTAAAAGTATGATACAAATGCATTATTTTGTTTTAATAAATATAAATATATCATAAGTAAAATATATTCAAATTATAAAGGTAATTTAAATTTATTGTTTTATCCATTGGATTTTTAACGATCAATATCATCACTACTTGCAAGTTAGTTTTCACTCCATCTAATTATTAATCTGAAAACTTTTAACAAGCCTATTATGCACAAGACAGTTTTTCTAAAAAAATTAATATACTTTCATAGCTTCTTACTTTTATATCAAACTCGAATACAAACAAATGTCAATAAATTACATAAATATGATTCTTTCCCACGTTTTATGGTGGTGCCAGTGCCATGTTAATTAATTTACGTAATAGTTGGAACACAACATTTTACTGTGTTAGTTATACTATAATGTTTGAATTTACTTTATCAACAAACTGATATGATATACATTCTATACTTACTCTCATTCTAATACCAGTTTCAACTACTGCAATTCCTTGCAAGATTATATATAATAAAAACATGTTATAGTATACGTTTTTAGTTTTTCTTCTCTTATGATAATGTAATAGTTATATGATTTTTGCACGTAAAGTGGAGTTTCTCTCTGAATTTCTATTGGAGAGGCATTGTTTAATCATGTTTTACTGAGGAAGGGTTCCTTTGTCATAAAGACTGTGACACCGTTTAGTTGCACCACTCAGGATAGAACCAATGGCTGTAGGCACAAAATACGGAGGTGAGACTCAGAAGCAAGCGGCACGAGGTTTTGTTTTCATTGATGCCTTCACTTTTCTTTCCAAAAACTGCTTTTCTCTCTCTCTACAAACCCACCAACTTCTCTCTCTTACTTAATCTCCCTATGCCAGTTTGAACTTATCTAAGAAAGAGAAAAACAAAAATTCTAAAAAATTTTAAACTTTAGACAAGCAAAGTGAAACTTCCCAGAACAAACCAGAACATACACACATGGGGGCTTTCCTAGGTCTAAGTTTTAGTCAATTTAACCCTTTGGGTGTCCGTCAAATTGCCATTCTCACGCCAAGGTCTTGATTGACTTTCTGGGTTTGGAGAAGAACTCTCACTTTGCTTTTGTTCATCTGTGTAATATTTATACATAGCCTTCTCTCTCTCTCTCTCTCTCTCTCTCTCTCTCTCTCTGTAATGTAATTAGCCCCATCTGTTGTAAACTCTTTCCTCTTATTGTATCTCCTCTTCATGTAAATTCAGTGGTGAGAAGTGTGTTTCTTTTCCTTTGTGTTGTATGATTATCATTGTTGTATTGAATATTGTAGTTGGTACGTTCATGACCCAATTGGGAATAAAAAATTGAGTTAAAAATTGTCATGAACAGTGTGGTCGCTTTCTTTTATGAGAGTTTTATTGTATGGTTTGCGGTATCCAAGTTGATGATCCTCTTGTGTGTAGGGTGATAATGCATATATAAAACCAGATGTTTTATGTTGCATCCCTTTGTTGGATTTGAGATGCCCTTATCCCTTTGCTTCCTTAATTGGAAACAAGCACACAATAGCAGATCTTTTCCCTTTTTCACTTCTAAGTACACACATATCACATACATAAAAAATTAAGAAAAAAAAAAACCATACCTATCTTTCTCCTACCCTGTACTTTCTATCTGTACGTCTTTATCTATTTTTCTCTCTCCTCTATTTCACTCCATATACCCCATACCTACACCATATCTGAAGCCAACAGAATTCCCAGAAGGGTTTTCAAAGTTTCAACCTTGATAGTGGTTTTCTTCTCTTTTTTTTGTTTTTTAATTTTTTTTCTGCATACCCTTTACAAGATCTTGAATTTGTTGAGATGGAGTGTGAAGTGAAGTTACAAGGGGGAGATCTGCATCCAGAGGTGGTAACTGAACCAAACCCTGTTGGTTTTGACAACATGGAAGAAGAACACAGTTTGTCGGTTGCCGAGAGAGAGATGTGGCTGAATGGTGACCAAGACGAGATTCTGGGAGTCAACGAGGCTTCTATGTTCTACGCCGATTTCCCTACTCTCCCTGATTTCCCTTGCATGTCGTCATCGTCTTCTTCATCTTCCGCGCCACCGCTTCCTCTGAAGACCATGACGTGTTCCACCACAACCACAGCAACCACCACCACTTCCTCTTCTTCCTCATCCTCTTCATGGGCCGTGTTGAGGTCAGATGTTGAGGAAGATGTAGAGAAAAATCATGGCAACGGCTACATGCATGACCAGTTTGATGCAACAGCTTTGTCTTCCACCGCTTCCATGGAGATTTCCCAACAGCAAAACCCTGATCCTGGACTTGGTGGCTCTGTTGGAGAGTGCATGGAGGATGTTATGGACACTTTTGGGTACATGGAGCTTTTAGAAGCCAATGACTTCTTCGATCCTGCCTCAATCTTTGAGAACGAGGAGAGCGAAAACCCTTTAATAGAATTTGGCACACTGGAGGAACAGGTGTCACTGCAAGAGGGGCAACAGGAAATGATGCATCAGCGAGAGAACATTGAAGACGATCGCAAGGTTCCTGTGTGTGAAGAGATAAAAGGAGAGGAAGAAGGTGGTGAGGGTGGTGGTGGCGTAGTAGATGATGAAATGAGTAATGTCTTCTTGGAGTGGCTCAAGTCTAACAAGGACAGTGTTTCTGCTAATGACTTGAGGAATGTGAAGCTCAAGAAGTCAACAATTGAAAGCGCAGCAAAGCGTTTAGGGGGAGGAAAAGAAGCTATGAAACAGTTGCTGAAGCTGATTCTTGAGTGGGTTCAAACCAGCCATCTTCAGAATAAGCGGCGCAAGGAGAATAGTGACAATGTTAACGACCCTCTTCAGGCACAGATTCAGGATCCCAGTGCCCAGAACAACCAGAACACTCACACCAGTGGCTCATTTGCACCTGAATCGAACTCTTGTTTCAACAACCAGACACCCTGGTTGAGTCCTCAAACTTTTGGGACAGATCAGGCCCCTATCATGGTTCCAAATCAGCCCTATTCACAACCCATGGTGGGGTATGTGGGTGACCCTTACACTACTGGTTCTCCTTCCAATAACATCACAGCCACTCATAACCATAACAATAACCCTTACCAACCAGGCACGGACCAATACAACATGATGGAATCAGCACATTCATGGCCTCATTCTCAGTTCAATGTTCCTTCTCCTTATAGCCAGTCTTATGGGGACAACGGTCTTTTCACACCTGGGAGTTTTGGCGGCTATGGCAATAACCAGTATCCTTATCAGTTTTTTCATGGTCCTGGTGATAGGTCGATGAGGTTAGGACCCTCTGCAACTAAGGAAGCAAGGAAGAAGAGAATGGCCAGGCAGAGAAGGTTTTTATCTCATCACAGGAATCACAACGGTAATCACCACCAGAATCAAGGGTCTGACCCACATACAAGACTGGGAAGTGATAATTGCACCACTGGTTTGGTTGCACCTCATCAAGCAAATTCTGCAGCAGCCAATTGGATGTACTGGCAGGCCATGGCGGGTGGCCCGGCTGGTCCTATGGCACCGGTGGTACCGACCGATCCACTGGCCGGACAAACGGTGGTGGACCGGTCCACCATGCACACACAGAATTCTCATCAGAATCGAGCTGCATCAGATAGGAGACAGGTTGGTGAACCTTACTTTGATCAGATATTGATGTTAGATGATTTGTTTGGCTTAAAGTATGATCGATGTGTGATTCGTAGAACGTATGTTCAGAATGTGATCATTATCGTGAATTTCTTGATAATGAACAATAGTTTCATCGCGTTATGAATAATGTGTGATTCGTTCAGTCATTATGTGTTTGATTGATAGGGTTGGAAGCCTGAGAAGAACTTGAGATTCCTTCTGCAAAAGGTGTTGAAGCAAAGCGATGTGGGAAGTTTGGGAAGAATAGTTTTGCCAAAAGTAATAATTTATCTGGCTTTTTCTTTGTCAATTACTTGCAAGTACTTTTTTGTTTATGATTTTATATGGTAGAAATGTGTACTTCATTTGTTAACTTAGATTTGAATTGTAATTTTGATCAGAAAGAAGCAGAAACCCATTTGCCAGAGCTGGAGGCAAGAGATGGAATATCCATAACAATGGAAGACATTGGAACTTCACGTGTTTGGAACATGCGCTATAGGTATTCCAACATCCATTGACATGTTTTTCTGTTTTTCCTATTGCTTTCACCTTTGTGTTAAGTTGAGATTAAAATGTTCTCTTTCGAATAATGTCTTGTTGGAGCACCAGATACTGGCCAAACAACAAAAGCAGAATGTATTTGCTCGAGAACACTGGTGAGTCTCACACAATAATAATAATAACCTCTCGTTAATTTTTCTTCCATTTTCAAGAAACTTGGTTATTCACATATTCATATTCTCATTTTGCAGGTGATTTTGTGAGAGCCAATGGCCTCCAAGAAGGAGATTTCATAGTCATATACTCAGATGTGAAGTGTGGAAAATATGTAAGAAGCCTTTTCTGATTTCCATTTTTCATTATCTTAACATGTTTTGATAACATAATCCTTTATACTTACGTCTTTCTACAAATTTTTAAAGGAGAATATATGAATACATTATTTGTTTTCCTTCATTCAAAATGTTAAGAATTAATTGGTGTGGGATTTGATTTTTACTTTTTTTTCTCAAAAAAAACAGATGATAAGAGGAGTGAAAGTGAGGCAACAAGGTTTGAAACCAGAAACCAAAAAAGCAGGAAAATCGCAGAAAAACCAGAATGGGACTAATGCATCAAATACAGCTGGAACTGCGGCCAATAATGGCAGGTCATCGCCACCGAAACCAAAAGCTGAAAAAAAGTAGCAAATTAGTACAATAATAATTACATATAATATATAATATTAGAATAGAATGTATGTACAATATTACTATATGAATTATATCATAATAAAATAAAAGACTATAAGTCTGAACACGGTGCTCACATAAAATTGTGGGGTTTCAGCATGCCCTGCAATTGAGGCTGTCAACAGGGATTTGTATAACAGTATTTTGAGTTATATTTCTCTTCGTATTTAAATACAATTTTATGTGAAAATGTTGTATCATGTTTCTAACGTTTGTGTATGGATTTATATCTTACTCTGATACCGATCTACGTTATATTATATCTCTTTATGGCTCGAATTTTGTATTAAAGTTGATAGAAAATCGAAAATCGCAATTTGGATCCGATCTATATAATTTTAATCAACAAGTATATAGTTTAATAATTTTAAATTATTCAGCTGTTTTATGATATGGTGAATAGCTTTTAAAATAGGTATAATGTGAAAAAAAATATTGGAGTGGATAAGTCTAACTAGATTGATGACAGAAGCAGGAAGTGATAGAAAATAATATCTTGGATTCTTGACTGAAGCTACAGCAGAGAAGAAAGTAATAATTGTTATATGAGAGAAAAGATATAAAGAAAGAAAGAGTGAAAAAGAGTAGAAAGTGGTGCATGTGACGTAGAAAATGACTTGTTTTGGGTTTAAGGATGAAGGAGCCGTGTGGGTAGTGTCTGTTGAAGGAAAATGATGAGTTGATGTCAGGAATGGATTCTTAGCCAAAAACAGCACAGGTCATTTTCGAACATTTTCTCTTTATGTCTCTCTCATTTTATTTGTGGGGAGAAAAAGAGGTAAAATCTGAACATGAACGAAAATGCTAAAATTATAAAGGGACCTCAGAATTTTATTTGCATCGAATTTTTGTTCTCGTTTGTTTGTTCATTTGTTGCAGATCTGTCGCACCGATCAGCAATGCTTTCAAATAAATGAGTGAAAGGATTTACTCTGTTATTTTTCTATTAAACATTTTCGTACAGCTTTTATTTATATCCCTTCATCGTATCAAGATCTATTTCATGTTGCAAAATCAAATCGAAATAGATCTTTTAATCTAATTGGAGTTGTTCTCTCTCTACCCTCACCGAGTTCACCTTGCACCTTCCATTATTTTGGTATTTCCAATTTCAATCTTATCAGAAATATTTTGATTTTCAAAAAAATGAGTCATCCGAATAATAATAAAAAGAAGCAAACCCTATATCTTTTTCTTCACTCCAATGCATTTCACATTTTGAAAATCTTACACTCATTTTTCCTCTCTTATTCTCCTGTGTCGAATTTCATATCTCATCTCATACTCCTTTGTTTCTCCTTTCTTCCAATAGTCGTCTCCTCCTCCCCTCATCTGTCTCTCATTACTTTGATCATTTAATTTGAGCTCGTCCTCCCTTCCTGTCTGGTTTTTCGTTTGGAGGTTATTTGGTGTTGTTGGTGGTGGTTGCGTGGTGTTGTTGGTGGTGGTTGCGTGGTGTTGTTATGGTACTGAGGTCTAGCATATCAATAGTTGTTTTTTCTTCGAGCTTAGCTTTGGCGTCTAGGTTAGTTGTTGTGTGATGTCCTACTGCTTGTGTATAATGCATGGTTAGTTATGTTAATTGTTGTTATTATGGTACGTGATGGAAGAAGGATCTGGCTGATTCTGGTGGTGGAAGTAATCAACCAGATCTCCTTCTCTGAATGGACAATAGCAGCACGTAGCAATGGAAGTTGTGCTTGGTCAACGCAGCGAAATGGATTGAAGAATGATGTTGATGACTGGAGGAAACAAAAACATGAGGAAGCCATTCTCAAGAGGTGTTTGGTGGCTGGAGATTGAAGTGGATGTCAGGGAAAATGAAACGAATATTGGTTTGGTGATGAGAATTGATGAAGCGGTGATGGAGAAAAATGGAATGAGGGAAGAGATTTGGGTGCTGAAATGTGATGCAGATGGTGTTGAGGAATGCTAGGAATGGAGCCTAGTTAGGGAGAGAGTCTAGAGGAAACTCTCAAGCTCTCTCTCGGTGACCTTCAAACGGAAGAATGATCTGGAATGAAATCAATAGATTCTAATTCTTCATTTAATTCAAAGGTGCCCATAGAATCATAGAAGCAAGCTATTTTGAGGAAAACCAAGTCCTAGTTACAACATTGGATGCATTGAATAAATGCTAGCAATGCAAGGAGGAAAAACGTGAAGAGCCACGTGGTCAATCAAGCTAGTAGCTGATGGTTAAGAAACGCGAGCAGCTGGTGCATCTTCAGACGCTAAGCTCAAATCCTCATCCGCTGAGCACTAGGCTTTCTTCAACTTCAACCAAGTTGCTGGTTGGAATGTGACTCATGTGGGCTTCCAAAGCAGCTTGCTATGCATCCAAGTGAAGATTCCAACATTCCTCCAAGTGAAGATCTGGCTTGCTTCTCATTCTTGATGTTTGCTTCTTGATTTATCAAGCTTCTTGGTTAGTTGATCCATGATCTCCTAGCTTTATTAGACCATACAAAACACATATAAACATATTAAACAGAATCCTACTAAGACTTAGAGAAGAAAATCAAAAAAGATCTTTTAAAAGTTCTTCTCCAACTTTCCTTTCTTAGCCTTAGCTTAAGTTCGTACTCCTTCGAATGGAATGCCCTAAATGGGTTTCCATCAGTACGTGCTGGTTGGATGCTTGATCTAGGGTTGAGGGTTGATTGATCTGGGTTGTGATGTTTGGATCTAGGGTAGGAAGAGTATACGAGAGGATGGACGCCTTAATCGCACCTGTAACTGCGGTTAAGGCACCGCCTCGCATGAAAGTGCACTTAGTGTTCACATAGAGCCGCACTTCGACGTGCGGTTGAGGAGCGCCTTAGTTGGAGGTGCGACTAGTGCTCTTGGCTGAAGTTTGCGAAGTGCGACTAAGGAGCGACGCAATTGGAGGTGCGACTGGTGTTTGCCGAAGTTCGCGAAGTGTGACTGACGAGCGCCGCAATTGGAGGTGCGGTTGTGATTTGCCGAAATTGGAGGTGCGGTTGTTGTTGGGCCAAGTTGGCTTGTGGTGAAGTTTTTTTGGGTTTTCTTTTCTTATGAAAAGTTAAGTTAATATATTAAAGTAATTTTTTAATATTTTATATATTTTTTTTTGTTAATAAGTTTTCGTAGTATGTTTTGTGATGAGTGCATATTTATGTCCACATTTATGCTTTAAAATTCAAATTTTTGATGGGATATTTGTGCTTAAATGGTTGATTTAAAGTGGATCTGTGATAATTGAAATTATTGGGTTTGGGAATTAAAGAGACGTAAAAAGTGAGTTTTAGCGCATAAATTATTCTTGGATGTTTTAATGTTTATTTGTGCAGCTGGAATTAAAGCTTTATTGGTCCAAATTGCAAATTAAGGCCCAAAATCATATTTTATTTGATAAATAATGTACAAATGGGCCAAACAGACAGACTTTACCCTTGCACCTCCTAAATTTCCTTACATACACTCCTATTTCTGAAACAGGCCCAACAAGTAAGCCCAAACACTAAGTCTTTTCTCCTACATTCCTAAATTTTCCTACCCATACTCATCTTACCACTAACTAGTCAGACTTCACCAAATCATGCCACGTGTCCAAATCTTCCACACACATATTTAGCCAACCACATGTTGCCACATCACCTCCCTCTGCCACATCATCATCTTCCACCCACTGAAACCCTAATTCCCAATCTAAACCCTAGGCGCCGGCAGCCACCAGCAACCACCTTGCCGCCGCGCCACTATAGGCCACCACAGATTCTCGCCATTAGCCGCCTGGTGTCGGCGCCATCTTCAACCGCCAACGTCAAGCCGCCACCATCGCGAGTCCTCCACATTGTCGCACTGCTAGCCGCTAGTCACTTCCGCTGCGACGCAAATCGCATAAGACTTCATCGCGAGTTCATCATCAATCTTCAGGCCACCATCTTCTCGTCGAACCGTCGTTGTAAGAGTAGCGCCTTCGTCGAACATCAATACGCATCGGCCATGGCCTTCTCATCCACGCTTCTCGCACACCACGCTCATCATCATCCACGACCACCATCATCTTCTTCGCGCCTCCATCCACCATCAACCCCGCGAATTTCTCCACCACACCTGCAACAAACAAACCCAAAAATAGAGAACCCAATGGCGTCTCGCGCATCCTCATCGTGGAGCAGAGAAATCAATAGCGTTGGTGAGAGCCAAATAGCGAGACATTTTCTTCTTCGCACCACACTAGAGAAAACGTGAATCCTCTCCTTTCGCGGCACAGGCAAAGGCAACAGAGGGCGAGCTCGAACCAATTCGAAAATGAGAAGACCAACGCCTCTAGAGAGCGAAACCCCTCTCTCATTCTCGCGGCGGCATAGGAGCTCCCTTTCCCCCAATCTGAAACCCTAATTTTTGGTGGGAAAGGGGCTGACACGTGTCAATCCCTCATTGGGTACGCCTCTCTGGTCAAAACTGGTCAATAGATTTGAATCTGGTCAAACAGGGGTTCTGTTGCAATTTTTGAAAATTCAGAAGGGGCTAAAGTGCAGATAGAGGAAATTTTAGGGGCATTTGTGCAATTTTGGAAAGTCAAAAAAGTTAAAAGATAAAATTTAGTTGTTGAGTTAATTTAATTTGGGAATATCGATAGAAAATATCTTCCAAATAATGTTATAATTATCTAAATCTTTTAGTTATTTGGAAGATATAAGATAAAAGATTCTGTCAACTGAATATTCAGAGTTCAAGCCCAATCAAGCCTTATATAAAGAGACCCAGGGGAGGCAGAAAAGGGACTTCACTTCAATTCATTCTTTCATTCACCACATCTTTCACTTTTCTTTCATCTTGTATTCAACTCCATTCATGGAGAGCTAAGCATCTAGGGCTATTCTGCTGTAATTTCATTATGGATTCAGAGGTTAGATCGAGTTAATGCAATTGTTTATTTTGATTATTTATTTAAGTTGTTCTTTCTCTATGTCTTTCATCTCTTTATCAAATTAAAAGCAAAGATTTTTGCATCATAATGTGTTTGAATCTACATGGATATTTATTATATGAGTTCTAGGGTTTCTAGGTTAAATTAAGAATCTACTTTGATTTAATTTAGGAACTTTCATATGATTAAATGGTTTTTACTATTAATTGAGAATGTACTTTGATTGATTAGTAATAATTTCAACTATAATCAATTGAGAATTTACTTTGATTGATTAGCTTTTAACTTGGTTAGGAGATTTAAGAATAGACATGACTAAACACAATATAATTTGATTGAGAATGTACTTTGGTTGAATTTATTATGAATAATCTAGAAAGGTTTTGCATTTGATTGAGAATTTATTTTGGTTAATTGCATGATCGCCCTCAAATTAATTAAGAATGTACTTTAATTAATTTGAAACTTGAACAATAATCAATTGAACAATGATTTCTGAATAATCGATGATGAATCTATATTGAAAAAGCAGTGGAATTAGCCTATTTCTTCATAATTGTTTTTAAGTTTCCTATTTGTTCTGCAACATTCTTTAAACATTCTCACTTTTATTCATAAGCATTGCATAACATTCATAAGAGTCAGATATTCGAAAGCAATTCCGTGTTCGTAGGGAGATGACTCAGGGTTATTTTAGCCCTATCTACTTTCTTGGATACTACTTAGCAATACTGAAGTTGTCTTGAAAAGTAGTATTAATTTAATAGCTTCAACGACAGCGTATCAAATTTGTTTTTTTTTTATTTTCTGTGTCAGATCTTGTAATCACGACAACAAATCCAAGGTCGAATGCAATTTTTCGAACCCATTCAATTAAATCGGCGCATGATGGAAAGATTTGATTAGTGAAAAAGTTATATGTGTAATCACTCTCACCGACTTTATTTAGAAAAGAAGAAAATTTCGACATAAAATTATAATTTATTTGATAATCGAGAAATGGATAGTTATCTATCTTATATAATTAAATATGACCTATAATAAACATTACAATATTAAAATTTAACAAATAACAATTAAAAAATTAACGAAAACTTTTAAAATTTAAATAAAATTTACTAAATATAAACATCTTATAAATTAAATCAAAACTTAAAAATAATTAACACATAAAAAATGTATACAATAAATAAAAAATAACAAAAAATATTCTAAACTAAATACTAAATAAAAAAATTAAACTTATTCTAAATTAAATATAATTTCACGTATAAAACATTGAAAAATTAATAACAAATAAGAAAATTTCAAAAAATATATGGGTTAAATATGTTTTTAGTCCCTAAACTATTGGCCGTTTCTGGTTTTCGTCCCTCTTTCAAAGTAAGGTACAATTTGGTCCTCATTCTTTTCGAAAGCGTTCGTTTTAGTCCTCGAAAACTAACACCGTTTAAAAATTTGGTCCTCATTTAGCAATAAAATGAGGACTAAAACCAAAATTCCGAGGACTAAAACGAACGTTTCGAAAAGAATGAGGACCAAATTGTACCTTACTTTGAAAGAGGGACGAAAACCAGAAACGGCCAATAGTTTAGGGACTAAAAACATATTTAACCCAAAATATATTAACTATTACGTAAAAAATACACTTAAATTACAAACTAATACATAAAAAAAATAATTACAATACAATATAACATAAAATTTTATAAACTAAATACTAAATAAAAAAATTAAATGAAATAATAGTTCATTAACACGTATAGTTTAATATTAATATAGTTTAAAATAACTTTAATATGTTAAAAGTCTATCAAAATTTGGTAAATGAATTTTTGTTTCTAACACCACTTCAAAAAAAATACTTGAACATTGTTTTCTTTAGTTGCTTCAAATTTACCAATAAAAAATATAACCAAGATGACTAATCTTCTGAAAATGTATTTGTAATATCTAATCTAACAAGACTATGACATTCCATCTAAAGATTAGCCATATGAATAGGTATGTCAACACTCACAGTTAATAGACATTAGGTAAATAAGTCTTGGATATGAAGCCAAGATAAAAAAAATGGTAACAGAAGGGTTATGCTTAGGTCTGTTTTGAAACTTATTGCTCTCAACTTCAATCTAACATTCGCATAATGTAAATCAAACTGAATATCATACTACTCAAACATACTATAAGCCATAATATAACAATAAACAACAAGGAGACATGATTCATAATACAATATGCAAATAAAGATCATAAGCAAGCATAAACCATAATATCACAATAAACAAACAACAATAATGAGCGAAGATTCAGAGTGCAATGTCCTAATAAACATAAAATGATAAGCATATGAAGACTCGGTTAAAAAAAAGTTTGCACGGTGAAACCGCACTTGGAAGTGTGACACCCCTAAACAGCAGTTCGAAGTGTGGTTGAGGGTGAGCCGAAATTCGAATTTTGGCTTGGTGTAACCAGCGTTCCAACTGCGTCACTATTAACCGTATCTCCAACAACGATTTACGTGTTTACTTCCAATAATATACTAACCTGTGAGCTCTCTCGCTGCCTTCTTCCTCCTCCATTGTCCACAACACTACCAACACTGCTTTCTTCCTCCTCTACTATTGTCCACAGCACCACCAGGCACAACCACTACAACTCTGAATTTAGAAAACAATATAACAATATAGTGAAGAAGTGAAGAATGAAAGTCAAAAAATAACAAGAGCGAAGGGATGCATGTAGGACAATAGATGATATTTAGGGTTTATACCATTTAGGGTTGTTGGTGGTTAGGAGGGTTGCTGGTAGTTAGGAAATCAATAACTCATCATTAATTTTTCATTTAACTTTTAATAAATGAAGGACAAATATGTAAAATGGAAGATCAAAGAGATAAACAAATGAGGTACATGAAGGGCAAATATGTAAAATTGGTTTAAGTGATTTGTGATGATTTATAAAGAAAGCTGCCACTGAGAAAATGAAGTGTGGGACAAAGGAGAAAGATGTAGGTTTAGCTAGAGATTGTTTGGTAAATTATTAATTTAATATAAATATATTTTAAATTTGTAATAATTATTATTAGAAATTAAAAAAATAAGAGATTGTTTATTTTCATTTTCGTAAGTAATTCTTTAAATAAACAATGTTTATATTTTAAGAAATATACTTAATGATAATTCTGACATGACACTAAAAGTAATCTACCAACCTTGATTACTTCAATTAAATCAATCACATCTAAAAATAATTTTTCTACTGAAATCTAGTTTCTCTATTAAATCAAAATATTTCATTTTTCATTTACTTTACTGTTTCTTCAAGTTACTACAAATCAATCATTTACCTTTCACATCCCTAACCAAGCAAAATTTGGCTTTGTTTGGATGGAAGTGAGAGTTCAAAGGATTGGAAAAAGAACAGAAAATGATGGTTTTAAAACTAAGATGGGTAAAAAGTTTGTAGAAAATATGATTGATATAAGTGAAAAAAAACAAAAGTTATATGTTTAATATAATCATTTGTTAAAATGTTCTTAGATTTATTTTGTTAAGGTGATTTTAAAATAATTAAATTAAACATGTATATTTATATTTAAATGTGTATCTTTATAGCAAATTGGAGATAAAAGTAGTAATTTTTTTTATTCAAGTAATGTTACAACTCTTTTTTATTAGAACTAATTATTTTATACATGTAGACAATAGAAAACATTGATACAAAGATAAAAAAAATAAATGTATGTAGTCTCTATAATGCAAAAAAAAAAATTAACTTAGATAAATCACACATGCACGTAAATTAAAATATATTATGAAAAAAATACAATTTGACACATACAAATTTTTCACACTATCATTTCTTAATTTTTACTTTTTTTTTTTAAATACAAATCATTTTACCTTTATATATATATATATATATATATATATATATATATATATATATATATATATATATATATATTTATATATATATTTATATATATATAATGAATGTAAAATTGTGTTACCGTTAATACTATTTAAAGTATAAACAAAACAAATTGTTAAATTGGAACAAACGAAAATAAAATTTAAACTCATCTTTAAAATATATCAAAACCACTCTTTGAATTTATCTCATATTGGAAGAAATACTATACAAGCTTCCATAAAATTTAACATAATAATCTAAAAAATAGAGTATTAGAATTAATAGATGTTTTAAAATAATGAGACCGATTATTTTATTTTAAAATAATCTAATAATATAAATAGAATTAAACTCGTCTCATTACTTAAAACACAACTCATCTCTCTAAAACTCTTCCTCTCAGTTTCTCTCTACATTCTCTTTAAGTTTTCTCACTCCTCGACATCTATTTGATGATTAGGAAGTTTCTAGGAGATCATAGTTGTATTGTCTCTAATATCTATCGATCAATTTTTGCTATAGAGTAAGTAAGTTTCAACTCCTTTTTCTCTTTTCTTCTTAGTTGTGATCATGCTTCATGATCTCTTGTTGCATGTGTATTGTGATGTTTTTTCCTAGTTTCCTGTTGATCAGAGGTTCTAAGGACTCTCCTTGATCTTTTTTCGGTGTTTCATAAGTGTATTTAGAGTTCCTTGAGTCTAAAGCAACTAGGGTACAATTCTAAAATTTGATAGGAAAATTTGTGAGGTAAAAGGGAAGCTAGATGTTGAACTTTAATTTATGTTTATTATATATGTTTGGTACTTTCTAGTATGTTAAATTGAATTAAATTACAAATTTTGATATTGTGTGAATGATTGTTCATTTAAATAAGTATATGTGCTTGTTTGAGAATTTGTTTTTGATTAATATGTTCAGATGTTATTATGAAGATGAATTTCATGTTATGAAGTTGTGTTGATGGTTGAAATTGGTTGAATTGTGCAAAGGCTAGTGAGAGCTCAAAATTATGTGTTTTATAGTTAATTTAGTAGGTTTGAGGGGTGCATTATTGAAATCTGGGTTTAATTTGATTATTGGTGGTTTAAGACAGTTTATTTCGTCTTTAGTAACTTAATTAGGATGAGAGTTGGATGATATGTGGTTTAGAATGAAATGGTAGTGACTTTAGTATGTTTACATTGTTGTTTCAAAAGGATTTTAAAGGTTTGGAATAGGTAAAATCTAAAGGAAGTGAGTATGATCTGAAATGAACCTTTAAGACTCTTGTTAGGGGTATATAAAACTTGTTTTCACCTTGAGAATGGTATAAAATCTTATATAAGATCATTTGATAGTTGATAGGTTGAACTAGATGTGATGGTTTGGGGTCTGTCATAGAGTCATTTATGACTTGTTTGTACCATTGATTGATTGAAATTGGTGTTAGGAGAAGTAGAAATGATTTTGGGTAACTTGGAGTAGTTGATTTGATTTGAAGTAGTCACTTTGAGTTAGAGGAGTGTTTTTTGAGGTTTTTCTGTGTCATGGCGCTTGAGCACTAACTCACTAGAATCCTAGCGTTGAGCACCACTTCTTGGGTGCCTGAGCGCCACCTCTCTATTTTTGGGCGTTGAGCGCCGGTCTTTGGGTGCTTGAGCGCCAATTTAGGGGATTTGCTAAATGTTATTTATGATGTTTTGATACTTCTTGATGGATGGTTTATGATCTTTGATGGATGTTGAGTGGTTTCATGTAATTGTAGGTGATTATATCTGATGTTATACATATGATTGAAAGTGGTGGAAAGAGTTCCAAGTAGGAATTTCTTAGTAATGGTTACCAAGTATTGTGAGTATGAATGTATGAAGCTTTGTACTGGTGGTTTATCCTAACACTCTCAATAACTTTAATTTCAAATAGAGATGGATGGTTATGTCGTGAAAAGTAGCAGGAGGTTCTTTGTCTAGAGGCTTTATCTTGGCCAAAGACAACTGAAATTGACTAACCTTATATGGTAACTTGGATTGAGTCAATTGTATTACCATTACAACTGCATAAACTACCATAGTTTGATATTCATACTATATTCGAATGAGTTAAGTCTAGTTTATTTAAATATGTATTGTGTGTGATTAATTGGATTGAAATTGTAGCTATTGTGAAATATTTAATGCTCTAGAATGATTCTGTTTACACTAGCTTACCCTGCTTGTTCTTTGTATTTGTATTGTATGGCTTGTTCGTGCATCGACTATAATCATCTGGTGGGTATGAGCAGAGGGAGATAATGTTTCTTTGGAGAAAGCATTGGATGAGGATTATCAGATGCTTAGTTATTCTAGACTAGCTATTTGTATATAGTTTTGTTTATTTGGTTTGTATATAAAGTTCCTTTTATGGTTACTTAGATGATTGTAACTGACTTTATATTTCTCTCTTGTTGATTAATCTATTATATTAAAATTTATGATAGCTCTTTTATAGTATTTATATTATATTTTAGGATGTTACATTTGTGGTATGTTCTTTCCTTAGGAATCTTGTACGTTATGAGTGCATCGTGTTTCTATTGTGTACTCTTAGTTATACCTAGTTAGTATTCAGTTTCTTTGAGTTAACTGATGGATCTTCTCTATGTAAGCAAAAGATGACACCTAGACCTCCTCCTCCCAAACGCCACAGAAACCTGTTCTCCCAAATTCCCTCCTACAAAACCCCTTTCCCTCCTCCCTCCCCGATAACATCGTCGTTTGGGACTATTACACCTAAAAATCCTTTGATTGCCTCAATAGGAAAAACCCTAACATCGGCTTTGAACCCTCACGCGACATTTTTAAGTTCAATTCTTACAAGAGCGACTTGGATCTCCTAATTCACTAGTTGTTCCAAATCGCCAAGGCGGCAAATTTGGTGCTCCGACTCGACCTCAATGTAGGCGGCGACACCAAATCATTTGTCGTCGCCATGAAACTGCGAAACGTGACGGTGGTGACCACAACTATGAACATCGCGACGCTGAACAACGAGACCGTGGCGTTGTGGGGACTAGTGTCGTTGCACGTGCTGCTTCAGCAACGGCTACCGTTGTTCAATGGAGTGGTGTTGGAGTTTATGTTGTTTGATGTTGATATGGTACTGAGACGTGGAGGGTACCTTTGGATGATCACTTTTTCAGCAAACGGGTGGATCTTGCTACTGTTGTAGGGCACAAAGAGTGAATGAGAAAAAATAGTGAAATTTAGGTTTGCTTTTTCTTTAACGACATAGAGAGAATAAGTAAAAAAATCGGAACAAAATTTTAATTTTATTTTTCAAACGGGTAACGGGTTCCCGTGGGTACGGATAGTGTAATACCCGAACTCGACCCGTTAACAAGCAGGTATTAAAATACCCGCTACTCGCTACCTATAGATACCTCTTATCCACATGTACTAAATACCTGAAGCGACCCGCGGTTTTTTCTACCAACCCTATTGGTGACTCCTCTATTTTTTTTAAATTGTTTTCGCCTTCCAACAGGGCTCCTAAAGCGGTGGTACCCAACGACGACACAATCCTAGCAATTGTTGAGTTCCTCCCCAACTAGCGGTGCCTTCTTCACTCTCTAGCTAGCTTTGATTGATGGTGTCATAATCTAGTTGTGCATGAGGGAAAGAAGGTTGGGGACTTCGTTCAGGCATTATGGTGTCATTGGCGGTGATGGCCTTGACAGTGTTGGAGTTGCACGATAATGGTATTGACCAATGGAGTCGCAAATTGGGACGGTGTAGTGGTGTTTCGAGTAATCAAGGGAGGCGAAACAAGATGAAAATGGAGGAAACCTATGGAGTGTTGTGCTTTGGAGAAGATAAAGATGAAGGGTGTTGCTCCCTCCTCCACCCCAAGTGCTCCTGCATCCCCACTATTTTATTTTATTCCAAAATTACCCTACACCTCCCCACTATATTTAATAATCTTTCTCTTTCTCTCTCCACATTAATGAAGCATTCACATGGTTCAAATTTAAATTTGTGATATATTGTAAAATTTTATTTACATTTTCCCTTAAATAAGCTTGATTCAATCTTATTTTCACTGTTCAATATTTTTTTTCCTTCAAATCACTTAATAAATGGTAAAATTTTGTTTTAAATTTCTAGAAAAATGTTTATATATATGTGTGTTTTTTTTACATTTAATATCTATAATTTTTAACATTATATTATGTTTTAACTTACTGACATGTTTGACTCAAATAACTTGAATAAAGTATTTAATTTATTAGATAAATAATATAAAAATATTATTAAATACTTAAAATATAAAAGAAAAGTTATTTGTTAAAGATTTGGTATTTATTTAGTTCTTTCGTCATTATAAAGTTAGTATATAATAATAATAATAATAATAATAATATATTATTTACTATTAATATTATTATGTTTATTATTTTGTATTTGCATCTAACCTTTAAGTTTATAAAATGGAAGTGGTAGAAGCACTAATATTGAAGTTTTCTCTCAATTTTATATTTTGCAATATATCACAAGTTTAAATTTAAGTTATATGAATGCTCCATTAATGTAGAGAGAGAAAGAGAAAGAGAAAGATAATGCTCCATTAATGCAGACAGAGAAAGAGAAAGATTGTTGAGGATAATGGGAAGGTGTAGGGTATTTTTGAAATAAAAAAAATAGTGGAAAGGTGTAGAGTATTTTTGGAATAAAAAAAAATAGTAAAGAGGTACAGAAGTACTTGGGGTGGTGGAGGGAGCAACACCCAAAGATGAATGGGTCTAGGTTTTAGGCAAATCCAACAATACCTTCTATACTCCATGGCCAATCTTCACACCTTTTGCACCCCATGGCCAATCTTCGCACCTTTTGCACCCCATGGCCAATCTTCACACATTCTTTATTTCTTTTGTAGGTTAGACTATGGTTTACCTCCTACACCACGTTTTTCTCTTATATGCACCTCCTTATATTTTTAATGTTTAGTTTTTGCTCATTGTATCCATTTAATTACACATTAAAAAAGGGTTGGTTTATGGACAAACGAACCAAGATGCAATGCGGGGACGAGCCAACCCAACTTTCAAGAGTCAACTAGAGAAAGGACCTAAATTGGTGAAACTAGCTTGCATTACCATCCTTATTTTTTTCCTTACTTCCCCAACTCATTATTCATCCATCTCACACTTGTATTCCATTTTATCCTCTTTTTAATTAAACTTCATTTTTTTTGTGTTCATGCAATTTTTTAAATAATAAAAAAAATATTTTAAAAAATACAAAAAATAAAAAATATGAAAAATATTTTCTTTCTTTTTTGTCTGTCAGGCTGGCATGACATCCATTTTCAAATAATTCAAAAAATATATTCAATATGTATATATAGGTTTTCACTCTTGTTCCATTTTAGTACTTCCACCAATCTATTTTTTTTATTGTGAATGAAAATACGTGAAAAAAAAAATGAGTCCAGATTCTATACTGGACTTTTTGGTGTTTGTCTTTGTTGAACATTAAAAATACACTAATGTTTAGTATATTATAATTCTTTTTAATATATTTTAAAACATCAAATAAGTGTCAATCAGTATATTTTGAAAACAAAAATAGAGAAAACTAACAGAGAATCCAAATTCGGAGAAGACTTGATACAATAATGACATATAATCCATCTTAAAAAGTCTTTACAGTTAATAGTTATCATTGACTCTTCTTAAGAATCTAATTACTTGTACTTTGTAACACTACCAATAGCACTACAAGTACATTTAGAGACACGTGAACAAGAAGGTTTATGCTGGCAATTCATATTAACTAGTGATGACAACAAACAAAGGTGAAAGACAAACTTCACTTCACACTGAACAACTTGAATTTGTTCAACTATAACTTATAATATTTTGTTCGGCTAACTACACTCTCTTACAAAGGAACTACCTCATAAAGTAACAAGTAGATTATACTGGTTTGTTTATATGTATTTCAATACTGAAAAAAATGGTATATAATAAACAGAGATTACTTCATTGGTCACAATTATTAGACCTTTCTCATTATACACAAGGAAACCAAAATTACAATGCAGAATTAATTGATGACAACGTGATAGAAACAATTCTTGCTAAGAAAATCCTAGTTGCCTAGCCTCATTGCTATGTTGGCTATTTGAAATATTTCTTTCTTGTTGATCATTTGCAGAAGATGCATGAAGAAGCAAGTCAACTTTAACACATTCCTCTCTCTCCTGCCTAATTTCCTTCATCATTGCTACAACATCTTTCATGGTTGGTCTGTCATCTGGGCTTGAGTTCACACACAGCAAAGCCACTCCTAAGGTCTGCAACATTTCCTCAATTTCGGATTCTGGCCGAGCTCTCAAGCTTTCATCCACCACTTCAACTCCACCTCTTTTCTGTCTTACCCAATCAACAATGTGGAGTCCATCAGGTATTGTTGGATCAATTGGTTGCTTCCCTGTCAGGACTTCTAGCACAACAATGCCATAGCTATAAACATCACTTTTCTCTGTTATTTTCATCATGTACCCATACTCTTCAATCCCCAGATACAGAAAAAGGTAATAATGTATAGATGTCAGTATACAGTTATGAGAGATAGCATATTCAGACAGAGAATGTTAAATAAAAGTTCAGACTCTCCTTAATGGTGAGTGATAAAAGTAACACAATATTTAATTGAAGTATTGGGATAGTAGTACTATACTAACCAGGAGCAATGTAACCATAGGAACCAGCTAGTGTGCTAGAAGATCGAGCAAAATCTCCATCATCAACAAGTTTTGCAAGCCCAAAATCAGCTATGTATGGTTCAAATTCAGGGCCTATGAGAATGTTGTTGGCCTTGATGTCCCTATGAACAATAGGAGGAGCACAATCATGGTGCAAATAAGCCACACCTTGTGCTGCTCCTAGTATTATCCTAAACCTTATGTCCCATTCCAAGCAGTTTCCACTTCGTTCATGAAGCAGACTTCCTAGACTCCCATTTGGCATGTAATCATACATAAGCAACCTTGTCTTTCTGTTCCAACAGCAACCCAAGAACCTTACAATGTTCTTGTGGCGAATTGAACCGAGAGTTTTTACCTCAGCTGAAAAGGAATCACGTACCCCTCCACCATTAACTGCTAACTTGTCGCTTTGATCATCACATTTTGCAGCTATTGCTGTTGGCCATAGTCTTTTCACGGCAATGATATCCCCATTTTCCATTTCGGCACGATAAACAATCCCTGAGCACCCCTTTCCAATTACATTGGATTCCACCAAACACTTTAAGACTTGCTCCACAGAGAAGTTTACCTTTTGGAATGGGGTGAACTGCCAAGGCCATGAATCTCCTCCCATCTCAGAATCATTGTCTGCTTGAATGATTTTCCTTGCTCGAAAGACAGTAACAACTCCAAAGACTGTCATTGCAACAATCAAGGCACTGAGCAGCCCAATAGCCAGTTTGATTATCTCTGACCTTTTAGAATTAGTACCATTCAGCATTTTTGTCATAGCCTCACTGCTAACAAAACAAGAATCGTGACCATTAGGACACAAACCTTGGTTTCCAGCCAAATCTGTTGCTGATAGTTGATGGAATAACTTGGTGTCTGGAAGATAACCAGTGATTTTGTTGTAGGAAATGTTTAGAGAAACAAGATTTTCGAGCCCTGAAAAGGCCGTCAAGTCACCTTCAAGATTGTTGTGTGAAAGGTCTAGAACTGACAGCTTTTTCAGAGAAGAAATCTCTGGTGGGATCACTCCAGATAATGCATTGTGACTCAGATTTAGAGAAATATCAAGTGCTTCAATTTGAAGCAGTTCTGGTGGAATGCTCCCTGAAAAGTTGTTGCTGCTAAGGTCTAGCAGCTGAAGACCTGAACATTGCCCAATTGAGGAGGGAATTGGCCCAGAGAAAGAGTTTCTACTTAGGATGAGTCTAAGAAGTGAAGTGAGTTGGCCAATACTCATTGGAACCTCACCGGAGAAGTTATTCATAGAAACATCCAAGACCTCTAGCCTTGTGAGAGAAGACAAATAACTAGGCAAAGCTCCAGAAAGGGAGTTGTTGCTTAGATTCAGCATTTGCAGTTCTTTACAGTTTCCAATCTCAAATGGTACTGACCCAGTCAGCTGATTTTCAGACAGATCAAGGAAATAAAGGCTCTTAAGAGAGCCGATTTCTCTTGGTATCTCCCCACTGATTCTGTTGCCTACAAGCCGGAGGCGAATGAGAGAAGTGCAGTTCCCAATCTCAGGAGGAATAGGGCCAGAAATATCATTAGATATTAGCAGAAGCTTTGTTAAATTTTGAAGTTTAAACAGGCCTGGGGGTAAGCTATCAGTGAGTGCATTGTATGACAAATCCAAAGCCTCAAGGCTTCTACAGCCTCCCAACGATGATGGAATGCCACTTCCAAGTTTGTTCTGCCAAGCAAAAAAGACTGTTAGCTTTGTCAAGCTTCCAATCCCAGGTGGAATTGAACCTGACAGCTGATTTGTATCCAGCTGCAACTGTATGAGGTTTGTGAGATTGGACAGAGCTGGTGGTATTGAACCAGAGATGTTATTGTTACTCAACATAAGTTCTTCAAGATTTGAGAGTTTCCCCAGACTTTGGGGTATTCCACCTGAGAGAGAATTCAAAGAGACATCAAGAATCTTCAAGTTTCTGCAGTTACCAATTTCCTCAGGAATGTCCCCAACAAAATTGTTTTGCCACAGCAGTATCTTTTCCAGCTTCTGAAGCATACCAATCTCTCTTGGTAGGGAACCAGAGAGGTCATTCTCATAAAAAAATAAGTTGACAAGCTCTGAACAGTTCCCTATTTCAGGAGGAATCTCACCAGAGAGCATAGTACTATAAATAGACAAGGTCTGAAGCATACTTAGCTTGCCTATTGAAGCAGGCAATGAACCAGAAATTTTTGTCTCGGCAAGACCCAACACTGTCAAATTTCTGCAATCTCCTAGCTCATCTGGAATCTTCCCCACAATGCCACTGTTCCCTCCAGCTCTTATAACCTCCAGATTTGACAACTTCCCTAGCTCCACAGGAAGATCCCCACTAAGACTGTTATCAAAAATATCAAGGGTCCTGAGATTGACACAATCACCAAGCTCACTTGGGATTGACCCTGTGAGATGGTTGGAGTTCAAGCTCAAGTTTTGGAGGTTTTTGAGCCTCCCAACACTAGAAGGAATGCCACCCACAAGACCATTGGAGCTAAGGTCAAGGACTCTAAGCTCAGAACAGTTTCCAATGTCAGGTGAGATAGTCCCGGTGAGGTTAGCCCCAGAAATGACAAATATTTGAAGGAAAGAAAAGGATGAGATTTTCGAAGGGAAGGGAAGGGCCAGCTCAACATTTTGAATGGTTATCTCGGTGACAAGGTTTGCTGAAGAGCATTTGATGAAAGACCAACTGCAAGGATTGGAGTCCAAAGGGTTCCAAGTAGAAAAGGCCGAAGGAGTTTTGGAAGAGCTATGCATCCAGGAAACCAATGCAGTAACTTCATGATTTGAAGCAAATGAAAGAGGAAGAAGAAGTGCAAAGAGAAGAAGATGGCGAAGAAGGTGATGGTGATGGTTTGTGATGAAAGCTTGCCTCGACATTTGGTTGTGGTTTTGGTTGCTCAAGGCTTGCCTCGGCATTGACATTGGCAATTCCCTCAAAAACTCAACCACAAGCATATCATATCAAGCTATCAACAACTCTTAGTTTTGCATTGGGTCTCTCTCTCTCTTTTTTAAGACTCACTAACTCTTGTGCCACCATAGTTTCTAGGATTACTATTATTCTTGCTTTGTAGTAAAGCAAGAAAAAGAGACGGTATTATTTTATACGATTTTGAAGTGAACAAGCACCATCCCCTCCGCCTCGGGGTTCTGTTCTTTTGCCTAATATTTTCTCTGGCATTGAATTGTGCATGACTTGTTTGGCACTAAACTAGTTAATAACCCATGTGTTATTGCATTGTTTTCCTCAACTTAGTCACTAACTTGGCCTGCATCATTTATATATTGTGTTGATAAACGAGCTTCTTCTTTAATTTGAAAGACTTGTTGCTCTACTTTCTGCCATTTCCTCCTTCTTTCCAAACCTTCATTCAAAGCAGATTCCCCTTGCATTTTCCAGATTATTACAATTGCTTTTCAAGCATCTTCGTCAACATAAAAAAATGCTACTGCTACATGATGAAACCATATATTATTTGAGTTTAATTATTTACTCTATTTCTTTATAATATCAACTTTTTTTTCATCAAAAACTAAAGAAACTGTTTAATACTTTATTTATAATATAATCTCAATGAGTTACCTATTTAGAAAATGAAGATAATAATATATTGTAGATAATGTGTTTTTCTTAAACAACATCCCATATATTCCTTTTATTCCTTTGTTTTAGGAGTTGAAGGATATTTTTCACCCTAACTAAGAAAGTTATTTAATTTTCTATTTTTAGTATAATTTTAAGTGATTAACATACTTCTTTTCAGTCTTTTTATTTCAATATATATTTGCATGTCATTATATATTTTTTTATCATTACTGATTGTCCTTTCTCCTATATAATTAAAATAAGATGTATAACTAAAAAATAGTTAATTTTTTGTAAAATTAATATGACATTTAGAATGGAAACGAAAGGGTATGTAACATAAGAAGAATTACAATATATGTAATTGTGGACCATATTGTAATTAATCTAGATGGCATTATTTTAAGATCACCTAATAATTAATTTTCTTTTCTTTGAAGTCTTGGTCTTGATATGACCACTCATCGTAAATTTATTTTTGCTTAGAACTAGATTTATTAAAAAAAGACAAATATCTTCAAATCATAACACAATTTGTACCACAAAAATGTACAAAAAAATTAAATGAAAAAAAAATCCGAAGTTTGGATAGTGACAGTTCAATTTTATTACTTCCACTCCAATTATTACACTATGAGAATAGTTTTCAACTTAGGACAAACATTATCTTCAACCTGGTTCCATTTTTTTTATGAGACCTAAATATATATATATGCTGACAGTTTGTGATTGAAATTATTTTAAAAATTTCCTTTGTGCCCTTTTGTTTCCAATAATTGCAAGCATATGAGTGTTGTTGATAACTGGCAGTGGCATTCATAAGGGAATCCACTTTTCTAGGTGACATTTTTAAGGTAGATTTGGACATGCATTGCTCTCACCTCTTCACCTTTTAACCTAATCATCAATGTTTGATTCTCAAACAAAGAACCATAACCTCTCAACACAGTCAACAAGATCAGAATAATTATTATAGGCAATAGTGGCCATATGACTCTACTTTTTAGGGTATAGATATTTTTTTTATATAAGATAATTAGAGATGAAAACTATCTTCTCTAGCTAGTGAGGTAGAAGAGTAAGAGTATACTAGAAATATAATGATTTTCAATATATGATACGAATTAGGGTTTTCTACTGAGTTTTGAATGTTATTTATTTGCTCTGTCTTTAAAATACATTAATATATACTAAATCTAATATATTAAAACATATTAAAAAATATTAATTTATTAAAATCAGTATATTTTAAAAAATATTAAAAAATCAAGAGTGGGTATATACTTAAAACAGAGGATTTTATTTAGGTAATTGTAATAGAGTGAAGGAAGAAATTTGATGGAGTGTAAAAAGTAATATTTTTTCACTTAACATAATAGTTTAACACATATAAATGGTTTGTATTCATTTGATACTATTTTTTTTATTTTTATAAAGTAAAAAATTACTTTTTATAATTATTATATTATTATAATATACATAAAATAAATGGAAATGTATTTGATTTATCTTATGATTACTTTTTCATTTAATGGTTAGATGGTAAAAAAGCCAGAGAACCGGTGAGTATGTGTTAGTTACCCATGATGAGTTTAGAAGTGTCTTTTCAGTTGTTACCCTTTCATGCTTTGATTTCAGAGGCAATTTTCCAACATTCACTGTTCATTCCACCCTTCTCATTAACACATGATGTTGACTTCACTTCTTCAACTTCAAATTATCAATGCATCATTTACATCTTAGAGTGGTTGTGTCTCTCCCATTCAGATTCTCAAAAACACCATCACACAAATATTAATTATAACAATTTCATTTTTATTCTCAAACTCTTTTACATATATCTTTTTGTCAATGAAAACATTATTTCATTATGCTTATAATTCTATTCATCAACGAGATTAGTCAAACTACAAGTAGGGATTTACCTCTTAGAATTTGTAAACCAAAGTTTGAGTATTATAATACTTTTTTAATCAAAGCAAGTATGTTCTATGATAAAAGATATAGGTTCTCCAACAAAATTTTGGTTATGGTATCAATTCTTAGATCCAACATTTATTATTAAACAAAACAAAATTATAGTAACACAAGTATCAATAGTGATTCATCTAACTTTTTAAAATAATTAATGTTACCTCGAATATAAATAAAATATAAAGGATTAAAATATTGTTCCACTTTTTTAGGTAAGTCTATTGCTAACTCTTGTAACATAACATGTATGATTATAACAAGTCACTCCAAATTGTAAGGATGTACTAATTTAATTTTAAACATTGAGTACATGATATGAAACACATGTATGTATGTATCACATTTCATCTTAAATATTAACATTGTACATCATAAATTACATGGTTGTATTGTCAACAAGATTTTAAAGTATTCCTTAACAATATTCTTGATAAATAATGTCAATTGAATTATTGTGTTATAAGATATTAAATTTTAGTCACATTTCTAATATACAAAGCAATTGTCACATAAAAAATGTCATCTGAACATTGATTTTGATTTCATGTGTCAAGTTAGTATAAGCATATGTTACCAAGCTTGATGTACACATGTAAATTTTTTTTAGCTTCTCACCATCTCATACTTTAATCTATATAATCATTAACTTCTCCCATTTGAATGTAATGGCCTACAAGCTTAAACTTTTCTTGATACTTTCCAAAATTCAATAAAGCCCCAACAATCAATTCCTAAACCAAAATAATCTCTCATTTACCAAACATTCAAAGAGGAGAAGAAATAGAGTAAATTCATTAGTATGGATTGAACCATTTAACAAAACTTAACTTTGGTCGGTCTATTTTACTCCTTATCTAATGGTCTCCTTAAATGTAACCAACAAAACAATAATAGTCAAATTCTTCTTTAACTTACAAAGAGTTTAGAGAAAAGAGTTTTAGAAAAATAAAATAACCGATTAAATGAAAAATAAGCTTTCATCCTCTATTTATAAACATTCTGTTTTTTATCCATTTAAAATTTATCTTTAAATAAACTCATGTTTTACATGGTCGAGAATTTTTTTTTCCTTTAAAAGTACATATAATTTAATAAGGAACATATACTCTAGTTTGTTGGATTGAATATTTGTCATTAGGAATTGAACTCTTCAATTGTGATTCAACACACTTTATGGAGTCACCTTGGTTCTAGTATCAATTACTGAATCGAATACGATCCCACTAAAATAAAAGTCATAGCAAATAGTTTAAATATTTTACTTAATAATATAGTAGCCCAGACTTTACGATTCAATTGTCACTTAGTAACCTATTATACAAGACAATTAATGTACTTTGAAACATAATTTATATAATATTTTATTTTAGATTTTAAAAAATAAAACTACTTTTTTATTTCAATTCTTCATATATGTGAATAATTATTGGGTTTATATATGTTAAGAAGTGGACTTTAAGCCTAACATAATCCCACAAAATCGGTTTGTAAGATGAGAGTAGAATTAATGGATGGTCCGATAATGGGCTGACAACAAGTGTAACAGAATGCCCACATAGATCTCGCTAGGAAAGACTCCAACCATGACTCTGATATCATATTAAGAAGTGAATTTAAGCCTAACTCAACCTCACAAAACTGGCTTGTTTGTAAGGTCAGGTTTGCATCACACTTATATATTATAATAATTTGACTCTATCTCTAATTGACATGGGACTTCAAACAATATATAGTCAATAACACTAGCAACATCTCTATTTTCAATTCTCAGTTTTGAAAATTACATTTACATTTAAAATTAAGAATTTCATAAATAAAAATTAAATAATTTAACTATAAAAATATTATATCTACCCGTTCTAAAAGGATATTTTTATTTGTTTCCAGTTCTAAAATAAATATCCTCACCCCTTATTTCATTAACTATATGACATTCATACTTTTTATTTTATTATTGATTTATATTTATGCTTGTATGTTTTTAAAAACATATTTATATTTGTATGAAAATCATCTTTAAATATAATAATGTATTGAAAAACCTAATCATATATTTTACAACTATTTTTATTATATTATAAAATAACATTTTCCAAAAATATAACTTTTATATTTTTATTAAATATAATAAAAAATTATATATAATATTAATCTTCCTTGTATAAAAAATACATATAAGGTACTTTATTTATAATGAAAGAAATATGAGTTAACTCCAAAATACAAACTAAATAATAATAATAAAGTAACAAAAGATAAGTAATAAATATAAGATATTTAACACTCCCTCAAGCTAGTCTATATAAATTGTATCTACTAAACTTGTTACAAATATAATCCGTTGTTGATCCCCTACAAACTTAGTATAAATATCTATTAGTTGATCACTTGAGCTAATGAACTCAGTCTTAATATCACTAGATGCATTTTTTTCTCGAATAAAATGACAATCAATTTCAACGTGTTTTATCATCTAATGAAATACAATATTAGAACTAATATTAATAGCAATATGATTGTCACATATAAGTGTCATTTGAGTGACATATCCAAATTGTAACTCTTTAAGCAATTGCTTAAGTCAAACAAGCTCACAAGTGGTTGAGGTCATAGCTATATATTCTACTTTTGCACTAGATCTTGCCAGAATACCTTGTTTCTTGTCTTTTCAAGAAATCAAGTTACCACCAATGGAGACACCATATTCGAAAGTAGAGCTTATACCAAGAGGAGATCCTACCCAATCAGCAACTGAATAACAAATAACTCGTGTATGGTTATTGGAACTATATAACACCAAGAGATCATTTAATGTACTTTAATATACAAATGTCTGCATTCCAATGATCTTCACATGGGAAATTACAAAATTCGCTTACCTTACCACACTGACTGTAAAGGAAATGTTAAAATGAGTAATTGTAAGATAATTCAATTTCTCAACTAATCTTCTATACTGCTCAGGATTTAACATATGATCATCTTGATTCTATAGATTTTTTCTATTAGGATTCGTAAGTGTGTTAACAAATTTTGAATTCATCAGCCAAGTTTCTTCCAAAATATCCAATGCATACTTCCTTTGAGATATAACAATACCATCATTGGATTTTTTTTCACCTAAATACCAAAAAAATATTTGATTTTTCCAAGATCTTTGGTATAAAAATGGTGATAAATATGTTTTTCCCATATTTGGGAGATGCCATTGGAGAAAAGTATTACCATAATCCAACCCAAAAATTTGTGTGTAACCTTTGGCCACAAGATGAGCTTTGAGGCCATCGATAGTACCATTAAGACCAACTTTGTTAGCAAAAACCCACATGAAACTAGCAACAAATTTATCAAATAGTAGTGGGACAAGCTCAAAAGTTTCACTATTTTTTAGAACACTTAGTTCATCAAGCATGTCGTGACGCCAACTAGGATGGGCTAAGGCATCACTAACATATTTTGGAATGTTCATTAAAGAAATAGATGAAAGACAGATATACAAATGTGAAGATAATCTATGATAACTTAAAGAAATATAATGTAGAGAACATATGCCTTTACAAAGGGCCATTGGGAGGCCAAACTTAGTTTTTTGGGCTATATGAGACACAATAATTGGCACTTGAATTGAGTCACTTGATGGTTATTGAAGACGATGTTTGTGACTATAAACTTGAAGTGGTGGAGGAAAAGAATCTCATAGTGGACTAGGCACAACTTAAGGAGCCCAAATAACAAGAATATGAATTATACTAGGAATATTGACTATATTAGACAGAAACATATTAGAAGAAGGAGGAGGAGAAGACTCATTGAAAATGATAGTTGCAGAAACAAAATAACACTTAAGAGAAGGAGAAAAACACTTGTATCCTTTTTGTGATATAGTAAATCCTAAAAACACACATTTGTGAGATCGATGAGATAACTTATCAAGACCATGACTAAAATTATGAGCAAGACATGTGGACCCAAAAACTTTTAAGCAAGGGATGAAGAGTGTCATGAGGAAATAAAATGAGGCATTTAAAACCGAAGAGAGCATGTGATTGATGAGATAACATGCAGTAAAAATAAAATCACCCCAAAATTATTGAGGAACCTCACTATGAATTAAAAAAGTGTGAGTTGTTTCAATAAGATGTATATTTTTGCATTCACCTACCCCATTTGTTGAAGTGTATAAGCACATGAAGTTTGATGGTGAATGTCGTGAGAAGCCATAATTGTTTTAAAAAATGGAAAAGATATTTACGACCACTATCACTTTGTAAAGTTTAACAAAGACATCAAATTGAGTTTTAATTTCATTAAAAAAATATTGAAATATATAAATAATTTAAAACAATTTTTAATTAAAAACAACCAAGTACACCTGGAATACTCATAATAAAAGTAACATAATATTGAAAACTTAAATTTGACTTAACACGACTAGGTCCCCAAATGTTAGAGTGAACCAAGGAAAATATGACTATGCTTAATTGACATGACTCTCCAAACTGGCTAACTTGGATAAGTTAGGAACAAGTTGTTGCAAGATAACAAGATTGTAATGACCTAATCGAGGATGAAGAAGGGGAGATTCCATAATTGTGCCAACATGTGTAGAAGAACGAAGATGATAAAGACTATGAGACTCACATATAGTGCCAATCACCTATTTTAAACTCAAACCTTGTAAACAAACAAAATATTTGGTAAAAGAAATAATACAATCAAGATTACATGTTAGACGACTAATGAATAATAAGTTAAAAGGAGGCATAAGGACATAAAGAACACTATCAATGGATAAAAAAGAAAAAAGGTTAATAGTCTCAATACCACGAGCTAAAACCCTAGATTCATCAATCATTGTTACAGAAGGTAAATTATCAAGAAAGCATAAAAAGGAAAACAAAGATTTGTTACCAATAATGTGATATGTGGCTCCTAAGTCGAGAATCCAAGGACCAAGAGAAGAAGATTGAGTCAAACCAACAATTGATGTGCATGTGCGTGTTATAGAGGCATTGGAATTAAAAGGTTGTAGATCATCATACCATTTGAGAAAGTTACTAATAATAATAGATTTATCGGTGATATAAGATGAAGGAGGATTCATAGGAGGTGATTGTGAAGGAGGATCAATTTGAACAATAACAACAGTTTTGAGGAGGAAGTTCATGTGGTGCATAACACTTGTCAATCTTATAACCTAACTTGCCACAATGGACACACTTGTAACATCCTTTTCTGGGCTTTTGAGAACGATTACAATCATCACATTGAGATGCTATTATAGATTAATAATCCATAGAAGTAGGTGTATCATTAATGGGTGTACTTGGTACGCATAAAAGAGTGGAAAGTAGAAGCGAAATTGGGTACAATAAGTGAACCAAAAATCTGATCACGAACATGGAAATATTTATCAGTAAGTCTGTGTAAAAAGGCAATAACTCATTAAATTCTGTGAACCAAAAACTTTAACCATTACTCTATTTCTTGGGCAAGAGTAACGACAAAAGGCAATAACTCATTAAATTCATTAAAAAATCATGAATCTTACCCATATAATCAGTCATACAGTCCTCATGTCGAGAAGCAACAACATTGAAAAGATCATTACAAACATCATAAAAACGTTGAGTATCATTGGTGTATAATAATTTAGATTCTTCCCAAACTTTAGAGTATGTTTGTTTTAGAAAAGAGTGAAGAGTATCCTTGAGAACGATACATAACTAAGTGTCAATTTTCTTCCAACGGGAAACCTCAATTGAAGCAATACTAGTAACTTTTTTAGTAATATAATCAACATCCACCTGACTCTTAAGCCAAAGTTTAATGTTTAATACCCAAGTCATATAATTAGAATCATCAAACTTACCAATAGACAAATGCATATTGACATAATTAGTATATATGGATGGGTCATGACAAAGAGACAACAACGAAAGAAGCTATATATGAATAGGAGAGCGAGAGAAACTCTAAAAGTCCAATGTTCTCCAAACAAGGTAACAAAGCTAGATCCAAAGAGGTCCAACAACGATGATTAGAGTCAGAGAAGATGACACACGCATGGTTGGAAAAGACGATGATTGAAAACTTTAACCAGCACGTAGGAGCGTGTATGGACTCTGGTTATGGTGACTTACAATGAACCGTGTGGTCGTCAATCAAAACTAAAGCTTTGACAACAGTGACAGTAACAACAACTCTAACTGTGTAGAATGGAGAGGAACGACAAAAAGTTTTCAAAAGAACCTTAGACTATAGATACCATATTGAATGTAGTGAAAAATTATGTATAGATTAATCTCCCTTATATAGAAAATACACATTGAATACTTTGTTTATAAAAAGAAAATATAGATTAAGTCCAAAACAAAAACAACTAACTATAAATATATAATAATATAAAATATCTAACTTTTATAAAATACTTCAATTTTTATAAAGATGTGTAATATTTATATTTTATTAACTTCTATTTAACTATTTATTAATATGTTATTTTAAAATGAAATAGTGAAGATGAAAATTATTTTATTAAAACATAAGAAAAATAATTGTTATTTTATTTAAAATATAAAAAAGGTAAATACCTTTTAAAAGCTACATATAAGATGTGATTATTATTTTCTTAAAGACTTAGCATATATAAACGTGTATTAAAAAATTAAAGGAATGTGACTATAAGATAATTGCTTCGATATATATTTATGATTTTTAAATAGGATATATATATATATATATATATATATATATATATATATATATATATATATATATATGGGTTTGCTAACGCGCGTACGTCTGTTTTTCAGTTGGTACATTTTAGCAATGTGTACCAGATTTTAGTAGACAAAAATACCCTTATATATCATGGATTCTAAGTTTCAAGGTTAAGGGTATTTTAATAATTTTCATTTTCAAAACTTAAAAAAAAAAAAGAAATCCCCCAAACCCTTACTCACCTCTCTCAGAAACACTTGCCTTTAAAAAATTTGCCTTTGTAAAGAGTTGAGTCATTGACATATTCACCTCCAGGCAAAGGTTCATTCAAGATCTCTTTAATTTTACAATCTTCACTAACCTCTCTAATTTCATCATCTGCATATGTTGAATCATCATCTCTAAAATAACCCTTCAGTCCAATTACCAATTCTTTCGAATGTCATTATGCTTGTGAAAATTAGATAAAATTATATACGACAAAAATTATAAAATGAAAACTCTCATTATAAAGTCATTTTTTGTAAGAAATTGTTTAACAACTGAGTGATTCTGATTTTTTTTCCAGGCCAATTACCAATTCCTTTTATGTCATGATGCTTGTGAAAATTAGATAAGACAAAAATTATAAAATAAAAACTCATTATAAAATCATTTTTTTGTAAGAAATTGTTTAACAGCGAGTATGTCTGATTTTTTTCCAGGTCAATTACCAATTCTGCTTGTGAAAATTGGATAAAATTATATAAGACAAAAATTATAAGATGAAAACTCAATATAAAATCATTTTTTTGTAAGATTATTTAACGACAAGTGTTTCTGATTTTTTCAATTTGGGCTAGGGATGACAGAGAGAAGACTGGAGTGAGAAAGAGGAAAGAGAAAGGGTTGAGAGGAATGAGAAATGTGAGTAAGGGTTTGGGGGGTTTCTTTCTTTTTTTTTAGTTTTGAAAATGAAAATTATTAAAATACCCTTAACCTTAAAACTTGGAATCCATAATATATAACGATATTTTTGTCTACTAAAACCCGGTACACATTGCTAAAATGTACCAACTGAAAAACAGGCATACCCGCATTAGCAAACCCCATATATATATATATATATATATATATATATATATATATATATATATATATATATATTAGATGTTTTAGATTTTAGATTTTATATGTTTTACCTTACACCTTCAAGGGTTTCACCCTACATCTCCAAATTTCATATTTGTCATCTAATTAATGAGGTTTGATGAACAATATTATAATAAATATATTATTGATTATTATTATTATTATTATTCATTTATGACTTTATTATCATATATTAAAGTTAACATTTGTGTTGTGCTTATTATTTTCATTTATATCGGAAAATTAAAAAATTAAATGACAAATGAAACTAATAAAATGTATGTTTAATGTTCATAAACGAAAGACATATATTATCAAAAACACTATATCCGATATGGATATCCTAAAGGAGAAACATCGGATCTCGAAATTCGATTCTCCCTTAATCGGATTCAAGATCTAATGTTTCTCCTTTTAAATTTCCATATCTGATACAATGTTTTTGATAATTTTTTTAATTATATTATTTGTAAATATTTATTAGAATATTTTAAAATATTTATTATATTATTTCTAAATGTTTAATTAGGTAATTTGTATGAACTAATTTAATTTTGAAAAAATAAATTTATTTTAAATTATAAGTTTATTTAAAAACAGTATGAAAATTTTTAAATATTTTTTTAAGGTCGTGTTAAGTATTATTAATTTATTAAAATAATTAAAGATAAATATTAAATATTTACGAAAAAGATTATTTAATTATAATTAATTTAAATATTTATATATTTATAAAATCTTAATATTTCATTAAAAAATAATTATATATCTTAAAATTATAAAAACAATATTTTTAATGGAAATTGAAAATCTGGGTCAAAAAATCTTGGTCAAAAAATTATTCTGATTTTATTAAAAATTAATCATATTTTAAAATTTCAAAAAATTTTAGATACATATGAAACCTTGGAAATGCATAGCGAAACAACCTTTCAGTTTTCATTCACTCATGAAAAGCAGGCAAATGTTTGGGCTTCAAGACTACCTTATGGGCCCAACTTTGTGAGGCTGAGAACAAAGGACTACAATGCTACCGTATTCTTTCTTCTACTTTGTTGCAAAATCTCGATTCAATTTGCACTGACTCCTCCTTCTTCCACAATGTGTACCTGAAACAAACCACAACTTTTTTTTTATTGAAACCAATTTAAGTAATTAATTTTTTCACAGTTAATATATTTCAGAGTGAATAAAATGTCTGCTTCCTGTGTTGTTCGCAATTTTTGTTCTGTGACTTCTGGTTTTCCGAATTGCCGCCAAAACCAAACCTTGGTTCCTACCCATCATCAGTTTCAGTTACGCAATCCCCTTTTGAGGTTAAAGAAGCAACCTTTCCTCTCAAGCACTCATCTCAAGAGTTCAAGAACTCAGAAGCCTCGTCCCACTTTTGTAGTTTTCGCAGCACAATCAAATTTTCTTAAAGGTTGGCTCCATTGTTTTTTATTGAATTATTTTGGATATGTTTAGAAAAGGTGAAGGGTGGTGATTTTTAAGTTAGGTTTAGGGGTTTCGTTTTTAGCAGAAAGTTTCGTGGATAGAGAGATGATTGTTGGATGTCATGTCAGTGAAGAATGTGTTATTATTGAAGTTAGAAATATTGAAAATGAGATAATTGTTTAGTCAAACGGCATACTAAATGAGTTTGCTAATGCATATGATTTTTCCCCTTTGCCAATTTCTGGTTAAAATTTGAGTAACATCTATCAATATAATCTTCAGATTATTTTGTTCGTTGCAGCTATTTTAACAACAAATAGGTGTTTTGGTTTAAATTTCATCTATGATGTTATACTCTATCTTCCAATGTCAAGCATATGCATAACAATGACAAAGTGTTATTGGGATATAGAAAGCTGGTTACCTTATAACAGCATTGTGGTTTCTTGAAAGGATGCATTGCCTCCATATGACATGCCAAATTTCCCTAAAGTGGTGTAGCTCAAAATTCAAAACTTATTACTGAGATTTTTCACATAGTTTTCCTACATATGTGACTAAGTGGATGACATGATCCTTCTATGATAGCAACTGTTATTGATTAAACCTGGTAATTGATTGCCCTTTTGTAATTTCATGAGGTCTCAACATGATGCTGGCAAATGGTCTTAAGTTGATGAACAACTAATGTGTCATCTTTATTGAAAGGAAAACAGCATTTTGTTATGAATTGTTCCATGTCTAGAGTATCTTGTTATTTTGCCCTTTTGAATGGCTGGGCTGTTTTGTTTCAATTCTGGTCAATTTATTTTGCCTACTTTCTTCTAAGATGTCTGATCATTTCTCTTTTGTTTCAATTGTTACTGTGATTATGCAATAGTTCTGCAGAATGCATGGAAAGTTGGAAGGGATGGAATTGAGGCAGGGACTAATCTGGTTCCTGTAAGTCAGAATTTTCCTTCAAACATTACATTACTGTTATATATATTCAAGCCATTCTCTCAAATTTGTTAAAAATACTGATTTTTATGTTTCTCTTATTTTCTTCTCTATTCTGATGCTAGAATTCTGTTCCAAGGCCAATAGCTAGGATTTCAGTAACAATTGTGGCTCTAAGTGTTACACTTTTTGTACTCAAGGCATTCCTCTCTACGGCTTTCTTTATATTGGTAAGTCATCTTGTTTTCCTTATTGAATTAAAATTGAAGATTATTATTTTATTTTATAATAAAGATTCTTAGCATGAAATCAGTTGTCATGCTCATGCATGTTGGTGAAGTCATTTTTTGCTTACTACTGCTGCTTAAATATTCATAAACAAACAGACTGACACTTCACAATATCAATTCCATGGTTCAGCATTACCAAAATCCTGTTTTATAGTCTAAGAATTTTGGGTGAGGTTATCAATTATGATGAAAGGATCACTGGCAAAACTGTAAGAGAGGATGATACTACTCTGAGATTTCCCTATTAAATAATATCATATCTTCCTATGAAATGTAATCAAGTCATAGTCTAACCTAATTAAATTATCTCTCTTACAATCTCCCTCAAACTATAGCATATGTATAATAAGCTTGCTACAAATGCCATCAACACAAAAATAAAATAAAAAATTGAGAGACTTAGTGATCATGAAGCCAACTGAAAAAATTAAAAAATGACAAAGCTAGAAAATATTTCCCAGACATCACTTTCCTTTTGTCAAAGTGATAATCAATCTTCAATGTGTTATCTTTTTAAGTCATACCTTCAATAATCTCCCTCAAGTTACGGCATAGGAGTCAACAATTAATGACCTATTTTGTCACTATACTTTCAACAATTCTCATCCATTACATAGGTAGCTAGCTATAAATAACTATTGAAAAAAAAATGTTTAAATAGTAAGCAGCCGAACTCTTGTAGTTGCATGTGCAATTTTGTACAGCTATATATGTTTCCGGATAAAATGATATCTATCAATTTGTGCAGCTTGCATTATTCAGCCATGCCATACAAGTGGCAAATTGAGGTTTTATTTTTCTTGTCTTGTCTTCCAGAAAAAAAAAATGTTGTCATCAGTACACCATCATTCACCATTTTCACCATTTTGGTTGAGTACATGGTTCTCTTCTGATGGTATCAAAAGTCTATATGTTATTTTGTTTATGGATAGCAGTTTTGACAATTAAATACAAGCCATACCAAGGTATTTGAAGCGAACATTACAGAGAAAAAGGGATGATTGTTCCCCTTGAAATTGTCTCTTAAGCTGAATGTGTTTTCACAAAATTAAAAACTCTGAATGTATCCTAAATTTTGGTGATGGTTCTAAGCTTTAGATTTGAATTACTTTTTTGTAGGCCACTATAGGACTTTCATACTTTGCATACCTAGCATTCAATAAAGATCAAGGACCTAGAAGGAACCAAGAAACTACCTCCACGCCTATGGATGATCCAGTGGAAGAAGCTAGAAAGATAATGGAAAAATACAAGTAGCAGCATCAGTTAAGGTATTGTGAAGCTCTAAAATTCTGCATATACATTAGTTCAGTGTAAGTATTTTTCTATTGAGTTTTAAATTTGATGGATGGATTGTCAACATTTATGTGAATGACATTTTCCATTTCTAGATCATATTATATAGTCTTTAGCACAGTCATTGCAAACATTTTCCACTGCATGATGTTAGTTTTCTTCTTTTTTGGTGAATATGCATGTTTTTTGGTTCAAGGGTGTTTCGATTTGCTTAAATTTTCTGGGGAAATGTTTTTTCTTTCAATAGTTATACGAGGCTGAGGGAAAAAAATAGTTATAAATTGTTTTGAACTTAAAATAAGATCATGAAAAAATATACTTAGCCGCAATTGGGAATTAATTTCCTCAGAGACTGTATTCTAGTTTAATTTACTTTTATTTTTTGCAAAATAAATTAACAAAGGATGGGAAGAAGAAATTTAAAAATTAAAATATATAATAGAAAATGTTTAATATACTTTTAATTTTTTATTTGTGAATAATAAAATAAATTGGTTAAATTAAATAAATATTGATTTGGGTAGCGTAATTAACTGTTGAATATAAATTATTATAATTATTATTTTAATAATTGTGTATGATGATAATTAGTTTTTAAGTGATGAAAAAAATTAAAAGGAGTTCTTAAAATAACACATTAGAAACATAAATTTCTTTTAAGAAATTATTAAAGTAATTTGGTATAGGTTATAAATTTTGTGATAAAAGATAAAAATGATTAATGATGAATACAGTGGGAAAACTAAATTTTAAATATAAAATGTATAAAAGAGACTTAAGCCTACATTTTAATATGCATAAAAAAGATTTCCATAAATCCAATAAAATGAGTCACCTTTCGTATTAATTATATACACCAAACCAAATAGAAATGAAGGTGTATGAAAACTTAAAAGTTTCTCATTGAGGAGAGAAAGGGTCTAAAAGAAATTATATAAGTAGCATTAATTATTACTTGATAAACAAGTTTTGTATGGTTGGAGAGGAATGATAACATATCTATGTTTGTTTTAGTCTTCGTTGTTAATCTTGACAAACATAAAATTTGTGCTTGATTCGCATTTAACAGAACATATGCCTGTACCTGAATCTAAAATTTGTTTTACGAAAATTTAAAATTATAATAAAAGAAATACGATATTGCAAAAAGTTCTACATAAAAAGCTATACATTTTATTCTTTTCAATGTCAAATAAGAAAAAAAATTATATTTGCCTAATTTTAAAACTATAGTATCAAATTTTTGTAATTTAAGATGAGACCAAGTGGATGTATACATACTTCTTTTTTATATTTAAAATGTTAAGTATTATTTATATTTATATTCAAATCCTTAATTTATGTATCTAATATAAATACCAAAATGAATTGAGACATTGTGAATATAAATTTATTTGTCATTTGGATAAGGTAATTCACTTATTAGAAGAATTTAAAATTTTTGACACGACTTGTTTGGATAAATTAGCTATAAAACAATTAAATTCAAGAAATTTTGAAAAATATTTCAAATAAATAAAATAGAAGAATTTTAAATATCTTCAAAAATATAAGAAATTTAAAATTTTATTCTTTTACATTATTTATGAAGATCGAGTGGAGTCAGATTAAACAGAAGGCTCAATCTGGGTTGAATGCTTAGTTAAGTTGACTCAAGCTAAAGGGTCAATCGAGTCGATTTAAGCTAAAAGTTAAATCAATTTGACTTTGAAGTTCGAGATTAATTGGCTTGAGTTGAAGGTCAAGCCGAAATGGCTTGTGCACAATGTTGAGTTGAGTCGATTGAACTATAGGTCAAGCTAACTCAACACATGTCGAAAGTCAAGCCATTTTCGCATAAATCAAAGGTTGAACCAATTTGGCATAAATATAAGGTCAATATGATTTGGCATAATCCAAAGGTCGAGTTGTTTTGGCATTAATCGAAGGTCAAGTCGTTTTGGCAATAACCAAAGGTCAAGCCGTTTTGGCAATAACCAAAGGTCGAGCCGTTTTGGCAATAACCAATTTGGCATAAACCGAAAGTCGAGTTGATTTGACATAAATTAAAGGTCGAGTCAAGTCGGCCCAAGTTAAAAGTTATGCCTAGTTGAAGGTTGAGCAAAGTCGATCTGAGTTGAATGTCGAACTGTGTCGATCAGGCCAAAGAATGAGTCAAGTCGACTCGAGTCGAAAGTGGAGCTTAGTTGACTTGAATTGAAGTTTGAATCGAGTTAACTCAGATCGAAGGTCGAGTTGATCGTTTTTAGCTAAAGGACAAGCTGAGTTAGGTCATATCGAAGATCGAGCTAAGTCAACCTAAATCGAAAGTCGAGCCGAGTCGGTCAGACTGAAAGTCAAGTCAAATCAATCCTTGTCAAAAGTCGAATTGTGTCGTCCCAAACTAAGAGACAAGTTAAGTTAGACCATACCAAAAATCAAACTAAGTCAACTTAAATTTAAGGTCAAATCAATCTGAACTAAAAATATTATATCAAAATATATTAAACAAATATGATAATATAACTAAAAAATTATAAATCATAAAATATTAACAGTAAATATATTAAAAACATTTAATAATATATTTAAGATATAACATGATAATAAATTATTATATTATAAAATATTCTCTATAAATATTTTTAAAATATTTTATAATATCCTGAATGTTTAGAATTATCAACATTTATTTTATTACCACGATACTTTAAATTCTTTGAGCAAAATATCCAAAGTTTAAGGATTATGCCGAAATTAATTGAAATTACTATAAAAAATGGTCATCAAGAAATTGTAGGACCATGATCAGTTATTTTCAGCATCTAATTAGAAACGAGAATGCAAGACATGGTTGAAATTTGAAGTCATTTAGTGGCTTCACAATAATAAACAGGCAAGGTCATAAATGGAGAAGAAAGTAGCAACGAACAGTGCCTTATTTTGTAACAAAAAGTTATCATCTCACTCCAATACTTATCATGCTTTTCAACCTTTCGTATTCACAACTCTACTTTTTCATCCTAATCAAAAATTCAGGTAAGAACGGGTTATTGCTTTTATATCGAAAGAAAAAAGGAAAAACTATTTCATATAATAATAAGTAAACCGGAATTTAGTTTGAAACTAAAATACAATGACTTTTATTTGAAGATGTTAAAAGATCTCAATTGGGCTTTTGGAAATGGATTTATTGTTTTGCAAGAAGAAAAGATTGACATGAAGAATAAAAAGAAAGGAATTTGAATTTCAAAATAATTCGAGTGAAGTTATCATTATAGATGAAATTTGTTTACTTGTAACATTTGAAAATATTAATATGGGAGAAAAACTCATGAGTAGCTTAAGTATTTATTGAGATGTCAAAATCATGAAAAATATGTCTAGGATGAAGAAAGTAATGATAGAGATTGTTGGTAGTTGTTTAGTGTGTTGAAAAACTAAAAGTAGAAAATAAGAAATCTTATGTTAAACTAAAGTCTTTAAATATTCTAGAAGGGAAATGAAAAATTATATATATAGAATTTGTGTCAGGTTTACCAAAAATTATATATGATTATGATGCAATAGAGGTTATAGTAGACAAATTAACAAAATATACTCACTTTCTATCTTTTATAGTCAAACTTTCCTTAGAAAAATCATCTAAATTATAAATATAAAATATTATTAGGATGCATAGAATCATTTTCTAATAGAGATCCTTATTTTATCTCTAAATATTAGGATAGTTTATAAAATAAAAAATCCTTAGAACTACAGATAGGCTTAATTTAACTTATCACCTTTAAGCAAATGGATAATCTGGAAAAACTATCTAATCTTTAAAATCATGTTAAGACTTGTGTCTTAAAATAGACTAAAAGTTGGACAATTTAATATCATTGATAGAGTTTACTTAATAACTCCATGTGAGTATGTACATAGAAGATTTAGAATCAATTGTATTGGTATGACAATGGAATTCTCTCGATTTTAGGTCTAGATATAATTCAACATGCATTTCACATTATTAAGATAACCAAGAAAAGGATGAAAATATTTCAAGATAGGCAAAAAAAAAATATTATAACAAATTAAGAAAACCCATTAAATTTCAAAACGGATTATGTGTTTGTTGAAAACTTCACTTGTAATTAGGATTGATAGAATTTTCAAATTTAGTAAAATTTTATCCAAATTAATTGATCTTAATCAAATATTTATGTGAATTGGTTTCGTCGCTTATTAAATTGATTTACATCACACCCTTTCAAATCTTCATAATATATTTCATGTATCCCAATTTCATAATCTTGACTATTTTTACGTGATTAAACTTTAAACATTGGGTAAGAGAATTAAACGACTTTAAATATGATATATTTATTTTGATAATCGGGTAAGAGAATTAAACGACTTCAAAGAAAGGATATAGCTTTAGATTGTGAAGCCAAGAAAGATACATTGATGCAAGAAGTGTATCCTCAACACTTTGCAACCAAGTGATTTCAAGGATCAAATTCTTATAAGGAGAGTATTAATGTAAAATCTTCGCTTTTAAACAAGTAGATTACTTAATTTTGGTTTATCTTTACTTTAATCATTAGAGTGAAGATGAAATCTTACACATTGGCTTTTATGATGATTCTTATATTGTACAATTTTATTTGTAAAATGCTAAAATTTGGGTATAATAATTTAAATTGTGAAATTATGAAACCAGTTAACTGACTAGTTGTGTAAGAAATTGTGTGTTTCTTATTAAATCTTTAAAAAATTTCATGTTGCATATAAATAAGCCTTTGAAATTTCTTAAATTACAAATTTATTCATAAATATTTTATATTAATTAAAAATTAGACCTTAATTAATTTTATTATTTTCAACTCAATCTTTAAATATGTTTAATAATTGCATATCATCTCATAAATATTTTTGTCAACATTTGGAATTAGGTCTCTCATGAACTAATTAAGGTGTAAACACCCGATAATTTCAAGATAAATTTTATTTAATTTACAACTACGAAATTTATAATTTAATTATTTTAATTTTTAAATTTTTTATTAATATAAATTTTTATACATAATATTGCTATGTTTTATTTCCATCAATAATTTCATTGTTCCATGCATACATTATTATGGAGGAAATAACAACACAACAAAATATCCTATGTAGTGAAAATAATTTCTCTAAACTTACAAGAATACATGACGAGTTACAACAATAGAAAATGACAATAATAATCACATACAAAAAATATTTTTAATATAAGAAAACTCTCTCAATATAAAAAGTAAAAATTCACCAACACAAGCTAGTCAATCAAGAAAATAAAACAAACATAAATAAGTGTCTTTAACTACCCAATACATCTATCAAGGGAAAAAAAAAGAAAAATCGTAAAATAGAGCAATAGTGCAAGACTAATTTCTCAAACTCCAAGTCTCAAATTGAATATCCCAATAGCCAAAATAAAGAACAATATCCGATAAGCATTCTATCAAAATTTCAGTTTAATCTGACAATCAATAAATTAATAATCATATTTTTGCTGAAGTGGCTTGACATGTACGCCAACAAGTTTTCTCTCTTCCAAAAGCTATAAACTTTTCACTTTTTAGACCTAGAAGATACATCTCCACTTAGGTTAAGTGAGACAAAATGAACGTGACTAGTATGGACATTTTAAACACATAGTCAGGAGTAAACCCAATACATCCCCCATCTCACAACTATGAAGAGGTGCCCACCAATTTGACAATCTTTCAACAAGCTTAAAACTTTTGTCTGGACAGTATCTTAGTCATCATATTTGCACCATTTGTCATCAATATGAAATTTATCCAACTCCAAAAACTTAGCATCCAAAGCATTACATATCTAATGATATGCCACCTCAATATGCTTTGACCTATAATGAAAAGTTGAATTTTTACCAAGATAGACACCGTTTTCGTGGCATTGAAGTCTATAGAGACAGAAGAGGGCTTATCTTACATAACTAAGATATATTAAATAATTTTTAAAGGAAACAGAGACGAGTCATTCTAAAGTTTGTTCAACACCACTTTCTACTAAGAAAAAATTGTCTAAAAAGGAGGGAGAATTCATGACAAATCCAACTTTGTATAGACACATCATATGAGCATTTCAGTATCGCACATATTTTCAACCAAATATAGCTTACTCTATGAACAAGCTAAGTCAATTTCTTCAACAACCAACCATAATTCGTTGGCAAGCCCTAAAAAGAATTATGCACTACTTAAGTGAAATTGATTTAGCTAGGTTATATATCAAATATAGTGACAACATATGCTTTAATGGATTCTCTTATGTAAACTGGGTAAGCTGTCTAGATGATCGTAGTTCAATTGCAAGCTATTGTGTGTACTTTTATGATACTTTGGTTTCCTAGTCTTTTAAGAAGCAACATGTTGTAATTAGGTCAAGTACTACATTTAAATATAGGTCTCTAGCTAATCTTGCAACAAAAAATGGGTTGGATAATTTCTTTTATCAAAGAATTTTATTTTACCTTTAAGACAAGTTGTGTGGATAGATAATTTAAGTGTAATTGTTCTTGTTTTCGATCCTTTTCATCATGCTTGAAGAAAGCATATTAAAATCGATGTTCATCTTGTTAGAGACATGTAAAGGAAAGATCTTGAAATTTTGGTATGTACCTTCGCATAATCATATTGAATATTGTATAACAAAGACATCAACAAATTATGGTCTTCAATTCTTATGTGACGAACTTGGTGTGGTAGAAACACTTTTTTGTTTGAAGGGAAAAGTTAAAACAATTATAATAACATGACTATGTCAAACTCCAATTGTTGAGTTAAAGTGTTCTAGAGTAGTTACAAATCTATGCAAATGTGTTTAGATATTTTGCTAGTATTTGTCAATTGTTCCTTTTCTGTAGCATTTAATTAGTCATGTAGTGCCTTTATTTTTAGATGAGTACTTTGTATCAAATTTTATTTAATTGATTGAATAAAATGTCAAATTTGTGATTATTTCATCACAAAAAGTTTATTTTTATTTTCACAATTCCCTTTAAAAGCTTAATCAAATAGTATGGAGTAGACGTTTTGGAATCAATGTCTCCAACTATATCTGAATTTGAATAATTCATCAAATTATGTTTATCACCTCCAAAACAAAAGTTTCAAATTTATAGTATCATGAAGATACCTCAAAATTCATTTCATATCATTTTAATGTTTTCTACCTAAATTTAGTAAAACTTGATTCATTGTACCAATAACATGTGCAATATTTGGTCATGTTCATACCATTGCATACATTAAATTGTCCACCGCAAATGCATAATGAATTATGCTCATATATGTCTTCTCAACCTCATTTGAAAGACTTTAAGTAGCAAGAGGCTTACTACTTTAGCATTTTCAATTTGAAATCTTTGCAATACCTTCTCAATATAGTTCTCATGTCATAGCTAAATCTTCTTTTCCTTTTTATCACATGAGATACTTATGCCAATAATCTTTCTAATATTCTCATGTCTTTCATGAAAAGACTTTTATAGGGTCTTCTTTAACCTGTTAATTTTGAAAGTATTTTTCCAACAATAAGTATATCATTAACATATAACAACAGGATAATCAAGTCATCATAAGAAAATTTTCTAACAGAGACATAATGACCACAAGTAGTCCTTTTGTAAGCTTGACCACACATAAATTACTCAAAATTCTTGTACCACTATCTTGAAGCCTACCTCAAACCATATAGACTATTTCTAAGTCTACAAACATGATTTTCCTTACCTTCAATAAGAAAATCATTAGGTTGTTTCATGTAAATATTTTTCTACAAATTATCATGAAGGATAGTTGTCTTCACATGCATATGCTCAACCTACAAATCAAGGCTAGCAACTAAATTTAGTATAGTTATAAGGGATGACATTTTCACCACAGGTGAGAAAATTGCATTAAAATCAACATTTTTTCTTTATTTAAAACCTTTCACCACTATTTTAGCTTTGTATCATGGAGATGTAGAATTAGTTTCTTGTTTCACCTTCACCCTAAAACTCCATTTGTTCTTTAAATCCCTTTTGTCCTTTGACAATTTTACCAAGTCATAAGTGTGATTATCATGCAAAATTTCATCTCGTCTTACATTACATCCAACCACTATTTTTTTTCATTAGTCTCTAATGTTTCTTCAAAACACTCAGGTTCGTCCTCGTCAGACAATGTTACATACTCATCAGAAGGATAATTGGAAAATGGTTTTATCAACCTGTTGGACCTCCTGGTTGTGGTAATTTGGTGTTTCACCAAGATCGTCATCATGTAACATAACATGTTCCTCTTAAGAATCATCAAATTGAACCTCTACTTCATCTCCAACTGGTTGATCATCAACATCACCATGTTGTTTATCATTTTTAGTATTAGCCTCAACATTATTAAGATTGTGAATAAGCAACTTGAGTGGATTACCACAAATGAAATCACTATCTTTTTAGTGTGTAGTCTTTTCTACCTAACTAGAATTGAAGTCAAATACTCTTAAAATTAAATAATACTTTTATATTAGAAGAAGTATTTAGCCCCGGTTATGTTCATAACCAAGGTCATAACCAAGGCTAAATCCCATTTTTTTAATTTTTTATTATTTATTTATGATTTACTGTTTTGGTTCTTATTGAACTGAAGCAAAATATTAACCTTTTATGTTTTGATTTATAATCAAAACCAAAAACTCATATTTTATACCTCGTTTTGATATGTTTTAACTGTGTAATTGAAATTTAATATCCAAAATAATCGTTGTCATAAACTTTTCCTACGCTAATATATATATATATATATATATATATATATATATATATATATATATATATATATTTTGAAGAGAATTATTTAAATAAACAACTACTTTCAAATTTAAATTATAAGACCTATATTAAAATAATATTTTTATTTATTCGTAACTCTTATAAGCAATTGTGAATGGTTTGCATCATATATCAAATTTAAGGAGCTGAAACTATAATTTAATCTAAAATTTTATATTATATAATGAATTATTAACCATTTTTTTATCCCAAATTACTAAATTCACATCCAACTTCCTTTCTAAGTTTTGGCCAAGGACCTCCTCTGGTCAATAATAATCCACACACACAAAAGAAAAATCCCCATAAAAACTTAAATAAGATTGAGGCACAAACACAATGAGATTGGATTTGAAATGTAAAACCGAAATGGAAAATTAAAGATAATAATGTGTGAGAAAAGTAAAACAAGAAAAAAAAGGGAAGAAGAAAAAGGAATGAATCATTAGAAGGAACATGTTTGTTCACATGCTGTGTTGGTTCTGTACCATTGGAAAAGTATGTTCCCAGCATGCTGAACAACCTTATCGCGGTGGATTCAGTTCTTCAGACGTGGATTCTTGTTATAACACTGAATATCAGTTGGACAGGTCTGAAAATGTCACTGTTCTTTAACATGCTTATAAAGATGGAAAACATTATCATTTGGGGTTCAGAAAAATGCATAAATGCAGAAACCATCTTTTCATTTTGGTATTTACAGAGTGAACATAACTTAGGGGTAACCAAAACCTGAGGACGAATACCTCATCCAAGCATTGCTTTACAATATCAATGTGGTTTCGAAGAAACAAAAATTCAACTATAATTCAAATTAAAAATCAACAATTAAATCAAACTGAACCAAATCAATGCAACTAAACTACTCACTATATTAAAATATAATAATTAACTACCAATCAATAAAAATATAAAAATTTATCTGTTGAAAAATTGTTTCAAACTTTAATTTTATTATAGTTATAATGTATTTATAAATATAAAAATATAATTACAAGCTATATTATATTGCAGTTTCTAACGGTAATATTCTGGAAATTATTTGTAGGTAAACTAAAATTAAAATTATATATATATATATATATATATATATATATATATATATATATAGTTAATTTATGTAACCTTATTAAATTTTAGTTCATGAGATGAATTTTAAGTTTTAAAGTTAAAGATATTTAAATAATTTCTGATTTTTTTATTTTTTATTTTAAATTAAAAATAAAAATTATTAAAATACTATGTATTTAAAGTATGTCTTTTTTATTAATAGATTTTTTTTTACCTAAAATTTAATACACTCTAAGAGATTTAATAAATTAGCAAATATATATATATATATATATATATATAAAATAATTATTAATATATTTTGAATTTAATAGAATAAAAAATTACAATATCAATAAAAAAACTTTAATTTTAATAATTTATTTTAAATTCTGATAATAATTCAAATTTGTCGCGTGTACTTATTAAGAAAATATTAGAACTAATAAGTAATTAATTTTGAAGGAACATTTAAGATCTTAATAGTTTCTTTCAAATTAATTATATATTAATATTAATTTTTTCACAATAATGACTAAAGATTAATGTTAAATCATCTTAAGCATTAATATAATTTATAAAAAAGCTTTTATAGAAAAAAAATTGTATTGAAATTATAATTTCTTGTTTTTTATTTCATTAAACACGAAATATATTATACAATACATTTTTTTCACACACACACACATACATACATACATATATATATATATATATATATATATATATATATATATATACATGCATATATATATATATATATATATATATATATATTCATAATATATCTTTTCATTTAATAACATTACAATGTCTTTTAAAGATTAATCAATATATCATAAAAACTGCAAACACAGATCAACATGTAACATTGGATTAATTCAATTCAGATTTATATAATATTTTCTCATTTAATAAATTTATAATTTCTTTTAAAAAGTTTAAAAAAAAAAGACACTACAAAAAGAGATCAAATGCTAAAAGTATAGTATTAATTCAATTCAGATTTTATATTAAATTAAAATGAATGAAATGAAACGTATCCAGTTACGTTTGATTCCAATAACTTCTCCCTTAAAAGAAACAAACTGAGTGAGGAACACCGTATTCTAAAGGGCACAAAATGAGTCAAAGGGGTCAAAAAATATAATAGAAGAGTAGACATGAAGAAGTGATTAGGAAGAAAGAAGGAAAATAGAGGGAGAATAATTGAAGGTTTGACGAGCGTGAGATTGAATAGTGGGTTTGTAGTAATCATGCTGAGGTCATTATCAATTAAAATAATCTTTGGTCATTGCTCATTATTTTTGCATGAAACAAAACCACTCAAACTTGTTTATGCGCACTTGCCTCCACTTTGTAGGACCTAATGGGAGCCATAGGTTCTTATATAAACCCTCTGTTAGACATGTTACCAAGCCTTTTCAAAAAGTAGATTAACACAAATGATGGAAAAGGGAAATACCATCATCACTTGCAAGATTATCTCAATCAATTTTTCTCATCTTTTCAATCCAACACAACTATTTACCACCGAGTGCCATTTTTTCTTTCACTGTTCATTCACACAAACCTAACATGCTGGTTATCATTGCAAAGTCATGTGTAATTGGATTATCAAATTAGGTTAGCGGCTAAAGTTTTTAATTTACATGGATGCATGTGTATAAACTAACGATTTTTTAGTAGGAAGGTTATGTTTGTATACTGGTGTTATATGTTTAGAAAAATATATTTTTTATAATTATATTAACCTATGTTTCTTTTTTCCTTCTTTTTGTTTCTACCCAAACTGTATAGTATAAGTATAATAGTATCAGTATAATAAATACATGATGGGGTAACATGTATTGGTTGGGTGAATTTTAGTTTTGAAGGATTGGTTCGATATGGTTGAACAATTAAGACAGTGAGGAAAGTTCTTGACGTCTTCCTGTTAAATCCTTAAGGTCGACCGATGAGTAGTGCAAATCTAGTATTTATAGTTAAGGGATGATTGGGTCATAATTAGGCTGGTGGTAAGTAAAACACCATTACAATTTGTATAAATAAAGGGTTCAAGTAAAGTGGTTGATTACATTGATTGTTGCATTTAATACATAAGCGTTCAAATCCTTGCTGACTTGAACATCAAAGTACCTTTTACAAGTGTTGTCCTGACAATCTTGTACGAACGGGAAACCCAGGAACATCGAACAACCCAAAGATAGGAGTACAATGATTGGAGAGAAGGAGGTGGAGAGTCGAACCACCTTGTAGTTAGGAATACTCAACTAGCCCAACATAAACATTTTGACACTCACTGTGGGCCCAATGAACATTTCTAACCTCACATGGTGACTACAAGGAATATGACGAGCAATATTGTATTGGAAGAAGCCTCGAACGACCAAATGGACCCTAGGGAGATTATGAGGAGCCTATAGAAGCGGACATATGAGATGCAAAGCATATATGAGAAAGACTTGAAAACCTTGCATGGAGAAAACACAGCATTGCGACAAGGACGAGGTGCAAATGATTATGTGCCCTCCACCTCGACCTTATCAAGACCAATCAAGCAACCATGTGACGAACCTGATTGTATAGTTTAGGAGAGCAGCTTTGTAGCCAGTAAAGACCATAGCCCGTCCATTACAACCATAGACACGATCAAAATGCTTTCGTTCACCTCGGGAACTACAGTCCCCTCTACCTAGCAACTGGAAAATATCGGTGTTTGAGAAGTATGATAGATTCATTGACCTGGACAAATACATAAGGACTTTCATGAACTATATGGAGGTGTATACGACGACTTATGTTATATGGTGAAGAGTTTTCTCTACCTCGTTGAAAGGGGAGGCTCTGACCTGGTTTTCACTACTTCCGTCAAACTCTAGAAACTACTTCACAACAAACCGATTGAAGTTCGAACCACAGTTTGCCAAGAGCCAATCGCACCACTTGACTTCAATCACCTTGGTCAATGTTAGATAAGAGAAGGAAGAACCCCTTCGAGCCTTCATGGATCGGTTTAGCAAAGTGACTTTGCAGATCAAGAATCTTAGTCTTAACATGGCCATGCACCACATGATCACAAATTTATGGCTTAGACCATTCACTAAAATTGTATGTATGCAGCCCGCCAAGAACCTTGACAAGCTAAGGTAGAGAGCCACAAATTTAATACGTGTGAAAGAAATGAGGGATTTTCTTAAGCGGATGAGATTCAAGTCATCCACTAGTGACAAGAGGAGATAAAAAACTATTCGGGAAAGGTGACACGTTGTCCAAGGAACCGATTAAAGGACCGCACTTTCATCAGTATACTCCTCTAAACGCTTCACAAGCAAAAATTATGGAATAAGTGTTAAGCACGATACTCCTACCCCCACCTAGGAAGAAAGTCAACCCCTAATGCAAACAATAATAGGCATTATCTATAACACCGTAACCTTGGAGACACCATTAAGGAGTGTGCTGCCCTACGAGATAAAATTGAAGAATTGATTCGAGTAGGGCACTTAAAAAAGTTTGTAAAGGTCAAACACACTGAAAGAAGCTCCACTCACAAGCATAACATGCCAAGAAGTCGTTCACCTAGGAAGTAAACTCGAAGGACCTATCGGCGAAGAAAGTCGATTCGTCGAGTCGTAGCAGGACCAGAAGCATAGATTGCTCATTAATGGGTGTAATCAATATGATTTCGGGAGGTTTTGTAGGAGGAGGATCATCAACATCCACTCATAAAAGGCATATTTAAGCGTTAAAAACAATGCACCTAGTGAAAAGGCACGTCAAAAGCATGCCTTTTATGACTTTTATGGATGAAGACTTTAAAGCTGTGACCCTAATCAGGATGATCCAATGGTGATATCAATCGAGTTTGCGAATTATGACATTGGAAAAGTAATAATCAACCAGGGTAGTTCAGTCGACATTTTATATTGGAAAACTTTTAAGAAAATGGACATATTTGAAGACCTCATTGTGCCTTACAATGAGCAGATTATTAAATTTTCTGACGAATGGATGGATACATGGGGATACCTGGATTTGCGAATGCGATTAGAAACCAGTCGCCCGTGCTTAAACACCTTTATGGATATATTATCCACACCTCACCTAGCGATGAAATTTTTATCTGACAATAGTAAAATATGCGCAATATACATGGACCAAAAGGCGGCCAGAGAATGCTATGCTACGGGCCTAAAGGTGACCTTGTATGCCTCATCCAGGAAGATATGTCGATTAGAGGTGCCAATGAAAGATCTTGACCCATAAACCAATAATAAAGATCATATAAAGTTGTAAGGGGAAACTAGAGAACTCAAAACTAGCCAGGCAGAAGGACAAATCACTCGGTTTAGTGCCAATCTTACTAAAGAGCAAGGGCGAATGATGATAGTCATCCTAAAAAAAAATAAAGATCGAAACATCAAATCAAGATGCATTCAACGACTAAGGAGATCTGACACTTCACATCTGATGTCAAAACTAACAGTTCATGGAACGAGGCGTCATAACTCCTTGAGTTCTAACAGTCACTTTTTCAAATTTACCCAGTCAGCCATCAATAATGAGGAATGCTATTGAATCATTTCTAAACAGTGTTAACGCCATTGTAGTGAGTTCCCCATCACTCGAGCTTAGGGGGTCTTTGTATAGTAAATACCTCACTAGGTAATATGTATCAATCGAGTCAACTTTAATTTTGAATTATTAGCCTGATCTAGCTAAGCGGTTAGGACATTGAGGAAAGTCATTAATGTCTTTTTGTAAATCCTTATGAAGGTCGACCAATCAGTAGAATGTCGGGTACACAACTAGCATGATTAAGGATGCTTGTAGAGATTAGTGCAAATCAACTTTTTTAATTATATGATTAGATCGTAATTAGGCCGATGGTAAGTAAAAGCTCATTACAATTGATTGCTGCATTTAATACCTAAATGCTCAGACCCTTACTAACTTGAGCATAAAAATACCTTTTGCAGGTGTCATCTCTTAATGGTCTTGGACGAACGAGAAACCCATAAATACCAAACAACATGAAGATAGGAGTGCACTGATTAGAGAGAATGAGGCGAAGAACCGAATCACCTGAAGATGTGGATACTTAACCGATCCAACATAAACAATATAAAATAATATAAGTTTCTGGATTAATTTTGATAGATTTAGATTTTGAAAATATTCTTGTTTACTTTTTATCTAGTTTGAATTGTGAAAATAAATTAATTATATCAAATATTTAAAAATTAAATTTAACTCAAAATTAAAGTTTAACTTTTGATAGATATTATCTTCTACAAAATAAGTTTGTTTTGTTACTTTTTGTTATAACTTTTTTTATTTAAAATTAAAAAATACAATCAACATTAATCCTCCTGATTTTGTAACTTCCATGAACCTAATAGGTTGAGCATTAAATATTGTAAAAACTTATGAGTGTGGGGTGACAAAGAAGGTTAACTTTAGGTTGAGAATAATTTATACAACTTTATTTTTTAACACTTTTGATGTTGGTAAAGAAAATATCATTAATCAATTTTTATATTTCTTTACCATTAAAATGGTTGTCTATTAAATAAAAATTAGAAAATCTTCAAGAAGAGATTTGATAAATATAAATAAAACATTAATAAGTCATAAATAACATAATTTAGATAAATTGAAGAGTCGTATTTTTAAGGATCCAGTTGGTTACATTGTCAATGACATCAAATTTTCTTTTTCTAGAACAAAAATGTCCCTTTAAGTACAGTCAATGACCCTTGTGCAATTATGTCTTTTTGTCTAAATCAAATTTAACCACACAGAAATGGACACTAAACTTTTCAAGCTAATAAGTTTAATCAATCTCGTTGAAATAAATAAGAAAAAAATAGATATTATTCTTTTGATCTTTATTTCAAACAAATATTAATATCATGTGTTGATTATTTAATCTTGTTATAATTTTTTATACAACCTTAAATCCTAATAGAATTGCATTATATATGACACTATCTTGACAATTTTGCTTGTTCTTCATTGTTTGATTAAGGAAGTTTATGGTTCGTGGGATTAAATTCTTGCAAGAAAGTGGTGCACATGATTTATCTTCATTGCCTGTACTAAACCAACCATGAGTTGATGTGAGCATATATTTTGTGTTTGGACTACCAAAAACATCAACAAGATAAGAGACCATAGTTGTTGATATTATTATTATTATTTTCTTCATCAAAATAATCGCCGTTTGTATTCCAAAGTATTTCTACGAATTTTCTTTTATTTTTTACCATAAAAATATATACTTTATATAGAAAAATATATTTAAACTTATATTTTTAATACATTGGTTTTTTAAACTTATAAACATATATATTTACTATTCGACACTCTCCCCCTTCTACAACTATTGATGTTTTAACCTTTTATTCTTATTCCAAAATTATTGATATTTAATAAATTTAAATTTTATTAACTATTAATGGTCGTATATAATAGCGTTAAAAATAAGATTTAACTGTATTTGCACATATTTAAGCAAAGCAATTAACCATTTTTGGTTCATTTGTAAATTCTTTTATCAAATATTAACTTAATTAAGTGTTAAATATCTTATAAATTCGTATATTTTTAATTGAGTTTTTATTATTATTATTTTGTTTATTGGATATTTATTTTTTATTTTTCAAATTGAAATTTTGGGATTTTAATTTTTTTTATTGATTGATATGATTTCATTAGTGTAATATTATTTTATATTAATAATTAAAATTTATATTTATTCACAAGAGAAGATAAGAAAGAGATGACAAAATACTATAACAACTACATCGATAATGACTCAATTAAAATTTATAAAAATGTTGAGTATTCAATAACAACTTAATTAAAAATATACAAATTTATAAAAGATTTGAAATATAACTAAGTTTTAACAAAATTTAGAGATAACAAAATACTATTACAACCACATCAATAATGACTCAATTAAAATTTATAAAAATGTTGAGTATTCAATAAAAAAAAATCTAATAGCGACTTAATTAAAATATGCAAATCTATAAAAGATTTGAAATTTAACTAAATCTTAACAAACTTTAATTAGTTTGACTATAAGTTTTATATTGAATAAAAATAAAAAAGTTTGTCAACATTTTAAATAAGAAGTGAAGTCAATATCTTACATGGATTTGACTTAAATATGATGTTGTGTGGTAACAGAGCTTTATGAGAGTAGAGATGGTATCGATTTCCTACCTAATTGTCAAATCCATTGTATTATCAATGAGAGCAAAATTAGGATAAATTAATGATTAAAGATAATGCACTTGTTTCGTATATTTGTTCATGCAAGGTAAGAGTGATGCAATACGTGTATAGGAGGAAGAGAAACTCTCATTCTACATGCGACAAGTGGAGAATAAATTCTAATAACTTTACATAAAAATAAAACATTAAAATTAAGTTCACTTTGAATATATTATTTTCTCTTTCAAAAAATTATCAATCAAGATTCATCACTTATTATATTTTTATAATAAAATCCTCATTAGATTGATCAAGGATATTAAAATTTTTTTACATAAAATCCGTGATGAATAGTTAATATCCACATATATTTATTATCTACGGGTTGCAAATATTTTAATACCAACTTATAAACAGATCGGGTATGAGTATTATACTATCAGTATGAGCGGATATTCACTATCCGTAAAAAGTAAAAATAAAAATTTAATTTATATTATATTAAGTTAAATTTAATTAAAATTAAAATTAATTTATATTTCATAATATTAAATTTAATTAAAATTAAATTTTATTTATATTATATATATTTTTTGTAATTTTATTTAAATTTAATTCTAATAATTTATAAAAATAAATTTTTTAAATATTTGTAACTATCCACGGATACTTATAGATGTTCATGAATTTTAAAATATTCACAAGTATTTTTTAAACGGATATCTAGACAAGTAGCAGCTAGGTAACAAATGGATTTTTTTTGTTGAATTATGGATAGATACTGTCTGTGTCCAACCCAACCTGTTGTTATCCCTGTCAATGATATTGGAAGAGAGAATTAATTTTTTTGGTTAACTTAAATATAATAGCCGCATATAAAGTATTATGTATAAAATAATAATAGCATCTGTAAGTAAAATTTAACATATATTTACTACTTAAATAAATTCTTTATTACGATTAATTTTTAAGTAAAGTTAGATGATAAGAGAAATACCATTGAATATTAATAAATTACAGTTTAAATCATATTATATGTTAATAAATAAATAATAAATATATTAAAAGGATATACAAATATATGATGTCATAATGTTTTTAAGGATTTAAAAATTTAATTAATAAAAACATGGAAATACAATTAAATATTCTAATTTCATACAATTGTTTAATTAAGTACAAATATATATATATATATATATATATATATATATATATATATATATATATAAATAGTGGTTAAGTTATACTTAAGGTATAGGGTATTTATGAAGGAGAAATATTTTTCATTTATAAAGTTATTTTGATTTTAATATTATTAATGTATATGTATTATTAGTTAACATTATTGTTATTATTATTATTACTATAACGTTCCCACCTATTTAGCTATAACTATTATTTTATACATAGTTTAATTTCAAAGTTATATACAATTCATCTATTCGTATAATGTGGTCTTTAACTAAATAATTGGGATTTTTACAAAACAAAAATATACATTTAGAAAACTTAATTTTAAAATTTCAGTCATCTTTGTTTTAGATTGTTATTTATATCTGTAATATTATTGGTTCCCCAACTAAAATTTGACCATATCACTATAATAATAACACAAGTAGTACTCATTAGTTAACTAGAATAAACTAAAACAGTTATACAATTAAAGAAAAATATAAATACATCTTCATCATATGTTCTTTTCTCAAATAAAGATTTAATTAAAAATATAAATTTTCCATCATTCTTTACTTCAAAAGAAAGAAAAAATTATGTAAATAAGACTTCATTCTTTCACTTAATAAAGGAATAAGAAGCTATATAAATCACAACTCATTTATTATTTTAAAAAATCACAACTCATTTATTATTTTAAAAAACAACTAAGAATCTACTACCTATATGAAATGATCAATATTAAGCAAAACTAACACTTAAATTCATATTAAAACCCTCTTATAGTTATGATTATTTATATGTAAATAATATAATAACTCGTCATATATTCTAAACAAAATTATGTTAAAAAATATCAATCAATTTCTCACAGATGATATCTTGATCTATGTAATTTATATCATAAGTGAAACTAGAATGTTCTTCCAATAATAACTCGAATACTAAATATCAAAACTCACATAAATTTAATCCTAACATTCTCTTTTAGTAACACCTATTTCATACGAGCATCATGTTTGACATGATATCAATGTTTAAGTATTCTTTTCAGTTTTCATTTTTTTAAACATTTACTTTATTCAATTGCATACAACTCATATATATATATATATATATATATATATATATATATATATATATATATATTAAAAATCATTGAATCATACATTAAAACAATATTGTTTAAGAAATGCATTTGCTTGAGAGATATTCTTTTATGGAAGAAGGAATCAATATGATTCTCACTCACGGAAGCCACAAAAAATCATCTAAGTAATAATATTCATCTCTTGTGTAACAACTTTAACACTTGAGGAATGGTTTAAGAGAGACAATTGACACTCCTTAAATGTCTAAATGGTCTCTTGAACAACTAAACTCTTATAGGAGAGAAATATTTTATAATGTCTCTTTTGTTCTAAGGTTTTAGGACATTGGCATCTATATAGCATTAAATATCACTTGAGCTACTAACTTGTCTCATGAGATATATTCATACATCACATGCTTGCTTTCATCCAATAGAACCAACAACTTAAAAAATTTTGAATTTTGAAAGTATTCCTTATCAATTTCTTACTAAAAAATAAACATGTTTTAAGTGTTTCTCCAACCCTCTAACTTTTAATAAAGATATCGTAACTATATTTCACAATAACTAAAAATAGTCAAATCATACTAAATAATATACTTAACTATAATATTCAATATTTCTTAAGTCATTGTCTTTAAACAAATTCAAAAATACACTTGTTTCTAGAAAATATAAGTTTCTAATTAGATTAATCATGTAATCACAAAATCCTCATCCAAGCATGTTGTTAGTAAAAGGAGAAGAATTAAAGAACATGATATTTTGGTGATGATAAAAAGCAACTCCAAAGAATTCAAAACACGCAAATGAGATTAGTAGACTTGTAGTTTAGTCTTAAGTTGTAAGAAGTCTTTTAAATTTGTGTATTGGACTTAGTTTAGACAACTTGTATAAGATCACTCAAGAAAGTGCTAAAATATTTCAAAAATGCTCTAGAATAATCTATTATCATAAGTGGTAATTGATTATCTCATTTAATTTCTGTTTTTTCATAAAAGCCTTTATGACAATTGCTCCACTGTAAATCAAACTTACAATCTTGGCTATGATATTAATTGTTTGATTGAATGTTTACTACGACTAAGAAGTGAACTTTAAGTTTAACTCAACCCTATAAATTAACTTATAAAATGAGGTTTGTACCTACTTATATATTTAAAATTTGACCAAATCTTTAGTTGATGTGAAATTTTCAATACATACCTCTCACTCATTGCATATACATCTTGAACATGAGACTTAACTGTTTGATAACAGATAGAATAATAGACTCAACAAACAACAAATTTTATTATGATAAGCTCTAATTCATGGTTTTGATATCATTTTAAGAAGTAGACTTTATGTATATAATTTCAATTTATGTAAGAAATTTATATCCATTTATATACAATAAATTGATTTTATCTTTAGTCAATGTAAAACTTTCAATAACTACTAAATCAAAAATTATAGTTAATAGTAAAAAAAACAATGTTTTTATTCTTTTTATTTAACAACAACGTGATAAAGTAATATAACTATTTAATTGTAAATCAATCTATGTAACCTTTATTACATAATAATTATTGCAAAAAAAAAGCACCTTATCGTAAATAAATTCCTCAATAAACCACTAAACTTATAAAGCTCTTGATTTATGATATTTATCATTAAAGTAAAAACTAAATAAGTCGTTTTAAGATCTTATATCCTTAAAGCCTAAAACAGGTAAGCATATGATTTTAAAATAAGATGTTTTAAGGATATATTAGAATTATATATGCTCTTTCATATTGCTGCACTTATTTATATTTCATTTTTTAATAATTTCCATTGCACTTTCATTCCCAGCCTAGGTCACTGTAGTGAGTGCACCCTTTAGCTTACGAACTATTCTTTCATCAGACATGGATTCACCTTTTTCTTGTTTTTTCTTCTCTTCAATCTTCACTATCATTATCTCTTCTTTTCTATTATTCTATGGCCCACAAGACATGGAATCCATTGCGCCCGAAAATGCACATCCAGTGCATGCTCTTTCATACAAACCCACCTCATATCCAATCACATGATGCCATTCAAAACTAATAAAGGACACGTGTACGGTGATAGGAGCATGGGTCTGAGAGGACCAGGTGGGATTGGGGGTTCACAATCTCTGCCTTGAAATGACAAGAAAGAGGTAGTAGCTTCTTGCATAGAAAACCTTACCTTCCTCAAAGGGTGCAAAGTGCAATATTAAACTTGTAGGCCATTTTACAAAAGTAAGCGTGCAGAAGCAAATAAATAATAACACAAGACTTGCAAAAAAGCAAAAGGGAAAAAATCATTGAATATTCTTATTGTCCAAAACATCATTTTTGAGAATTTTAATATCGTCTAGGAGAGATTCGATTAACTCTTTTACCTTCTCTATCATTCAAATATTAAATAATAAACTTTAAGTAAAGTTGTTTTCTGAATCAAATTAGACAATTTTAACAAATCTACAGCCTCATGCAAATTCACCTTTCTTGCTAAAACATGGGATGTTTACCTTAAAATGAAACACTGTTGTTTAATCATATTTTTTTAATTTCCATTTATCCCATGAATATTATATAATACTATGTATACATTTAATAGATTTTATGCAAAAAATGTATTGTTTTTATACAATAGTAACTGAACAATTCAACTTAATACTTTTTTTAAACGACAAACTCATATTTTATTTCAATGATACAACACTCAAGTGGCTTATTTTTTTATTTTCATATTAATTTAATTTTCAATTAAATATTTTAAACAACAAGTTACTTTTTTATTTATAAGAAGTGACTCTTTATATAAAGAAAACCACGCCTAATTCCTTAATTTAAGCAATGAAATAAAAAATTCTTTGAAAATCTATCACGAACCTATATTAAACTTTTAATACAGTCATTATTATGAATATAAAAACGACAGTGAGAAAGTAGGAAATTAATTCCGAAACACCTATTAAGTAATAGTACAATTTAAATAAAAGAAATGAATGTTTCGCCTGGTATAGTTATAAAATAAAAAAACATTAAGCGGTGCATGATTTGTAGAATTGCATCATAGCCGTTGAATGAACATAGCATGAGACACTGACAGAGACCTTAACCTCACAACACTGGTTACACTCTCAGTCAACAGCGTGTCAGCTTTCCCAGAAAAGAGAGCCTCTTTCTTTGAACTTCTCACACAACACTTACAACCTCTCTCTCTCTCTCTCTCTCTCTCTGTCTCTCTCTCTCTCTCTCTCTGTCTCTCCCTTTCTCTTTCTGCTTCGCTATAGTTCATGGCGTTTCTCAAGCCTTTCTCTCTCTACATTTCCATGTCCTTGTTGTTCTTCCTCTTCTTTTGCTTCTGCAAAGCCAGTACTACCACCACAAAGTCATTGTCCCCTTCACCATCCACTTCCTCTGATGTTGAACTTCTCTTGGGAAAAATCAAAGCTTCACTGCAAGGTAACTCTGACAACCTTGTTTTGTCGTCATGGAACTCCTCTATCCCACTTTGTCAGTGGAGAGGTCTCAAGTGGGTGTTCTCCAGTGGCACTCCTCTTTCATGCACTGACTTGTCTTCTCCACAATCTACCAACCTTACACTCCACAAGGACCCTTCTCTTCACTTGCTTTCTCTTCAGCTCCCATCAGCAAATCTCTCTGGTTCCCTCCCCAGAGAGCTCGGGGGGTTCCCTATGCTTCAAAGTCTTTACCTTAACATAAATTCATTGCAGGGAGCCATCCCTCTTGAGCTTGGCTACAGCTCCTCCCTCTCTGACATTGATTTGAGTGACAATATGCTAAGTGGGGTTCTTCCTCCGTCCATTTGGAACTTGTGTGACAGGCTTGTTTCCATTAGGCTCCATGGTAATTCACTATCTGGGTCTGTTTCTGAGCCTGCATTGCCCAACTCATCCTGCAAGAATTTGCAGTTGCTTGATTTAGGAGGCAATAAGTTTTCCGGGAGTTTCCCTGAGTTCCTAACAAAGTTTGGTGGGCTAAATCAGCTTGACTTGGGGAACAACTTGTTCATGGGTACAATTCCTCAAAGCCTTGCTGGGCTAAAGCTTGAAAAATTGAATCTTTCCCACAATAACTTCAGTGGGGTTTTGCCTTTCTTTGGAGAATCCAAGTTTGGTGTGGATGCTTTTGAGGGGAATAGCCCTGGTTTATGTGGACCACCTTTGGCAAGCTGTGCTAGGACCTCAGCACTGAGTTCTGGTGCAGTTGCTGGCATTGTTATTAGTCTGATGACGGGAGCTGTGGTTTTAGCCTCTTTGCTGATTGGGTATATGCAGAACAAGAAGAGGAAGGGGAGTGGAGAGAGTGAAGATGAGTTGAATGAGGAAGAGGAAGATGAAGAGAATGGTGGTAATGCTATATGTGGAGCTGGTGAAGGGAAGCTTATGTTGTTCCCTGGAGGTGAGAATTTGACATTGGATGATGTGTTAAATGCAACTGGGCAAGTGTTGGAGAAGACTTGTTATGGGACAGCTTATAAGGCTAAGCTTGCTGATGGAGGCACAATTGCTTTGAGATTGTTGCGAGAAGGTAGCTGCAAAGATAGGGCTTCATGTTTGTCAGTTATAAAGCAATTGGGAAAAATTCGCCATGAGAATTTGATTCCTTTGAGAGCTTTCTATCAGGGGAAGAGAGGGGAGAAGCTCCTTATCTATGACTATCTGCCTCTCAGAACCCTTCATGATCTTTTACATGGTTTGTTCAACATACTATCTTCCACTAATGCATTTCTTGTTATTGTTTCTATATTTCAATCATACACTTGCACAATGACAATTCAAATTGCACTGCTACTGTAATTTCATTTAAACCATTGAAAACCGTCTTCATAAATTGAAGAGTGAAATCATCACATTTTTCATTGTCTGACTAGAAGTGTGTTTATTAGTATTTCTTCAACTAAAAACTTCTCTAGGCCTAAAGAGAAAAGAAATTATACCTGCTGTTAGATCTCTGAACAATCATGATATCTATTGCAAGAAACACTTGAAATGGGGTGCTGATGAATTTTAAGCCTAAAGAAAAAAGAAACTATACCTGCTGTCAGATCTTTGAACAATCATGATATCTATTATAAGAAACTCCTGAAACGGGGCTGTTCTTATACGTGGAGCATCCTCTGCTTGTCATTCTGGATCTCCCAGTGCAGAAAATTCATAATCCAAAATCAATAACTATGTAAAAACAAGAAGTTGCATCCTTCCTTATATCTGTAATGTAATCATATATGAATATTTATGCAGCCTATCAATAGAGTGCTGATATGTCATTGTTGAAGGTTATCCTTGTATAATTTGTCTAATTTCTGGAGCATCACACTGAATTTAAATGAAAAGTTTCACTGGTGAACATAGATGGTAGTTTGCGTTTTTCAAACTTAACAATTTCACTGCAGCTTGGCATTGATCATTATGTTGTTATTTTAATTTTCCACAGAACCTAAAGCCGGAAAACCAGTACTGAACTGGGCCAGACGACACAAGATTGCATTAGGCATAGCGAGAGGTCTAGCCTATCTTCACACAGGACTAGAAGTTCCTATCACTCATGCAAATGTAAGGTCGAAGAATGTGCTTGTGGATGACTTCTTTGCAGCAAGGCTAACTGATTTTGGCCTGGACAAGCTGATGATTCCTTCCATAGCAGACGAAATGGTGGCGCAGGCCAAGACCGACGGCTACAAGGCTCCGGAGCTTCAAAGAATGAAGAAATGCAGCTCGAGGACGGATGTCTATGCTTTTGGCATACTACTGCTTGAAATCTTGATTGGGAAGAAGCCTGGGAAGAATGGAAGAAGTGGTGAGTATGTGGACTTGCCCTCAATGGTGAAGGTGGCAGTTTTGGAGGAGACAACAATGGAAGTGTTTGATGTGGAACTGTTGAAAGGGATAAGAAGTCCTATGGAAGATGGGTTGGTGCAGGCATTGAAGCTGGCAATGGGGTGCTGTGCACCTGTGGCATCTGTGAGGCCAAGCATGGATGAAGTTGTGAGGCAGTTGGAAGAGAATAGACCAAGGAACAGGTCTGCATTATACAGCCCTACAGAAACAAGAAGTGGCAGTGTTACACCATTTTGAGGTTTCAGTTCAACATGCTTATTAATCAAACTATTGATTTTCACTTACTACTTACGTTGTGTTTTCCTCTTTTTCTCATCTGAATGAGAGGGAAGTTTATGATGGTCTAGAGAATGCTGTAATTTTTTGTTTTTCTTTTCTCCATAACTCTTTGCTTTAGGTAGCCCCTATTGTTTTTTAAATCAAATATAGTCACACAATTATGCAGACTCCTGGTTCTAGAAATTGTGCAGTGCTTCAACATCCAAAGTTTAGGCTTAATATAATGCCATGTTTGTAAAACAATGATATTTAAACATGGACTGGGTGCTAATAATATTTAAAGGGACTTGTTCGAACAACTTGGGTTTTGTGATTTTGGTTCTATAATTTTCACGATGAATTTCCTGTTAAATGTTTAATGATAATTTATCCCAATACTTGGTCCTTTGAAATCCAAAATAAATTCAGAGATCATTTTCGGGTGAGGAGCTTTTCAAAGTAGAAACATAGCTTTTAAGATTATCAAAACTCAGTCCTAAGGCACAAGAGAAACCATGGGGCTTTGATATTTTCGTACCCTAGATATTAGACATGGAACCTCGATATCAGGGATGGATAAAAAATTTAAATTTTCAGAGCCAATCTACTATTACCTTGTTCTATGTTATTTTTAGTTTATTTTAATGAATTTATCTTAAATTTAAATTTATATTTTTTTAATATAAATTAGGTAATTTTTTATATTTTAAAAGTTGGGTTGGGTTGGTTAAAGCTAAGCTAAATCGAACTTAGATTAAGTTAAGCTAAAGGAGGAAGTTGGACTAATCAAGACTTAAGTTAATTTTGGTCATGTCAAATCCAAGTAAAGTTATGTTAGACTAAAACCATGCAAGGTTTGTTGGGTTGGACCTAGATAAAGTTAGGTTAATTTGATCTTAGGATGGATCAAATTGGGTTAGATTTGCTCAGGTTGAGTGAAGTCAAGACCAAGTTGGATGACATGTTAGGAACGAGATGATAAAGATTTGTTTTAGTGAACCAAATCGGCTTGAACTAAGTTCAAGTTTAATCATCCCAATTCCATGTTAGGCTAATTCAAGTTATAATAATCTAAGGCCAAATTAGGACTAATTTCAAGTTAAGATCAAGTTGGTAATTTTCATATTGAGTCGAAATGAGTAAGATCGATGTTAAGTCGAGTCAATTTGGGTTTACATTTAGTTAAATGAGCATTGATCCACATTAGACTAAGTTGGTTTGGACAAATACTTAATTAATTAGTTCATATTCACGTTAGGTTGAGTATGTAAGACCCATATTGAGCCAAGTCAACCTATTTAATGTTAAATTGAGTTGGAATGAACTCACATCAAACGAAATTGAACAAAGATAAAGTCAAGTCAAATTAGATTCAAGCAAAAACGAAATTGAACAAAGATAAAGTCAAGTCAAATTAGATTCAAGCCAAAACGAAATTGAACAAAAATAAAGTCAAGTCAAGTTAGATCCAAGACAAAGTAAGTCAAACAAAGCCTAAATAAAGTCAAGTCAACCTAATTCATATCAAGTTAAATAAAGCTAAAACTAAATCAAATAAAGTTAATTCAAAACTATATTTAATTGAGTCAAAATTTTAAAATTAATAAAAATTTAGCAAATTTTATGCATGTGAAATATTTGAATAAAAGTATATATATTATTTAGAAATATAATACTATGTCATATATATATATATATATATATATATATATATATATATATATATATATATATATATATATATGAAGATTTTTTTATAATTCATTTTCAAATTATTTAATATAATCTCCTTTTACTATGAAATATTAATAGAAAATTTACTTCTTCATTCATTGAATATAGAGTAAGTGATTTTTATTGATATTTTTTGTTATTAAATAAATTTAAATCCGGAAACAATACGCATTAGTATGATTTATTATTTCCGTCATAAGTAATTGAAAGAGAATATTCTACTAATTAAATATATTATTAATTAATTTTAATTAATAGTTATTAAATTTGTAAATTGTAGAAACCTTTAGAAGAAAATAAGAAAATAAGTTCATATATATATAGAATTTCGGTCATTATAAATGGAAACCACATACCAATATTCAGTATATACAAGGAACTTATAAACTTTTTATGAAGAAAATTTGAGAAATAAAACATTTCTTTAATCTTAAATATAATTTGAAGAGTTTTATTAACTTAACTAGTGTTTCTAAAAGGCTTATTAAACAATAAAAAAGTTATTAAAAATTATAAAAAAACACAATAAAAATATTAAAATGTATTTTTCCATATCTCCATAATAAAAATCCTTTTTAATTTCTTAAAAAGTGGTCTTATCCAGTGTCATAAAAGCACTAGTTAGTGTTTGCCTCATTTTAACATGAACATTAAAGATGCAAAAAATAAAAAATAAAAAATAAAAAAAGGTAAAATATAGGATGAAGCGAACCAACCCACGCCCTATGTGTCAAGGTTCGTATCTTTCAGAGGTTCATCGGAATCCGACACCGGAAGCGCAGAACAGCCGCACACGGCGGTGAAGAGCCTTCGAGAATAATCAGAATTCTAGCTTCACGATGGAGTCGCTCCAAACGCTACCTCCACCATCTCATCTCTCACCCTCCGCACTCTCCTTCCTCGACCACAGATTCCATACCCAATGCGCCCTCGCCGATGCTCCCAACTTCGTCTCCGAGCTCCAGACTCAGTGCGCCGAGTTGGATCGCGCGCTCGACGAGTTGACTCGGAGACTCGGAGAGGGTCTCGCCGCTTACGCCTCCTTCTCCGGCGAAATCCACGGCCTCTTCGGCCACGTCACCGATAGGTTGGCTGCCCTCTCCTCCACTGTCGTGCCAGGTTCGATTGGATAATCATTTTTTGCCTTTTTAGGTCATCTTACTGCGTTGAGTTTTGAGGAATGGTTTTGGTTTTGGTTTTGTTGAGTGAAGATGGAGGAAGAGGCAAAGCGGATGGTAAGGGTTTCAAAGAGGAACTTGCGGCTTTGGCGAAGGAAGTGGCTAGGTTGGAGACGGTTCGTGTTTATGCAGGTTGTTTTTTTTTTTCCTTTTTTCCTTTTTCTTTTAAATTGTGCAAAATGAAGAAGATTGTTAGAAGATTTTTGATAAGATGGTTCTGTGTTTGGTCGATTGTTGTGATGTAGATTAGTTGTAGTTATCTTCAATGTTTTGGTACGAATTTGAGTCTTAGGTATTATCTATTCTTTTGAACTGTGCTATTGTTTCTTAAAACTTCATTCGTGTCATCAACAAACGGCTCTTGAACTTTATACTTTCTTTGCATATCAATGAACATTGATGGGCTAGGAGGAATTGAAAGATGACTAAGCATTTGTGTTTCATGATCGTTGTTGTGATTATCAAGAACTGTGTTAAGCCTTTTCAGTTATGGATATCTCCTTTGGCTTGATTTCCTAGGCGTTGCTTTCTTTTCATTCTCTATGTCTTTCTGGAGACAGAATCGAAGTACCATGCTTGAACATGCTTCTCCATAAGAACTTTTAGGAGAGGAAACCTAGAAGAACAAAGAAATTGATTTCTCCATAATTTGAAAGTAGTTCATGCATAAACTAATTTATAAAAACTCTTATGTAACTTCTCCACGTTTTAACTTTTAACTTGAGCATAAGTTAGCTTTAACTTGCGAAGAAGTCAATTTTAATGGTTTTTATGATATGGATTTGGTGTGATAATCAAGAAATATTATGGTTTTCAGTGGTTGTTGTCATACATACCGCATTTGGTTTGAGTTCTTAGGTGTTACCTTTTGTGAAAGTTGTTTGTTTCTTGAGACTCCTTTCTTTGTTTTGTCTTCCAGAGACAGCGCTTAAACTCGATACTTTAGTGGGCGATATTGAGGATGCTGTATCATTTACTATGAGCAAAAGCATGAGGAAACATTCTTCTAGTCAAAATTCACAAGTGAGCATGCTTTTACAATATTTGCCAGATGATAATGGAAACTGCATTATCACCATATTCCTTAATTTATCTCAAATGTTTCAGGAAATGCATATGCTTGCTATTAAAACACTGAAAACAACAGAAGGCATATTAGCTTCAATTACAAAAGCACATCCTCAGTGGAAGCAACTTGTGTCAGCTGTTGATCACAGGGTGGACCGAGCTCTTGCTATTTTGAGGCCCCAGGCAATTGCTGAGCATCGAGCACTTCTTACTTCGCTTGGATGGCCCCCACCTCTTTCGGCCTTTACCTCCTCTAATTCTGATGCAAGGAATGTGAATCAAGTCTCAAATCCTCTGCTGAGTATGCAAGCGGATCTTAAACTCAGGTACTCAGAAAATTTTTTTGCTTTGTGCAATCTACAAGAGTTGCAAAGGAAAAGGAAAGTTAGGCAACTTGAGGGCCATGATAGGGAAGTTGCCCTGCGACAACCACTTTGGGTAATAGAAGAGCTTGTGAATCCATTATCGTTAGCTTCCCAACGGCATTTCTCCAAATGGATTGATAAACCGGAATTTATTTTTACACTTGTATATAAAATCACAAGGGATTTTGTTGACTCTATGGATGAATTGTTGCAGCCATTGGTGGATGAAGCAATGTTACTTGGTTATAGTTGTAGAGAAGAATGGATCTCAGCAATGGTAACTTCATTAACCACATACATGGCAAAAGAAATTTTCCCTAGTTACATTAGTCAACTAGACGAAGAGAGTGCTACCGGCACTCAGTCATCTGCTAGAATATCATGGCTGCATCTCATTGACTTGATGATAGCTTTTGACAAAAGAATTAAGTCTTTAGTAGAGAATTCTGGGGTCTTGCTATCCTTTGACGATGATGATATTATGCAAAAAATTTCATCTCTAGCCATATTTTCTGATCGTCCAGACTGGCTTGATCTATGGGCTGAAATAGAGCTAGATGATGCCCTATATAAGTTGAAACTAGACATCCAAAATGAGAATTATTGGGTAAAGAAGGTTGAGGGTGCTGTTCTTTCATCCTATACTGATGATTACAAGTCTCCTCTGATTTCTAATTCCTTTCTTCGCCATCTAGCATCTGTTATTGATCGCTGTCGATCATTGCCTAGAGTAAGTCTGAGGTCGAAATTTCTCAGGTTAGTAGGTCTTCCTATTATAAGAAATTTTTTTGATTCCATACTTATCCGCTGCCAAGAAGCTGAAGGTTTGACAGCGTTAACTGATGACGATGCTGTATTAAAGGTTACAATTTCTGTCAATGCTGCTCACTACTTCGAATCTGTTATAAAGGAATGGTCTGAAGATGTCTTCTTCCTTGAGATGGGGATGGGTGAGGATGATGAGGCAGGAATGGAAAGTAGTGCTAATATTTATGAAGGGTTGCCAGAAAGTTCCAGAAGGGTTATTTTTGATGACGAGATAAAAAAGTTGGAAGAGTTCAGAACAGAGTGGGTTGAAAAGATATCCCTAGTTATTTTGAGGGGTTTTGACGCTCTCTCTAGGGACTATATGAAGAACAAGAAGCACTGGCAGAAGGGTGAAGAAGGATGGACTGTGTCGAAGGCTCTAGTAGAAGCCCTGAATTATCTGCAAAGTAAAACATCGGTGGTAGAAGTGGGTTTGAACGCTAGGGATTTCGTTGGGGTTTGGAGAAGTTTGGCGGCAGGAATTGATCGGTTACTTTTTAATGGTATTCTTATGAGCAATGTAAAATTTCACAGAAGTGGTGTTGACAGATTTGGTAATGACTTGGACGTTTTATTTGGGGTATTTGGGTCATGGTGTTTGAGACCTGAAGGATTTTTTCCAAAAACAAGTGAAGGTCAGAAGTTGTTGAAGTTGGGTAAAAATGAAGTGGAAGAATGTAAGGCAGGGGCGAAGAAGTGGTTGAAGGAGAATGGGTTGAGACATTTGAGTGAAACTGAAGCGGAAAAGATTTTGAAGAATAGGGTGTTCACGAGTTGAAAAGCTTCTGGCTTTCATTTTAAACACATGCATGCTGAAATGGCTTTCGGACTTGTGAAGATTTAGGATTTTTTCGTGGTGTACATTACTTTAGACTGATCAGTTGAACCAATTCAATTTTGCTTAGTTGCAATAAATATATTTTTCATTTACAATGTTCTCAGCCATTGCCTTAAAGACGACGGTTTATACTTCATATTTCTAGATGCTAATTACTTGTGCAAATTACTTCTCCAATTAAGGAAAGCTTTTATCTCAATTTTTATTACCACTGTATAAAAATAAAATGAGATGGGACAAAGTAAGATAGAAAAGAATAGATTTGAGGAAAAAGATTGGCGGGCTAGAAGAAGAAAGTTGACGATCTTTTAAGAGCACAGAGAAAAAAAAATCAATCATATACGTTGCTATCAAATTTTGTTGATTGTTATATCACATATTGCAAATTTCTTTCGTAAACGTTGTAGAAATATAATTCATAGTTGATAACACGAAAAGAAAAATAATATATGAAACCTCTACACAGCAAATAAATAACTGATAGTTAGTAATAATATACTAAAAGGCTTAATAGCATTGATGGTCATAATGATCATAAATTTTGCAATTTTTTTCAAAATGGTCCTAATATTTTTAATCTGATCAATGTAATTCTAAAGATTGAAATTTGTGTTTAACTTAGTATGTTTGTAAATACTATTTAAATAGTTAACGACTAAATATGCATGTGCAAAACCCGAAATGACATTAAACTATCCACGTGTACATCTTCAAGTCCTTGTCGGGAACGCTGACTCTCTCTTATTCCTTTCGCAACAAAACCCTTTCGCTCTCTTTCAGGTTTGAGACCACCATCCATCACGGCGCCATGGCCGGAGACACCTTCTCTGTGCTGTGTTAGGTGTGACTCTTGGGTTCTTTGATGGTTGGTGGGTAAAGTCGAACAAGATGTTAAATTGTGTTTTTTTTTTTATTTTTCAGATGAGGGGCAGCACATGAGCAGAGTCCTCCCTCCTCAGATGTTAAAACAAATCGGAGGCATGGGTGGGTTACAAAGCTTGGTGAAGCGGATGAGATCTGCTAAAGATATGATGGGAATGTTTGGCGGTGGTGATAAGTAGAATGTTGTTGAATAGAAGCTGATGATTGTTTCTGATCACTACCCAAACCTCTCTGATACATACTTCACAAGAGCCTAGCTTCATCAAATTATGCAGTTCACATTGAATTTTGGATGAATTGTTCTGTTAATCAATCTACAACAATCTTGATGGGTGGAATATTTCATTTCAAATTTTCCGTTAACAGTCCTTTTGTAAAACTAAACCCCCTTGTTTGTATATTTTTTAGTCTTTAGGATTACAAAGCAATTTTATTGCGAATTGAAGTGAAGTTAATTTTGCCAATTGGTTTTGGATTTGCATTTCATGGATGAAAAATGTGATTAGTTAGTATCTGGTTTATCTTTCCTCTTGTCTCTTCCAATGTTGCTGAAGTGTTGGTTAATCCTCTGGAATGAATATGTATATAATTATTTCGTCTTTGTTCTTTTATTGATATTATCACTTAATTATCCTTTTACAAAATAGGAAAAACATAGATGTGAAATGGAGTGTTAAATATTCAGTCAATAATTATAATCCAGCCGCACAAGAAAATAGTATGAACAGTAGTGTAAATGGAGTCATGAAACTAAGTAATCCTGCGATTCTTAATTGATGTTCTTTTATAAGGCATTTCATAGTTTCTATGAAGCATTATTGATTTTCCTTCTTTGCACGTATTAAATATTACAAATATGTGTTTTTATTAATAAATAATGAGAAAATAATTTTAAAAGTCATTAATAATGATGATAAATTTGTCTCATTTGTAATTCAACAAAATCAACTGAATTAATTACTTTTATTGTCCCTGTGATTATGCTTAAAGTGACTTGTATAAGGACTGGTGCCAGTATTAATGAAAAGGTGTTATCTTTTTGGCTCCCAAACTTTGGTTTTAGTTACTACACCATTTTTTAGTGTTTTTGGTTCGTATACTTTTCTCTAGTATGAGTGTTAGTCTCTTGTCATCAATTAATAGAGTTAGCAGATGATGTAATCAACTGGTTTGTATACCATTTTTTTCTTCTGCCCCATCCTCATTGGGAGGTACTACACACACATATGCCTAAGCCTTGGCGATCATATCGGGGAGAGGTACTCAATCCTCCAGATAGTTCATAATTGGCGAGGACTGAGGGATCGTCCTCATAAATTGTGAACTCAAAAAAGCCAAATTTGGGTGTAATTTGGTATGATTATTAATGATTGGTTTGTGGTCTTTCAGGTCCGATTTTGGCCAATCCAAACCTAGAGGTGACATGGCCAAGAGCCTCAAACTCAGCGAGTGATAGGCTAAGAAAACTATTCCAACTAAGATAATGCACGGTCTCAGAACCTAAGTCAGAGAGAAATGAGGCTCATACGGTCAATCCAACCTGGAGAAAATACAGCCCCAAAGCCTCAAGCTTGAAAAGCAATGAGGTTCAGAAGGGCCAATCCATCCCAGAGGGTACGCAACCCTGAAGCCTCAAGCGTGAGGGGGGTTGACAACAAAACTCCATCCCTTACCGCAACAATTAAAACCCTAACCAAAAGTTCAAACCAATTTTGGTGGCAAGTGTAGCGGTTGAGCTTCGGTGAACCTCAGTGATGGAAGAAGGATCCAGCTGATTCTGGTGCAAGATGGAATCAACGGAACTTCTCCTAGGAACTTCTGGAATCTGAACTAGAAAGGAGGATGAACATCATTTTGTTGCAGCGGAAGAAGATGAATTATGATGATTATAACCGGAGGAAGCATAAACTCTGGAACCCACTCTTCAAACAGTGTTCGGTGACTGGATTGAAGGAGAGTAGATGATTCAGTGATGAAGATAAGTTTGAGGCAAAGGAGGATTGAATCAAACAGTGATGCGGTGAAGAAAACACATGAATCGGGGATGGAGAAAATGGAATGAAGGAAGTGTAGAGGAATGCTAGGAATGGAAGCCTAGCTAGGGAGAGAGGCTAGAGGAAACTCTCAGGCTCTCTCTCTCAGTGACCTTCAATAAGAAGAAAGTTTTGGACAGCAGCAACAGAAAACAATTCTTCATTCAAATCAAAGGTCCGGTTATAAGCAATGGAGCAAGGTATTTAAAGGAGAAACAAAGCTCCTGGTTCACGCCTACACTTAGCTACGTTAGCTATGATGCAAGGGCCAGCTGTGCAAGTGGAAAGAAAACGTGAGTGGCTACGTGGCCTATCAAACAAGAAGCTGGTGAAGAAACGTGAGTGGCAACTGGTGCATTTGTTGACGCTGGGCGCAAACCCTCATCTGCTGAGCACTAGGCTTTCTTCAACTTCAACCAAGCTGCTGGTTGGAATGTGACTCATGTGGGCTTCCAAAGCAGCTTACTATGGATCCAAGTGAAGATTCCAACATTCCTCTAAGTGAAGATTTGGCTTGCTTCTTCATTCTTGATGTTTCCTTGCTTCTTGATTTATCAAGTTTCTTGGCTAGTTGATCCATGATCTCCTAGCTTTATTAGACCCTACAAAACACATATAAACATATTAAAGAGAATCCTACTAAGACTTAGAGAAAGAAAATTAAGAAAGAGTCTTTAACAGTCCTTCTTCACTTCCCTTTCTTAGCCTTAGCTTAAGTTGATACTCCTTTGAATGGACTGCCCTAAATGGGTTTCCATCACTCAGAGAGATACATCAACGCCTTTCTATGGCCTGTGATAAAATAAAAAAACAGAGAAACAGAGGGAGACGAGGAGTGAATTTCGACAACAAGGAGTGACAGTCATTGAAGGACGACGACACTTCTAGCGTCGGCAACGTCTCCGACGACACTCTTGGCCAGCCAGCGAAACCTTCGATGATCTTGTTCGGACCTGAGGTAGGGGTTGGATCAATTCAATAAAAACCCTAATATCAGAAAATCACATTCAAAAAAACAAAATCCACATCATTATGCCATAAAGTTTCCACGTTAGTCATTAAATGACATGTCATTTCACTGATTGCACAGGTGGACAGTTGATCGTTAACGATTTAAACGACGTTTGCAAAAATGACTAAATTGAACACAAATTACAATCTTAAGGACTACATTGAACAATTTAAAAAAATTAGAATCATTTTGAACAAAACTGACAAAAATTGGTACAATCGGTGCTATTAAGCCTATACTAAAACGATGAAATAAAAGTTCTAACAATAAAAGTTTTGTGAAAATGTTCTAACACCAATCAAAAAAAGTTGTAGCTTGCAAAAACCTTTGAATCTCACAAACGACTTTTGATATGTCAATACATGTAAGTAGAAACTTTTAGGCTTTTTACTGCATTTAGTGTTTATGTTTTTTGTTTTTAAATTTTATGACTCTCCAATTGACAAATAAATTAACTTTATATTTCATTATTTGTGAAAATAAATAAAAAAATGTAAATGTGATCTATTGTTGCTTATGCTTCCAGTATAAATTGGAAATTGTTATTTCTTTATGCTCATCTTATATTGTCTACGAAACACGATGTTTAGTAATTTAATGTGTATTTATTCACCTTTAGATATTGTCTAAGTAGATATGATTAAAATATGGCTTTTATATCCTTTCTTTTACATATATTTGACTCCGGACTTATATTGGATATTGTTGGGAAATAGCTATACTTGTTCTCTATTCTATGAACATTATGCAGAAGTGTAAAAATAAAAGAGTAGAAAAAAGATGACACCAAAATATTTACCTGAAAACTCTCTAGAGAAAAATCATGGAAACTTGTTCAGAAAATTATCTCTACTATAAAAGTAGGATTACAAAGTGTTTCTCTCACTTTTTGAGGATTTTTATATGAATTTCACCCTTTTGGAACTCGCTGTGTGGAACTTTCTCTTTCTTCAAAGAGGAATACAAAAACTCTCTAACTCTTATGATTTCTTCACTTGGATTGAATTTACTTGTGGTGCGTTAGCTCTTCTTCTCTCATTCCCTTTTATAGATGGGTTGCAAACATTGCTTTTCATTTTATAATGCAAAGCCATAAAACATGGACCAAACCTTTGGTATAATTCTAAACATTGACCCCACATTTATGGTAGGTGGAGTTGCAAACATTGAGCTCCCATTTCATGGTAGGTTGGTTCCATTTAGATTTTATTAAACAAAACTCCCCCATAAACTCAAATGGACCTTCTAACCTTCTTCTCGTCATGGAACCCTGATTTAATTGGGAGGTACCATCATACCAACACCTTGGTAACAATCTTCAACCTTCTTAGTTGGTATTGTTTTAGTCATCATGTTAGACCAATTCAAGTTTTTATGGATTTTCTCTATCTTTCATGGCTTGCAACCACTTGTATTTGTCTTTCATCTCAATTGCTTCTGCAAAGCCTTGAGGTTCACCTTCATCGGTAAAATTGACATATTCATTTGAAAAATACCTTTTTGACAGTTGCTTTTGTCTTGTTGACTGCCTCAATAGGACTTTGATCACTTCTCACCTTAAGTGTTGGTTTCTCCATTTTCTTGATGTCTTGGATCGTCAGATCTTCAAAGAACACCACATCTTTGCTCTGAACAATCTTTTTGTTTGCAGGATCCCATAATTTGAAACCAAATTCATCTCTTGGTGAACCAAGGTATATGCATTCTTTCACCTTATCATCAATCTTTGTCCTTTCATCTTTCAGAATGTGAACTAATGTCTTACATCCAAAAACTCTTAGATTGCGATATGAGGCCTTTTTACCATACCATACTTCTTCTAGTATCTTTCCATTTAATGGTCTTGAGGGTGATAAGTTGATCAAATCAATTGTCGTCACCACTACCTCCCCCTATAATGACTTGGTAAGTTTTGCATGAGACAACATGCTCCTGACCTTCTCGATAATCATTATGTTGAATCTTTCAGCTATGTCATTCATTTGAGGTGTCTTGGGAGGTAGTTCTCATGTCTGATCCCATGAGTCTTACAATAGTGCTCGAATGGATCGTTATACTATCCACTACTATCACTTCTTAAACATCTCAACATTTTACTAGTTTCTCGTTCAATTGAGGCATGAAGCTCCTTGAAGATTCGAAGAACTTTATCTTTTCTCTTCAATGGATAGACCCACAACTTTCTAGAGTAGTCATCAATGAAGGTAAAAAAATATTAAGCACCACTAAGGGACCTTTCAGATGTTGAACAAACATTTGAATGTACAAGATCCAAAATATGCCCTCTTCTTCCACTATCAGATTTATGGAAATATACTTTACTTTGCTTACATGTTAGGAAATCCTCACATAATTGAAATGGTTGTCCTTTTATACTTTGGAGATGATCTTTCGCAAGGATCTCTAATCCCTTCTCGCTCATATGGACCATTCTTTTATGCCATAACTCCTTATTTTCTTCTTGAGCAACAGTTGTCTCTCCTTTGCGTATCTTTCCTTGTGTGATGTACAAGGAGCCTTCTTTCTTGCCGCGAGTAACAATCATTCTTCCTCGACTAAGTTTTCATTTTCCATCGCCAAACTGGTTGTTCATTCCAGCATCATGTAGCTTTTAAATTGAGAGAAAGTTTAGAAGCATCTCCGATACATGTCTTACCTTCTTCTTTCTTTCTTCTCTTGCTTTACTCAATGCTCTTTTTCTTTTTCTTGTAATTATTTCCAACAACCCTAAAATTGAACCATTCTCCGGTACCATACATGCATACTATAGTCAACTCAAGGCAAATATTTCAAGGGTTTTTCGTATTAAGCTTAAGGTTCAAAGGATAAAACAAATTTTTAAAATTTTTGGGTTAAAATTTTGGCATTGGCTTACAAGGGATAAGAATAGATGACCTTGATCATTTGTAACAAGCAAGCAAATAGTTCAATAGAGAGACTTAGGCAAAATTAATTGTGATTCCAAAGCAATAGCATTCAACAACAAGAAACTCTGGAGTCCAACCTCTCACAGGTTAATTCAAGTTCCACAATTTGATAAACATCATGCCAAACACATTAATCACAATTGAAACCATGCATCTTTCTTAAACAACTATGAGCAACAACCATCTGTGCTTAAAAGCTAAAGCAATCAATATCTCAACATCACTCACCAAACAATAAAGGAAACACAAGATAATCTTACTTCTCACAATCAAACAGTTTATCACTTTATACCAAACCATTGCAGCAAATTATCCATTTAACCAAGTACATAGCTCAAACTAAAATTAAAAACAACATAAACACAATTCAAACACGCATAAAAATAACAAAAACAGGAGATACTATCATCACTCCCTCAAAGGCATCTGAATCTTCCTCTAAATCATCCTCTGCCATAGCTTTGGCTCCGGACGTGCCACCTCCTCCACTAGCTTGGGCCCGGTCCCCAGACCAAGACATGCGAGTGATGAACTCATCAAGTGAAATGCACTGAAGTCCTGGAGAAGCAACATATAACCTAAAAACACTCAAACACTCAAAGAAAAATCAAATCAAAACCGCTCAATTAAATGACTTAAAAAGAAGGGAAAACTGGGTTGCCTCCCAGTAAGCGTTTGTTTAACGTCATTAGCTTAACACCACTATGCTCAATTTAGATTCTTGATATTGGTGTGGTTCTTTCTTTCATCACACCAACATAATTTCAATAGCTTCCTAGTCACCAACTTGACTCTCCTAGAATAAGGAGCCTCAATCTCAAGAACTCCATTTGCTTTGATATCCTTAATAACCCATAACCTGTTCTTGAATTTCACTGGTTTTCCTGGTTTGGGTTCATTATTTTCCAGCATATAGTCTTGGTGAACTAGCTTTTCTTCCTTATCTCCATCCTCTTCCTTCACTCTTGGAGAAAAACAATTATTGTTCCTCTTAACCAACTTGACAGTTTGATTGAGTAGACTAGTTACTGAGAAAACTTCATCTGGTATTTTAGGACTAGTCTGCTTTACTTGGATTGGTTGAACATCGTCGAAGAAATTAAAAATCACCTCTTCATCTTGGTCTTTCAATGTTAAAACTCCATCATCTACATGAATGACAACCTTGGTTGTCTTCATGAATGGTCTTCCAAGAATGAGACGGATCTGTATTGCTTCCCCCATCTCCATCACTACAAAATCCACTGGGAATTTGAGTTTGTCAATCTGGATCACAACATCTTCCACTACACCATGCTTGATAGACTTGTCTGTCATTTGCAAGATCATTCTTGTGGGTTTGACCTGCAAACCACCAATCTTTTTAAGCATAGATAGGGGCATCAGATTGATGCTAGCCCCTAAATCAACTAGAGCCTTCCCTATATCATGATTCCCAATAGTGCAAGGGATGGTGAAACTACTTGGATTTTGAATTTGGGAGGAAACATCTTCTGCAATATGGTACTGCAATTATCCTGCACTTCAATTGTTTCCTCATCTAAATACTTCTTCTTTTTACTGAGGAATTATTTCATGTATTTTGCATACGCATGAATTTGTTGCAGTGCTTTGGTCAAAGGCATAGTAATCTCCAATTGCTTGAAAATATCCATGAAACGCCCAAATTACTTCTCTTTTTCCTTCATTGAATAACTTTTTGGGTAAGGAAGGGTCTTCTCAATTACTTTTCCTTTTTTTCTCTCATCCTCTCCTTCTTCCTTTTCCTTTTCCTCCCCCTCATCATTCTCATCTCCTTTCTTTTTCTCAGGCTCTTCTTTTCTCTCTTCATTTTTCTCCTCTTTTTCGCTCAATTCCTCTTTCTCTCTACTCATCTTTTCTTTCTCACCAACTTCCTTCTTATTTCTCTATACTAACATCTCACCACTTATACTCATAATGGCGTTACATTCCTCCTTAGGGTTAACTTCAGTATTAGCCCCAAAATTATTCTCAAACTTATCCTCTAACTTCTTTGCCAGTTGGCCAACCTGTATCTCTAAATTTCTAATGGCAGCTTCAGTGCTTTTATGATTGGAGATAGACACTTGCATGAATTGTTGGAGTTAATGAAAAAATCTTCAATCCTCGAAAATGGAGTAAAAAACTTGTTAACCCTCGGCAAGTGTAACCGAATTGTATCAAGTAATAAACCTGGTAACACCAAGTATTGTTCTCCCAAAGGACTCACGGCCTAGACAATTGTGTGATTTTGTTGATTAATTAAGACTTATGAACAAATTGTTGTAAGTTTCAAATGCAAAAGACTGAAAAGTAAATATGTATGCATGTGATGATCAATGGGCAAGAAGAAACAAAACACGTGAATTGAAATATATGAATGAATATGTTGTTGGGGTTTATCATTCTTTTGTTAATATTAATGCGACTTTCTAAATTACCTTAAACCCGATGTCTCGGTGAAGAAAGCCTATCCTTAATTATGAGTTCATACAATTCCTAGCATCCCTAATAATTAATTCTGAAGCACAGAAGCTTAAAGGCAACCAACCATCATACTCCTATGTCTAGGTTTGTAATATACTGTTGGGAGAGATTCTTCAGATCTAAATTTCCCCGTATGTGTCCATATCGACAAAACTAATAATCATGACATCGAATGAGTTAAGCAATTCATGTTTTGAGCAAAGAGGAAAAACCCTAACTATTAATGAAAGAAAGCATGTATCATAAAAATGATCTTGAAGAACAAATTCCATACAAGAGAGTTTCTAAGGATTTACATTGATTCCCCAACAACAAAATAAGTTTAGTTCTCCATCGTCATGGAAGAACTAGATGAACAATGGAATGAAAGAATGGAAGAGATAGAAAAACCCGAGAAAGAGAAGAGGAGAGCCGTCACCATCTTCAATTCTACCCCCAAGGGGTGAAAAGTGTGTTTCTGCTTCGTTCCAGCCAAAGATTCAAACCCTAGAACGTCCTAAAGCTTATATACTATTCTAAAAAATACAAAAAAGTAGGCCCAAGCCCAGAAAAGTGCCGCTCAACGGTTTTTACCGCTCAACGGCAAGTGCGGCACCTCAGTTTTTCCCCTTAACTGTTGTTTTTGCGCCTCAGCGGTGATTTTGGCACCTGAAAACTGGCGCTCAGTGGAAATTACCGCTCAGCGCCACTCGATCGCAACTTTTTCTGCACTCTGGTTGACTTTTCTGTATTCTGGTTGACTGGTTGACTTTTCTGGTTGACTGATTGACTTTTCTACATTCCAATCATTAGGTACTTCAACTCTTCTTTCAAACCATTCAATTAGCCTACAAAATCAAGGGAATCTAGCGCAAATCTATTAAATTCACCTTCAACTCTCTTATTTCCAACAATTCAACAAAATCATGAGTTCAAGCTAATTTCTAAGTTATAAAGGTTGTAATTGACGTCAATTTTAAGTATAAAAATAACAGTTTTTCAACTGTTATCAGGAGTGTCTCCTCTAGCTTTGCAGTCCTATCAGATAAGGAGGGTTGTGGTTGCCATTGTTGCTGTGGTGGTTTATTGAATTGTCCAGCTTGCCCTTGACCCATGCTTGGGTGAGGTTTCCACCCTTGGTTGTTGTAGTTACCTGGCGGCCCTAATTACCCATAAAATTGACTTCTTCATGGGTATTGGCTTGCATAGCACATTGTCCATTGATATGATCTCCACCACATAGCTCACAAAGTTGATGTTGAGCTTGAGAGACATTTTGTAGCTCTTTAGGTAATTGAGAGATTTTCTTCATTAGAGTTTCAAGTTGCTGAGTCATAATTTTATTTTGAGCCAACAAAGCATCTTGATATTGCAACTAAAGAACTCCTTTCTGTTGAAACTGAGTTCTTTCACTATGTGTCTCATTATCATTAACAACCATGTTCTTTATCAACTCATAGGCTTCATCGGGAGTCTTTCATCTAATGTTACCTCCAGCTAAGGCATCCAACATCAATTTAGTCTATGATTTTAGTCCTCCAAGAAAAAGAATGACTACTGTAGGTTCATCAAATCCATGAGTAGGAGTCTTCTACAATAGGCCTTTGAATTTATCCCATGCTTGGCCTAAAGTCTCATCCATGCCCTACTGGAAAAAAGAGATTTCCTGCTTCCCTTTGTTTATCTTGGATTGAGGGAAGTACTTGTTTAGAAACTTAGCCACCACATCTTCCCACTCAGTGAAACTATTCTCAAGGAATGAATTTAGCCACCTCTTAGCATTGCCACCGAAATAGAAAGGAAACAAGCTAAGTTTAATAACTTCATCTAGCACATCCTGAATCTTCACTGTATTGCATATCTCTGTGAAAGTGGTCAAATTTTCATATGGATTCTCATGAGCTAAGCCATTGAACTGGTTACTCTGCACCAAGTGAATGAGAGCAGGCTTCATCTCCATGTTAGTGACATTGACCCTTGGCTTGGAAATATTGTTAAAATGAAGAGGGCTAGTGATTGTTGCATAATCCTCTACAGTATGTCTGTTAAGATGCCGACAAGTGTACCGAATCGTATCAAGTAATATAAAATGGTAAGACCAAGTATCGTATCCGGAAGGACTCACGACACTGAACAGTTGTGTAATTACTTTACTAATTAAGACTTAAAAACAATTTTTGGGGTTTTGAATGCAAATACAATAAAAATAAACATGAATGCAATTTGATGAATCGAGGCTAAACACTAGAATGAATGGATGATGTTGATAATATGAGATTATAATGTTGTTGGGGTTTAGATTTCACCTAATCACTCTCATGCATATATGAATTCTTCTTCTTCATTCAATTATTAACGTCACTCTCTAAATTACTTAAAACCCGATCCCTCAACGAAGAAAGCCTATCCTTAATTACTAGACCACAATCCCTTGCATCCCTAATAATTAATTCTACATTACGATTAGGAGCTTAAGACGATCAGAAATCATACCCCTATCCTTGAGCAATATTGCTTTTGGGAGCAATTCTCTAGAACCTGAATTGTAAGATACCTCTCGGTACTCATGCAAATCATACATCATGCCATGAATGAGTTAAACATAACAAGCTTGGAGCGAACAAGAATTACCCTAACAATTAATGAAAGAAGCATATGTAATTAAAACCAATTCAAATACATGAGAGTTTAGAGGTTACATCTTCCCCAACAACAAATAAGGTTTAGTTCCCCATTAACATGGAGAAACTAGATGAACAATGGAATGGAAGAGATAGAAAAAGCCTAAGGAGAGTTGTCACATCCCCCAATCTACCCCCACAGGGATGAAACGCGTGTTTTTGTGCTTATGCCATCGAAAGATACAATCCCTAGGACGTCCAAGTCCTTAAATAGAACATAAAAATAACAGAAAACGGGTCCAAGCCCACTTCGCTGGCGCTCAACGCCCTAAGTGGGGCGCCCAGGCATGGTACAGGTCAAAACTGGCGCTCAGACGCGCTGATTGGGGCGCTTAAGTGCTCTGGATACAAAGTTGGTGCTCAGGCGCCCTGCACTACGCAAACTGGCGCTCAGGCGCCCTGTGTGACCTCCTGTGCTCCTTTTTTGATGCTTTGACTGTCCCTCTTGAATTCCAACTCCTTGATACTTTTGCTCTTCTTTTAAATCATTCCAATAACCTACAAAATCAAGGGAATTTAGTGATAAAATCATCAAGTATACCCTTTACTCTCTTATTCACAAAACTATATTAAAAGCATGAGTTCAAGCAAGCTTCTAAGTAACAAAGGGTTGATTTAATATCAAAATTCAATCACAGATAACGGTGTATTCAACCGTTATTACAACCGCAAACTTGAAACTTTGCTTGTCCTTAAGCAAAATGTAACTTGGCTTAAACAAAATAATCATACTACAATGGTCTAGCACACCAAAAAAACATTTTCCTCCAGGATAAATAAATCACTCATGTCTGCTTATCATAGACAAATCTCAGTCAAGATGCATTAATGCTTTAGTCAATCAAGCTCAACTATGGTGCTCACATATTCATAATATATAATAGATGCAAACTCATGAAAGATCAACAACCAAACAAGAATGTTATCCTATAATGCATGGAACAATTCCTCACCAAGGATAGTGTTTCACTCAAGCACTCAAAAGTGTTTCACTCAAACTCAAAGGTGTATAGTGAGGTGACACTCTTACACTCTACCATCACAATGTCACATTAATCAACTTTGCCTTTCATTTAACCACATATCAACCACACTCACAAGCAAGTTATCATCACAAGGACTTTTCAAGGCTTGTAACATAGCCGGGCTAAGAAGAAAATTGGTTTTTCCAGACAACAAACTCCTTGAGTTAAGAGAGTGCACGATTCATTTATTCACATTAACAATCAACTCTCTTTCTTCTTTTATGTGAGAAACCAATCTTTAACTTATTCCCAACTTTACTTGCATTGAGCTTAACCAATCTTTTGCTTTTTCTTTTGCCCAATGCTCTTTAATGAATTTTACAAAGTTCTTTGGTTTCTCACCACCCCAAACTTGAACCATTCTCCATTACCACAAAAACATACTCTACTTATCTCAAGGTAAGGATTTCAAAAAGAGTTTTTCCCATTCAACTTTAAGCTCAGGGTTCAAAGGGTAAAGAGAAACATTGTTCTTTGTTGGGTTCACATATTGGCATTGGCTCTAAGAGAGAAGAAAATATGGCCTTGACCATATGTAACAAGCAAGCAAGTGGTTCAATCATAGAAAATTAGGCAAAATTAATCATGCTTCCAAAGCAATAACATTCAATCGATCAAAGACTCTGGAGTCCAACCTCTCATAGGTTAAATCAAGTTCCACAATTTGATAAACATTCTGCCTAGCATATTAATCACAATTGAAACCATCCATTTGATTTTAACAATTATGAGTAACCACCATTTATGCTTAAAAGCCTCACTAATCATTAACTCAACATGCATCATAGAACAATAGAAAAAACACAAGAATATTACTCATCACAAACAACAGTTTATCACATCATACAAAAGCATTGCAGAATAATTCATTAAACCAAGCACATAAGCAAGCTAACATAAAAACTAAATAAACAAAATTCAAATAAGCATAAAAATAAAACAAAAATATAAAAATCCTGATCCAGCAACATCCATCAGTAGATGCTTTCCTCTAAATCTTCCAGCATCCATCAGTAGATGCGAATCCTTCTCATCAACATCCATCAGTAGATGTCGATCTTTCTCATCTTCATCGGCATCCATCAATAGATGCTTTCAGTAGCATCCATCAGTAGACACTTAATCACATAACATCCATCAGTAGATGCTTAATCTAGTAGCATCCATCAGTAGATGCTCTCATATGAATCTTCATCATCATAGCATCCATCAGTAGATGCTATCATCTGAATCCTCCTAGCATCCCTCAATAGATGCTGTCCAGCATCCATCAATAGATGTTGTCATTCCTGTAAAGCAAAATCAAATCCAAACCACACAAATAATCAATTAAAAAGAAAAAAAAATCATAAATTGGGTTGCCTCCCAATAAGGGTCTGTTTAACGTCACGAGCCTGACAACATTAAGCACAATCTGCATCTATGATGTTGGTGTTCCTTTTGCTTTCATCACACCAACTTATCTGCAACATCTTCCTGTTCACCATCTTTACCCTCCTTGAATAAGGAGTCTCAATCTCAACGACTCCATTCTCTTTGATATTGATGAGTCAATATTTTCTCAATTTCACTTAGTTTATTGTACCGGATTTAATCAAGGAATTGTGCTTGAATGTACAGTATTATCCTATTTTTCCTAATTGTGCTAAATTTGATTGGAAATTCTTATTTTAACTAATTTGAATTATCTGAGCTAATTATTTTACAAGGAAAATTTGGAGATACAATTTGGGACATTTGAAGGTTAAATGAGAAATGGCAATTGAGCCCAATGCATCTCAGTCATTTAAATTTTCGCACAGTGCTGCGTGAATGTTGTGTCAACTTGTGTGTCCTCGTTTGAGTTCAATTCTTACCCGTTTTCCATGCAATTTTTTTTCATAGTTTCGTATGGATGTCTATTTTCACGTATAGTTTTTATTTTGTTCGAATTCGTTCTGTGCTGTTCCCAGTATTTTTTTTACTCCCATATGTCAGTCCAATGCTTACTGTTTGAGTGATTTCTAATCTGTTTGCATTTGCTTGCTGTTGGGTGGAATTTATCACTGGACAATGCATCTCATAGCCACAAAAAGAAATTAAATGTGGTTCTAGACTCTTAATTGATTGCAAGGAGGTCAAAATTGTTTTGAGTTGAACAAAATTGCGCATCCAAAAGATTGAAGAAATGAAGTCCAGTTGCCAAATATTTCAAATGTTACGGCAAGCACACCAAACCAGCCAAGGAATATTCTTTCTTGCTTTTTAAATGGCTTAGCATTACATGGGACAAAAGTTGGGACCACCACATTGCAAGTAGTCCACGTGAAAGCTTTCATTTTGGTGGAGAAAGAGGAAAGTGGTGTCATGGCCCCCACTTGGTAGCACATTCACGTAGAAGCATTTAGCATATGGACAAAAGTGGGAGCCACAAGGGAATATTATTCTCAAATTGAAAAGCATCACATATTCAATGGAGGGGTCACGACAATTACATTCCAGCTGCAACTCAATTCTTTCAAAAGAAGAATCTTGCAAAAGGACAAAGCACAAGACCAATCAAACGATGCCACCACTTGGGTCAAAGCTCACGGTCCAACAGCAGCAGCTTGGATTTGAGGGGGTGCTGGGAGAGAAATTGGCAACAGGAGCCTGGTCCAGCATCCAGCAAATACTTCACGCATCCAGAAAAGGGGGTGTGTCCAGCTGAAGCAGTGAAGCATACACGGCCCACAAGAAAGAAGTCACGCGGTCCAGAAAAAGGAGAGAGCTGCACGGAGAATGGTAGGGCACACTTAAGGAGCAGCAACCGCCGCTTAAAAGGGGGGAATTTTTCTTTCTTAGTTGGGGGTTGAACCATGTTTACACTGTTGGATTTTGGATGAGTGGGAAGAAGAAAAGTAGGTGCCACGGCTGGCTGGAAGAAAAGCGGTGCTAGAGGTGTGTGGTCCAGCAGCCACCTAGGAAGAAGTTCATCTTATTTGGCTTTAAAGAAAGGTAGTGTGGAGATGCACACACGGAGTTGTTGTTCCCACGTCTAGCATGGGATTTCATTCTTCATTTTTAGTCATGTTCAGCAAAGCAAGGGCACACGCGGTGATGGCTCTTATGTCCAGCAAGAGAAAGCTTCAAAGTTTGGTTTATCCAGCTACTGTTCATGTGTTGCTTTTAGTGCCATTTCGATGAGCATTTCATTGTTTCACTTTTTAGGTTAATCAGTGCATTTAAATATTAGATGTGCTGTGATGCTTACTACTTCATTTTATTTTTACTGTTCAAGCGGTTTTAAATTTATTATTTCCGTGAAGAAATGGAGTTGTGCACGGTGCCTTTCATTAATTAGCTTAAGATTGCATATTTTCTTTAATTCCAAGCTGCATTAGGCATTTAATGTTCTAGTTAAAGTATTGCATTTGAATAGCACATTACGTGCTTATTATTTGCTGCATTTTAGTTAGTTCACACACCTTGCTTTAGGATCGTTCAGTTCACTGTTTCCATTTACTTTAAATGCCTTCAATTATTTTCGGTTGCGTTTAGTTTTCAATTTAATTTAAGTTCACTTGCTTTCACAAAACTTTCACAAACCCCCCCCACTACGTGTTCGATCTGAGACTGAACCGCAAATTGGTCCTTGAGAGACGACCTAGGAGTCACTTCCTAGTACTATACTGCATTCTTTTATGCACAACTTTTGTGGGAGGTGCGACCCTCTCATCAAAATGGCGCCGTTGCCGGGGACCAACGGTTCAGTCTTAGGTCTTTTGTTGTGTTAGTGTGTGTTGTGTTTTGTCTTGTCTTGTGATGTGATGTTTTGTTTTGTGTGTACGTGTCGCATGTTCAATTGTGTTGTGTTTTGTTTGTTTCGTAATTTTTAGCATTCCCTTTCTACCTTTCCCCTTCTTTTTCCATGTCTACCTATTTTGATTTTGTGAATACTGCTTATTCTGCCAGTGCCTCTGATTATGATTCTCCTTCTCCATGTTACTTTGATTGTGATTCATATTCTGCTGATTTGTATGTTGAGAGCAATATGGCTCATCCTCCGACTTCTGAGAGTTCTCTTTGGGAACCGGTTCCACCTACTGAGGATGATGTTCATTGCGTTCTCAAGACTGGACTGATACATTTGCTGCCTAAGTTTCATGGTTTTGCAGGTGAATGCCCACATAGACATTTGGAGGAATTCCACAGCATTTGCTCTTCAATGAAGCCTCCACATGTACCGGTTGATCACATGTTCTTAAGGGCATTCCCACATTCATTACAAGAAGCAGCAAGGGATTGGCTGTATTGTCTTCCTCCAGGATCTATCATTTCTTGGGAAGATCTTAAGCATATGTTCTTGGATGAATTCTTCCCCGCTCAGTATGGTTACAACAACAATCCTGGATGGAATGACCCTAGTTTGGGATGGTATGATGCTCCACAGCAATATCAGGAAGCACCATCTCAGAATGCTTGTATGCCTCCGCCAGTCCAGCAACAACAACAGCTGCAACTTTATGAGTCTGCCCAGATAGCTCCTCAACCTTCTACTTCTGAGCTTACATTGCAGGAGTTGTTGGAGCAGATGACCATGCAGAACCTTCAGTTTCAGCAAGAGAACAAAGCACACCTTCAATGTTTGAGCAATCAGATAGGGCAGATGACCACTCAACTCAATCAGGAACAGTCTCAAGATTTAGAGGAATCACCATTTCAGACTGTTCTAATTCCTGATGATGGTAGTGGCATCAACATAGAAGATGGGGAGAAGAGTCATGAGCTTATTGTTGCGCCACCTACTTTCCCATCGCCCTATGGCCCCACTCTTGCACCTGAGGAGACTGCTGAAGATCTTGAGGACCAGGCAAGTATAAGCAGTAATTTTGAATCAGGTAGACAATTTTCATCTTCCACCACTTTTCCAATCTTTAGGGAAGTGGAGGAAAACATACCTAATTTTGACTATGCTGTCGATGATTATGTTGTTGATAGGTATGTTGGTGATTGTATTGTTGATGAGTCTGTTTTTAATTCTTCCTCTCTGCATGATGAGAATCAATTTTTGATATCAAATTCGTATGTTTATTCTCCATGCACTGAACATGAATCTGAATCTGTGGTTGATATTGTTTCTGAATTTGAAATTGATTCATGTTCTAAGAGTTTATCTGTTGTTCAGCCTATTACACTGGGATTGGGTGTTATACCCCTGTGTGTCAAGTCTTTGGAACCACAATGTACTAACTATGCTGCAGGAGGTACATATGAATTTGACCAACATGCACCCCCAGTGGAAGACAGGGGTGCTTACATACACAATAGTTTGAAGATCAGCAGGCACCTGTTGAACCTGCTCATCAACAATCACTGCATAGATTCAGCTGTGGAAAACATTTCACTGCTAGATCAGATTTGGAGGATGAAGCAGTTCGTCCTCAAAACCTCCTTGCTGGATACTATGGCGGAAAACATCTCCCTGAAAGTCCAAAATTGGCAACTGCCACCATGACCAGGGGAGTTTTCTTTCTCTCTTCTCCCTCTTTCCCTACTTTTATTGCACTTGTCCATGATTTGTTCACTGTTCTGATTTTTGATCTTATTGTTTGTGACACATTGAGGACACTGTGTAGTTTAAGTGTGGTCTATTGGGGGAGATTTTTATTTTTCTGTTAGTTTTTGTTTTTCGTGTTAAATTTTTTCTTTTCTAGGTAGTTTTGTTTTATCTTGTATACAATTTTGCATGATTCTCTTCATTTCTGGACTGTGTTAAGGTTGTAGACTTGACCTTCACTTCACTGATACTTGGCTTGAAATCCTTGCTTTTCTTTGCTTGGGAAGATGGTTATGATTTTTGAGAGTTGAATTGATTGTGACAGAATTACCCTGTGTGAGATTTGAGCCACTTTATGTTTTTTCTTGTGTGTGATATGTCTCTTGATTGCTTGCGCATATGCCTTGGCTTGACTCTTTTTGATGATTCTTGATTGATATGCATGTTTGGAAGTGATAAAGGCAATTTTGTTCTTGAGCCTCTCTAGCCAAATAAGCTTACCTTGTTTTGATCCTTTGATAACCCCTTTTGAGCCTATACTTTCCTCATTTCTTTGTTTTGAAGCTCATACACTAGCCCTAAGTGAAAAACCATGATTACCTTACCCTTAGGGAATTTTGGAGCTTTGGAAGTGTTTTGGGAACAAGTGTGGTCTCCCTGGGGACTTTGATGAATTGGCTAGTTGGTTCCTCATCTTGTGTTGTTTTTGGAAATATGATCCTGTTGAGTGATAAAGAGAGAAAAGAAAAGAGACAGGATAGAAAAAAATGATGAAAAAAAAAATGAAAAAAAAAAACAATTTTGTGAATAATGGAGTCGAGAAGAGGATTGAATTAGAGGTGTGGGTGAGGTTTGACTGTACTTATACCTGTTCCCCATTGCTCCTCTATTTCTTCTGGGTTGTAGCTACTTATCCATATTTTATCCTCCCTTGTCCTTGGCCCCATTACAACCATGAAAAGACCTTTTGATTTGAACATGCATATGTTTTGAGTGTTGATATTAGAGGCTTGCCAAGTCTGTTGTTGCTTGCTTTCTTGAGTACATTGAGTTGACATTGATTTACCTTAAACACTTGAGAGAAACACTGATAGTGCATCTGTGAGGTTTTGTTACTTTTGATTCACCTCTTGAACTCATTAATCATTTTGCCATGTTTTGAATTACTTGGATGATTTCATGAGTATCTGCTTTCTTTGATTTTGTGTTGGATATTGTCTACTTCCTTTCTTGGTCCAGATTCCTTGAGAACTGTGTAATTCTGTTTCTGTCATTGTTAGTCTTTGTTTTGTGTTTGCTGAGTTGTGTCATTTCCCTCGATGTCCTCTGAACTATTCCTTCATTTGCGTCTTGATTTTGCCCAGGAGTGCAAAAGACTAAGTGTGGTCTATTTTGATGAGTCAATATTTTCTCAATTTCACTTAGTTTATTGTACCGGATTTAATCAAGGAATTGTGCTTGAATGTACAGTATTATCCTATTTTTCCTAATTGTGCTAAATTTGATTGGAAATTCTTATTTTAACTAATTTGAATTATCTGAGCTAATTATTTTACAAGGAAAATTTGGAGATACAATTTGGGACATTTGAAGGTTAAATGAGAAATGGCAATTGAGCCCAATGCATCTCAGTCATTTAAATTTTCGCACAGTGTTGCGTGAATGTTGTGTCAACTTGTGTGTTCTCGTTTGAGTTCAATTCTTACCCGTTTTCCATGCAATTTTTTTTCATAGTTTCGTATGGATGTCTATTTTCACGTATAGTTTTTATTTTGTTCAAATTCGTTCTGTGCTGTTCCCAGTATTTCTTTTACTCCCATATGTCAGTCCAATGCTTACTGTTTGAGTGATTTCTAATCTGTTTGCATTTGCTTGCTGTTGGGTGGAATTTATCACTGGACAATGCATCTCATGGCCACAAAAAGAAATTAAATGTGGTTCTAGACTCTTAATTGGTTGCAAGGAGGTCAAAATTGTTTTGAGTTGAACAAAATTGCACATCCAAAAGATTGAAGAAATGAAGTGCAGCTGCCAAATATTTCAAATGTTACGGCAAGCACACCAAACCAGCCAAGGAATATTATTTCTTGCTTTTTAAATGGCTTAGCATTACATGGGACAAAAGTTGGGACCACCACATTGCAAGTAGTCCACGTGAAAGCTTTCATTTTGGTGGAGAAAGAGGAAAGTGGTGTCATGGCCCCCACTTGGTAGCACATTCACGTAGAAGCATTTAGCATATGGACAAAAGTGGGAGCCACAAGGGAATATTATTCTCAAATTGAAAAGCATCACATATTCAATGGAGGGGTCACGGCAATTACATTCCAACTGCAACTCAATTCTTTCAAAAGAAGAATCTTGCAAAAGGACAAAGCACAAGACCAATCAAAAGATGCCACCACTTGGGTCAAAGCTCACGGTCCAACAGCAGCAGCTTGGATTTGAGGGGGTGCTGGGAGAGAAATTGGCAACAGGAGCCTGGTCCAGCATCCAGCAAAGACTTCACGCATCCAGAAAAGGGGGGTGTGTCCCGCTGAAGCAGTGAAGCATACACGGCCCACAAGAAAGAAGTCACGCGGTCCAGAAAAAGGAGAGAGCTACACGGAGAATGGTAGGGCACACTTAAGGAGCAGCAACCGCCGCTTAAAAGGGGGGAATTTTTCTTTCTTAGTTGGGGGGTGAACCATGTTTACACTGTTGGATTTTGGATGAGTGGGAAGAAGAAAAGTAGGTGCCACGGCTGGCTGGAAGAAAAGCAGTGCTAGAGGTGTGTGGTCCAGCAGCCACCTAGGAAGAAGTTCATCTTATTTGGCTTTAAAAAAAGGTAGTGTGGAGATGCACACACGGAGTTGCTGTTCCCACGTCTAGCATGGGATTTCATTCTTCATTTTCAGTCATGTTCAGCAAAGCAAGGGCACACGCGGTGATGGCTCTTATGTCCAGCAAGAGAAAGCTTCAAAGTTTGGTTTATCCAGCTACTGTTCACGTGTTGCTTTTAGTGCCATTTCGATGTGCATTTCATTGTTTCACTTTTTAGGTTAATCAGTGCATTTAAATATTAGATGTGCTGTGATGCTTACTACTTCATTTTATTTTTACTGTTCAAGCGGTTTTAAATTTATTATTTCCGTGAAGAAATGGAGTTGTGCACGGTGCCTTTCATTAATTAGCTTAAGATTGCATATTTTCTTTAATTCCAAGCTGCATTAGGCATTTAATGTTCTAGTTAAAGTATTGCATTTGAATAACACATTACGTGCTTATTATTTGCTGCATTTTAGTTAGTTCACACACCTTGCTTTAGGATCGTTCAGTTCACTGTTTCCATTTACTTTAAATGCCTTCAATTATGTTCGGTTGCGTTTAGTTTTCAATTTAATTTAAGTTCACTTGCTTCACAAAACTTTCACAAACCCCCCCCACTACGTGTTCGATCTGAGACTGAACCGCAAATTGGTCCTTGAGAGACGACCTAGGAGTCACTTCCTAGTACTATACTGCATTCTTTTATGCACAACTTTTGTGGGAGGTGCGACCCTCTCATCAATATCTTTAACCACTTTAGGCACAGAGTCTTGGTGAACTAGTTTCTCTTCATTATCTGCCTTCTTCATCTACAATTGGCAATTTTCTCTACTTTCAGACCTAAAAACAAAGATTCTGATGGCACTTGAAGTCTGGCGCTCAGCGCCCTAAATGGGGCGTCCAAGTGGTGATGCGTGACATCCTACGCTGAGGGCCCTTAAAGGGGTAGTCAGGCGCCTTGCGACCTTCTTCAACCTTCTTCTCTTGATGATCTTGTGCTCCTAGTACATATTTTTGGATTTTATCCTACAGACACTAAAGAACACTGCACTAGACCACCCAATTAGCACTAAAAGATACAAAAGATAAAAACATAAAAAGATAAAAAGAAAAAAAAATGAAAAGATAAAAAGATAAAAACATAAAAAAGATAAAAATTAAGGATAAAGTCTAATCGGTTAAGAATCACATAAATAGAATAGTTTAAACCTCGAGTCCTTGGCAACGACGCCAAAAACTTGTTAAGATGTCGACAAGTGTACCGAATCGTATCAAGTAATATAAAATGGTAAGACCAAGTATCGCATCCCAAAGGACTCACGACACTAAACAGTTGCGTAATTGCTTAACTAATTAAGACTTAAGAACAATTTTTGGGGTTTTGAATGCAAATACAATAAAAATAAACATGAATGCAATTTGATCAATTGAGGCTAAACACTAGCATGAATGGATGAAGTTGATAATATGAGATGATAATGTTGTTGGGCTTTAGATTTCACCTAATCACTCTCATGCATATATGAATTCTTCTTCTTTATTCAATTATTAACGTCACTCTCTAAATAACTAAAATCCTGATCCCTAGGCGAAGAAAGTCTATCCTTAATTACTAGACCACAATCCCTTGCATCCCTAATAATTAATTTTGCATTACGATTAGGAGCTTAAGACGACCAAAACTCATACCCCCATCCCTGAGCAATACTACTTTTGGGATCAATTCTCCAAAACTCGAATTGTAAGATACCTCCCGGTGCTCAAGCAAATCATACATCATGCCATGAATGAGTTAAACATAACAAGCATTGGGCTAGAATAATTATCCTAACAATTAATGAAAGAAGCATATGTAATTAAAACAAATTCAAATACATGAGAGTTTAGAGGTTACATCTTCCCCAACAAAAAATAAGGTTTAGTTCCCCATTAACATGGAGAAACTAGATGAACAATGGAATGGAAAAGATAGAAAACCCCTAGAAAGAGAAGAGGAGAACTGTCACATCCCCAAATCTACCTCCACAGGGGTGAAACGTGTGTTTATGTGCTTATTTCATAAAAAGATACAATCCCCAGGACGTCCAAGTCCTTAGATAGAACATAAAAATAACAAAAAACGGGTCCAAGCCTACTTAGCTTGCGCTCAACGCTCTAAGTGGGGCGCCCAGGCGTGGTATGGGTCAAAACTGGCGCTCAGGCGCCCTGGATACAAAACTGACGCTCAGGCGCCCTGCACTACGCAAACTGGAACTCATGCGCCTAGTATGGGTGCCCAGGCGCCTAGTATGGGTGCCCAGGCGCCTAGTATGGGTGCCCAGGCGCCCTACGTGACCTCTTGTGCTCCTTTTTTGATGCTTTGACTGTCCCTCCTGAATTCCAACTCCTTGATACTTTTGCTCTTCTTTTAAATCATTCCAATAACCTACAAAATCAAGGGAATTTAGTTATAAAATCATCAAGTATACCCTTTACTCTCTTATTCACAAAACTATACTAAAAACATAAGTTCAAGCAAGCTTCTTAGTAACAAAGAGTTGATTTAATATCAAAATTGAATCACAGATAACAGTATATTCAACCGTTATCAATGTCTAACTTGACCCATATTCTTATTGCCAGCCATGTCTTCTATTTCCTTATCAGATACCGAAGTGAAGGGTTGTTCAAGAATATCAGGAGAGGGAAAAAGTTCTCTGGAAACCCTTTTCTTCCTTCTTCTTCTAATATTGTTCAGACCTGTCAAGAGAGGTTCACATAATTTTGTGCTCCTAGTGCGAATCTTGTCCTTCATACACTAGAAAACACTACACTAGAGCACCAGATTAGCCCAAACAAATAAAAAAATAAAATAAAAATTAGAAACAATAAAAATAAAGTCAAAACTGGTTTAGAATCACAAAAAAGTATAATTTAACCACGAGTCCTCGAAAACGACGCCAAAAACTTGTTAACTCATTGGCAAGTGTACCAAATCGTATCAAGTAATATAAAATGCTAAGACCAAATATCGTTTCCCAAGAGACTCATGTTACTAAACAATCGTATAATCACTTAAATAATTAAAGCTAAAGAACGATTCCATTGAATGAAATTGAATTGCAGTAAAAGTAAACATAAAAACTTGAATGTAAAATAGATCAATTGAGGCTAAAACAAGAATGAATGAATGATTTAAGATGACATGAGATGATGGTGTTGTTGGGGTTAGATTTCACCTACTTTACTTTCATGCATATTAAAACTCATCTTCTTCATTGGAATGTTAATGTCACTTACGAAATTACTTAGAACCCGATCCCTCGACGTAAAAAGCCTAGCCTTAAATACTAGACCTCAATCCCTTGAATCCCTAATAACCAATTCCGCATTAAGGAAAGAAGCTTAAGACAACCAAACGTCCTATCCCTATCCGTAGGCAATACTCCCTTTGGGTGAAATCCTCCAGATCATGCATGATTCATAAGATATTTCCCAATACTCAAACAAATCAAACATCAAGTCATGAATGACCAAAACAAGACAAGCATTAAGAATAGGAGAAAATCACTAACATTTAATGAAAGAAGCATAAAATATTTAAAACATGTTCAAATACATGAAAGTTTAGAGGTTACATCATACCCAACAACAAATGAGTTTAGTTCTCCATTGTCATGGAGAACCTTGGCTTATAATGGAAGAATGAATATGAGATGGAAAACCTAGAAAGAGAAAAGGAAAGCTCCTGCATGCGAATCTTCCTCCAAAGGGTCGAAAATAATGTCTATGTGCTTCAGCCGTCCAAAGATACCAACCCTAATGTGTATAAGCCTTTAAAGAGATCAAACATGGGTCATGGGCCAACGTCGTTGTCGCTGGCGCTCAACGCCATAAGTAGGGCAATTAGGGGAGCTGCGTGACATGTAGCTAGCGCTGAGCACCCTGGATAGGGGCAAGCCAGCGACACTACAAGAAGAGTGGCGCTCAGCGCCCCCAAATAGGGGCAAGCAGGCGCAACTGCGAGAGGATTGGCGTTGAGGGCCCTGGTTGAGGGCAACCAGGCGTCCTACGATGCATCAGACTGGCGCTCAATGCCCCCATGAGGACAAGTAGGTGATGATGCCTGAACCTCCGCGCTGAGGTCCCTGAAGAGCCAGGTATCCATGTGAGCCTACCTACACTGAGGGCCTAAAAAAGGGGAAACCAGGCACCGTGCGCCTTCTTCAACCTTCTTCTCTAGTGCTTTTACTGTCCCTCTTGAGTTCACTTCCTTGATACTTTTGCTCTTCTTCCAAAACATACCAATACCCTACAAAATAAAGGGGATTAGTGATAAAAATCATTAAGTATAACCTCAATTCTCTTATTCACACAATTTAACTAAAAACAAGAGTTTAAGGAAGCTTCAAAGTCAAAAAGGGTTAATTTATTATCAAAATTTCATCACAGATAATAGTGAAATCAAACGTTATGAGTCTTCCATCATCGGCTTCCAATAGAAATAATCATCTGCAGTTAGCTTCAACATGTCTCCTTCCATCTTGAATTTCATAGGACTATGACTTTTTGAACTAGTAATTATGATACCACTGTTAGGAAACAACGATACTTGTTCCCTCCTCTGTGAATGCAAAATGGGCACTATGCGGAAGCGTAAAATTAAAAGAGTAGAGAAGAAAATGACACCAAAGTGTTTCTCTCACTCTTTGAGGATCTCTCTATGAATCTCACCCTCTTGGATGATATACATGAAGCTCTCTCTATGGAACTCTCTCTTTCTCTCAAAGAGGAATACAAAGAACTCTCTAACTCTCTTATGACTTCTTCACTTGGAAATGGATTTACATATGGTGTATTATCTCTTCTTCTCTCCATCCCTTTTATAGATGCGTTGCACAAATTGCTTTTCATTTTAGAATGCAAAGCCATAAAACATGGGCCAAACTTTAGCAACCTTTGGTATAGTTGGAAACATTGACCTCTCATTCATATAGGTGGAGTTGCAAACATTGACCCCTCATTTCATGGTAGGTTGGTTCCATTTGGATTTTATTAAACATATATAAGAATAAAAGATAAACTTACAAAAAAAGACATTGGTATCTCTTATTAGATAGATCAATTGGTTTTTTAAATGAATTTTGCCCACGAGACCTAATCTTATGCCTCATGCTTAAGCTTTCGATCTCACATCTTTTGCTATCCATTTTGAAGTAGTAAGTATCATGTTGGCAATACTTGAAATATTGAACTAGGAAATGCGAGAATTTTATCTTTTGGAACAATACACAAAATTCAAGAATCTCCCACAAATTATATAAAGTGAAAGAAATAAAATATAATACAAGAAAATTTAAGTCTCATATAAGATGTAATTCATTAAATTATATAAAGTGAAAGAAATAAAATATAATACAAGAAAATTTAAGTCTCATATAAGATGTAATTCATTAAATTATCAATAGCAAACAATATGAATTGAACATAAATTTAGAAGATTAAATATACAATGTAATTGGTGGAACAAATTATATGAAAAAAAAATTTACTACCTCCCATTATTTTGATATCGAATTGAAAAATTGATTCTCCTATATTTTTCTTTAATTTAAAGTTAACATCATAAGGTAGTGCTATCAAAACAGGCCATTCAACCCAGTCTATCATGGGTTGATCACTTAGTGAACCAACAAAACTCACATCACTTATTAGGGAACCCAAAAAATTTGAACTCGGGATATCTCACAACGGGTTGGTTTGTTAAATGAGTTGACTCAATTAAAACCGATCATTCTAAACAAGCAACCAAAAAGAACACAGACTGCTTACGAAGTACAAACTGCTTGCGAAGTACAGTTTGCTTACGAAGGAGCACAGTCTGCTTACGAAGGAGCATAGTCTGCTTACGAACAAGCATAGTCTACACTATTAGGAGTAGAATCTGCTTGCAGAGCACAAAACATAGTCTACTTGCAGAGCATGGAGCACATAACACGGTCTACATGCGAAACAAAAAGCATGGTCTACTTGCAGAGTACAAAGTACGATTTTTGCACCGCTTCAAATTAATCAAGAGAAGTGAGAACATTTTAGGTTTTAGATTTTCATTTTTGTAATATAACTTAAAATTTATGGGTAGGTTGGTGAACCAACCCGACTCACCATAAAATTAAGTATACTTTCTTTCTTATTTAATTGATTTCATTCTTTTATATATATATATATATATATATATATATATATTATCACAAATAGAAAAAAAATAATTTTTTAATTAATTTGTGCCTACAAAATCGAATCTGACGTAATCTGATGCACCCCAAGATTCAAACATTTTACTAATTTTGAATGAAGTGATAATCAAGATATGCTGATATAAACACGTGGAATATAATTGATAGGTAATTCAAGACTTTTACCTTTTGGAATAATTCATAAAATAGAATATTGTATCCATTCCCAAGAATGTTTTCGAAACCTGTTTCCGTTTTTTATATATTTTATTTTTGTCTTTCATAATTAGAATCCCTTATTCAGGCTTGAATCCTGGACTTGTCAAAAGGTTGGGCTTATTTTGGTTAGCCCATTTCCGTGATTGTTCTTCAATGTAACTAATGAGGGTTAGTTGACCTGGTCAATGGATCTTCTAACCATAGCTTTGTCTTTAGAACCAGGAATTAAATAATAATATATATATATGTTATTTTTAAAGCGTAACCCTTTTTCCTCTTTTAGAAATAAGATAACAACAATAATACTAATAATAATAATAAGGCTTAATTACCTACTTAGTCCCCATGTTAGGAGGTAATTTTCTGTTTAGTACCCGGTTTTAAAAATGTAGGCATTTGGTACCTATGTTTTGAAATTTGTATCAATTCAATCCTATCCAGTTAACGGCGTTATAATTGATGCGAGAAATTAAGGGCGTTAATGAAAATGCATTCAAACATTTGATAGCTATTCCACCCAGGCTATCATTAACGTCCTTAATTTCTCGCATCAATTATAACGCCGTTAACTGGATAGGATTGAATTGATACAAATTTCAAAACATAGGTACCAAATGCCTACATTTTTAAAACTGGGTACTAAACAGAAAATTACCTCCTAACATGGGGACTAAGTAGGTAATTAAGCCTAATAATAAATAGGATAACCACAAATTCTGACGTCTCAAGAGTTAGAGTTAGGGGCCCAACTTTTCTCTCCATAAGCAGTTTGCAGTTTTGCACTGCATCAAAGTTTTTTTGGTGCCTCTTGGAGAGGAACTTGTGGGAATACATCTTCTCTTTTCTCTTATTTCCTTTATCTGTGTTTGTTGTAGTGATTTTGATCCTTTTAGAGCTAGAAGAAGAAGCCATTTCTGCACACAAAGATTGAAACAAAACAGTGCCAAATGTGAGCATTCAAAGTAGAGATCCTATTGCAACAAACATTCATCTGAGTGCACAATCTTGAGTTCACATAGCAGAACACAGTGTACAAGCAAGATAGGTCATGAAAGGTAGCATTGAGCATGAAAAACAGAAAATCGGAGCAGGAACTAGAGTGGTAGGCCAAATTTGACTTGGCCCGCTGCCGTCAGGCTCCTTTGAGCATAGGGCATTGGGCGCTACTTGCACAGTTGGTGCTAGTGTAGTGTTGTGTTGGCCAACGGTGTGTGCTTATTGCTCAGTGTAGGAACAACAATTCAAGTAGTTTAGAACAGTGGAATTGAACCTGTGTAGTCCTATTTAAAACATCATACAACAATTAAAAGCACAAGGGTTCAATTATCATTTCAATTCACCACACAAGTGACAGAGTACGGTGTGACATGCTGACGCTAGGCGTCCTTCAGTAGAGGACGCTGAGCGCTATCAGTCAGTGATGTGTGAAGGTGCCTTATGTGAGCACATTAACATAAATTGCACAACCAAGGGCTAAGAGCAGACATGCCCAATACCAAATACAGGAAAATGCATACAAAATCATGCTATCAACAAATATGTTGTTCCATCAACACACCCCCACACACAAATCACAAAAGCAAAAGAAAAGAAAAAAAGATGACATGCGTGAGTGGGTTGGAGAGGAGAGGTTAATGTGTGTGAGTTTGGTGAATTTAGAGTAGAATGAAGTTAAGGAAAGGTTTTGATAATGAGAGAGAGTGTGAGAGAGGTCTTAGAAGTGGGAGAAGTGTTTTAGGGTTTGAAATTAGGGTTGGGCTTAAGTGCACAGTGCAGAGAGACCCAAAAGGCGAGTTGGGTCTGTAGCGTCGGTGCTGGGCGCGACTCAGCAAAAGGCCAGAAACTGGACGTATGCTGTCAATACTGAGCGCTCTTCAGCAGAGGGTGTTGGGCGCTATATCAGATTACAAAGTTTTTGCAATTTTAGCTAGTCAACCCAAGATTTTTGAAATTTGACACTTTTGATCATTTAATTCAGCCTAGAATAACTTGTTTTTACTATACAAACTTGCTCAACACCAAAAGGATGAAATTGAATGCATGATTTGTAATTCAAGTGTGCTCTTTAAAGGCTTATGGGCATACAACTCTAGACTCCTCTTTTTTGTACTATAAAGACACCTAAACTCAACATAACACTTCCAAACAGATTGAACCACACTAGAATACAACAAAATAGATTGAAGGAATCCCTAAAATACACCAATTCACATAAACACTCAAAGAGTTATATCAACACAACTAGCCACACTCTAATAACGTCAACTCAACTGAAGGACTCCAATATATCCAATATAACCAAATCAAACTAAAACATCCTACTAAATTCAATCAAACACTTGCTGGCCTGGATGAAGGACCTTCTTCATCAACTTTCTATCATGGTAGAACTTGACCTTCTCCTTGTAACTCTTGGAAGTGTCATAAGTATGCAAGTGCATCTCCTCAAGCTCAAGCAGGTGTCTCTTCCTCTTATTAGTGAACATGGAAGGGTCAAAATTTAAGGACTTCAAAGCCCAATATGCACGATGCTCTATTTCCACGGGCAAATGACATGCCTTCTCATAAACCAACTGGAAGGGAGATAGCCCTACTAGAGTCTTCATTGTCGTCCTATATGCCCAAAAAACATCATCCAAATTTTGAGACCAATCCTTTCTTGAACAATAAGGGATCATCCCAGATAAATTGCTTTGCATCATGTAAAAACTTCTTCTTCTGATGCCATGAAAGGTCTTCTGGGATAGTTCCTGCTGCCTTGAAATTAGTCATGTCAGCAAACCATGGCCTCTGTTGAATAAGTAGGTGAGTCTCATTGGAGAAAGATTCCCGGATCTCTTCTTCCTTGCATGATTTCATCATTAATGAGTCGGGGTAAGTGATCGGTAATTTAATTCTCATTGCTCTTCTTATCATTGATCTCCAAATTAAACTCTTGCAACAAGAGCAACCATCTAATCAAACACGATTTAGAGTCGGGCTTGGTTAGCAAGTACTTGATGGCAGCATGGTTAGTGTATATGATCACCTTAGACCCAATGAGATAGGGCCTAAATTTCTCCAAGGCATACACTAAAGCAAGAAACTCCTGTTCTGTTGTCGTATAATTCAATTAGGCGTCATTCAAGACTTTGCTTGCGTAGTAGATGGTGTGAAAAACTTTCTCTCTTCTTTGGCCAAGGATAACACCTATGGCATGGTCACTTGCATCACAAATTAACTCAAAGTCTTGATTCCAGTTTGCAGCTATAATCACAGGGGGCAGAAATCAGCTTAGTCTTCAAAATGTCAAAGGAATTCAAACATTCATCATTCATCTCAAAAGGTGTGTGTTTGACAAGGAGGTAGCTTAAGGGTTTAGCAATCTTGAAAAAATATTTAGTGAATCTTCTATAGAAGCCAACATGACCAAGAAAGCTTCAGACTCATCCTTTACCACAATCCTATGTATGGTTGCTTAAGCTTGTAAATTCCAACTTTGCTTCTGGTCACCATCCAATAAGCATTGGTGTTAGGTTGTTTGCTTTTAGTTTCAGTTTGACTGTTGTTCTCTACTGATTCTGCTAATGTTGAACCTTCTTCTTGACCTAGATCTCTTTCATTTGTACCATTATTGACAAAACTAACACTTGTGATTTCTTCCTAATGACTTGTAGTATTGTTGATTAGTTCAAGAGCATTATTGATAGTGGTACCTGTAGAGTAATTTGGAAGAAAAAATGGACATTGGTTCAGTTAATTCTTTTAAGGAATTTCTTTTACCAATGAAACCTTCATGAAAGGGGAAATGATTCTCATTGAAAATCACATGTCTTGAGATGAAAATTCTCCCATGAGAGTTAATTCATTTGTATCTTTGTGTGATTTACTATAACCAAGAAACACAAACCTGGTTGTATGAAACTGAACTTTATTTTGTTTGTATGGTAGATAAGGATAACAAGAACAACTAAAAGGTTTCAATTTTGCATAGTCAGGTTCTTTCTTGTAAATCAGGGAGTATGAACTTTTGTTTGGATTTATTGATGATGGTATGATTAGATAAACAAAAATTGAGAAGGCTTCCCACCAATAATGTAGGGGCACTTTTGCTTATGCTAACTGGGTTAGGTCAAGTTCAACAACATGTCTGTGTTTTCTCTCGACCATGCCATTTTGTTGAGAGGTGTAAGGACAAGACATTATAAAAACATTTCCTGATAGTAAGGCAATCCTTTAGACAAGTTTAAATTCACTACTTCCATCACATTGAATGACTTCATTTTTTCTATTAAACTAATTTTCAACAATAGCTTTTAAAGGAGTGAAGACACATATAGTTTCTGATTTTTGCTTTAAGGGGAAAATCCATGTGAACATACTAAAATCATCAATAAAATGAACATAATAGTTGAACCCAGATGGAGACAAAATTGGGATAGGACCCCAAACATCAGTATGAATTTTAATCTAAAATTTCATTAGCATGTGAGGAAGAACATTTGAAAGGTAGCATATGTAATTTTCCAAATTGACAAGCTTCACAAAATGTGAATGAGTCACTAGAAGATGTTTTCACATTGTATTCTTTCAAGACCTTTTTCATAACTTTATTGTTAGGATGTCCAAGTTTTTTGTGGCAATTTTCTTTAAGAGACATGTAGACATAAGAGTTTTCATTGTCACATAGTTGATATAAATCATTTTTAAGTTCCCTTTTTAGAAGAGCCTTCCTTATCAGTTTGTCTTTCACAAAGCAACAATTTTCATCAAACTCAACAAGGATATTGTTGTCAGCATTCAATTTTGAAATACTCAACAAATTTGTTGTGATTTTTAGAACATAAAGAACATCATGTAGATGACGATTATTTAATTTGGTTGATCCTGAGGCCATTACTTTCTGTCTTTCACCATTACCAACAAGTAAAGAATTTGTACCACTATTTTTACCAAGTTCCTAAATTTTGTCACATTGGTGGGTCACATGGTTGCTAGCTCCACTGTCAAAATACCATTCATAATCTTGACCTTGATAAAATGAAGCTATGAATGCATTGTGTGTTCCTTGTTTTTCACTTTCAATATATTGAATTTTCCCTGTATAAGGCTTATCAAATCGATAATAACATTGTATAGAAATGTGGCCAATCCTTCTACATATTGATTTTGACATCGTACCTCTTCCTCTTCCACCTCTCGTGCCTTTGAAATTAGAGTCTCTTCAATCACCTTGGGATCCAAATTTGTTGCCTTTGGACTTCTTCTTGGCAGCAAAGTTTGCAGAGACATTTAGGTTAAGGCTGCTGAAATTATTAAGTTGATCTAATATACTTTCAAAGGTTAGCAATTGAGTTTGCAATTCATCCTAACTAATATTAATATGGTCACACAACTTGACAACCACTAGATTGTAATCAAAATCCAAAGCATTTAGTGTTTGAATCAGTAAATCAGAGTTAGAGATTAGTGAACCTTCCAACTTTAACTTGTCAACAAGATTTTTCATCTTGTCAAGATATTGTTCCATCTTCATTTCTCCTTTATGTGTGTTTTGAAATTCAGATTTAAGATAGATGATTCTGGATCTAGTGTGTGCACCATCAAGGCTTTGAGCTTCATCCCAAAGTTGTTTGGATGTTTCACAATGAAGAAATTGATTTGCAATGTCAATTGACACATAATTCATTAGCTATCCTAGAATGGCTTGATCCTGGGCTTGCCAATCCTTAAAACTAGGGTTGCTTTTGTTGTCATGTTCTCTGTGATAATGAATTGGCCTGGACATTCTATTGTCCGTAGTATATAATTATCAAGTTTACATTCTTTAATCATTGGTAAGACTAGAGATTTCCATAGTGGTAGGAAACCGTTGGAGATGTAGGAAATTGTTGTTCTATTTGTATTTGGCATCAGAAGAGTGCAGGATAAATGTCATATGGTTCAAAACATGCCTCAAATTGAGCAGGAAGGGTAACGTCTAGAGGATTTATACGTCAGATATGTGTTGGAGAAACGTCTAACTTGTTTAAGATGTCAGACGACTCTTGTAGCCGAAGTCATATGACCTAACAAAAAAACGAAAACAGAGTGCGAGGCACATTTTTTCACTTGCATTTTCATTTTCATGTTATCATGTTGCTTCGTTCACAACTACAAGGAAGAACAAAGGTGAGTTTTGATGATTCTCCTTGAATATTAGTGTTTGGACTGCCTTGGTTGAGATATTTTGTGTAGTTTTTATCGATTGATTTTGTGTTCTCGTGTAGTAAAGAGGTTTTGAACGTGAGTTGATAAAATATTTTCCTGTTTAGAAAAAATATCAAATTTTCCTGTTTAGAAAAAATATTTTTTATAATTTGCTATAATGTTTACGTTAGAGTTCATGGATAAATTTGATAAAATTTCGATTAAGATCGTTTTGTGTTGTTCTCCTTATGCATATTTGATTATGGACATTCGTGATCACTTTCATTTCGTGTATTTCGAAGACTAATGTGAAATATTGTCGAAATTTTATAAAATGTAAATGTGATCTATTGTTGCTTATGCTTCCAGTATAAATTGGAAATTGTTATTTCTTTATGCTCATCTTATATTGTCTACGAAACACGATGTTTAGTAATTTAATGTGTATTTATTCACCTTTAGATATTGTCTAAGTAGATATGATTAAAATATGGCTTTTATATCCTTTCTTTTACATATATTTGACTCCGGACTTATATTGGATATTGTTGGGAAATAGCTATACTTGTTCTCTATTCTATGAACATTATGCAGAAGTGTAAAAATAAAAGAGTAGAAAAAAGATGACACCAAAATATTTACCTGAAAACTCTCTAGAGAAAAATCATGGAAACTTGTTCAGAAAATTATCTCTACTATAAAAGTAGGATTACAAAGTGTTTCTCTCACTTTTTGAGGATTTTTATATGAATTTCACCCTTTTGGAACTCGCTGTGTGGAACTTTCTCTTTCTTCAAAGAGGAATACAAAAACTCTCTAACTCTTATGATTTCTTCACTTGGATTGAATTTACTTGTGGTGCGTTAGCTCTTCTTCTCTCATTCCCTTTTATAGATGGGTTGCAAACATTGCTTTTCATTTTATAATGCAAAGCCATAAAACATGGACCAAACCTTTGGTATAATTCTAAACATTGACCCCACATTTATGGTAGGTGGAGTTGCAAACATTGAGCTCCCATTTCATGGTAGGTTGGTTCCATTTAGATTTTATTAAACAAAACTCCCCCATAAACTCAAATGGACCTTCTAACCTTCTTCTCGTCATGGAACCCTGATTTAATTGGGAGGTACCATCATACCAACACCTTGGTAACAATCTTCAACCTTCTTAGTTGGTATTGTTTTAGTCATCATGTTAGACCAATTCAAGTTTTTATGGATTTTCTCTATCTTTCATGGCTTGCAACCACTTGTATTTGTCTTTCATCTCAATTGCTTCTGCAAAGCCTTGAGGTTCACCTTCATCGGTAAAATTGACATATTCATTTGAAAAATACCTTTTTGACAGTTGCTTTTGTCTTGTTGACTGCCTCAATAGGACTTTGATCACTTCTCACCTTAAGTGTTGGTTTCTCCATTTTCTTGATGTCTTGGATCGTCAGATCTTCAAAGAACACCACATCTTTGCTCTGAACAATCTTTTTGTTTGCAGGATCCCATAATTTGAAACCAAATTCATCTCTTGGTGAACCAAGGTATATGCATTCTTTCACCTTATCATCAATCTTTGTCCTTTCATCTTTCAGAATGTGAACTAATGTCTTACATCCAAAAACTCTTAGATTGCGATATGAGGCCTTTTTACCATACCATACTTCTTCTAGTATCTTTCCATTTAATGGTCTTGAGGGTGATAAGTTGATCAAATCAATTGTCGTCACCACTACCTCCCCCTATAATGACTTGGTAAGTTTTGCATGAGACAACATGCTCCTGACCTTCTCGATAATCATTATGTTGAATCTTTCAGCTATGTCATTCATTTGAGGTGTCTTGGGAGGTAGTTCTCATGTCTGATCCCATGAGTCTTACAATAGTGCTCGAATGGATCGTTATACTATCCACTACTATCACTTCTTAAACATCTCAACATTTTACTAGTTTCTCGTTCAATTGAGGCATGAAGCTCCTTGAAGATTCGAAGAACTTTATCTTTTCTCTTCAATGGATAGACCCACAACTTTCTAGAGTAGTCATCAATGAAGGTAAAAAAATATTAAGCACCACTAAGGGACCTTTCAGATGTTGAACAAACATTTGAATGTACAAGATCCAAAATATGCCCTCTTCTTCCACTATCAGATTTATGGAAATATACTTTACTTTGCTTACATGTTAGGAAATCCTCACATAATTGAAATGGTTGTCCTTTTATACTTTGGAGATGATCTTTCGCAAGGATCTCTAATCCCTTCTCGCTCATATGGACCATTCTTTTATGCCATAACTCCTTATTTTCTTCTTGAGCAACAGTTGTCTCTCCTTTGCGTATCTTTCCTTGTGTGATGTACAAGGAGCCTTCTTTCTTGCCGCGAGTAACAATCATTCTTCCTCGACTAAGTTTTCATTTTCCATCGCCAAACTGGTTGTTCATTCCAGCATCATGTAGCTTTTAAATTGAGAGAAAGTTTAGAAGCATCTCCGATACATGTCTTACCTTCTTCTTTCTTTCTTCTCTTGCTTTACTCAATGCTCTTTTTCTTTTTCTTGTAATTATTTCCAACAACCCTAAAATTGAACCATTCTCCGGTACCATACATGCATACTATAGTCAACTCAAGGCAAATATTTCAAGGGTTTTTCGTATTAAGCTTAAGGTTCAAAGGATAAAACAAATTTTTAAAATTTTTGGGTTAAAATTTTGGCATTGGCTTACAAGGGATAAGAATAGATGACCTTGATCATTTGTAACAAGCAAGCAAATAGTTCAATAGAGAGACTTAGGCAAAATTAATTGTGATTCCAAAGCAATAGCATTCAACAACAAGAAACTCTGGAGTCCAACCTCTCACAGGTTAATTCAAGTTCCACAATTTGATAAACATCATGCCAAACACATTAATCACAATTGAAACCATGCATCTTTCTTAAACAACTATGAGCAACAACCATCTGTGCTTAAAAGCTAAAGCAATCAATATCTCAACATCACTCACCAAACAATAAAGGAAACACAAGATAATCTTACTTCTCACAATCAAACAGTTTATCACTTTATACCAAACCATTGCAGCAAATTATCCATTTAACCAAGTACATAGCTCAAACTAAAATTAAAAACAACATAAACACAATTCAAACACGCATAAAAATAACAAAAACAGGAGATACTATCATCACTCCCTCAAAGGCATCTGAATCTTCCTCTAAATCATCCTCTGCCATAGCTTTGGCTCCGGACGTGCCACCTCCTCCACTAGCTTGGGCCCGGTCCCCAGACCAAGACATGCGAGTGATGAACTCATCAAGTGAAATGCACTGAAGTCCTGGAGAAGCAACATATAACCTAAAAACACTCAAACACTCAAAGAAAAATCAAATCAAAACCGCTCAATTAAATGACTTAAAAAGAAGGGAAAACTGGGTTGCCTCCCAGTAAGCGTTTGTTTAACGTCATTAGCTTAACACCACTATGCTCAATTTAGATTCTTGATATTGGTGTGGTTCTTTCTTTCATCACACCAACATAATTTCAATAGCTTCCTAGTCACCAACTTGACTCTCCTAGAATAAGGAGCCTCAATCTCAAGAACTCCATTTGCTTTGATATCCTTAATAACCCATAACCTGTTCTTGAATTTCACTGGTTTTCCTGGTTTGGGTTCATTATTTTCCAGCATATAGTCTTGGTGAACTAGCTTTTCTTCCTTATCTCCATCCTCTTCCTTCACTCTTGGAGAAAAACAATTATTGTTCCTCTTAACCAACTTGACAGTTTGATTGAGTAGACTAGTTACTGAGAAAACTTCATCTGGTATTTTAGGACTAGTCTGCTTTACTTGGATTGGTTGAACATCGTCGAAGAAATTAAAAATCACCTCTTCATCTTGGTCTTTCAATGTTAAAACTCCATCATCTACATGAATGACAACCTTGGTTGTCTTCATGAATGGTCTTCCAAGAATGAGACGGATCTGTATTGCTTCCCCCATCTCCATCACTACAAAATCCACTGGGAATTTGAGTTTGTCAATCTGGATCACAACATCTTCCACTACACCATGCTTGATAGACTTGTCTGTCATTTGCAAGATCATTCTTGTGGGTTTGACCTGCAAACCACCAATCTTTTTAAGCATAGATAGGGGCATCAGATTGATGCTAGCCCCTAAATCAACTAGAGCCTTCCCTATATCATGATTCCCAATAGTGCAAGGGATGGTGAAACTACTTGGATTTTGAATTTGGGAGGAAACATCTTCTGCAATATGGTACTGCAATTATCCTGCACTTCAATTGTTTCCTCATCTAAATACTTCTTCTTTTTACTGAGGAATTATTTCATGTATTTTGCATACGCATGAATTTGTTGCAGTGCTTTGGTCAAAGGCATAGTAATCTCCAATTGCTTGAAAATATCCATGAAACGCCCAAATTACTTCTCTTTTTCCTTCATTGAATAACTTTTTGGGTAAGGAAGGGTCTTCTCAATTACTTTTCCTTTTTTTCTCTCATCCTCTCCTTCTTCCTTTTCCTTTTCCTCCCCCTCATCATTCTCATCTCCTTTCTTTTTCTCAGGCTCTTCTTTTCTCTCTTCATTTTTCTCCTCTTTTTCGCTCAATTCCTCTTTCTCTCTACTCATCTTTTCTTTCTCACCAACTTCCTTCTTATTTCTCTATACTAACATCTCACCACTTATACTCATAATGGCGTTACATTCCTCCTTAGGGTTAACTTCAGTATTAGCCCCAAAATTATTCTCAAACTTATCCTCTAACTTCTTTGCCAGTTGGCCAACCTGTATCTCTAAATTTCTAATGGCAGCTTCAGTGCTTTTATGATTGGAGATAGACACTTGCATGAATTGTTGGAGTTAATGAAAAAATCTTCAATCCTCGAAAATGGAGTAAAAAACTTGTTAACCCTCGGCAAGTGTAACCGAATTGTATCAAGTAATAAACCTGGTAACACCAAGTATTGTTCTCCCAAAGGACTCACGGCCTAGACAATTGTGTGATTTTGTTGATTAATTAAGACTTATGAACAAATTGTTGTAAGTTTCAAATGCAAAAGACTGAAAAGTAAATATGTATGCATGTGATGATCAATGGGCAAGAAGAAACAAAACACGTGAATTGAAATATATGAATGAATATGTTGTTGGGGTTTATCATTCTTTTGTTAATATTAATGCGACTTTCTAAATTACCTTAAACCCGATGTCTCGGTGAAGAAAGCCTATCCTTAATTATGAGTTCATACAATTCCTAGCATCCCTAATAATTAATTCTGAAGCACAGAAGCTTAAAGGCAACCAACCATCATACTCCTATGTCTAGGTTTGTAATATACTGTTGGGAGAGATTCTTCAGATCTAAATTTCCCCGTATGTGTCCATATCGACAAAACTAATAATCATGACATCGAATGAGTTAAGCAATTCATGTTTTGAGCAAAGAGGAAAAACCCTAACTATTAATGAAAGAAAGCATGTATCATAAAAATGATCTTGAAGAACAAATTCCATACAAGAGAGTTTCTAAGGATTTACATTGATTCCCCAACAACAAAATAAGTTTAGTTCTCCATCGTCATGGAAGAACTAGATGAACAATGGAATGAAAGAATGGAAGAGATAGAAAAACCCGAGAAAGAGAAGAGGAGAGCCGTCACCATCTTCAATTCTACCCCCAAGGGGTGAAAAGTGTGTTTCTGCTTCGTTCCAGCCAAAGATTCAAACCCTAGAACGTCCTAAAGCTTATATACTATTCTAAAAAATACAAAAAAGTAGGCCCAAGCCCAGAAAAGTGCCGCTCAACGGTTTTTACCGCTCAACGGCAAGTGCGGCACCTCAGTTTTTCCCCTTAACTGTTGTTTTTGCGCCTCAGCGGTGATTTTGGCACCTGAAAACTGGCGCTCAGTGGAAATTACCGCTCAGCGCCACTCGATCGCAACTTTTTCTGCACTCTGGTTGACTTTTCTGTATTCTGGTTGACTGGTTGACTTTTCTGGTTGACTGATTGACTTTTCTACATTCCAATCATTAGGTACTTCAACTCTTCTTTCAAACCATTCAATTAGCCTACAAAATCAAGGGAATCTAGCGCAAATCTATTAAATTCACCTTCAACTCTCTTATTTCCAACAATTCAACAAAATCATGAGTTCAAGCTAATTTCTAAGTTATAAAGGTTGTAATTGACGTCAATTTTAAGTATAAAAATAACAGTTTTTCAACTGTTATCAGGAGTGTCTCCTCTAGCTTTGCAGTCCTATCAGATAAGGAGGGTTGTGGTTGCCATTGTTGCTGTGGTGGTTTATTGAATTGTCCAGCTTGCCCTTGACCCATGCTTGGGTGAGGTTTCCACCCTTGGTTGTTGTAGTTACCTGGCGGCCCTAATTACCCATAAAATTGACTTCTTCATGGGTATTGGCTTGCATAGCACATTGTCCATTGATATGATCTCCACCACATAGCTCACAAAGTTGATGTTGAGCTTGAGAGACATTTTGTAGCTCTTTAGGTAATTGAGAGATTTTCTTCATTAGAGTTTCAAGTTGCTGAGTCATAATTTTATTTTGAGCCAACAAAGCATCTTGATATTGCAACTAAAGAACTCCTTTCTGTTGAAACTGAGTTCTTTCACTATGTGTCTCATTATCATTAACAACCATGTTCTTTATCAACTCATAGGCTTCATCGGGAGTCTTTCATCTAATGTTACCTCCAGCTAAGGCATCCAACATCAATTTAGTCTATGATTTTAGTCCTCCAAGAAAAAGAATGACTACTGTAGGTTCATCAAATCCATGAGTAGGAGTCTTCTACAATAGGCCTTTGAATTTATCCCATGCTTGGCCTAAAGTCTCATCCATGCCCTACTGGAAAAAAGAGATTTCCTGCTTCCCTTTGTTTATCTTGGATTGAGGGAAGTACTTGTTTAGAAACTTAGCCACCACATCTTCCCACTCAGTGAAACTATTCTCAAGGAATGAATTTAGCCACCTCTTAGCATTGCCACCGAAATAGAAAGGAAACAAGCTAAGTTTAATAACTTCATCTAGCACATCCTGAATCTTCACTGTATTGCATATCTCTGTGAAAGTGGTCAAATTTTCATATGGATTCTCATGAGCTAAGCCATTGAACTGGTTACTCTGCACCAAGTGAATGAGAGCAGGCTTCATCTCCATGTTAGTGACATTGACCCTTGGCTTGGAAATATTGTTAAAATGAAGAGGGCTAGTGATTGTTGCATAATCCTCTACAGTATGTCTGTTAAGATGCCGACAAGTGTACCGAATCGTATCAAGTAATATAAAATGGTAAGACCAAGTATCGTATCCGGAAGGACTCACGACACTGAACAGTTGTGTAATTACTTTACTAATTAAGACTTAAAAACAATTTTTGGGGTTTTGAATGCAAATACAATAAAAATAAACATGAATGCAATTTGATGAATCGAGGCTAAACACTAGAATGAATGGATGATGTTGATAATATGAGATTATAATGTTGTTGGGGTTTAGATTTCACCTAATCACTCTCATGCATATATGAATTCTTCTTCTTCATTCAATTATTAACGTCACTCTCTAAATTACTTAAAACCCGATCCCTCAACGAAGAAAGCCTATCCTTAATTACTAGACCACAATCCCTTGCATCCCTAATAATTAATTCTACATTACGATTAGGAGCTTAAGACGATCAGAAATCATACCCCTATCCTTGAGCAATATTGCTTTTGGGAGCAATTCTCTAGAACCTGAATTGTAAGATACCTCTCGGTACTCATGCAAATCATACATCATGCCATGAATGAGTTAAACATAACAAGCTTGGAGCGAACAAGAATTACCCTAACAATTAATGAAAGAAGCATATGTAATTAAAACCAATTCAAATACATGAGAGTTTAGAGGTTACATCTTCCCCAACAACAAATAAGGTTTAGTTCCCCATTAACATGGAGAAACTAGATGAACAATGGAATGGAAGAGATAGAAAAAGCCTAAGGAGAGCTGTCACATCCCCCAATCTACCCCCACAGGGATGAAACGCGTGTTTTTGTGCTTATGCCATCGAAAGATACAATCCCTAGGACGTCCAAGTCCTTAAATAGAACATAAAAATAACAGAAAACGGGTCCAAGCCCACTTCGCTGGCGCTCAACGCCCTAAGTGGGGCGCCCAGGCATGGTACAGGTCAAAACTGGCGCTCAGACGCGCTGATTGGGGCGCTTAAGTGCTCTGGATACAAAGTTGGTGCTCAGGCGCCCTGCACTACGCAAACTGGCGCTCAGGCGCCCTGTGTGACCTCCTGTGCTCCTTTTTTGATGCTTTGACTGTCCCTCTTGAATTCCAACTCCTTGATACTTTTGCTCTTCTTTTAAATCATTCCAATAACCTACAAAATCAAGGGAATTTAGTGATAAAATCATCAAGTATACCCTTTACTCTCTTATTCACAAAACTATATTAAAAGCATGAGTTCAAGCAAGCTTCTAAGTAACAAAGGGTTGATTTAATATCAAAATTCAATCACAGATAACGGTGTATTCAACCGTTATTACAACCGCAAACTTGAAACTTTGCTTGTCCTTAAGCAAAATGTAACTTGGCTTAAACAAAATAATCATACTACAATGGTCTAGCACACCAAAAAAACATTTTCCTCCAGGATAAATAAATCACTCATGTCTGCTTATCATAGACAAATCTCAGTCAAGATGCATTAATGCTTTAGTCAATCAAGCTCAACTATGGTGCTCACATATTCATAATATATAATAGATGCAAACTCATGAAAGATCAACAACCAAACAAGAATGTTATCCTATAATGCATGGAACAATTCCTCACCAAGGATAGTGTTTCACTCAAGCACTCAAAAGTGTTTCACTCAAACTCAAAGGTGTATAGTGAGGTGACACTCTTACACTCTACCATCACAATGTCACATTAATCAACTTTGCCTTTCATTTAACCACATATCAACCACACTCACAAGCAAGTTATCATCACAAGGACTTTTCAAGGCTTGTAACATAGCCGGGCTAAGAAGAAAATTGGTTTTTCCAGACAACAAACTCCTTGAGTTAAGAGAGTGCACGATTCATTTATTCACATTAACAATCAACTCTCTTTCTTCTTTTATGTGAGAAACCAATCTTTAACTTATTCCCAACTTTACTTGCATTGAGCTTAACCAATCTTTTGCTTTTTCTTTTGCCCAATGCTCTTTAATGAATTTTACAAAGTTCTTTGGTTTCTCACCACCCCAAACTTGAACCATTCTCCATTACCACAAAAACATACTCTACTTATCTCAAGGTAAGGATTTCAAAAAGAGTTTTTCCCATTCAACTTTAAGCTCAGGGTTCAAAGGGTAAAGAGAAACATTGTTCTTTGTTGGTTTCACATATTGGCATTGGCTCTAAGAGAGAAGAAAATATGGCCTTGACCATATGTAACAAGCAAGCAAGTGGTTCAATCATAGAAAATTAGGCAAAATTAATCATGCTTCCAAAGCAATAACATTCAATCGATCAAAGACTCTGGAGTCCAACCTCTCATAGGTTAAATCAAGTTCCACAATTTGATAAACATTCTGCCTAGCATATTAATCACAATTGAAACCATCCATTTGATTTTAACAATTATGAGTAACCACCATTTATGCTTAAAAGCCTCACTAATCATTAACTCAACATGCATCATAGAACAATAGAAAAAACACAAGAATATTACTCATCACAAACAACAGTTTATCACATCATACAAAAGCATTGCAGAATAATTCATTAAACCAAGCACATAAGCAAGCTAACATAAAAACTAAATAAACAAAATTCAAATAAGCATAAAAATAAAACAAAAATATAAAAATCCTGATCCAGCAACATCCATCAGTAGATGCTTTCCTCTAAATCTTCCAGCATCCATCAGTAGATGCGAATCCTTCTCATCAACATCCATCAGTAGATGTCGATCTTTCTCATCTTCATCGGCATCCATCAATAGATGCTTTCAGTAGCATCCATCAGTAGACACTTAATCACATAACATCCATCAGTAGATGCTTAATCTAGTAGCATCCATCAGTAGATGCTCTCATATGAATCTTCATCATCATAGCATCCATCAGTAGATGCTATCATCTGAATCCTCCTAGCATCCCTCAATAGATGCTGTCCAGCATCCATCAATAGATGTTGTCATTCCTGTAAAGCAAAATCAAATCCAAACCACACAAATAATCAATTAAAAAGAAAAAAAAATCATAAATTGGGTTGCCTCCCAATAAGGGTCTGTTTAACGTCACGAGCCTGACAACATTAAGCACAATCTGCATCTATGATGTTGGTGTTCCTTTTGCTTTCATCACACCAACTTATCTGCAACATCTTCCTGTTCACCATCTTTACCCTCCTTGAATAAGGAGTCTCAATCTCAACGACTCCATTCTCTTTGATATTGATGAGTCAATATTTTCTCAATTTCACTTAGTTTATTGTACCGGATTTAATCAAGGAATTGTGCTTGAATGTACAGTATTATCCTATTTTTCCTAATTGTGCTAAATTTGATTGGAAATTCTTATTTTAACTAATTTGAATTATCTGAGCTAATTATTTTACAAGGAAAATTTGGAGATACAATTTGGGACATTTGAAGGTTAAATGAGAAATGGCAATTGAGCCCAATGCATCTCAGTCATTTAAATTTTCGCACAGTGCTGCGTGAATGTTGTGTCAACTTGTGTGTCCTCGTTTGAGTTCAATTCTTACCCGTTTTCCATGCAATTTTTTTTCATAGTTTCGTATGGATGTCTATTTTCACGTATAGTTTTTATTTTGTTCGAATTCGTTCTGTGCTGTTCCCAGTATTTTTTTTACTCCCATATGTCAGTCCAATGCTTACTGTTTGAGTGATTTCTAATCTGTTTGCATTTGCTTGCTGTTGGGTGGAATTTATCACTGGACAATGCATCTCATAGCCACAAAAAGAAATTAAATGTGGTTCTAGACTCTTAATTGATTGCAAGGAGGTCAAAATTGTTTTGAGTTGAACAAAATTGCGCATCCAAAAGATTGAAGAAATGAAGTCCAGCTGCCAAATATTTCAAATGTTACGGCAAGCACACCAAACCAGCCAAGGAATATTCTTTCTTGCTTTTTAAATGGCTTAGCATTACATGGGACAAAAGTTGGGACCACCACATTGCAAGTAGTCCACGTGAAAGCTTTCATTTTGGTGGAGAAAGAGGAAAGTGGTGTCATGGCCCCCACTTGGTAGCACATTCACGTAGAAGCATTTAGCATATGGACAAAAGTGGGAGCCACAAGGGAATATTATTCTCAAATTGAAAAGCATCACATATTCAATGGAGGGGTCACGACAATTACATTCCAGCTGCAACTCAATTCTTTCAAAAGAAGAATCTTGCAAAAGGACAAAGCACAAGACCAATCAAACGATGCCACCACTTGGGTCAAAGCTCACGGTCCAACAGCAGCAGCTTGGATTTGAGGGGGTGCTGGGAGAGAAATTGGCAACAGGAGCCTGGTCCAGCATCCAGCAAATACTTCACGCATCCAGAAAAGGGGGTGTGTCCAGCTGAAGCAGTGAAGCATACACGGCCCACAAGAAAGAAGTCACGCGGTCCAGAAAAAGGAGAGAGCTGCACGGAGAATGGTAGGGCACACTTAAGGAGCAGCAACCGCCGCTTAAAAGGGGGGAATTTTTCTTTCTTAGTTGGGGGTTGAACCATGTTTACACTGTTGGATTTTGGATGAGTGGGAAGAAGAAAAGTAGGTGCCACGGCTGGCTGGAAGAAAAGCGGTGCTAGAGGTGTGTGGTCCAGCAGCCACCTAGGAAGAAGTTCATCTTATTTGGCTTTAAAGAAAGGTAGTGTGGAGATGCACACACGGAGTTGTTGTTCCCACGTCTAGCATGGGATTTCATTCTTCATTTTTAGTCATGTTCAGCAAAGCAAGGGCACACGCGGTGATGGCTCTTATGTCCAGCAAGAGAAAGCTTCAAAGTTTGGTTTATCCAGCTACTGTTCATGTGTTGCTTTTAGTGCCATTTCGATGAGCATTTCATTGTTTCACTTTTTAGGTTAATCAGTGCATTTAAATATTAGATGTGCTGTGATGCTTACTACTTCATTTTATTTTTACTGTTCAAGCGGTTTTAAATTTATTATTTCCGTGAAGAAATGGAGTTGTGCACGGTGCCTTTCATTAATTAGCTTAAGATTGCATATTTTCTTTAATTCCAAGCTGCATTAGGCATTTAATGTTCTAGTTAAAGTATTGCATTTGAATAGCACATTACGTGCTTATTATTTGCTGCATTTTAGTTAGTTCACACACCTTGCTTTAGGATCGTTCAGTTCACTGTTTCCATTTACTTTAAATGCCTTCAATTATTTTCGGTTGCGTTTAGTTTTCAATTTAATTTAAGTTCACTTGCTTTCACAAAACTTTCACAAACCCCCCCCACTACGTGTTCGATCTGAGACTGAACCGCAAATTGGTCCTTGAGAGACGACCTAGGAGTCACTTCCTAGTACTATACTGCATTCTTTTATGCACAACTTTTGTGGGAGGTGCGACCCTCTCATCAAAATGGCGCCGTTGCCGGGGACCAACGGTTCAGTCTTAGGTCTTTTGTTGTGTTAGTGTGTGTTGTGTTTTGTCTTGTCTTGTGATGTGATGTTTTGTTTTGTGTGTACGTGTCGCATGTTCAATTGTGTTGTGTTTTGTTTGTTTCGTAATTTTTAGCATTCCCTTTCTACCTTTCCCCTTCTTTTTCCATGTCTACCTATTTTGATTTTGTGAATACTGCTTATTCTGCCAGTGCCTCTGATTATGATTCTCCTTCTCCATGTTACTTTGATTGTGATTCATATTCTGCTGATTTGTATGTTGAGAGCAATATGGCTCATCCTCCGACTTCTGAGAGTTCTCTTTGGGAACCGGTTCCACCTACTGAGGATGATGTTCATTGCGTTCTCAAGACTGGACTGATACATTTGCTGCCTAAGTTTCATGGTTTTGCAGGTGAATGCCCACATAGACATTTGGAGGAATTCCACAGCATTTGCTCTTCAATGAAGCCTCCACATGTACCGGTTGATCACATGTTCTTAAGGGCATTCCCACATTCATTACAAGAAGCAGCAAGGGATTGGCTGTATTGTCTTCCTCCAGGATCTATCATTTCTTGGGAAGATCTTAAGCATATGTTCTTGGATGAATTCTTCCCCGCTCAGTATGGTTACAACAACAATCCTGGATGGAATGACCCTAGTTTGGGATGGTATGATGCTCCACAGCAATATCAGGAAGCACCATCTCAGAATGCTTGTATGCCTCCGCCAGTCCAGCAACAACAACAGCTGCAACTTTATGAGTCTGCCCAGATAGCTCCTCAACCTTCTACTTCTGAGCTTACATTGCAGGAGTTGTTGGAGCAGATGACCATGCAGAACCTTCAGTTTCAGCAAGAGAACAAAGCACACCTTCAATGTTTGAGCAATCAGATAGGGCAGATGACCACTCAACTCAATCAGGAACAGTCTCAAGATTTAGAGGAATCACCATTTCAGACTGTTCTAATTCCTGATGATGGTAGTGGCATCAACATAGAAGATGGGGAGAAGAGTCATGAGCTTATTGTTGCGCCACCTACTTTCCCATCGCCCTATGGCCCCACTCTTGCACCTGAGGAGACTGCTGAAGATCTTGAGGACCAGGCAAGTATAAGCAGTAATTTTGAATCAGGTAGACAATTTTCATCTTCCACCACTTTTCCAATCTTTAGGGAAGTGGAGGAAAACATACCTAATTTTGACTATGCTGTCGATGATTATGTTGTTGATAGGTATGTTGGTGATTGTATTGTTGATGAGTCTGTTTTTAATTCTTCCTCTCTGCATGATGAGAATCAATTTTTGATATCAAATTCGTATGTTTATTCTCCATGCACTGAACATGAATCTGAATCTGTGGTTGATATTGTTTCTGAATTTGAAATTGATTCATGTTCTAAGAGTTTATCTGTTGTTCAGCCTATTACACTGGGATTGGGTGTTATACCCCTGTGTGTCAAGTCTTTGGAACCACAATGTACTAACTATGCTGCAGGAGGTACATATGAATTTGACCAACATGCACCCCCAGTGGAAGACAGGGGTGCTTACATACACAATAGTTTGAAGATCAGCAGGCACCTGTTGAACCTGCTCATCAACAATCACTGCATAGATTCAGCTGTGGAAAACATTTCACTGCTAGATCAGATTTGGAGGATGAAGCAGTTCGTCCTCAAAACCTCCTTGCTGGATACTATGGCGGAAAACATCTCCCTGAAAGTCCAAAATTGGCAACTGCCACCATGACCAGGGGAGTTTTCTTTCTCTCTTCTCCCTCTTTCCCTACTTTTATTGCACTTGTCCATGATTTGTTCACTGTTCTGATTTTTGATCTTATTGTTTGTGACACATTGAGGACACTGTGTAGTTTAAGTGTGGTCTATTGGGGGAGATTTTTATTTTTCTGTTAGTTTTTGTTTTTCGTGTTAAATTTTTTCTTTTCTAGGTAGTTTTGTTTTATCTTGTATACAATTTTGCATGATTCTCTTCATTTCTGGACTGTGTTAAGGTTGTAGACTTGACCTTCACTTCACTGATACTTGGCTTGAAATCCTTGCTTTTCTTTGCTTGGGAAGATGGTTATGATTTTTGAGAGTTGAATTGATTGTGACAGAATTACCCTGTGTGAGATTTGAGCCACTTTATGTTTTTTCTTGTGTGTGATATGTCTCTTGATTGCTTGCGCATATGCCTTGGCTTGACTCTTTTTGATGATTCTTGATTGATATGCATGTTTGGAAGTGATAAAGGCAATTTTGTTCTTGAGCCTCTCTAGCCAAATAAGCTTACCTTGTTTTGATCCTTTGATAACCCCTTTTGAGCCTATACTTTCCTCATTTCTTTGTTTTGAAGCTCATACACTAGCCCTAAGTGAAAAACCATGATTACCTTACCCTTAGGGAATTTTGGAGCTTTGGAAGTGTTTTGGGAACAAGTGTGGTCTCCCTGGGGACTTTGATGAATTGGCTAGTTGGTTCCTCATCTTGTGTTGTTTTTGGAAATATGATCCTGTTGAGTGATAAAGAGAGAAAAGAAAAGAGACAGGATAGAAAAAAATGATGAAAAAAAAAATGAAAAAAAAAAACAATTTTGTGAATAATGGAGTCGAGAAGAGGATTGAATTAGAGGTGTGGGTGAGGTTTGACTGTACTTATACCTGTTCCCCATTGCTCCTCTATTTCTTCTGGGTTGTAGCTACTTATCCATATTTTATCCTCCCTTGTCCTTGGCCCCATTACAACCATGAAAAGACCTTTTGATTTGAACATGCATATGTTTTGAGTGTTGATATTAGAGGCTTGCCAAGTCTGTTGTTGCTTGCTTTCTTGAGTACATTGAGTTGACATTGATTTACCTTAAACACTTGAGAGAAACACTGATAGTGCATCTGTGAGGTTTTGTTACTTTTGATTCACCTCTTGAACTCATTAATCATTTTGCCATGTTTTGAATTACTTGGATGATTTCATGAGTATCTGCTTTCTTTGATTTTGTGTTGGATATTGTCTACTTCCTTTCTTGGTCCAGATTCCTTGAGAACTGTGTAATTCTGTTTCTGTCATTGTTAGTCTTTGTTTTGTGTTTGCTGAGTTGTGTCATTTCCCTCGATGTCCTCTGAACTATTCCTTCATTTGCGTCTTGATTTTGCCCAGGAGTGCAAAAGACTAAGTGTGGTCTATTTTGATGAGTCAATATTTTCTCAATTTCACTTAGTTTATTGTACCGGATTTAATCAAGGAATTGTGCTTGAATGTACAGTATTATCCTATTTTTCCTAATTGTGCTAAATTTGATTGGAAATTCTTATTTTAACTAATTTGAATTATCTGAGCTAATTATTTTACAAGGAAAATTTGGAGATACAATTTGGGACATTTGAAGGTTAAATGAGAAATGGCAATTGAGCCCAATGCATCTCAGTCATTTAAATTTTCGCACAGTGTTGCGTGAATGTTGTGTCAACTTGTGTGTTCTCGTTTGAGTTCAATTCTTACCCGTTTTCCATGCAATTTTTTTTCATAGTTTCGTATGGATGTCTATTTTCACGTATAGTTTTTATTTTGTTCAAATTCGTTCTGTGTTGTTCCCAGTATTTCTTTTACTCCCATATGTCAGTCCAATGCTTACTGTTTGAGTGATTTCTAATCTGTTTGCATTTGCTTGCTGTTGGGTGGAATTTATCACTGGACAATGCATCTCATGGCCACAAAAAGAAATTAAATGTGGTTCTAGACTCTTAATTGGTTGCAAGGAGGTCAAAATTGTTTTGAGTTGAACAAAATTGCACATCCAAAAGATTGAAGAAATGAAGTGCAGCTGCCAAATATTTCAAATGTTACGGCAAGCACACCAAACCAGCCAAGGAATATTATTTCTTGCTTTTTAAATGGCTTAGCATTACATGGGACAAAAGTTGGGACCACCACATTGCAAGTAGTCCACGTGAAAGCTTTCATTTTGGTGGAGAAAGAGGAAAGTGGTGTCATGGCCCCCACTTGGTAGCACATTCACGTAGAAGCATTTAGCATATGGACAAAAGTGGGAGCCACAAGGGAATATTATTCTCAAATTGAAAAGCATCACATATTCAATGGAGGGGTCACGGCAATTACATTCCAACTGCAACTCAATTCTTTCAAAAGAAGAATCTTGCAAAAGGACAAAGCACAAGACCAATCAAAAGATGCCACCACTTGGGTCAAAGCTCACGGTCCAACAGCAGCAGCTTGGATTTGAGGGGGTGCTGGGAGAGAAATTGGCAACAGGAGCCTGGTCCAGCATCCAGCAAAGACTTCACGCATCCAGAAAAGGGGGGTGTGTCCCGCTGAAGCAGTGAAGCATACACGGCCCACAAGAAAGAAGTCACGCGGTCCAGAAAAAGGAGAGAGCTACACGGAGAATGGTAGGGCACACTTAAGGAGCAGCAACCGCCGCTTAAAAGGGGGGAATTTTTCTTTCTTAGTTGGGGGGTGAACCATGTTTACACTGTTGGATTTTGGATGAGTGGGAAGAAGAAAAGTAGGTGCCACGGCTGGCTGGAAGAAAAGCAGTGCTAGAGGTGTGTGGTCCAGCAGCCACCTAGGAAGAAGTTCATCTTATTTGGCTTTAAAAAAAGGTAGTGTGGAGATGCACACACGGAGTTGCTGTTCCCACGTCTAGCATGGGATTTCATTCTTCATTTTCAGTCATGTTCAGCAAAGCAAGGGCACACGCGGTGATGGCTCTTATGTCCAGCAAGAGAAAGCTTCAAAGTTTGGTTTATCCAGCTACTGTTCACGTGTTGCTTTTAGTGCCATTTCGATGTGCATTTCATTGTTTCACTTTTTAGGTTAATCAGTGCATTTAAATATTAGATGTGCTGTGATGCTTACTACTTCATTTTATTTTTACTGTTCAAGCGGTTTTAAATTTATTATTTCCGTGAAGAAATGGAGTTGTGCACGGTGCCTTTCATTAATTAGCTTAAGATTGCATATTTTCTTTAATTCCAAGCTGCATTAGGCATTTAATGTTCTAGTTAAAGTATTGCATTTGAATAACACATTACGTGCTTATTATTTGCTGCATTTTAGTTAGTTCACACACCTTGCTTTAGGATCGTTCAGTTCACTGTTTCCATTTACTTTAAATGCCTTCAATTATGTTCGGTTGCGTTTAGTTTTCAATTTAATTTAAGTTCACTTGCTTCACAAAACTTTCACAAACCCCCCCCACTACGTGTTCGATCTGAGACTGAACCGCAAATTGGTCCTTGAGAGACGACCTAGGAGTCACTTCCTAGTACTATACTGCATTCTTTTATGCACAACTTTTGTGGGAGGTGCGACCCTCTCATCAATATCTTTAACCACTTTAGGCACAGAGTCTTGGTGAACTAGTTTCTCTTCATTATCTGCCTTCTTCATCTACAATTGGCAATTTTCTCTACTTTCAGACCTAAAAACAAAGATTCTGATGGCACTTGAAGTCTGGCGCTCAGCGCCCTAAATGGGGCGTCCAAGTGGTGATGCGTGACATCCTACGCTGAGGGCCCTTAAAGGGGTAGTCAGGCGCCTTGCGACCTTCTTCAACCTTCTTCTCTTGATGATCTTGTGCTCCTAGTACATATTTTTGGATTTTATCCTACAGACACTAAAGAACACTGCACTAGACCACCCAATTAGCACTAAAAGATACAAAAGATAAAAACATAAAAAGATAAAAAGAAAAAAAAATGAAAAGATAAAAAGATAAAAACATAAAAAAGATAAAAATTAAGGATAAAGTCTAATCGGTTAAGAATCACATAAATAGAATAGTTTAAACCTCGAGTCCTTGGCAACGACGCCAAAAACTTGTTAAGATGTCGACAAGTGTACCGAATCGTATCAAGTAATATAAAATGGTAAGACCAAGTATCGCATCCCAAAGGACTCACGACACTAAACAGTTGCGTAATTGCTTAACTAATTAAGACTTAAGAACAATTTTTGGGGTTTTGAATGCAAATACAATAAAAATAAACATGAATGCAATTTGATCAATTGAGGCTAAACACTAGCATGAATGGATGAAGTTGATAATATGAGATGATAATGTTGTTGGGCTTTAGATTTCACCTAATCACTCTCATGCATATATGAATTCTTCTTCTTTATTCAATTATTAACGTCACTCTCTAAATAACTAAAAACCTGATCCCTAGGCGAAGAAAGTCTATCCTTAATTACTAGACCACAATCCCTTGCATCCCTAATAATTAATTTTGCATTACGATTAGGAGCTTAAGACGACCAAAACTCATACCCCCATCCCTGAGCAATACTACTTTTGGGATCAATTCTCCAAAACTCGAATTGTAAGATACCTCCCGGTGCTCAAGCAAATCATACATCATGCCATGAATGAGTTAAACATAACAAGCATTGGGCTAGAATAATTATCCTAACAATTAATGAAAGAAGCATATGTAATTAAAACAAATTCAAATACATGAGAGTTTAGAGGTTACATCTTCCCCAACAAAAAATAAGGTTTAGTTCCCCATTAACATGGAGAAACTAGATGAACAATGGAATGGAAAAGATAGAAAACCCCTAGAAAGAGAAGAGGAGAACTGTCACATCCCCAAATCTACCTCCACAGGGGTGAAACGTGTGTTTATGTGCTTATTTCATAAAAAGATACAATCCCCAGGACGTCCAAGTCCTTAGATAGAACATAAAAATAACAAAAAACGGGTCCAAGCCTACTTAGCTTGCGCTCAACGCTCTAAGTGGGGCGCCCAGGCGTGGTATGGGTCAAAACTGGCGCTCAGGCGCCCTGGATACAAAACTGACGCTCAGGCGCCCTGCACTACGCAAACTGGAACTCATGCGCCTAGTATGGGTGCCCAGGCGCCTAGTATGGGTGCCCAGGCGCCTAGTATGGGTGCCCAGGCGCCCTACGTGACCTCTTGTGCTCCTTTTTTGATGCTTTGACTGTCCCTCCTGAATTCCAACTCCTTGATACTTTTGCTCTTCTTTTAAATCATTCCAATAACCTACAAAATCAAGGGAATTTAGTTATAAAATCATCAAGTATACCCTTTACTCTCTTATTCACAAAACTATACTAAAAACATAAGTTCAAGCAAGCTTCTTAGTAACAAAGAGTTGATTTAATATCAAAATTGAATCACAGATAACAGTATATTCAACCGTTATCAATGTCTAACTTGACCCATATTCTTATTGCCAGCCATGTCTTCTATTTCCTTATCAGATACCGAAGTGAAGGGTTGTTCAAGAATATCAGGAGAGGGAAAAAGTTCTCTGGAAACCCTTTTCTTCCTTCTTCTTCTAATATTGTTCAGACCTGTCAAGAGAGGTTCACATAATTTTGTGCTCCTAGTGCGAATCTTGTCCTTCATACACTAGAAAACACTACACTAGAGCACCAGATTAGCCCAAACAAATAAAAAAATAAAATAAAAATTAGAAACAATAAAAATAAAGTCAAAACTGGTTTAGAATCACAAAAAAGTATAATTTAACCACGAGTCCTCGAAAACGACGCCAAAAACTTGTTAACTCATTGGCAAGTGTACCAAATCGTATCAAGTAATATAAAATGCTAAGACCAAATATCGTTTCCCAAGAGACTCATGTTACTAAACAATCGTATAATCACTTAAATAATTAAAGCTAAAGAACGATTCCATTGAATGAAATTGAATTGCAGTAAAAGTAAACATAAAAACTTGAATGTAAAATAGATCAATTGAGGCTAAAACAAGAATGAATGAATGATTTAAGATGACATGAGATGATGGTGTTGTTGGGGTTAGATTTCACCTACTTTACTTTCATGCATATTAAAACTCATCTTCTTCATTGGAATGTTAATGTCACTTACGAAATTACTTAGAACCCGATCCCTCGACGTAAAAAGCCTAGCCTTAAATACTAGACCTCAATCCCTTGAATCCCTAATAACCAATTCCGCATTAAGGAAAGAAGCTTAAGACAACCAAACGTCCTATCCCTATCCGTAGGCAATACTCCCTTTGGGTGAAATCCTCCAGATCATGCATGATTCATAAGATATTTCCCAATACTCAAACAAATCAAACATCAAGTCATGAATGACCAAAACAAGACAAGCATTAAGAATAGGAGAAAATCACTAACATTTAATGAAAGAAGCATAAAATATTTAAAACATGTTCAAATACATGAAAGTTTAGAGGTTACATCATACCCAACAACAAATGAGTTTAGTTCTCCATTGTCATGGAGAACCTTGGCTTATAATGGAAGAATGAATATGAGATGGAAAACCTAGAAAGAGAAAAGGAAAGCTCCTGCATGCGAATCTTCCTCCAAAGTGTCGAAAATAATGTCTATGTGCTTCAGCCGTCCAAAGATACCAACCCTAATGTGTATAAGCCTTTAAAGAGATCAAACATGGGTCATGGGCCAACGTCGTTGTCGCTGGCGCTCAACGCCATAAGTAGGGCAATTAGGGGAGCTGCGTGACATGTAGCTAGCGCTGAGCACCCTGGATAGGGGCAAGCCAGCGACACTACAAGAAGAGTGGCGCTCAGCGCCCCCAAATAGGGGCAAGCAGGCGCAACTGCGAGAGGATTGGCGTTGAGGGCCCTGGTTGAGGGCAACCAGGCGTCCTACGATGCATCAGACTGGCGCTCAATGCCCCCATGAGGACAAGCAGGTGATGATGCCTGAACCTCCGCGCTGAGGTCCCTGAAGAGCCAGGTATCCATGTGAGCCTACCTACACTGAGGGCCTAAAAAAGGGGAAACCAGGCACCGTGCGCCTTCTTCAACCTTCTTCTCTAGTGCTTTTACTGTCCCTCTTGAGTTCACTTCCTTGATACTTTTGCTCTTCTTCCAAAACATACCAATACCCTACAAAATAAAGGGGATTAGTGATAAAAATCATTAAGTATAACCTCAATTCTCTTATTCACACAATTTAACTAAAAACAAGAGTTTAAGGAAGCTTCAAAGTCAAAAAGGGTTAATTTATTATCAAAATTTCATCACAGATAATAGTGAAATCAAACGTTATGAGTCTTCCATCATCGGCTTCCAATAGAAATAATCATCTGCAGTTAGCTTCAACATGTCTCCTTCCATCTTGAATTTCATAGGACTATGACTTTTTGAACTAGTAATTATGATACCACTGTTAGGAAACAACGATACTTGTTCCCTCCTCTGTGAATGCAAAATGGGCACTATGCGGAAGCGTAAAATTAAAAGAGTAGAGAAGAAAATGACACCAAAGTGTTTCTCTCACTCTTTGAGGATCTCTCTATGAATCTCACCCTCTTGGATGATATACATGAAGCTCTCTCTATGGAACTCTCTCTTTCTCTCAAAGAGGAATACAAAGAACTCTCTAACTCTCTTATGACTTCTTCACTTGGAAATGGATTTACATATGGTGTATTATCTCTTCTTCTCTCCATCCCTTTTATAGATGGGTTGCACAAATTGCTTTTCATTTTAGAATGCAAAGCCATAAAACATGGGCCAAACTTTAGCAACCTTTGGTATAGTTGGAAACATTGACCTCTCATTCATATAGGTGGAGTTGCAAACATTGACCCCTCATTTCATGGTAGGTTGGTTCCATTTGGATTTTATTAAACATATATAAGAATAAAAGATAAACTTACAAAAAAAGACATTGGTATCTCTTATTAGATAGATCAATTGGTTTTTTAAATGAATTTTGCCCACGAGACCTAATCTTATGCCTCATGCTTAATCTTTCGATCTCACATCTTTTGCTATCCATTTTGAAGTAGTAAGTATCATGTTGGCAATACTTGAAATATTGAACTAGGAAATGCGAGAATTTTATCTTTTGGAACAATACACAAAATTCAAGAATCTCCCACAAATTATATAAAGTGAAAGAAATAAAATATAATACAAGAAAATTTAAGTCTCATATAAGATGTAATTCATTAAATTATATAAAGTGAAAGAAATAAAATATAATACAAGAAAATTTAAGTCTCATATAAGATGTAATTCATTAAATTATCAATAGCAAACAATATGAATTGAACATAAATTTAGAAGATTAAATATACAATGTAATTGGTGGAACAAATTATATGAAAAAAAAATTTACTACCTCCCATTATTTTGATATCGAATTGAAAAATTGATTCTCCTATATTTTTCTTTAATTTAAAGTTAACATCATAAGGTAGTGCTATCAAAACAGGCCATTCAACCCAGTCTATCATGGGTTGATCACTTAGTGAACCAACAAAACTCACATCACTTATTAGGGAACCCAAAAAATTTGAACTCGGGATATCTCACAACGGGTTGGTTTGTTAAATGAGTTGACTCAATTAAAACCGATCATTCTAAACAAGCAACCAAAAAGAACACAGACTGCTTACGAAGTACAAACTGCTTGCGAAGTACAGTTTGCTTACGAAGGAGCACAGTCTGCTTACGAAGGAGCATAGTCTGCTTACGAACAAGCATAGTCTACACTATTAGGAGTAGAACCTGCTTGCAGAGCACAAAACATAGTCTACTTGCAGAGCATGGAGCACATAACACGGTCTACATGCGAAACACAAAGCATGGTCTACTTGCAGAGTACAAAGTACGATTTTTGCACCGCTTCAAATTAATCAAGAGAAGTGAGAACATTTTAGGTTTTAGATTTTCATTTTTGTAATATAACTTAAAATTTATGGGTAGGTTGGTGAACCAACCCGACTCACCATAAAATTAAGTATACTTTCTTTCTTATTTAATTGATTTCATTCTTTTATATATATATATATATATATATATATATATATATATATATTATCACAAATAGAAAAAAAATAATTTTTTAATTAATTTGTGCCTACAAAATCGAATCTGACGTAATCTGATGCACCCCAAGATTCAAACATTTTACTAATTTTGAATGAAGTGATAATCAAGATATGCTGATATAAACACGTGGAATATAATTGATAGGTAATTCAAGACTTTTACCTTTTGGAATAATTCATAAAATAGAATATTGTATCCATTCCCAAGAATGTTTTCGAAACCTGTTTCCGTTTTTTATATATTTTATTTTTGTCTTTCATAATTAGAATCCCTTATTCAGGCTTGAATCCTGGACTTGTCAAAAGGTTGGGCTTATTTTGGTTAGCCCATTTCCGTGATTGTTCTTCAATGTAACTAATGAGGGTTAGTTGACCTGGTCAATGGATCTTCTAACCATAGCTTTGTCTTTAGAACCAGGAATTAAATAATAATATATATATATGTTATTTTTAAAGCGTAACCCTTTTTCCTCTTTTAGAAATAAGATAACAACAATAATACTAATAATAATAATAAGGCTTAATTACCTACTTAGTCCCCATGTTAGGAGGTAATTTTCTGTTTAGTACCCGGTTTTAAAAATGTAGGCATTTGGTACCTATGTTTTGAAATTTGTATCAATTCAATCCTATCCAGTTAACGGCGTTATAATTGATGCGAGAAATTAAGGGCGTTAATGAAAATGCATTCAAACATTTGATAGCTATTCCACCCAGGCTATCATTAACGTCCTTAATTTCTCGCATCAATTATAACGCCGTTAACTGGATAGGATTGAATTGATACAAATTTCAAAACATAGGTACCAAATGCCTACATTTTTAAAACTGGGTACTAAACAGAAAATTACCTCCTAACATGGGGACTAAGTAGGTAATTAAGCCTAATAATAAATAGGATAACCACAAATTCTGACGTCTCAAGAGTTAGAGTTAGGGGCCCAACTTTTCTCTCCATAAGCAGTTTGCAGTTTTGCACTGCATCAAAGTTTTTTTGGTGCCTCTTGGAGAGGAACTTGTGGGAATACATCTTCTCTTTTCTCTTATTTCCTTTATCTGTGTTTGTTGTAGTGATTTTGATCCTTTTAGAGCTAGAAGAAGAAGCCATTTCTGCACACAAAGATTGAAACAAAACAGTGCCAAATGTGAGCATTCAAAGTAGAGATCCTATTGCAACAAACATTCATCTGAGTGCACAATCTTGAGTTCACATAGCAGAACACAGTGTACAAGCAAGATAGGTCATGAAAGGTAGCATTGAGCATGAAAAACAGAAAATCGGAGCAGGAACTAGAGTGGTAGGCCAAATTTGACTTGGCCCGCTGCCGTCAGGCTCCTTTGAGCATAGGGCATTGGGCGCTACTTGCACAGTTGGTGCTAGTGTAGTGTTGTGTTGGCCAACGGTGTGTGCTTATTGCTCAGTGTAGGAACAACAATTCAAGTAGTTTAGAACAGTGGAATTGAACCTGTGTAGTCCTATTTAAAACATCATACAACAATTAAAAGCACAAGGGTTCAATTATCATTTCAATTCACCACACAAGTGACAGAGTACGGTGTGACATGCTGACGCTAGGCGTCCTTCAGTAGAGGACGCTGAGCGCTATCAGTCAGTGATGTGTGAAGGTGCCTTATGTGAGCACATTAACATAAATTGCACAACCAAGGGCTAAGAGCAGACATGCCCAATACCAAATACAGGAAAATGCATACAAAATCATGCTATCAACAAATATGTTGTTCCATCAACACACCCCCACACACAAATCACAAAAGCAAAAGAAAAGAAAAAAAGATGACATGCGTGAGTGGGTTGGAGAGGAGAGGTTAATGTGTGTGAGTTTGGTGAATTTAGAGTAGAATGAAGTTAAGGAAAGGTTTTGATAATGAGAGAGAGTGTGAGAGAGGTCTTAGAAGTGGGAGAAGTGTTTTAGGGTTTGAAATTAGGGTTGGGCTTAAGTGCACAGTGCAGAGAGACCCAAAAGGCGAGTTGGGTCTGTAGCGTCGGTGCTGGGCGCGACTCAGCAAAAGGCCAGAAACTGGACGTATGCTGTCAATACTGAGCGCTCTTCAGCAGAGGGTGTTGGGCGCTATATCAGATTACAAAGTTTTTGCAATTTTAGCTAGTCAACCCAAGATTTTTGAAATTTGACACTTTTGATCATTTAATTCAGCCTAGAATAACTTGTTTTTACTATACAAACTTGCTCAACACCAAAAGGATGAAATTGAATGCATGATTTGTAATTCAAGTGTGCTCTTTAAAGGCTTATGGGCATACAACTCTAGACTCCTCTTTTTTGTACTATAAAGACACCTAAACTCAACATAACACTTCCAAACAGATTGAACCACACTAGAATACAACAAAATAGATTGAAGGAATCCCTAAAATACACCAATTCACATAAACACTCAAAGAGTTATATCAACACAACTAGCCACACTCTAATAACGTCAACTCAACTGAAGGACTCCAATATATCCAATATAACCAAATCAAACTAAAACATCCTACTAAATTCAATCAAACACTTGCTGGCCTGGATGAAGGACCTTCTTCATCAACTTTCTATCATGGTAGAACTTGACCTTCTCCTTGTAACTCTTGGAAGTGTCATAAGTATGCAAGTGCATCTCCTCAAGCTCAAGCAGGTGTCTCTTCCTCTTATTAGTGAACATGGAAGGGTCAAAATTTAAGGACTTCAAAGCCCAATATGCACGATGCTCTATTTCCACGGGCAAATGACATGCCTTCTCATAAACCAACTGGAAGGGAGATAGCCCTACTAGAGTCTTCATTGTCGTCCTATATGCCCAAAAAACATCATCCAAATTTTGAGACCAATCCTTTCTTGAACAATAAGGGATCATCCCAGATAAATTGCTTTGCATCATGTAAAAACTTCTTCTTCTGATGCCATGAAAGGTCTTCTGGGATAGTTCCTGCTGCCTTGAAATTAGTCATGTCAGCAAACCATGGCCTCTGTTGAATAAGTAGGTGAGTCTCATTGGAGAAAGATTCCCGGATCTCTTCTTCCTTGCATGATTTCATCATTAATGAGTCGGGGTAAGTGATCGGTAATTTAATTCTCATTGCTCTTCTTATCATTGATCTCCAAATTAAACTCTTGCAACAAGAGCAACCATCTAATCAAACACGATTTAGAGTCGGGCTTGGTTAGCAAGTACTTGATGGCAGCATGGTTAGTGTATATGATCACCTTAGACCCAATGAGATAGGGCCTAAATTTCTCCAAGGCATACACTAAAGCAAGAAACTCCTGTTCTGTTGTCGTATAATTCAATTAGGTGTCATTCAAGACTTTGCTTGCGTAGTAGATGGTGTGAAAAACTTTCTCTCTTCTTTGGCCAAGGATAACACCTATGGCATGGTCACTTGCATCACAAATTAACTCAAAGTCTTGATTCCAGTTTGCAGCTATAATCACAGGGGGCAGAAATCAGCTTAGTCTTCAAAATGTCAAAGGAATTCAAACATTCATCATTCATCTCAAAAGGTGTGTGTTTGACAAGGAGGTAGCTTAAGGGTTTAGCAATCTTGAAAAAATATTTAGTGAATCTTCTATAGAAGCCAACATGACCAAGAAAGCTTCAGACTCATCCTTTACCACAATCCTATGTATGGTTGCTTAAGCTTGTAAATTCCAACTTTGCTTCTGGTCACCATCCAATAAGCATTGGTGTTAGGTTGTTTGCTTTTAGTTTCAGTTTGACTGTTGTTCTCTACTGATTCTGCTAATGTTGAACCTTCTTCTTGACCTAGATCTCTTTCATTTGTACCATTATTGACAAAACTAACACTTGTGATTTCTTCCTAATGACTTGTAGTATTGTTGATTAGTTCAAGAGCATTATTGATAGTGGTACCTGTAGAGTAATTTGGAAGAAAAAATGGACATTGGTTCAGTTAATTCTTTTAAGGAATTTCTTTTACCAATGAAACCTTCATGAAAGGGGAAATGATTCTCATTGAAAATCACATGTCTTGAGATGAAAATTCTCCCATGAGAGTTAATTCATTTGTATCTTTGTGTGATTTACTATAACCAAGAAACACAAACCTGGTTGTATGAAACTGAACTTTATTTTGTTTGTATGGTAGATAAGGATAACAAGAACAACTAAAAGGTTTCAATTTTGCATAGTCAGGTTCTTTCTTGTAAATCAGGGAGTATGAACTTTTGTTTGGATTTATTGATGATGGTATGATTAGATAAACAAAAATTGAGAAGGCTTCCCACCAATAATGTAGGGGCACTTTTGCTTATGCTAACTGGGTTAGGTCAAGTTCAACAACATGTCTGTGTTTTCTCTCGACCATGCCATTTTGTTGAGAGGTGTAAGGACAAGACATTATAAAAGCATTTCCTGATAGTAAGGCAATCCTTTAGACAAGTTTAAATTCACTACTTCCATCACATTGAATGACTTCATTTTTTCTATTAAACTAATTTTCAACAATAGCTTTTAAAGGAGTGAAGACACATATAGTTTCTGATTTTTGCTTTAAGGGGAAAATCCATGTGAACATACTAAAATCATCAATAAAATGAACATAATAGTTGAACCCAGATGGAGACAAAATTGGGATAGGACCCCAAACATCAGTATGAATTTTAATCTAAAATTTCATTAGCATGTGAGGAAGAACATTTGAAAGGTAGCATATGTAATTTTCCAAATTGACAAGCTTCACAAAATGTGAATGAGTCACTAGAAGATGTTTTCACATTGTATTCTTTCAAGACCTTTTTCATAACTTTATTGTTAGGATGTCCAAGTTTTTTGTGGCAATTTTCTTTAAGAGACATGTAGACATAAGAGTTTTCATTGTCACATAGTTGATATAAATCATTTTTAAGTTCCCTTTTTAGAAGAGCCTTCCTTATCAGTTTGTCTTTCACAAAGCAACAATTTTCATCAAACTCAACAAGGATATTGTTGTCAGCATTCAATTTTGAAATACTCAACAAATTTGTTGTGATTTTTAGAACATAAAGAACATCATGTAGATGACGATTATTTAATTTGGTTGATCCTGAGGCCATTACTTTCTGTCTTTCACCATTACCAACAAGTAAAGAATTTGTACCACTATTTTTACCAAGTTCCTAAATTTTGTCACATTGGTGGGTCACATGGTTGCTAGCTCCACTGTCAAAATACCATTCATAATCTTGACCTTGATAAAATGAAGCTATGAATGCATTGTGTGTTCCTTGTTTTTCACTTTCAATATATTGAATTTTCCCTGTATAAGGCTTATCAAATCGATAATAACATTGTATAGAAATGTGGCCAATCCTTCTACATATTGATTTTGACATCGTACCTCTTCCTCTTCCACCTCTCGTGCCTTTGAAATTAGAGTCTCTTCAATCACCTTGGGATCCAAATTTGTTGCCTTTGGACTTCTTCTTGGCAGCAAAGTTTGCAGAGACATTTAGGTTAAGGCTGCTGAAATTATTAAGTTGATCTAATATACTTTCAAAGGTTAGCAATTGAGTTTGCAATTCATCCTAACTAATATTAATATGGTCACACAACTTGACAACCACTAGATTGTAATCAAAATCCAAAGCATTTAGTGTTTGAATCAGTAAATCAGAGTTAGAGATTAGTGAACCTTCCAACTTTAACTTGTCAACAAGATTTTTCATCTTGTCAAGATATTGTTCCATCTTCATTTCTCCTTTATGTGTGTTTTGAAATTCAGATTTAAGATAGATGATTCTGGATCTAGTGTGTGCACCATCAAGGCTTTGAGCTTCATCCCAAAGTTGTTTGGATGTTTCACAATGAAGAAATTGATTTGCAATGTCAATTGACACATAATTCATTAGCTATCCTAGAATGGCTTGATCCTGGGCTTGCCAATCCTTAAAACTAGGGTTGCTTTTGTTGTCATGTTCTCTGTGATAATGAATTGGCCTGGACATTCTATTGTCCGTAGTATATAATTATCAAGTTTACATTCTTTAATCATTGGTAAGACTAGAGATTTCCATATTGGTAGGAAACCGTTGGAGATGTAGGAAATTGTTGTTCTATTTGTATTTGGCATCAGAAGAGTGCAGGATAAATGTCATATGGTTCAAAACATGCCTCAAATTGAGCAGGAAGGGTAACGTCTAGAGGATTTATACGTCAGATATGTGTTGGAGAAACGTCTAACTTGTTTAAGATGTCAGACGACTCTTGTAGCCGAAGTCATATGACCTAACAAAAAAACGAAAACAGAGTGCGAGGCACATTTTTTCACTTGCATTTTCATTTTCATGTTATCATGTTGCTTCGTTCACAACTACAAGGAAGAACAAAGGTGAGTTTTGATGATTCTCCTTGAATATTAGTGTTTGGACTGCCTTGGTTGAGATATTTTGTGTAGTTTTTATCGATTGATTTTGTGTTCTCGTGTAGTAAAGAGGTTTTGAACGTGAGTTGATAAAATATTTTCCTGTTTAGAAAAAATATCAAATTTTCCTGTTTAGAAAAAATATTTTTTATAATTTGCTATAATGTTTACGTTAGAGTTCATGGATAAATTTGATAAAATTTCGATTAAGATCGTTTTGTGTTGTTCTCCTTATGCATATTTGATTATGGACATTCGTGATCACTTTCATTTCATGTATTTCGAAGACTAATGTGAAATATTGTCGAAATTTTATAAAATTTATCATGTTAATCTTCTTTCTATGTGTGTTAGAAATTATGAAAGATATTTTGTCCATATGACTAGAGGCTTAACCTTGTGAGAGTTAAAAATTTGAGATTGATGGAGTTTGTTACGAACATAATATGAATCAAAGCTAGATGAATGAATGTCACATCAATGAAGAATATGATGAAAATGAAGTTTCTGAGTTCTTGCAATATGTTGAAGAACACACGAACTCTATGAATGAGACATATTTTTGTCCTTGTGTTTGCATATGCGTGATTATCTATTTATCTATGGTATAATGAGAAGTTACACACAGTTTCGTCTTGGCATGACAATACTACAATGTCACGAGGAACAAAATTATGTCGATGAATGGATGAATAATAATTTAGAAAACATTTATATGATTCTCTTAAGAATGATTCAGAGGAAGAGTTGTATCCAGGATGCTCCAACTTTACACGGTTGTTGTTAACTCTCCAATTTTCCCCATTTTTCTTGTTAATACTCTTCTTTTAGGATATTTTAGTTTTTAATTCATTAGAAATAACATAGTTTAGAGTAATTAGGATAAAACTAGGTTTTTGTTAAATAGTGTTAATTTTGATGATAAATGATGGTTTTTTAATCCATAGACATTTAGTCTTTTCTTAAAAATTCAAAATAAAAATATTTTCTTTTATTTCTTTTAGGCTTTATTTTTTTGTTTTCTTTTACCAATTTACCATTTTTTCTTTTATTGCTATGTTAAATTTTTGTGCAGAATTATATAGAAGTTGGGCTGATGTTGTGCGGAGAGCATAGGAATTTGATGAGAGGGTGCTGACTGGGCTGAAGTGAATTGAGCCAACGCTGATTGGGCCGCTACTGAAACACTGTGGTTTGGATGCTTGGCAGCTAATGCATAAGCTGGGTCTGATATGCTGGAAATGGGCCTATGATTATTAGAATGACACCGTTTAGTGTAGTTGTAGTTTTGGGGTTCTCTCTAGAATTTCATTTGAGAGAAACACTCTCTTGAGCACATTCATTTGGAAGAGAAGCACAACCCAAAAAGCTAGGGTTCATGCATAGAGAAAGAGAGTGTGAAGAGAGGAGTTCGTGTCACTTGCTCAAGAGCGCAAAGCTGAACCAGACGCACGTGCGGGGGGCTAAATTGGAGAAGATGATCAGACAATTAAGAAGCGATTGACAGTTGAAGAGCATTCAGAGTTCGTTGAAGACTCAAGAAGCTTCCGAGTTAGTTTAAGATTCTTCCCCCTTTCACCTATTTGTTTCATTTTCTTTCTTTTTATGTTTTCTAACTTTCCCTATAAAAGGAAGGTTTTGTAACGTAGTAAAGTATGTGCACTGGGTGACAGACGGTGTACTTAGATTAGGTTTTTGATTCTCTGCTTTTAGTTTTGATTTTTAAGCTTTCTTAGGAGTAGATACGTTCTTTGTTTCACTAGGGTTCTTTGATCTTTCCATTGGGTGACAGACATTGGAGTATTCTTTGAACTCTGGTATCACTTGTACTTTAGATTTCAGTTTTCAATAATAATTGCTATTTTTCATTTCAGTTTGTTGATTCGGTTTATAGTTTTGATTACCATTGTTTCAATTTACTCTTCTGCCATTTAAATTTCCAGTCCTGTTATTTTAGGATTCCTATCACTTACCTTTATGTTTCTCGCATCTATTATGTTCAATTTGATTTACTTTTCTAAAATTTAAGTTTTCTTTTGATATGTTCATTGAGTTTTTCCTTGTTCTTGTTGAACGTAGTTTAGGTATAGGATATTTTCATATGCTTGTATATTGTAGATAAGTTCTGATGTCTTTGGTTAAAGCTATAATTCTAAGTTAGATGTGTATAGAATTGGGGGATTGAATGAGAATTACCACTTTAAGTTCTGAAATATGAACTAAAAAGACCCCCAAGAGGGCTTGACTTTTCATAATGTCTTTTTGAGAGTAATTGAGATTCTTTTGTCAAGTTTAATGCACATTTGCCCCTGAATTTTACTTTTACAGAATGTTTTTTTAGTTTTGTTTTCATTTGAATTTTTGGTATCACTGTTTAGTAGATCTCATATTAGTTTAGTTTAGATGTTGAATTCCTTTATTTTCTTTTACTTGTTTCTAATACATGAAGATTTAAATTCCTTGCTTTGAGATTCCACTTTCCATACCATGTATACAGATAGTGTGCCTTGGTTGATCATATTTTTCATGCATTTAGAATTCATGTTTTTCTTTGCATTCATTTACAGGATTTAATTTTACTCTCTGTTGCGTATTTTAGTCATATCATTCATAGGTTTAGGTTTAGGTTTCGTTATTGCATTGTAGTAGTGTTCATCATTTTAATTGGATAGTGCTTTATTCTAGTTTAGTTATCATTTTAATTCTGTCCAGATTGCATTAGTTACAGTAATATAGGTTAGATATCATGCATTATTTTCTTTTCCTTTATTCATTAGTTTACTTAGGTATTAGTTTTCTTTAAACATGCATCATTAATTAGTTTTTTTTTCATATCATATTTCATTTTAAATTTTATTTCCCCACCTAGTTTTAGTAAATAAATAATTAGGCTATAATTCTACAATTCTTTACTTAATAAGTACCAAGTCCTTGGATTGATTCCCTAGGTTGCCCCTATACTACATTAGTGGGTAAATGTTTGTTGACTTTTGTGCGACCAAAAACTCTTTCAACAGTTGTCAACAACATTGAAATTGTTTTGTTTAAAAGCAAGAAATGAATGGACCGATAAAAGTTTCACACAATTGTTGGAGTTGTTGAAGGAGATGTTTTCTGAAAATAACGTGTTACCTATCTGTAATTATGAGGCGAAGGAAATTCTATGTCCAATGGGTTTTGAATACCAAAAGATACATGCATGCCCTAATTATTGTGTCTTGTACAAAGACGAGTATGCTTCGCTGAAGATGTGTCCAATATGTGGTTTATTGCAGTTTAAAAAGAAAGTTGATGGAAATAATGGTGATAAAGACAATTATGGTCCACCTGTTAAGGTGGTGTTGTACTTTCCTATAATACCTAGGTTGTAACGATTATTTTTCATTAAAAAAGATGTGAAGAACCTTAAATGACATGTTAATGGAAGAAAGTGTGATAATCTTCTTTGACACCTAGCGAATTCCACACAATGGAAGAAGATTGATGAAACATCTCCAGTTGGTGTAGAGCCAAGAAACTTAAAACTTGTACTTGCTATAGTTGAAATGAATCCTTATGGAAACTTAACTAGCAAACATAGTTCATGGTCACTTTCTCCTTTGTTGTGCATGAAGAGAAAAAAAATGATGTTGTCAATGATGACATCGGGTCCTAGACAATTTGGAAATGACATGTGTATCTGAAACCTTTAATCGATGATTTGAAAATGTTGTGGAAAGAAGGCGTCAATGTCTTTTATTCATATTCTCAAGAAACTTTTTGTTTACATTAAATTACTTTGCACCATAAATGATTTTCCAACATATGGAAGGAGTGTAGATTATTCATGGAGTTCCTCTATTGCCGTACTACACGCCAGTGACGATTGATAAAGTTCGAGATCCCCATGCTTAAGTGTCTATGCCAACTTCAAAAATCTAATTTGTGGGGGAGGAGTTTTGCACATTTATAACTTGGCCTAAGGCATTGATCATGCCATATATTGGCCCGCAGAATGTATTATATTGTTATTTGATAATATTCATATATAAAATTTAGAAATAAATGATTGATCACTTTTAATATCTTTATTTCAGTTCGATCGTCCTAAGAAGCAGCGCGTGTCTCAACTTGTGATCCATGACGATGATGATATGTAAGAAGTAGAGGATGATCCTCTAACAAAGCTTATGACGAAATTATACAGGTTGAATAAAGGACTGACATAGCTAGAGTGAGAATTAAGAGTATTTGACCTCTAGTGTCATGTGCCTGTGTATATTACTCTTAATTATGCACTAGAGGTTATTGGGGGAGACATGATGATAAATATTTCAATCCTACAACTGTGGTACATGTAAAATTTTTCATTGTCTTCCATATGTAAATATTGAAATTGTTACTTTTTCTAATACATACATGGACACAGTCATTATGGACCAAGGTCAGGCAACAATGTATGGATTTATTCAACATTAGACCATTCAAACTTCTGGAAACGCAATTGATCACTGGCAATCATACTTGCAAACATTTATGACTGAGTCTAAAAGAGAGATGTACCTTTCACCATAAATTTATGGATATGTGTTACTAATTGTAAAATTTTATGAAGGTTCACTTAATGGACTAATTATTTGTGATTCATGATAGGGCCCATTGGCAACTGATAGTCATCATACCAAGACAATGCACAATTGTATGGTTTTGTTCTTGCACAAGAACATGAAAGCTGACTTGAAATCCTTGTTACAAGTGAAAGTGTTACATATTTTCATATCAATTACTTATTTATATTAGTATTAACCTATATGTTTCAAATTTCCCAGACATAATTAGAGTTGTTGGTAGGCCTAGAGCACAAAAAATTCAAATATTGTATCCAAAGGTGGTACTCATTGATCTTTAAGTTATTAATTTTCGTATGGCAACTTATGACCTGAATATGTGATTTTTTTTTTGTCATATTTAGTGTAACAAGCAGCTAGATTCATGGGAATGTGACTACTATATCATGTCTTGGATGAAGTCCATCATCCGAGTAGGAATTAGAGATTATTGGATTGAGGTAATAATACATATTTTTCATATATTACAAATCACATTCAACTTTAAACATTAAAATGAAAACATCACTAGTGCAGCGAAGGGAAATTGGCAGCGGTTGTTTTTGACAATATGCTTCGGTTTTCGAACCGAGGTATATACGGGTGAGGTAAAAAGGTTGGGGACTTTTGGCCTCGGTTACAATCGAGGTAAGATGTTGAAGGATACTGCCTTGGTTGTTGTAGAACCGAGACAATAACCTGGACCTATGGCGGTTCTAGCTTGAACTGATGCCAAAGCGCTATTTTTATTTTTTCTGAAATAAATTATCGTACACCATATGGCATCGGTTGTAGTTGAACCGAATCCATATGTAGGATTTCTACCTCGGTTTTGGCTACAACCGAGGCCTATTCTCCTGAAATGTTTTTTAAAAGCAGGTATGTTTTTGTGATATCCCCTATCACAAAAATAGACCTGCATATCAAACACAATATATACAACACAGATTCAACACAATATTGAATATTTACATCACATAATCTTTAAAACATAATGTACAAAGTCTAATAACTATAAATCAACATGTTCTAATGTATTTTAAATCTAATAACTATGAACTATTATATAATCTAACTAAATGCTTTGCAAATGCCTTACTCAGAAATGTAAGTGGTTTCTTAGGAAGTGGAGAAGGAGTCCTAAATCTCTGCACAAGACAATTGATATTAATTAGTGTATATGAATTCCAAATGTTGGAGAAAATCAAAATTCATTAAATTTAAATATTACCGTTTCCCAGCCTCTTGTGATATGGGCACGGATAATGTGGGTCATCCAATACATTACATAGTATCCACACTCATATGACCCCGCTCTGTCTGTTACACTACAATATATCATCACAGTTGTAAATAGTTAATGAAAATCATTAAAACAAAAAACTATAAGAAGGTATGACTTTAGCATATGTCAAACCTTGAGAGCAACCCATGCAAGCTTTCTATCGTTAGCAGTTGATCTCTCAACCAACATCATACGTGCTACAATAGAACTATATCAACAAAAAAGTTATAGCATTCATTTATATAACAAAGAAAGTCCAAACATTGAGATTCATACGAATCACTTGCTTGTCTGAGATGTTTGGGAGGAGACTTGTGCGATGAGCAAAACCACAAAGCATAACTCTCCGGTACGGAAATAACAAGTAGCTGCCAATGGTGCCTGAAATTGTTAATAACTTAATTGTTATATTTTAAAATCACATATGGATCTTTATGAAGTTAACAAACTTCACTTACCCAGATATATAAGGAATAAAATATATTTCCTTCCCGCTTCCAAATCTGCTGGTGAGATATGTTGTGATGTCATCAAAATCATTTGCTTCGTGAATGACTTGAGGATCACTGAACCCATAGACATCATTGTACCCCAAGTTGTTACTGACATCAAACATATACCTGAAATCAAAAATTACCTTTGATATAAGTATACTTGATATATAAATCAATTTTATATAAATAATTGCTCATAGACTTACATCATCCATAGCTGAATTAATGTAATATTCAACTCTTCTCTTCCCGACGCAAGCTCCCTGACATCTTGGCTATGCAGGTATATTGGGACCTCAGAGCCTCTCCCAAATACATTAGCATCATATTCAACCTTCATAGGCTCATCTCCAATGATGTCACAAAGTTGCTGCAATGCACCAACAGGGTCGTCCTTAGATAAACAAATCTTCTCTTGTCCATGCATATATTGTTACATGAAAAAATATGATAAGTTTCAACATCAATAACATGTAAAATTTAAAATTGACAAGTGTAAAGTAGAAGTCCATACCAAGGGTTCAAAAACCGAACCAACCAAGTGTTTAGGCCAAGCGATAAAAGTCTAGAATGCTTGTGCCACAGTGATAATCTCATCTGTGGGCAGAGGAACTGAGGCATCTGGTATGATAATGTCGTCTACTAAGACCTTCACCCCATCCTCTGATAGCTCCATACCATGAATAACAGTCGCTGCCTCAAACACTATTCCACAAGCTACCAGCATCGTCCTGGTACCATCTAAAATGTATAGCAGACATGGACTAGCATAATCCATGTCATCCCTTGGGACGGCTGGTGCTGAACAATTTCCTTTCCTACTTCTCCCTGTTAGAGTAAAGGTTAAATTATAAAAATAATAAATTATTGAACATAAATGTTTATTGATTTTACCTATGGGAGGTACAATAGGTTCTTGTACTAGAGATGGCTGCGGGCGCATCCCATAACTCTCAAATTGCTGTTGGAACTGGTGCATAACTCTGTCAGTCACTTCTGTAGTGACTTCATCATACAATTTTGTCCTAAGCTCCGCCCTAAGCTTTTTTGAGATCTCTTGTGTCAGCCTTTGTTCTTGTTCTTCGTTGTATGCATATGAAGTCTGATGCGAAGAACTTCCAAAATAACCTCGAATGCCTACTCTAGTACAAGCAACACACACACGTCTAGGGTGCTCAGGTCGTCCAATTGTAGTGGTAAGAATATCCTAGCGACTGTTGGATGATCGACAAGTGTACCGAATCGCACAAGTAATATAAAATGGTAAGACCAATTATCGTATCCCAGAAGACTCTCAACACTAGACAGTCGTGTGATAACTCGATTAATTAAGACTTAAAGAAAACGAGATCATTGGTTTCAAATGCAAACACAGAAAATTAAATATGAATGCAGTTTGATCAATAGCAGAATAACACAGTGAACAAATGTTGTTTAATATGAGATGAATATGTTGTTGGGGTTAGATTTCACCAAGTTCCCTCTCATGTATGTAAGAATTCTTCTTTATGCATTAATGTCATTGTCACTCACTAAATCACTTAAACCCGATCCCTCGACGAAGAAGCTTGTCCTTAATCACCAGTTATGCAATTTCTAGCATTCCTAGTAATTAAATGTGAAGATCAAGAGCTTTAAGACGACCAAGACTCATACCCTCATCCCTGAGCAATATTACTCTTGGGAGAATTCAACAAGAACCTGAGTTGTAAGGAACCTCCCGGCACTCATGCAATTCATACATCATGCTATGAATGAGTTAAACAGAGCATGTAATAAGAACAAATGAATTACTCTAACAATTAATGAAAAAGCATATGTTATTGAGAATCAATTCAAATACATGAGAGTTCACAAGGTTACATCATTCCCCAACAACAAATAGAGTTTAGTTCACCATAGACATGATGAAACTAGATGAATGATGGAAAAGCATGAGATAGCAAAACTCTAAAAATAGAGGATGGAAGCTCCCGCATCCAAATCCGCCTTCAGAGAGTGGAAGAGTGTGTTGTTGTGCTGCTCCAGCTAGAGATACAAAACATAGGACGTCTGGGTCCTTTAAATGAAGCGAAGAAAGAACATAAACAAAGCCCAGGACCGTGTCGCTGGCGCTCAAGCGCCCCACTTAGGGCGCCCAGGCGGTGAGTGGTGATCTTCCATGCTTAAGCCTCAGAGGGAACGCCCAAGCTTCGTGCTTCCGGCGCTCAAGCGCCCAAAAAGGGGCGCCCGGGTGGTGAGCGGTGGTCTTCCACGCTTAAGCCTTCCAGATGGTGCCCAAACTTCGTGCCTCCGGCGCTAAAGCGCCCCAAAAAGGGTGCCCGGGCGGTGAGCGACACTCTTCTACGCTCAAGCCTCCAAAAAGGGCGCCCAAGCTTCGAGCATCCCACCCTTCTGGTGCTTTTCCAGGCCTTTATGAGCTCCATCTCCTTAGTGCTTCATCCATGCTTTCCATATTATCTCATTTTCAACCAAAACAAGGAGAATTAGTCATAAAACCATCAAATTCAACCTCAACTCTCTTATTCACACAACTTAACAGAAAAACATGATTCCTAGCAAGTTTCTAAGCAGAAAAGGGTGCATTTAGTATCAAAATTACATCATAAATAACGGTATTTTCAACCGTTATCAGCGCCAAGGAGTCTTGTAACATAAAAAAGCACCATTATTCTTTAAAAAGTTCAATGTAGTATGTATAATGAAACTATTATTGTTTTAGGAATAGTGATAACTTACAATTCTTTCAGATATTTGTCGTGCAGTCTCAGAAGAGTAGTCCCCTGATAATCTTAAACGAGCCAACTTCCACTTCTCATGCCGAGAAGGTGGAGAAGGAGGCTGGGGGCTACCACCCTCAGATGATGGTCTACCTTCTGCCTTTTGGTTGAGGATTTTCTCCTCAAGCTTCCTATACCCACCACGAGATAATAGATGGGGGTTCTTATTTTGAGCACTTATTCCTTGTGGTTTGCTTCTTGTTGTCTGTCACATATATTGAATTAATTAGTTCATATGATAAATATTTGTTCAAGAGGAATTGAATAATATCAACTATAATAACCTGTCATTCCTCTGATGTCTGACTCTGTACAAAGAGGCGCTAAGTCCTCATCAATGACCTTATATTTTTTACATGGAGACTCATTTTTTTTGCCTCCAAATATATATCTCGCGGTCAACTTAGTCTTAAAACCCTAGAATTTCTCAGCAATAGATGACAAACACTTATTTTTAAGTGTTGTGACATTTGGAATGTCAAATGTCGTCTGCAATAAACATAATAAAGTTGAATCAGTACAAATTTATCAATATAAACAAATGATATTAATTAACTTACTAATAGATCGTTCCATATAATGTTCCGATCAACCTCAGACACATGTTCAAAAGATGGAGTAAGAATATTAATCCTATCACGGGCCAGTACTCCAAGGTATGATCTGAAGGCATCTACATTTGGGCCAGATGCCACACATGTGATCACATTAACATCCACAGGTGTCCTTTCACCACTATTTCTTCTAACCATCAGTTGTTTCAACTTGGTGGCTCTTCTAGTAGGTCTGGATGAGGGAGCCTCATCCCCTGATGAATGTGGGTGGTCAGCCATATATCTGTCAAAATAAATAACAACATGAAATATTAATAAAAGACTTATGTAATATCATATAATTTAACAAAACATGTAATAGGGGTCATATGAAATATTAATAAAAGACTTATGTAATATTAATAAAAATCTTATACAGAAATTTGAAATTCATACATAAATAAATGGATTGGTCATATGTATATCCCCTCATCATGATCTGACCGACTTGCATGTACATCATCAAGAAAAGGGTGGTCATTCAAATTTGTCATTGTTTTCAATGAATGGTTGTCAACAATATGAATATTAATCAAATTGTCTTTGTTAACTTCAATTTGTTTTTTACCTTGAAGAGCGACATACCAATGATCAGATGCAGAATCTTTGATATAAAAAACCTGAGATGCTTGATGTACCATGATAAACGGTTCGTCTCGATAATCCACCTTTCGAAAATTAACTAGTGTCATATCCGATTCATCTATTTTCATACCACTCTTATTGTCAAACCACTTACATTTGAACAATGGATCAGAAAACTTAGTGTAATCAACCTCCCATATCTCTTCTATTATACCATAATATCTTATTGATCCAAATACAGGATTTTGATCTTTTGATGTGGAAAATTGGAGGGACTCAACTTCTAGACTAACTCCACTATTTTGTAATGTGCTTTTATCATCCAAAGTCTTCGTATAGAATGTGCAATTATTGATTTCATAACCTGTACAACATATGACATCAAACTTTAAACCATTTGCAAGCCACAACAAAGTCTGAGAAGAATGTGGCTCTTTGTCAACTTCAGATTTGAACCAAGACATAAATGTTCTGTTATGCTCCATCAACTGTCATTTCTATGATTGTCTTGGATTTTTATTCTTCACAATGACTTTGTGTGCTTCCAAAAAAGGGATCACCTCCTCTGTGTTGTTCAATATATAAAGATGTGCTTGCAACAATTCTTCGTGGTCTTTGGTCACCACATTCACACCTCGAATGCTTTTAATTGCTGGTATCGGAGGGGGTATTTTTCGATGAGTATAGCGCAGCGGAATTAACACTCAGAGAGCGGAAAGCGTATTCGATCACAATTAAACTTAATTTGGTCCTTTTAGTAAAAATAATTTTCTTTCAGAAAATTAATCAAACAGTTGATATACGTAAAATAAAATGAGTGCAGGGAATAAGAAGATCAACACAGAATTTTTATCCTGGTTCGAATCAAAAGATTCTACGTCCAGTCGTTAATCACTATAAATAGTGATTAACCTTTTTCACTAAAAAATTGTTTAACAGATTACAAGATAATGAACAAGAATAAAATGAATAGAACCACTCTACCAACTTGAAGAGAACCGCTTCAGCAATCGACCAACGATTGACAAGCTTCTCCTTTCACAAGATCAGGCAGAGCACCTTGCTAACTTGAAGAGAGTCTGCTCCGACTATCGACACACACGATACGCGAGCCTCTCCTTTCACAAGACCAAGCAAGGGAACAATGAACAAAAAGCTCTCTAAGAACGTTCCTCTGACACACAGTGTTCTAAGCTTTCTCAGTTCAAAAACGTTGCTTTCTAATTTCTCCAAAACAAAATATATAGCCAAGTACACTGAGTGCCAAAGGTCAGCTCCCAACTGCCATGAATAATCGATTATTGTAAGTGATAATCGATTATTCAAGTCCGTTATAGGTTTTCAAAAATGTGATAATCGATTATATGAAGTGATAATCGATTATTCAAGTATGACTTGTGATAATCGATTATTGCTTAATCATAATCGATTATTGTAGTTAAAAATGCAAGTTTACAAGGTTTACAAGAATTTCCTACTACATTTAATTTCTACAAATTGCTTTTAACTAATTCTAATATCTTCTGCAACTAAAACTTCTTGTAGCATCATCAAAACAAATTTCTTCAAGATTTATCAATACTCCTTATTGGTAACAATCTCCCCCTTTTTGATGATGATCAAAAATTCAATTTTAAAAGCAAGTTTGGCTTACTTGCAAAACATACAAGCTAACAAACAACAACAAGGTTAGCAATACCTGTAATAATTTATACTTCTCCCCTTGTATTATTCTTCTCCCCCTTTTTGATCAGAAGCAAAAAGATCAGATGTTAAAGGCTCCCCCTAAATATGATCTCCCCCTCAATTAATCAAAGGATGCATATAATCAAGAGATCATTTTATTTATGAAAATAAAGATTACATTATAAGAAGACACATAACAGACAGAATTATAACATAGATGAAATGGCAAGTAAACAACAAAACAGTCTAACATAGAACCTATATCTAAAACTCAGGACTAGGAGATCGCTCTGGAGGTTGAATGTTGAGATGATTCTCGATGTTAGATAGGCGAACATCAAGATCAAGAAATTGATCAACCATGTACTCATCAACAGATTGTTGCCACTCATAAATCTCCTCAAAGTGTGTTCTTTGTGCTAGACTCATATCCTCTAATTGCTTAGATAATCTAGCAAAATGTTCTTCCATGGAGAGTGAGGAGGATGAGGGCATGGTAGATGGACCAGCATCAGAAGGAGCAGCAGCATTAACTGGTTCTGCCATATGAGTATCGATGTCATCATCTTCATCTGCATCAGGATGGTCATCATCTTTGTGAATGAGAATGCGTCCTCTAGTAATGAATCCCATCTGACGAAAGGTAGTATCGCCAATTTCCGAGCCAACAGCTTGAATGGCTTGGACAAGTTCTCCTTAAACATTTACACCTTTGTACTCCAAGATTCTAGAAATAAGAAGAGCATAAGGAAATTGATAAGAATGAGATTTCTTAGCTTTTACCATAGTGTCAGCAATGAGAGCAGGCCAATCGATGTGTATGTGATTTAGGATCCCATACAGAAGAAGTAGATCCTGTTCAGAGCATTGAGCATGATTGGTTGCTCTAGGACATAGGATCCAGACAAGTAAGTAGTGAATCATCCTTTCTTCAACCTTGAAACCTCCAACAAGCAATTGCCTTCTATTGGTCTGTTGTTCAGGGTGACGTAGGAAGGATTGGAAAGTCAATAATCGATCGAAATCTTGGAGTCCGAGATGAACTTTGACAGCATCATCCCAGATGGGTAGTTGGGCAACGTTGGTCCACACATCATCATCTAAAATTATGCGGACACCCTTGACTTTAGTGGAAATAATCCCATCTCGATATCTCAAGTTGAAATAGAATACTCTGATGAGATCGGGATAAATGCAACTGATGGAAGCAGCCTCCACGTTCAAGACTGGAGCGGCTCCTTGGACAGAATGACGCAGCGGAATGAAGAATGGTTTGAAGGAGTTCGGCGCATGCAAGGTGTTTGTCAAAATGCGTGATAGTGTTTGGATGTGTGTGTGAGGTAGAGTTCTAACTCAGATGGCCTTCCAACGGGGAAGGGAGCTAGAGGGAGACAAGCTAAAATAGCTTTAAGCAATGAACTTGAGAGAATGGCTGGATTTCAGCAGCATTTCATTATCAAACTCAAGTTACCTTTACAAGTGATTTGGCTTCTCTTTTATAGATGAAGAGAAACTTGCCTAGCAAGCTACTGAACATATTAGCAATGTACATGAAGCTCTATAAGAAGTGTGCAGGAGAAGCTATACAGCTGGCCATATGTTCCATACGGTAAACATTGAAAACATGCTTTAAAAGAAAGTGGAAACGCTGGTTTGCTTGGTTGGCCGTATGTTGTATATCAGCTTTGCTTTTCCAATCCAAAAAGCACTTCCTTTCTTCCTTTCTTTACCTCCTTTGCTTCCCTTAGTTCACCAAGCTTCTTTGGTTGATTGGCTATGGTTTTCCACTCTTATTAGTGACCTACAAAACAAGGTAAATGTATTTAGTTAAAGAAAACATTCTAAGACTTAAAAAGAAAATATTAAGTCCTTTATTCAACTTCCCTTTCTTGGTCTTAGAGTAAAATTGATACTTCTTTAGATGGAAAGTCCCTAAAGGGGTTGCCATCAGCAACCTTTTTGCTCCACCAAATTTGAGAGTCCTTGATCATTAAAAAGCTCTGGAAATTGAAATCCATAGAAACGGAAAAAATCAAGGCGAATATACTTTACCGCCATGATTCTTCTCTCTTGCCAGGAAGTAACAAAGTCCGCATGTTTTCCTTGATCTGAGATCCATCCATCAATAGTTGCTGGACGTGGTTGAGAGGAAGAGGATGCTCCAACAGCTCTGCGGCGATGTCTCCTTGAATCTGCCATGGAGAAAGGTTGAGGGAGTGATAGTTTGAGAAAGTGAGTAAAATTGGAGAGATTGGAAGCTCAAGATTTTGATTTCAGCAGTTTCTGGGTGCAAAGAGATGGCTAATAATCGATTATATGGGCCTATTTATAAGAAGAAGTGAAAAACTAGCCGTTTATGGCCGTTTTGAGCCGTTATGGGAGGCTCCAACGGCTTTATTTTCGAAACTGTTAGCGTGATAATCGATTATCGTAAGTGATAATCGATTATCTGCTCGTTGATCACTTTCCAGAAATTGTGCGATAATCGATTATGTATGAAGATAATCGATTATTTTCTCATGATTTTCCAGGGTTGAATTTGAAGATTCATAATCGATTATTGGGTGGGATAATCGATTATCTCAGTGTAGAGGATGTTGCCCAGGTTTGTAATAATCGATTATGACCTGATGATAATCGATTATTAACGCTGATCTTACGGAAACTTGCAAAGAACCATAAATATGGAGTCTAAGATATGTCTAATACCCCTAACTCTCTTCTAAGCTCATAGAATCTATCTTTAGGCAGGGCTTTAGTAAAGATATCAGCTAATTGATGTAACGTGTCAATGTATTCAATTTGGCAATCTCCTTTTTGAATGTGATCTCTCAAGAAGTGATGTCTAATTTCAATGTGCTTAGTTCTTGAGTGCATGATGGGGTTCTTAGTTAGGTTGATGGCACTAGTATTATCACATTTCAGAGGAATGTGATCAAGGAAAATATCAAAGTCCTCCAGTTGCTGTTTCATCCATAAGATTTGGGCACAACAATTGCCAGCAGCAATGTATTCAGCTTCAGTAGTAGATAAAGCTACACAAGCTTGTTTCTTTGAATGCCAAGACACTAAAGAACAACCCAGAAAATGACAAGTGCCACTAGTACTTTTCCTATCAATTTTATAGCCACCATAGTCTGCATCAGAATAACCTATTAAACTGAGTGAAGCATCAGATGGATACCAAAGTCCAAAAGAAATGGTTCCTTTTAGGTATTTCAAAATCCTTTTGACAGCAATTAGATGAGATTCTTTAGGATTAGCTTGGTACCTAGCACACACACATACACTTTGCATAATGTCTGGTCTACTAGCAGTTAGATACAATAAGGATCCTATCATTCCTCTAAACATGGTTTCATTTACCCCTTCACCAGATTCATCCTTATCTAAATAGCAAGACGTTGCCATAGGTGTGTTGGCTTCTCTACAAGTATCCATACCAAACTTCTTAAGCACTTCTCTACAATATTTAGTTTGGGAGACAAAAGTTCCCCCATCTATTTGCTTTATTTGCAGCCCTAAGAAGAAGGTAAGCTCACCCATCATAGACATCTCAAATTCACCTTGCATTATTTGTGCAAATCCCTCACATAATGAATCATTTGTAGACCCAAAAATAATATCATCTACGTATACTTGAACAATCAAGATATGTTTTCCTACTTTCTTAATAAATAGGGTGGAATCAACCTTTCCTCTAGAGAAATCATTTTCAATCAAGAAGGTACTAAGTCTTTCATACCAAGACCTAGGTGCCTGTTTAAGACCATACAAGGCCTTTTTCAACTTATAAACATGATTAGGATATTTAAAATCCTCAAAACCAGGAGGTTGACTAACATATACCTCTTCTTTAATAAAACCATTCAAAAATGCGCTTTTCACATCCATTTGGTACAATTTAAACTTCATCAAAGAGGCATAAGCAAGTAACAATCTAATTGCTTCTAACCTGGCTACCGGTGCATACGTTTCATCATAATCTATACCTTCCTCTTGACAGTATCCCTTAGCAACTAGCCTTGCTTTATTCTTTGTAATGTTTCCATCCTCATCCAACTTGTTCCTGAATACCCATTTTGTTCCTATGACTTGGAATTCTTCTTGTTTTGGAATAAATTCCCAAACTTCATTCCTTTCAAATTGATTTAGCTCTTCTTGCATAGCAATGCACCACTTGTCATCTTGAAGAGCTTCTTTTATATTTTTAGGTTCTACCTGAGACACAAAAGCAACAGTTAGACAAAAATTATTTAAATTATTTCTAGTAGTTACCCCTTTTGATATATCTCCTATGATGTTGTCCAAAGATAGTCCTCTTGGTTGTTGATAGCTTTTGGAATCAACGACTTGTGGTGTTTCTTGAAGCTCTGGAGGATAATTTTCATTTAGATACATCTCCTCAAGGGCTTCTTTTAAGTAATCCTCATCACCTGCAATGGGTCTATTTGACTCAAGAGGATTTACCTCAAGGTCTACAATCTCATCAAAGACAACATGTACTGATTCTTCAATTTTTAGTGTTCTTCTATTGAACATTCTATAAGCTTTGCTAGTCAAAGAATATCCTAGAAAAATTGCTTCATCAGATTTTGCATCAAATTTTCCAAGATTATCTTTTTCATTATTTAATACAAAACATTTGCATCCAAAAATTTTCAAATGGGATATATTTGGTTTTCTACCATTCAACAGTTCATATGGAGTTAATTTTAGAATTGGCCTAATAAGCATCCTATTTAACATATAACAAGCAGTACTTACTGCATCAGCCCAAAAGTATTTTGGCACATTAGATTCATTCATAAGTGTTCTAGCTAATTCTTCTAATGATCTATTTTTCCTTTCAACAACACCATTTTGTTGGGAAGTTCTAGGTGCAGAAAAGTTATGTGCTATGCCATATTCTTCACAAAATTTATCAAATGACTCATTTTCAAATTCTCCACCATGATCACTTCTCAAAGTTTTGATTTTCAAATCTTTTTCATTTTGAATACGTTTAGCAAAAATTTTAAATGCTTTGAAAGCTTCACTTTTCAGAGTTAAAAAGAAAGTCCAAGTGAATCTTGTGTAATCATCAACAATTACAAGAGCATAGTAATTTCCACCAAAACTTTTAATTCTAGATGGACCAAATAAGTCCATATGCAAAAGTTCTAAAGGTTTTGATGTTGAAATCATGCTTTTGGATGAAAATGAAGATTTGGTTTGTTTACCTTTTTGACATGCAGTGCATAATTTGTCTTTCTCAAATTTCAGTTTAGGCAAACCAATCACAAGATCTTTTGAAATCAATTTATTTAAATGTTGCATATGAATATGTGCAGCTCTTTTATGCCATAGCCAAGGATTTTCTTCTTTAGCAGCTAAGCATGTTATACTATGATTAGATGCACTTTCAATATCAATCAAATAAATATTGTTATGCCTAACACCTTGCAAAGCAATATCAGCAGAATCTTTAAAGTAAACAGTGCATTTATCACTTTCAAAAGTTACCTTAAGACCTTTGTCGCATAATTGACTTATGCTTAAGAGGTTATGCTTGAGTCCTTCAACATATAGCACATCTCTTATTGTTAATGTATTTCCTCCTCCAATGTCTCCGGTACCCTTGATTCTACCTTTGTTGTTATCCCCATAAGTCACAAATCCTTGCTTTTTCTTCTCAAAAGAAATGAATCTTTTCTTGTCACCGGTCATGTGTCTTGAACATCCACTGTCAAGATACCACAATGACTTCTTTGACTTAGTAGATTCCTACAAAACAAATTAGCAAGAGTTTTAGGTCCCCAATCTAATTATGGGTCCTTAAGGTTAGTTCATGCAAGTATAAATCATTTTACAACTTTAACCCATGCATATTTACCATTTGGAACACCAAAATGTTTAATGTTGCATTTGTTTGATGTGTGTCCATGCTTCATACAGTAAAAACAACAAGCATTGCTTACTTTGTTTTTATTAAAGGTCCCTTTTTCAACCCAAACTCTACGAGTTCTTCTTACTTTGGACTTATTTATTTGATGCATATTTCTATTTTTAACATTTCTTCTCTTAAAGTTTGTCTTAGCATGTGAATTAGTCTTGGTTTCCTTTGCAAGTAAGTTTTCAAGTATGTCAATATCAAACATATGATTCTTACAAGACAAACATTCAACAGGTTCAACAGTAGCATTTGCATCAGATAATTTTGTTTCTAAAGAACTAACTTTATTTCTTAAGACAACTTCATCATCAAGCAACTTTTCATAATTCAATTTTAATTCATTGTGCTCTTTCTTAAGTTTTTTATGTGCAGCATCAAGCTTTTCAGATTCAATCAACAATTCATAGAAAGCCTTTTGCAAGTCTAATTCACTAGATTCAAAGCTGGAATCACTTACTTGGCTTCCAGTATCTTCTGATTCAGCCATTAGACAAATATTGGCTTCTTCTTCTGTGTCACTTGAACTTGTTGAACTAGAGGCATTATCCTCCCAAGCTATGTATGCTTTCTTTTTCTTTTGAAATTTTCTCTCCTTCTTGTCTTCACTTTTCCTGCTTTTTGGACACTCAGATTTTACGTGCCCTCTTTCTCCACAACCAAAGCACTTTACGTTTGATGGAGATTCTTGACTTTCTTTCCTATCTTTGTGAAACTTGTCCTTTCCCTTTGCTTTCATGAACTTTGCAAATTTCTTTATCATCAAGCTCATATTTTCTTCATCATCAGAATCATCTTCTTCGATCCTCTTAGAGCTTTTTCCTTTAGAAATTTCAGACTTGAAAGCTAGAGTTTTCCTTTTGCCTTGATCCTCTTCAGCAGTCAATCTCCTTAGCTCAAGTTCATGCTCACGGAGCTTTCCAAACAAGATTGGCATTGACATCTGAGTAAGATTTTGAGATTCCGAGATGGCAGTCACCTTTGGTTGCCAAGACCTGTCCAGAGATTTCAGAATTTTCACATTAAGTTCATCAGTATCAAAAGTCTTACCCAACCCTGTTAAATGATTCACAATATGAGTGAATCGTTTTTGAACATCAGAGATCGTTTCTCCAGGTTGCATTCTGAACATCTCATATTCCTGAATGAGAGTGTTCTTCCTAGCACGCTTTACGTCCTCTGTTCCTTCATGAGTGACTCTGAGGACTTCCCACATTTCCTGTGCTGTCTTACACACTGAAATTCTATAAAATTCATCAAGTACAACAGCAGATGAAATTATATTGCGAGCTTTAATATCAAACTGAGCTCGTCTATTTTCTTCAACAGTCCAATTAAAATAAGGTTTTTCAGTCTCTACACCATCAACAGTATTCATAGGAATATAAGGGCCATTTTGTACAGCTTCCCAAATACCTCTATCAACAGACCCCATAAAAATCTCCATTCTAACTTTCCAAAAAGCATAGTTATCACCAGTAAACAATGGAGGTCTGTTAATGGAAGCACCCTCAGCATATACATGGTTTTGATTGTGACCAGCCATTTTCGCAAATTTTGAAAAACTATCAAACCTGGCTTTGATACCAATTGCTGGTATCGGAGGGGGTATTTTTCGATGAGTATAGCGCAGCGGAATTAACACTTAGAGAGCGGAAAGCGTATTCGATCACAATTAAACTTAATTTGGTCCTTTTAGTAAAAATAATTTTCTTTCAGAAAATTAATCAAACAGTTGATATACGTAAAATAAAATGAGTGTAGGGAATAAGAAGATCAACACAGAATTTTTATCCTGGTTCGAATCAAAAGATTCTATGTCCAGTCGTTAATCACTATAAATAGTGATTAACCTTTTTCACTAAAAAATTGTTTAACAGATTACAAGATAATGAACAAGAATAAAATGAATAGAACCACTCTACCAACTTGAAGAGAACCGCTTCAGCAATCGACCAACGATTCACAAGCTTCTCCTTTCACAAGACCAGGCAGAGCACCTTGCTAACTTGAAGAGAGTCTGCTCTGACTATCGACACACACGATACGCGAGCCTCTCCTTTCACAAGACCAAGCAAGGGAATAATGAACAAAAAGCTCTCTAAGAACGTTCCTCTGACACACAGTGTTCTAAGCTTTCTCAGTTCAAAAACGTTGCTTTCTAATTTCTCCAAAACAAAATATATAGCCAAGTACACTGAGTGCCAAAGGTCAGCTCCCAACTGCCATGAATAATCATTATTGTAAGTGATAATCGATTATTCAAGTCCGTTATAGGTTTTCAAAAATGTGATAATCGATTATATGAAGTGATAATCGATTATTCAAGTATGACTTGTGATAATCGATTATTGCTTAATCATAATCGATTATTGTAGTTAAAAATGCAAGTTTACAAGAATTTCCTACTACATTTAATTTCTACAAATTGCTTTTAACTAATTCTAATATCTTCTGCAACTAAAACTTCTTGTAGCATCATCAAAACAAATTTCTTCAAGATTTATCAATACTCCTTATTGGTAACAACTTGTAGAACATTTATTCAACCATGATGTGCGAGGAACTCCTATTGGATTTGTTGAAGTCATGTAATCTGAACAAAACTCAATATTTTCTTCAATAATATACCTTTCAATCATTAAACCTTTGGGGCGATACAGATTTTTAACGTACCCTTTCAAAATCTTCATATAACGCTCAATAGGATACATCCATCTTAAGTATACTGGTCCGCACAACTTGATTTCTCTAACCAAATGAACAAGTAAATGTACCATGATATCAAAAAAAGATGGAGGGAAAAATATCTCTAGTTGACACAACATGATAACAATCTCGCCTTGAAGTTCATCTAACTTTATAAGATCGATGACTTTACAACAAATTGACGAGAAAAATGAACACAACTTATTTATGGTCTGCCTAACATTTTTGGTCAAAATTCCACGAATAGCCACCAGTAACAATTGTTTCATCAAGACGTGGCAATCATGAGACTTCATGCCAACAAGCTTTAAGTCCTACATCAACACTAAACTCTTCATATTTGAAGAGTATCCTTGTAGTACCTTGATACTCTTTAAACAAAGGCAAAAACTTATCTTCTCTTGTCTAGACATTGTGTAACATGCAGGGGGCAAATAAGTACGTTTACCAATCTCCCTGGGTACCAACTCTTCTAGGATCTTCATGTCAACCAGATCCAAACGAGCATTCACTCTATCTTATGTCTTTCCCTGAATGTAGAGTAGTGTACCAATCAAGCTATCACACACATTCTTTTCTACATGTATCACATCTATGAAATGTCTAACATCTAACTTTGGCTAGTATGGAAGATCAAAGAATATTGATTTCTTCTTCCAAGGGGTCATTACAGATGATTCTTGGAAGTTTTCCAAATACATGATGTATTTTATTAACTTTTTCAAGGATTTGAAGTCCAGTAAGTGGATTTGGTGCTTCGTCCCTCTTTTGATATCCATTGAATGCTTTTTTTAACCTTCGATATGGATGATTACATTTTAAAAATCTTCAATGAAGTAGATACGCTGTCTTCCTTCCGTGTTTCAATTGTTGAGCTGCAGTGTTTTCTTCACATATAGGACATGCTTTATGACCCTTGACACTATAACCTGACAAATTACCATAAGCTGGGAAGTCATTAATGTTGCAAAATAACATTGCACGCATCACAAAAGTTTCAGAAGCGAAGACATCAAATATTTCAACCCCATCAACCCACAACAACTTCAAGTCTTCAACTAATGGGCTTAGATAAACATCAATGTCATTTCCAGGCTGCTTTGGACGAGATATCATCATAGACAATATCATGTACTTCCTCTTCATGCACAATGCAGGAGATAAGTTGTAAATTATCAAAATAACTGGCCAACAACTATGATTGATACTTAAATTACCAAATGGGTTCATTCCATCAATGGATAAACCAAGCCTAAGATTTCTACATTCTTGGACCAAATTGGAGGAATTGTTGATCAATATTTTTCCATTGCTTTGAATCAGCTGGATGACGAAGCAACCTATCAATTTTTCTCTCATCTGCATGCCATCTAAGGTTTTTATCATCTTTTATATTCGTAAACAAATGCTTAAGTTTGGGCAAAATTGGAAGGTACCAAACTACTTTCAAAGCAGATCCATTTTTTTCTATTTGACCATTATCTTCACTATTGTTTTTTGACTTGTATCGTGATTGGGATTGGCAAACAAACCCACATTTTGGACACTTTTTCAAAAATTCAAACTCTTTCCTATATAAAATGCAGTCATTGGGACAAGCATGTATCCTTTTATACTTCATACCCATCGGACAAAGAATTTTCTTCGCATCATAATTACGAGTGGGTAGTGTATTTCCATCTGGCAGCATTTCATTCAACAACGTCAACAATTCTGTGAAACTCTTATCATGAGCCTTAACATCGCTGACAACTGTGTGAACTTAGTTGAACCGACAGACAAAGGTGTTTTCGCATCAGTGGACATCGTCTCATACACATGAGCTTTGGCAAAATTTTTTGCGCCAACATCGCGGATCATGTCCTCTAATTTGTCTTCATCCGGTCGATCTACTTCCATGGAGGAATCAATAAAATTTCAGTTTGGGAGACAGTCGGAAAATGTATTTCTTCGTCGTTCCATATCCATGTTGTATAGCATCGCAGAAACCATCACAGATAAGATGTTCCCTAATTTGGGTTGCGTTCAACTTTCTCTCATTCAAACAGTTCACACAAGGACATCTAAACTTCACATCATCATCACTTCTACCCTCATTACGTTGCGCAAATTGTATAAATTCCTCTACCCATCTCTCGTACTCAACACTAATGCGTGGTAAATTAATCCGATTTCGATCCATATGATCCATACGTAAATATTCTGAAATATTCTACAAAATTACAATACAAAAACTAATTTTGTATTGATCATTTAACAACAAATTAAGGTTAATTCAATTCAATCATACAATCATAGGATTAATAAGCATTGAAATAATCTTATATTCAACATAAAAAATTTAAAAAATAACATTACGTAAAATTAAAAAGTTAAACTTTAAAATCATACCATCATACAAAATTATACAATCATACAAAATTTTTCAATCCTACAAAATTATTCACATATTATATGATCATCTAATCACATATTCAATCATACAAAATTATATGATCCTATTGAAAAGTAAACTTTAAGCATTAATATAAGAACCTGATAGTGTGAAAAAGCCAACAACAAAGAACAACCCGCGAATGGTAGAAATTTCAACTCTGCAAAATTCAAACCTACAAAAAAAAATATTAGTTTTACAAACAAAATTAAACATCAAAATGCAACAAGAAAAACCAACGAAAAATTACCTCTAAGGAAGAGAATCGTAAAAACCAAATAAAAAAGACGTTTGGAACGATTTTGATCGGTTAAAAAGCTTCCTAAACGTTGACAACGGCCATGGCAACAAGAAAATCCAAAATTAAACGGTGAAAAATAAGTGAAAATGGAAGAAGAAGGCAATGACACACTACTCTCGAGAAGATGCGCTGAAACTATTTTACGCGAAGACGACGACACTATTCCTTCGCATTTTCGTTTTTTTAACCTGCTAAAGGCTATTACCTCGGTTCCCACTAAAACTGAGGCCTATTCTCTTTTAAAAAAAATTCAAAATAAATATGAAATGATAATTTTGAAATTTTTTTCAACTTTTTTGCTTTGGTTCCCACCACAACCGAGCCCAAATCCTCTGTTAAGATTTAAATTTTATTTAAAGATTTAATTTTGTTCAGATCAGGATCTATGGCCTCAGTTTTCAAGAGAACCGAGGACAAATCCCTAACGGTCTAACTGCCAATTTTTTAATGTATGCTGCTAATGTGGAATGTAAGAATTTTGGCACGGGGTCTATGGCTTTGATTCCCTTGAGAACCGAAGACAAATCCTTAACCGTTTGGCTACTACCTTTATGAAAATAGACTGCAGATGTGGAATGTCAAAGTCTTGCAGGGGTTTTTGGCCTCGGTTCTACAGACAACTGAGGCCAAAAGCCCTGCAAAGGGATTTTCATCAAACAGCTGACTGGTTTGTCAGTTTCTTGCAATGATTTTTGGCCTGGGTTCTGCAGACAACCGATGCGATATACCCTGTATGGCATCAGTTTAGAAGCATTTGAGGCTATAATATCAAGAAAATTTCAAAAATGCCACCACGTCATTTTATGCTTCGGTTACTGGTGAACCGAGGTATAACGGGTGCGGTAATATATCTTTTTTTACTAGTGCATAATAAACTTGTATTGTGTTTTTAGCACTTCAAGAATCCATCACCAATGATGGAGACCACAATAAAGAAGATACGACAAGAGTGGGCAGCATATATTTTGAAGAGATGGAGTTAGGAGATACCCACCATAACAACCATTCACTAGTACAAAAAAAGTGTACAACATCGAATATTTTTGGCCTTTCACGTCGAATTCGAGAACGACGTCATATCGGGAGACGTTAAATTGACGTCGAATTTAAAAAATTCGACATTAATTTAACGTCGAATTTTGTAAATATACGACGTCGAATTCTGAACATATACGACGTTAATAATTTTTTTTTATTTTTTTAATTAATTGTAATCCCTTTTAACAACTCTACGAAACCGGAAAAGCAGAACTATGAACGGTAATATAGGATCAACAACAAATAACAATAACAAACAACAAACAAGTTCAATCAAACAAAAAACAAGTTCAATCAAACAACAACAACAACCAAGTTCAACCAAACAACAACAAACAAATTCAACAAAAAAAAACAACAAACAAGTTTAACAAATAAGTTCTTCAAAACGAAAACGAAAGTTAACCTTTAAAAGGTGCGTTCATCGGATAAAGTGTTGCCACCAGTGAGAGAGAAAACAAAATGCGCCTATGAAGGACAAGAACACGAAAATAATCAGTGAAAACAAACGAAAATCATACCTAAAGTAGTTAATTAACATGCATTTGTATCAAATGAAACAAAGATTACATGTGATGGTCGTCAAACTTCGTTCGAGAAAAGTTTGAGCAGAGAAGAGAGTCTCGTGCGTTAAGATAAAGTGAATGAATTTTCAATCTCCCGCTCAAATTTTTATTGAATTCACTGGCCTTTTGGCGTTTAACGTTGAGGCATTCAACGTTTTATATCGTCTTACGTCGAATTATAATTCTAAACGACGTTTAATAATTGCATTTATTTACAAAATTGTCACCGGTCATTTTTAACGTTGATTATTTAGTAGTTAGACATTAAACACGTGACGTTATACGCTGTTTTTCTACTTGTAATTTTTTTTTGTTGAAGACATGTTAGTTTACATTTTAGTTTTCATTACTTTAGGTTTGACTAGTTCATTTTTTACAATTGTAAATATGTTCTAGAAACATCAAATACTGCAAATTGTGCTGATTTTCTGAATTTTAGGTTTGGAAAACTTATAAAAACGTAAAAATTATTTAAAACAAAAAACAAAATTGACGGTTGTTAATTTCATAACAAAAGTTAATTGACGGCGGTTATGGTAAAAACTGATGTCAATTCTCACCTTTTTCACTTCCAGAAAATTTTGCCAAGCCAAAGAGAACGTGTGCTCCTGTGATGTCCAACAATTGATGTCTATTGCTAAACTCCAACATTAAAATTAACATTAAAATGACATCTCCCAAAATAATGTCTGAGTTTGAATGGATATCAAAAGTCTAAAATAACGAAGGTCTAAATTCGTTTTGATAGTAGTATATGTATGTGTATACTTGTCATTAGTTTTTTTTTTTTCATGAAGACACTATTTTATTTTTAGGTCTTTAAGAGACGCTTATTGCAAGATGGCATACTGATCTCTGCTTAATTTTAGTCTATTTGACTACTACATATACTATTGTATCACAATCAATATAGATATATGTGGGTAAAGAACTAGTCCATAAATAGCACAATCTTATTTTTTTTATGGATGTTGTATTCCTAAAGAGCTAGTTATAAATAACACAATCTTATTAATGGTTGAATAACTAAAATAGTTTGCATCAGGAGCATCTATATTCAATCTTATTTTTCATGGATGTTGTATACTTAAAGAACTAATGTTATTTGACAGAAATTGAAATTGGATCTTTATCTTTAGTACTTCTGATACGCTTTTATATCTCTTTCTTTCGATAAAAAAAAAATATTAACAAAATCAATATAGCATATTAAAGGAATAACTTGTCCACCCTTCAACCTATTAAAAATATAGTGTAAATTTAGACACACATGACAACAATGTATATTTCAACAAGAAAAGGAGTATTTATTTTATAATTTTTTTAATTGTATGAGTTTTCACATAAATATATATTTATTAAAATTTTATAATGAAGGATTACAAAGTTAACCCCCCCTGCTCTCTCTATATATGAAAATACACATTAAAAATTTGATTATTTTTGTTATGATTTAAAATAATTAGTTCAGAAGACACTTGAAAAAAAATTATATGTATAATTCTTTAACAAAAAATAGAATGAAAATAATATAAAGATAGATAAATTAATCAAACATCCCAGATAACATGTAACTCCTTACTCTATCCTAACTATGTTTCTTTGGATATAGAGGGAGTGGTGATGCTTATAACTTTAGAAAAATACATAAAAACACTATTTGCTGTTTCTCTTTAAATACTAAATTTTCCTTTTATTAAATATTAAATACATCATAAGTACCTTTTAGATATTTTCTACTGTTTTAAGGAGATCGTAAGGTGGGCTAGCCTCTTCTTATCTCTGATTTTCTTTATTTTCGTTTTTAATTTATTTTTAAATGACTTTATTTATGAATAACAGTATTTTTTACATTTAAAAAACAATTTACACATTTTTTTTTATTTTAAACTGCTTTTATGTTATTTTCAAACAAATTCGAGTGTAGTACATATATTAGTATGTGTGCATAAAAATTGGAAAAAAAAGACAAGTATCTTTTATCAGAAGATTACTTAAAAGAAATCATCATAAAGAATACACTTTTATTTTATCTGAACTTATTATATATTTTTTTCTTTTTCTTTTTTATTACGTCATATAATCTGTAATTTATCATTTTTACTCTCTTTAAATACATATATTAAGTTTTAAACATATATGAAGTGTTGAAAGACCTTTTTATATACAGGATATCATAATTTATGATTAATAGATTACGAAAAACAAGTTTTTAAAAGTAAGAGACAGGTCTCAACTTGTATGTCTGGTGCTATTCTGTGAGACATTAGCATGCTGTATTCCTATAGCTGCTTCACAGTCTCTTCCTGTTTACTGATATGGAAACTTGAGAGCAGAGGGAATATGTCTTTTCGCAATCTTCATTTATTGAAAAACTAACGGACACTAGGAAACAGCCATAACCAATTGATTAAAGGTCCTAAAAGATGAATCCATCCCCACCTATGTACCCTAGTAACTAGGAGAAGATCCACGCACAGACATGTAGCATTTGGCACCTATGCAGATTTGGTCGCAATTTAGATGTTCTATTTGGGTTATGGCTTTTCACCCACAGCTTTTTCCCTTGCACCAAAGTCAATTACTAAACTGTTGCAGATGGATGAAGCTTCTTTTCAAGGCTAGCTAGTTAGGGTTTCCAACTGTATAGCACAGTGTTGAGGTGAAAACTATATATACTTTCAAGAGTAGGGTATGGACGAATTTCAGATTTTGGCACACGGTCAAAGATTGTAGACCCTATTCAGTTTTGGCAAATTACTACAACATCTATTTTATTCATAATGTTGTCGGTTAGTTTCATTGAAAAGCTGGTTTTATATATTACATTCATTCGAAGTATTTATGTTCTTGAATACGTATATACTGTTTTAACGGGATTTGGAGCGTGGATCTAGATGATAAAATTTCAGTGGATTAGAAGATTTATATAGATGTATATTCTTGAAGATTAAAATATAAAAGATTTATTTATAGAAAATCATGTGATGTTTAAACCAGTAAAGAGATTAGATTTTCATGAATAAAAAAAAGAAGCTGAGAGGATGTATATTTTTTGGTAAAATTAATACAATGTATATTTATACTAGTCTTATGATTTATACAATAAAAACAGATAATATTAACATGATATTAATATTAATAAAAATAACAATTTATTTTATACATGACTATTAAAAGAACAATCACTGTCTTATTTTATCTGATTAATCAAAATATTATGTAAATATAAAGTAATATTATAACATAATTAAATTATCAAGATCATATATAAATATTTACGTCAATAAATATATCTTAAAATATTTTTTAATCATTTTAGGTTAATATATAATACTCCAAACTCAAAAGTTTATTAACACAGAAAATAAAATACATGTTGCACCTATAACTAACCATTGGCGAAGTTGTAACCAGCTGCTTTATGTTTGCATATGCTTTATTATTAACTTAAGTCGTTCTTGACCATGTTATGGATAATCGCCTCGGACTATGCAAGTGAATGAGACTGACTCTATTACTATCATATCTGAGCAAGTTTTGTTCTATGAGTACTGCCAACTTAGGCTAGCTTTATTTTATGCTTCTGACTTAGACCACTTTATTTGGTATTATTGACTTTAATAAGCTGATAGTACTGCTTGCTTTGTTATATTTATTAACAGGAAAAAGAAAAAAAAACAAATATATATATATATATATATATATATATATATACACACACACACGAATAAGAGAAAGTTACATGTATATAAATGCATACCTTATAAAATATGTCTTACCCCTTCGATGAAATTGACTATGTTATTAGACACTTCAAGTAGTTGGTCATGTATATTAGTGATATACTTTCAGTGTGAATGAAGAATGTCAAATCCATTTGTAATACCGCATACCGCATCTGAGTATGAATTCTATGCTTAAGCTAATTCACTACCCATTTTTTTTTTTTGCAAATGATTTGTGATATTGTAGTTGTATTGGAACTGATAACACTGTTCGTTTTCTCAGAAAAAAGCTGCACAAAATTATTATATATCTGTGACCAGTGTCATTTCCCCTGGTTACTGTTGAGTCAATGTAATGATGACTTATTCAGCGTATAGAAATTGCCACTCCATATTCGTATCCTGGTAAATAGTTTCTCAAATAAGCCAAATTGTACTCTTTAAGCTTTTACATTGCATCTAAACTTTGAAAAGAAAAAAAAACGTAAAATATAAAAAAAATGTTAGAAAAGAAAAGAAATATACAGACTATTGAAGATTGGTTAAGTCAAATAATTTTTATAAACAAAACTAACATAGGATAAAAGTTATAAATAACATAAATTAGAAAGAATTTGGGTTAAAATATGTAGAGTGTGGTGTTTTTATGGAGAAATCTCCAATAACAAATAATTATATATTTTTCATTCTTTTAAAATTGGTTTAAATAGTTTTCATATTTATTGGAGAATTTCAAGTGAGTCTTTGTATTTGTAACTGTCTCAATTGGATCCATATATTTGTAAAATTAAGCCAATTTTATTCAAACATTTTGAAAAATTGAGTCAATTAAATCTTGTCCGTTAAGTTTTCACAAACGACGTTACAATATGCTGACGTGGTACACACATAATATGCTGATATAAAAGTGTTATATTACATGGAATTTATTATTTAAATAAAGAGTGTTTGATGCGGTACCAAATGTAATTGTTTACTTTAGAGATTGTTCATATTAGGACATTTTTACTGAAATAAGATTAAGGAAAGGAAATTAGGGATTTGACAATCAACTGCATTCTACCAATCTGAAACCCATTAGGGTTTTTCGCCTCTCCCACCAGACCAATTGGTCTCTGCATCCTCCACTTGAATCCAAAGGGAACCAGAGGAACCCAAGAAGCGCTCATCTCCTCTGCTCATGCACGTCCGCTGCAGCCTCCACCCAACCAGTCGCCACGAGTCGTGGTCCAAGACGCGCTAGCACTGTTGTTCACCGTCGGAGGCATCGCCGACCATGGCACCAGGTTCTCCCTTCTCCTTTTTCTCTTCGCGCGTGAGAGAGAAGCTCTCTCGTTCCTCCGTTAATCGCCTCTTGAGTGAGCTCGGCCGCCGTGAGCCAGGCGCCACCAGCACCACCGGTCGCCACCAAGCTCGTCGTCGGTCACCACGTTAACGTCACCAACGCTAACTCCCTCCTATTCGCTCGCAATCAGGGAAACCCTTTCCCTCTTCTTTGAGTTCAAGACCACCGTCACCACCAACAATTAAGACTTCGACACTTGGGTGATGCACAATTTGCTTATTGGGGAAAGCCCTAACAAAGAAAGAGTTTGCCGACGTGGACAACAGAACTGTAACGATGAGAGTATTGAATTGGACCGTGTTTATGAATACAAATGAATGAAGATTAAAGATGGGTTTTCGGGTTCTATTCTATGTTTTTCTTTTCTTTTTTTTTTTTGCTTTATGGATTCAACTCCTTTGTTGGCTGATTCCTACTTTTGTGATTTCTTTTGTGCAATGCAGGTTGAATAATGGTCTTGGGATCACATGAAAAATGTGAGTTGGTATCTCGCTCGACGGAGGACACAAAATCATGGAAGATTGAGTTTGGGTCAGTGTTGGTATTGAAAGGAATTGAGAATGAATTTGATTGACTCTGCAGAAATCACTAGGGAAAGGGTGATGGGCTTTGGTTTTGAGGACAATGAATTTGTGTTTAGGTAACGATAAATATAAAAATTTTACGCATCCACGTGGAATTGTTGATTATACAACACATCATCCATTCAATTTAATACACAATGTCACGCTATGTAAAGAAAAAATACAACTCAACATTTATTAACGCCGTCTGTGAAAACTTAACGGACAAGACATAATTTGCCCAAATTTTCAAATATTTGGATAAAATTGGCTCAATTTTTTACAAATATATGGACCCAATTGAGACAGTTGAAAAAATAAGGATCCACTTAAGATTAATTAGTATAAAGCAAAAATAAGTATACTTTAGTTACATGAGTGAGACATAACATTTATTCAAATTAATTAGTATACTTTAGTTAATAACAATTTCATTGTTATCCATTGAACTTTGTTCCATCAAATTGCATTCATGTAAGATGAGTTTATTGTTTACAAATAAGTCATGAGCTTTAGTCTCATTTCCCTCCGGACTCAAAAACTTGATGACACGTAAACTCTTTGGTAAGCTTGTAATATCAATAATAAATTATAATTATATAAAAATATAGTTTAATATTATTCATTTATTTATTTATTTATGTTTGCAACACTAGTGCAAAAACACGCGTTCAAAATCGTCCAATAAGCTTTGATTTCAAGAAAAACGAAGTCTTTCAAAACATGGTAACGTTTTTGAAAAACTATAGATTTTGATTCTAAAATAGCTTGAGCATATACTAATATAGGTTGTGATTCTTCAAAAAATTAAAACCTATAGTTTCACAAATAATTGCAAAAATGTCATAAATGACATTTTTGAAAATATTTGCATAAGAACTGAAGCCTAAAGTCATATCAAAATTTTAAAAATATCATTGTTTTTTTTTAATTTTATCTTTGTGTCACATAATAAGCTTCGATTTTACAAGAACTGAAGTTTATTCCTTTGCTAGAGTTAATTTTTCAGATATTTAGAATTCTACTAAAGATATTTGTTTCATTATGCCATTGAGAGCTCCTTTCTTTTGCTTTGCAACTATGAGATGTGAACACCATTCCAATTTCTCCATTGTCACTACAAACGTGAACATCTCTACCTATCTCCGTTGTCGCTACACTTGTAAGGTGTCATTTTCACCATCACTATAGTCCTCCCCATTCTTCCTCACCTTGCTTCATTTTCACTTTTGTCTCACTTGTTCGTTCTCTTTCCACCTTGCTTCAATTCCGTGGTCACAGGATGAGAACTCCAAAAGTCAAGAAACCTACACCTCCGTGGTCACATGATGAGAGCTCCAAAAGTCAAGAAACCTGCACCTCCGTGGTCACAGGATGAGAGCTCCAAAAGTCAAGAAACATGCACCAAGCTTGAGTAAAGGTGGTTCTCTACGTAGAGGAGGTGGCACGGTGGAGGCTATGGTTTTAATGTCGTCGTTGGAATGGAGGTTACTTGTGTGGTCTACGCAATTGAGAATCAACGAAGATTAGGTTGGATATGAATGCGAGAAAAACGAAGATGTGAGAATTATGACCTTCTTCTTCTTCTCTGAGATGTGAGGTTCTTCGAGAGAGTGACGTTTTTTCTTTTCTAGAGTAAGCCTTTTTTTCCTTTTTGAGTGAGTGAACACAACTATGAACATTTTTAAGAACTGAAGCCTAAAGTCATATCAAAATTTTAAAAATATCATTGTTTTTTTTTAATTTTATCTTTGTGTCACATAATAAGCTTCGATTTTACAAGAACTGAAGTTTATTCCTTTGCTAGAGTTAATTTTTCAGATATTTAGAATTCTACTAAAGATATTTGTTTCATTATGCCATTGAGAGCTCCTTTCTTTTGCTTTGCAACTATGAGATGTGAACACCATTCCAATTTCTCCATTGTCACTACAAACGTGAACATCTCTACCTATCTCCGTTGTCGCTACACTTGTAAGGTGTCATTTTCACCATCACTATAGTCCTCCCCATTCTTCCTCACCTTGCTTCATTTTCACTTTTGTCTCACTTGTTCGTTCTCTTTCCACCTTGCTTCAATTCCGTGGTCACAGGATGAGAACTCCAAAAGTCAAGAAACCTACACCTCCGTGGTCACATGATGAGAGCTCCAAAAGTCAAGAAACCTGCACCTCCGTGGTCACAGGATGAGAGCTCCAAAAGTCAAGAAACATGCACCAAGCTTGAGTAAAGGTGGTTCTCTACGTAGAGGAGGTGGCACGGTGGAGGCTATGGTTTTAATGTCGTCGTTGGAATGGAGGTTACTTGTGTGGTCTACGCAATTGAGAATCAACGAAGATTAGGTTGGATATGAATGCGAGAAAAACGAAGATGTGAGAATTATGACCTTCTTCTTCTTCTCTGAGATGTGAGGTTCTTCGAGAGAGTGACGTTTTTTCTTTTCTAGAGTAAGCCTTTTTTTCCTTTTTGAGTGAGTGAACACAACTATGAACATTTTTAAGAGAGTAAACAATGCTAAACTTTGGTTTTAATTTTTAATATTTAATTATTTCTCAAATCTATATGTAAAATTAGTAGGTAATTTTTTTTTACTTACTTACCGATCCTGTACTATTACCTACAGATAATATCATTAGCAAAAGTTACAGATAATATCATTCGCAAAAGTTCTCATTTTGATGCGCCAACTGTACATATGAATTTTACATAAAGAAAATTAAAGAAAAATATTTTTTTGCATTACTTATGAAAAATTCGTATGTAATTCAACTTTACGTATTCATAGATAAAATTTCTCTATACCTACTTTACCTATACAGATCCAAATATGTACATAATTATATGTAGGTAACTCCAAATTTTCTTAAAGTGATTCTTGGCTTGAAGTTTTATTATTTGTATTTTCAATCTTTTTTAATTAGTTTTGGCTTGGTTGTGAAGACAACAAAGTTTAGTCTAGAAGCATATGCTTTAGCTAAGAAAATTGAAATATAATTTTGAAAAAAAATCAATGTTAAAACTTTTTGCTGCACCAATGTAAATTACTTTTAGCTCAAAAATAATAGTAAATTTCTAGGAAAACATAAATATTTTTAAGAAAGGAATAAAGCTGGCAGTTATGTAGTTTTACAATAGTTAAAACAATTAAAATAATTTTAAATTAGCATAAATATAAATATGCAATGACAATTAAGAGGAATAATAACAATAAAATTATAATTTTCTAATTTCCTTATTAAGAGGGGAGTTTAACATAGTAAAGGCGCATTAGAAGCTTTTTAGGGAAACAATTTTAGAAATGTATAGGAGAGGTGAAAGGGAACTAAAGAAAGGAGTAAGTATTGATGAAAAAAACGAAGTTGCTCAAAATTAGAGTTAAAATATTCAAAAATATCCAAAAATATCTAGTTCAACAACAAAAGGAGATAGATACATTTATTATATTTTGTTATTGTTATTGTTATTATTAGAAAGTCATGATATATATATTAGATTTATTTAGTGTGATGTTTATATGTGAGTCACGATCTCTTGTTGGTATCTGATAAATATTTGCAGTATATAATATATGGAAGGCAAGTGGAGAGAAGAAAACAGGGTTGAAGATCATGGATTAATTAGCATGGTGTCTGGAAAATTAGCTACAACGATCCACGTGAGACATGATACCATATATCCTATACAGTACAGACTAAACCCTATTTGGATGGTAGCATTAGCATGTGTTACAGTAAAATGGTACATTTATAAACGTGTATCGTTAGTGGTACCAAGCTAGTGTGACTAATGGAAGGTCTAGAATTTTTGGTTTATGTATGTATGGCATTACGTTTTTGGTTATTCATACTTTGACAAGTTTGGGTGAGTAAATAAAGTGAGATTTCCCACTGACAAACAGTTAATAGAAAGAGGTTTAAAATTGTCCTTCATATACCCAAACTTGTAGTTAGTTTCGCACACCCAAAGGGAAAAAAGAACAAGTTACCCAATCATAAGACTAGGTCAGAACAATTTATCTTTTCGTCAGAATGTTTTGCAGAACTTTTCATTCCATAGATTAACACTAACTAGTGCACCCAATTCACATTAGGCTCCCGATACTTTGACACCAAATTTTTAACATACTTTAACAACGTCATGTGTCAGTATTTGATTGGCCAGTTTCAATTATTTTTTTAATAAAAATCTGATGTCAAAATGGGTTGAGAGTTAACTTTTTCATGCTTTCAAAAATACCCTTATTTCTTTATTTTTCGGGATTGTGTTTCTCCGTTTTGGTTCACCATTCTCTTTCCATTTTCTCATTCTCCTCTTTCTCGGCGTTAAGCAAAATCCTTGGCATTCTCTAACTTTGCCTCCTCTTCGTCGTTCTCTCGTGGCTCCTCATTTGTGTGGGACGAACCCAAAGTTCGTTCTCCTCATTTTAGTCCTTCATTTCGTTCGCTCTCATATTCCTTATTGTGCACAATGGCATTCTCCATTGACCATGGTGGTTTGAGTAAGGTAAATGGGTTTATCCATTTTCTTCATTGCGTTTTGGGTTTGGCATTGGGTTTTCGTTGTTGTGTTTAATTTTTTTTTTTGTTTTCGTTTTTGGGATTTGGCCTTTTCTTATTTTGATCTCTTTGATGCAGTTGTGCGTTCATCATTCTTTTTCAACAAAGTATGTTTGTGCTTTGAAGAGAAGAATAAAAGGAGAAATGTACAAAGTACATATCATGCAGAATTTGACATGAACACGACCTTTGTAAGTCCGGGAGACATGTACTACAACCAACCTAGTGTGTAGAGGTTTGTGAAGGTCGGATCGCAAAAGCCTTACAAGAACAAGACGCTTAGAACCCATACACAGGAAATATAGCGAAACACGAGTGATTTTTGTATTGAATTGTTATATAAAGGAATACAAAATTGTACATAGATGAACAAATAAGTTTATTGTACCCAATTTTTTTAATGAAATAAAAGATGAAACTTTACTTCAGTTGGTTATTGTTAATGTTAATTGAAGTTTGGTTTAAACCCTCCCTTGGTCCTCAAGTTTGTATGGAAATCTCATTTGGGTCCTCAAGTTTTTTTCTGTCTCAATTGGATCATATTTTTTGTAAAAGTGAGCACATTGTACCATAACCGTTAAGTGGTGTGAGACGGCGTTAAATTGGTGTGAGCTGGAGCACAGAGAATGTGGTGATGTGTTTAGGGTTTCTTACGTGGACTGTTTTGTTTAAAAAAATAGTGCTGATGTGGCATAAGTACCCTTTATTCATATTAGGTATATCAGAATTAGGGATTTGAAATTGAAATTGGGGATTGCGGAGGAGGACGAGGACCATTGATGACCTTCCTTGGCTGTTCTTTAAAGAAATACAACTCCGCACCAGGCCTCATCTTAGTTAAACTTCAACCCAATAAACCAATGCGAAAAATGTGTGTCGAAATGTTTGATGAAAAATGGAAAAGCACGAAACTGGTTTACTGGGAAAGAATAGAAAGGTGGGTTTATATTTATATACAGAGAATGAGATTGGGAAGCCACAGTTCATGTTTGTCAATAGGAAATATAGATAATGTTTTATCCAATAGATAATGAGTTGTGTTTTTTGATTTGACTGTTGGTGTGCTTGAACCAAAATAAAATAATGTTGGAACTGTAATACGTTTGGCTTCCACGCTTGGTACCTCCATAGCCGCCCGCAGGTAGATGACGCAGAAGCACAACTTTTCACCTTTTTCAACTCAATCCCATTTTTCTTCTGCCACTAAAATTACATCAAACACAGATTGAGTCTTCAAATTTATTTGGTTTTCCCTTGCATATTATTTTACTCTGAGATCTCTGTTACTTTTCCATTCCTCTGGCTATGGATATACTCTAACTTCAGTTTGAATTTTACAAAATCAAACTATCCCATTTTGAAAAACATTAAAATAAGGTTTAAATGTTAGGGCTTCGTAGCCTACGTGGATAAACACAACAAACAGTCAATTTTAGTGCACAATGCCACATCAGTAAATGAAAAAATCCAGCTCACATCAATTTAACGCCGTCTCACACCACTTAACGGTTATGGTATAATGTGCTCACTTTTACAAAAAATATGATCCAATTGAGACAGAAAAAAACTTGAGGACCCAAATGAGATTTCCATACAAACTTGAGGACCAAGGAAGGGTTTAAACCTTGAAGTTTTAATGTCTTTGTTATTGTCATTGTCAG